>NC_044322.1:80476776-81165863 GCF_007399415.2 Gopherus evgoodei
ATATAATGTGACACCAGATTAGTGACTAAACATACTTTTGGTATATATTGTGAGCACAAGGGCCTGATTCAGGACAACTTGTAGGCCTGTGCTTAAGGATCTTCAATGTGCTGAATTGTTTCCTAAACTGGGGACTTTGTAATACTAATTTAAAATACTCAGAATTAACTTTTGGGGCTTTGTCCAATGCTCACTGAAGTCTGTGGCAAAGCTCTCATTGATTTTAAAGGTGCAGGATCAGGACCTAGATGTCTTAAAAAATCTGGCACAAATTTTTTAGGTTGCTGTGTAGAGAATATTATTTATAGCTATTTGTGTGCTTTACAAGCCTTCCACTGCAAAATTGATTTTCTTCCCAAGAAGGCTTCTATAATACTTGGGCTCTTTTGTTCCTGTTCTTCATAAAAATATATATATGAAAGGGGAACAGTGATGTACCCAATTCATAGTATTTGTGGACCTGCTATTATCATAAAACTGCAGCACTGGTACTATCCCATGATATAGACAAAAATATGTGTGTAGGCCAAGAATCTGCAGAGAATGGCATTTAATATCAATTGCAATTGCCCCATATAAAGGATTTCTGGAAGAAGAGGATTTCAAAGAGGGATTTAGAATTTTGCTTGCCAGGGGACCATATCTGACCAGATACTCGTCTAAATAATTGGACAGAACAGGTAGAGAGACAGCATGCTAGCAAGTATGAACCTGAGAGTGAGAAGAAATGAGTTAGAATATGGCAGAAGGGCTGGAAAGAGTGTAGATTATGAGAAGAGGAAATAGTAGCAGAAATGGACAAGATTATTTCAGGGATAGGATCTTGAATGATATGGGGTTAACAACAGGAGAGTGAGATGACTTTAGCAGTACAGTAGAGAGAAAAAGAGAGAGGCAGAAGGAGATGTTTACAGTAATCAATATGAGAGATAACCAATGCGCAGATAAGGGTTTTAGGACCCAGGATAGCAATGACAGTGTGAATTTGGTGATATTAAGGATGAAGAAGTGACTGGATTTATTGAGAGACAAACTGGGTATGGGAAGGAGGAGAAAGAAGAGGCCAAAAGTCAGCTGCTACCACAGGGAATGGGACTCCCTATAACTTAGAACTTGAATAAACGTACAGGGTATAAAGATTGATAAAAGAAGAACATAAAACAAGCAACATTTTCCACTAATTTTGGATTATGTAGCTATTGCATCATTTATGTGGCCCTACTTTCTGTTCTGTGGTATGCTGCTAATCATTTGGTACTTATGTTGGCAGAGAAAATGAAGCAGCTGCCAAAGAGGCATCTTTCCCTCCCTCAAGCTATCCCAGCAATGGTAGATAAGGGACTTACTCATGTGTAGCAGCTACTTAACCCAAGAACTCTGACATCAGTTGAACTCTGGATAACTGAGACTGAAAAATGTGAAGCAAGGCTGACATTGCTGGATTTGCTGGTGACTGTGGTAATGCTTGGGCTTCACTCTACCATTTCAGCATTGAAAATGAAAGTCACATTGCTGTCTCTGCCATCACACATGCAAGTGAAAAGAGTTTCAGAGAGACACTGATCCAAAGCCTACTGAAGTCAATGAAAAGTTTCCCACTGATATTTAAAGGCCTTTTGACTGCTACTTAACTCTCTTAGGCTATGGCTGCACTACACAGCTTTTAGAGACAGAGCTGTATCACTACAGTTGTGTCACTAAAAGGGGCACAGGGTAGCCACTGTTTATCGGCTTTCCTGCTGACAAAGAACTTCCATTCTACACCAGCGCTTGTCGTCGCTTGTCTTTTGCTGTGTGTGTGTGGTTTCTTAACACCTCTGAAAGGCAAAAGTTTTCTTGTTCAGTTTCCAGTGAAGACATAGCCTTAGATACACTAATGCAGTAACTGTGCAAGCCTTCTTTCCAGGGGAGAGAGATAGCTCAGTGATTTGAATATTGGCTTATTAAACCTACAGTTATGAGTTCAATTCTTAAGGGTGCCACTTAGGGATCTGGGGCAAAATTAGTACTTGGTCCTGCTAGTGAGGGCAGGGGGCTGCACTCAGTGACCTTTCCAGGCCCCTTCCAGTTTTATGAGATAGGTATAGCTTCATATATTATTATTTATTGTAAGTGGTGGAATAGGGCACCATTAAGACTACCTTATGTTGCACATGCTAGGTATTAGAAACATACAGGGTTGACATTCATGTGATTCACTCACAAAGAGTTGTAGCCCCTGGGCTATATGATTTTAAATGGTTATGACTGTAGTAGACATGATGATGACCATACATTTGTGAACTGTGCATGTTTCAAGGGTGCTGGAACTTGCTGGGCATTACCTGCCACAGTGAACTCTTATAAACAAAATGGCAAAGTCTTGGTTGCAGAAATTAAGATGCAGGGGTGTATCAGACACATTGGGGCAGATCTCAGAATATGAAACTACACTTCCTCCTATTTATATTGGCCACACAAATCAAAAGCTTCTTTCATTCGAAAAGATTCCAGCACATGCAGTCACTGCCACACCCTTACATGCCTGATGTTACTTGTGTATTTCACTGCACTGAAGATAACAATCATACCAAAATGTTGAAGAATACCAATTTTCTGTAAATAACACACAAGTAGCAGCAGCATTCGGCATGTGCGGTTTCTCTTTTACACATGGGTCCACTTATGTACAATACAGTGGCTTGATAAATTAGAAGCTTTTGAGAATTAAATCATAATTAATAGTGAAGTCTATATATTTAGCAGGAGATCTAAACTTAAACAAATTATTTTTGTCAGAACAATGTTTGATGAAGTACACCTGCTAAACAAATACAATTCTGTGTAGCTGATAGTGAAAAATAATTGTTTCTATAAATTAAATAAATCTGATCTTATGTCAAAGCCATAGAAGACAAATCTTTATACAAGTGTACCATAAAGCAATAAACCTGTTTAAGAAACAAATTTAATGTTTCTTATGACCATATATTTCCAATAATTATTTATATTTTTATTTTAGTAGCATTTTTACTAGAAATAAGTTTTTTCCTTAAAAATCTTGTTAATCTCAATAATGGATGAAAGATACCTCTCCTGAATTGGTCTGAGTGGATATTCTGTTTAAGAGTAGAGGAAAAAACTGAATGAACTTAAATGAAATTGGCATTAAAAAGTAGAAGAAAGAGAAGAACTGTTTTCATTGATTGAGGGAGTAATTACTAGAGGTAATAGGGAAAGCTCTTCCATTTTGTAGCCATTAAGAGCATTTGGAAAATGAATTGTTGGTCAGAGTTGTCTTTTTGTTCTATGTTTGTACAGGGCCAAGTACAATTGGATCCTGGGCCATGACTGAGATCCCTACCACCACAAATTAATAACAACAACAACAATTAATAAATAATAAGCCTAGGGAAAAAAGTTTCAAAAGTGCCTACGTCCCATTTTCTAAAGTGACTTAGGTACTTAAGAGCCTATATCTCATTGAAAGTCTACTGGACTTAGACTCTTAAGCCTGAATAAAGACTAGGAGTGGTTGGGTCATTACAAAACCTAAACTTAATTTCCCCAATACTGATTTCTCCCTTCTGATACTCACACCTTCTTGTCAACTGTCTGTAATGGGCCACTCTCTTACCACTTCAAAAGCTATTTTTCTTCCCTTGGTATCCTGTTGTTAATCGATTTATTTCATTAGACTGACCTCACACTTGGTAAAGCAACCCCCATCCTTTCATGTATATATACCTGTTCCTGTATTTTTCACTTCATGTATCTAATGAAGTGGGTTCTAGCTCACAAAAGCTTATGCCTAAATAAATTTGTTAGTGTCTAAGATGCCACAAGGGACTCCTTGTTGTTTTAAGCACCAAAGTTACTTTTGAAAATGGGACTTCAGGTCCTAAGTCAATTATGTGCTTTTGAAAATGTTTCCCTACTCCCCATTTTAGTGAGCAGCTATCTGTACCATCCAACTTCCACCACAGTTGGCCTAATCAGGACTTTTGGCAAGCTTAGGCCTTCTTTACACTTTAAAATTTTGCCACTTAACTAGCTATGTCAGCATAGTCTCCATAATGTTGACACAGCCTGGGACATTTTAATGGCATAACTGTGTCAGTAAAAATCATACTCCTAACTAAAACAGTCATACCGATAAAACTTAGGTTTAGACCAGGCCTTAATGGGGAGGTCAAGGACTGAAGACCTGAACTAAAACAAGTCAAGAGCAAGACTCCCACTGACTTCAAAGGGTTTTAGAGCAGGTCCTGAATAAGCGTGGAAATTTCATTATCCCTACTGGTGTTTCCTCTCATTCAGAGCAGATACATACTGGTTTCATATACCTTCACTGGCAGTACTGTACTAATTTTGTTGATGAACAGAGGCCATAACTCTCCTAGGCTGTCAGTCCAACAATTTCAATAAGGACTAACATTTATTTAGTTTTTTAAAACTAATAGCATTAGGAATAACAGTCAGCTGTGATAATTTAGTTTGGGGGTCAAAGAATATTTTCTAACATAAGTAACTTCATTGGGAAGTACTGGAATCACTATCAATGGAGATATTTCAACTTGGCTAGGCAAAGCTCAAAGGGAACATGCCTGTGGGGAAATAGTCTGGAGACTTCTTTTTGTGTTCTGCTTATCTCAGTGTAGTGCAGATATAATAAGATTACCAGCTTAACAGTGCACATTCTCATTTCACTTGAAGAATGCTTCTTTTTTCTTTCTTGTCCTGGAGGGGAAATTATCAGAGACATGATTCCTCCTGCTGGCACCTAGAAAGAATTACAACATTCACACTAAGATGCATGATGGTAAGCAGTCTTGCTATCAACATTAAGAACTGAATGAAGGTTTGTAGGACAGTTTCTGTTCAGAAGGGACAAACTTTATGGGTGAGTGATGTGAGTAATTCAGTGTCCATGTCCATTCATCTATGGCTTCTCAGGCAGGCCTGCTACAAATTCATTCCAATCCCCCAAATGCTTAGCACAAGTAGCTCCCACTGAAGTCAACAGGAGCTCCATGTGCAAAATACTTAAAAGGTTGATCCCTGTGTCATGGGGTTCAGGGTACAACTCAGACCACTGCCTGACGTGTAATTCTAGGTGCCTGAAATGCTCTGCTACTGTGGCTCACAACCTGCATGCCAGAAGCCAGCAGACAAGCATTCAGGTCAGATCCTGAATATCTGTCCTGATTCTTCAGCTCTGACTCCAGCAGCCTGTCTACAGTCCCCCTCAACCCCACTCTGGTTTCCACCAGCCTTGGTTACAACAAGCAAGGTGACCCCAATCCTGAAAATCCCCAAAGCTGTGTGCTCTGAAGTGGCAAGCCTGGTCCTGGACAGTTCAGAGAAATAATAAGGTTCATTGCTCCTTTAAATAGACAAAAATACATTGCAGTTTATTAACTTAAATGGGATAAATACACCCTTCACTTTCACACAGCATTGAGTTGGTTTATAGTAAAAAGAAAACAAGCGAATTAACAATAGGACATAGAGTAAGTGATTCCAAGTAAAAAAACCTAAAAGTAGAAATGGTTCAAGCAAATAAAAGTGAAAACACACATGTAAAAGTCTAAAACTTAATCTAGAAGGTACCGGATTCGTTGAAGATGGTTTCGCTCACCAATTTCCTTCATCTCAGCCATGGCTGACTTTCCCTTATTTTGGACTTTCCACAGAAGTACTAGAGCTGTGTACAGTCAGTTGATTCAACTGCTTATCACTTGAAGTACAGGTCCCCTGTCTTTATAGCCCAGATAAATGTTCTCTCTCTCCTGGAAGCTATCTTCTCCCCTGCGTATTAGCCTGAGTAGCTTTGTTTTATCTAATATGTAAATGGACCTTCATGTTTCTGCCTAATGACTGGGGCCAGTCAGAGAAGCAAATACACATCCTTTGTTTAGGGCAGACCTGTTACCAGCTACCCTTGACATTTTAGTCATCATTCCAGCATATTTTCACGACATCATGTACGTATATCATGCAAAAACTTTAGTGATCAGTGAATTATTAGTTTTCCAAAGGCATATTACATGACACCTTTTTAGATACACATTGTAACCTAGTGGGCACATTGAATTGGTCAGACCAGCTGAAGCTCATTACCCAATATACCACACCTCTCCCCTTACAAAGCTGCAGGAGGGTTAGTCACTGGCTGACCCGGAGGCAGCAGGTCTGAGCCCTCTTTCCTGGACAGAGCATCTGCCACCATATTTTCTTTCGCGTTTATATAGAAGAAACCTGTTTTGTCATCTTTATCTGTTTACAGTCTCCAGGACATAATATCGGAGAAGAGCCATAATTTCACCGGCAGAGTTCTTACAAACATTTTACAGTGACATTAATGACCAATATATTATTAGATTTCAAATGATATATTATATATCATCTTTTAATAAATAGCATGATACCAGTGTGTGACATTTAGTATGTCAGGCCTGACAAGAGTTGCTGACACGGAGTAACTGAACCATAGATGGGCCTCTGTGTCACCCCATGAATAACAAATGCAGCAGTAAATACGAGCCAATGAATTTTTATTCAGCCAAGACATTATTCACTAATTAATGAGAAAAATATATTGCTTGTTTGGTGGTATTTTCATTCATAAAGCTTCAGCAACAATATTTCGAGTACTAGGCACCAGAAATGGGTATCTTTTTGATAGCATCATTATGCATCTACCGTATCTTCAGAGAAATCAGCACATAAAGTACATGGATTACATGTTCCATAACATTAACTCAGTTAGGGAAGTTGGATTTCATCTAAACATATTAAAATCAGTGTTCAGTGTTTGGTTTAATTTCAAGTGTAAACACTGCCAAGAGTTTTTCAAGATGAAGAAAATAGTTTCTAAGCAAAATGCAGTTTTCATAGCATGTGTCACTTGTCCATTATTTGAGTCAGAATGATATATAGTAATTGAGAAAGCTGTTAACAAACCACGTCACTCAATAAAGCAGCAAATAACAGTAAACGAGAATTTATTGCTATCAATTCAAATTAAATTCAAAGCAGCATACTGTCTGTTTATTATGTTGAACAAAGTTATGAAACTGCATTTGGAATTTTGTTGACTCTTTGAGGATCTTTTTATGTTTTTTTTTTCTTTTAAAATGTATATTATTCTAAATCCAGCTTCCTGTCATATAAGTATTTATGCTTAACTACTACTTTTTCTGCATCAGCTTTTTAAAATTTAAATGCTTGTATCTCTAATAATCAGGGGCGACTCTAGACATTTTGCCACCCTAAGCATGGCGTCATGCCGCGAGGGGCGCTCTGCTGGTCGCCGGTCCCATGGCTCCAGTGGACCTCCCGCAGGCATGCCTGTGGGAGGTCCACCGGAGCTGCGGGACCAGCGGACCCTCCGCAGGCACGCTGGCAAAGGCTGCCTGCCTGCTGCCCTCCCGGCGACCGGCAGAGCACCCCCCATGGCATGCTGCCCCAAGCACACGCTTGGCATGCTGGGGTCTGGAGCCGCCCCTGCTAATAATTATGACATATGTACAAAGTTGTTGACATCTATCCTGGATCCCCCTCACTTGGGCTTCTTACATCTCCACTCCAATGATATCACTCTCATCAATATTTCTAATGACCATTTCTGGACAAGTCTTGGGGCCTATATGCCCTTCTCATCCTTCATGCGCCTTCTGTTGCTTTTGGCACTGCTGATCCTCTGCTTCTGAGTGACATCCTCTGGCTTTCTCAATACTATCCTCTCCTATTTATTCTCCTACCTCTCTAACTGCCCTGCAGGTTACCACAATTAAATACACATTGCATATTTAAATGTTGCCTATGTATAAATGTTTTATTACACAGACACACTCCTCACCTATTATATTTGTATTGACTCATATAGTATATGAGTTTAATTGTGACATTTATGTGCTCAAACACATGATGGATCCTGATGCTGGTACTCTGCTTTCCTACAGCACATGAGCAGTACTTCCATTGACGCTGATAGCAGAGGGAGTTCTCCCCTATAAAAGAGCAAAATCTTGTGCTCTGCACGTGAGGGTTATAGTACAGAATATTGCTGTTAGATTTCAGATTTCTAATATTTAACCTTTTATAAAGAACTTTTACATTTTAATGGAGCATTTTCTTTAAAATGTTTTCATTTTGAGAAGTCTTTGATGTCTTTGGCTGCTGCAACTTCAAAATTATTGATTGTCTTTGGTGTTAAAATACTTCAAGCAAATGTCAGTTGAGTAGGTCATAACAAGTAGAACAAAACTACTCTATGTATCAATTTAATATTTTATGTTGTGATAATGACTAGTTTAGTATTCATTAACAGAGCCTATTTAAGCACAGAGGAATTTAACAGATGTTTTTAAGCTGTTGTTCAGAGGGGTAGCCGTGTTAGTCTGGATCTGTAAAAGCAGCAAAGAATCTTGTGGCACCTTATAGTACTAACTGATGTTTTGGAGCATGAGCTTTCGTGGGTGAATACATCTGACGAAGTGGGTATTCACCCACGAAAGCTCATGCTCCAAAACGTCTGTTAGTCTATAAGGTGCCCAGGATTCTTTGCTGCTTTTAAGCTTTGATGTGATTTACATTTATTCTGTGTGTGAAGTTGTGGGACACTGATTTTCCAGCTCTAAGTTTAAATCATGCAATTGCATTGGTCAATGCAA
Source organism: Gopherus evgoodei (assembly GCF_007399415.2). NCBI lineage: Eukaryota > Metazoa > Chordata > Testudines > Testudinidae > Gopherus > Gopherus evgoodei. The sequence continues at coordinate 80,485,434 of NC_044322.1, forward strand.
GTCCAGTTTCTGGGTTTGCCAAAGTTTTACATTAAGAATGTTTCAATATTTCTGAGACAGGTGGGTGAGGTAATATCTTTTATTGGACTTGCTTCTGTTGGTGAGAGAGACAAGCTTTCCAACTTACTTGTATAAGCTGAAAAGAAGTCGGTTCCAATAAAATATATTACCTCACTCACCTTTCTCCTTTAATATCCTGGGACTGACACTGCTATAACAACACTCAATACTTTCTTTCAGTTATGTGTCTACATCTAATTGTATTTGACAGTTAGTTCACTATGCTGAAATATGTAACTGTGGTAACTGCTACATTTTCTATTGCATGGAGTTTAGACAATAAAACCTAGAGCATAGTAGTAAATGAAACACAATGGTATAGCACAGCGTTTCTCAAACAGGTGTCGCTGCTTGTGTAGGGAAAGCCCCTGTGGGCCAGGTCACTGTGTTTACCTGCCCCTGGTCCAGCAGATCACTGCTCCAGCAGCCCCCATTGGCCTGGTGGGCTATAATTGATTAGTCTGCTTAGAGTTGGTATGGCAATACCCATTTTTTCATGTTCTCTGTATGTATATACCTTTTCCTACTGTATTTTCCACTGCATGCATCCGATGAAGTGGGTTTTAGCCCACAAAAGCTTAGGCCCCAATAAATGTGTTAGTCTCTAAGGTGCCACAAGTACACCTGTTCTTTTTGTGTTTAAAGTGAAACTCAAAATGGCAGCTGCTTGACACTATCCCCTTCAGAAGGCAGGGAAACTCCTCTACACTTAAAAAATGCAATACATAAAAAATAGAATGACCTAATCTCTTTTCAGTGACATAGGTCACAGGTTCATCCCATTTTTTGTCATCCTTCAGTTCTCTTTAGAATTGTTTCCCCCTTCCAAGCTTTACTAGCTAATTGCCTTGTTATGATACAGCTAATCCATGCTATTGGCTATATATTCTGAAGTTACTGAGAAAAAATGTGTTATAGAATCTTTTTTTTCCTAAAAGCTTACTTGAAAATCATCATCTCACAGGGAAATATGCAGTTTGTGAATTCAACATGATCAGTCAAGTTCAGCAAGAAATAATTTTGGTAAGATAACAAATGAGGAAAACAAGAAGAAAATCTAGATCCTTGTATTCTCAAGCCAATAAGAATTACTGGAAGAATTAATTCTGAGTCCTTTAACTTATTAAATTATATTTCATGAAACTTCTGTGAGAACAAACCCAAACTGAATGTTTTATCAATATTAATCCCCCCATTCATGGATCTGACAATAGTTCTCTTCTAGGGACAGGTCCAGCTCCTCAGGGAAGCAAACAGAGTCAATGATTTACTGATAAAGCTACCCAGTATATAGATCATCTGTGTCCCATACATCAGTGTCAGAGGCAACAGCTTGCTTTGCTAAGTGATTCTGCAATGTCTCTTTTGGACTTATTTGCCTTGTAGTCAGATCAAGCTACCAAACCCAAATACTTTTGTGTAAGTTAATGTGTCTTTAATATAACTATTATCATTGTGCATTTATGGATTGCTTATTCACACAAAGATTTTGGATGAAATTATACCTCCAAAGATACCAGTACTACTGGATCCCATCTATCTTACGTTATTATGTGGCCCACATTACCATTACTTAAGCACCTCATAATCTTTAATGTGTTTATCCTCACAACACTCCTGTGAGGTAGTGAAGTACTATTATGCCCATTTTACTGATGCAAAACTGAGACACAGACAATCTCAGGGTATGTCTACACAACAAAGAAAAACCCATGGCTGGCCCATTTCAGCCAACTCAGCCTTGCTCGGGCTGCAGGGCTGTTTCTTTGTTTATAGACTTCCGGGCTTGGGTTAAGACCCAGGATCTAGAACCCCATGGGGTGGGAGGGTCTCAGACTTCAGCCTGGAAGTCTACACAGCAATGAAACTGTCCTGCAGCCACAGCCTTGTGAGCCTGAGTTGGCTGGCATGGGCAAGATGTGGGTTTTTCTTTGCTGAGTAAACATACTCTCAGTGAGTTGCCAAGTTCGCACAGGAAATCTGTGGTGGAGCAAGCAATTGAATCTGGATCCCTTGAGTCCCAGGGCGCTATGCTAATCATTGGATCACTGTTTCTCTCTTAATGTTTTTGAAGTCCGTGATTCTATGCAAGTCAAGACAGACACTCTCATACATTAAGTTGTGAACATATAAATCATGACAGATGTTTTTCATCCCTCATACAGGTACTTCTTATATTCCAAAGTAAGTTCCTCTTCACCATGGTCAGTATAGATGCTCCTTGGGACCATCATCCGGTTTGTAGATTGTCTCAGCAGGAAAACAAAACATGATCACAAATAGGCTATGATGATCAGTATTGGATTCATATGGGTGAGTGAATAGTGCAGGGGTCGGCAACCTCTGGCACGCGGCTCATCAGGGTAAGCACCCTGGCGGGCCACGCCAGTTTGTTTACTTGCCACGTTGGCAGGTTAGGCAGATCGTGGCTCCCACTTGCCCCGGTTCGCCATCGCAGGCCAATGGGGGTGGTGGGAAGCCGTGGCCAGCACATCCTCACCTGCGCCTCTCCCATTGGCCTGGGACAGCAAATCGCAGCCAGTGGGAGCCGCGATCGGCCAAACCTGCTGTTGTAAGAGGTAAACAAACTGTCCCAGACCACCAGGTCCTAACTTACCCTGGCGAGCCGCTTGCCAGATAGTAGATCAGTGAAGGACAGCAATAATAGATCTGTTCATGCTTCCATTGAACCATGAGTTACAGCTGTTGTTGTATGCAGTTTTGTTGTAGTTGTTTTGGTCCCAGGATATTAGAGAGACAAGCTGGGTGAGGTAATATTTTTTATCAGATCAACTTCTGCTGGTGAGAGAGTGCAGCTTTTGTGCTTACACAGAACTCTTCTTTAATATTATTTACTTAGAATTTAAAAATCCACTTCAGACACATTGGTAGTTAGCATCAGGTTTAAGATCTGCCCTAATAAAGGATGAGATCTCCATACACTGGGGAAAGATGCTTACCTTCTAATCAATAGCTCTTGTAGCAAAAACTCCTGACTAAGCTCAGAGAGACTAACTTCCAGTTATAATAGAGCACCATACTGTGCCAAACAGATAATGTGTGAACCCTGTCAGGAATGACAGCAATTGATCTGATCAGGCTGAATGCTTGGACACATTTAATTGCATAGAACCAGAGAGAAAGCCCTCTCCCTGTTCATGTTATTTTGGAGGGTAGATCTCAAGAAGCATAGGCTCAGATCCTGACCTGCGGCTGAAGACTTCTTGGTACAGCTAAGGAGCATGAGTGCAAACATATCTTAAGCTCTTTAGGTTCCCCTCATCCAGGGGCCAGTCACAACTCCACTGTAAATTAGAGCATGCTGAAGGACTGACTATAAACCCTAAAGGAGCACAACCCTTTTGTGATTGACTGACAGATGATAACAGAGATTTCAGTCTCACTGTAAAAAAAAAAAAGACAGATTTTACTGAGTGGGTGTGTGTAGCTTGGCATCAGATGTAAGGTGATACTGGAAATGCCTTCAGAAGGACGTGCCAAAGGGCACATTTTCTTTTGAAATACAAAGAAGAGCAAAAGATCTTTTAAAGATATTTTTAAACAAGCTCTGAGGAGTGTTTTCAATATTGCATTTCATGTTCACAAACTGTTAGTCTGAAGAAGTATTATTCTATGTGCATATCTTTCACTGAGGAATCCTACTTGCAGCTTATTTTTCTTTAAATGTTTGCATTTTTTCCAAAAAAGCTTTTTAATTAATTTGTAGCTACTTGTCATCATATTCTGACAATAGAGGCCTGGTCAAGGATAATAATTACCATTTCACGGTTTTAGATCATGCATAAATATATATGTATATATACTGTATATACACTATTCCTGGTACAATATTACCCAAAGCATCTCCTCTCTCCCTGTACACAGGACCAAAAGTGCAGGCACATCATTTATTGATAAGACAAAAAGAATGTAATGAAATTATCAATGTTCTTGAATTAATTATGAACATGATTAAGAAAGCTAAAATCTCAGGAGCCAGGATCTCATTACCCATTCAGTCTTAGGGATTGCTTTCATTCAGCAAGGCAAAAGAGGCTTGAGCAGTTCCACAATTGCCTTACTCTCATTTATTTGTGGTAGTATTAAGGTTTATTTGTTTTCTGGTTTGCACTTCTTCTGAAATTATTTCTCATAGTTTATTCATTTAACAAAATGTTTCTTCCTGTATCATAGAAGAGAGCGCCCTATAGGGCCTACATAGGGTCTTCAGTCGGCAAACATCCCTTTGAGAGCTTTCTTTCAATTTACTGTGCTGGAGCTCCTAAATATCTTTCAAGGTAAGTCTGAGAATGTACCCAAAAAAAGTTCTTTCAGATTTATGTCTGCAGCTGTACTATGGTACTGTCTGATTCTAATTGAGCTAGGAGCCTTAATGACATCATTATTACGCTGTCTCAACCAGATTTAACTTGGAGCCTGCACTATATTGTTACTTATCTTCCTTACTATGTGGAAGTATTAATGTTACTTTGGGTTTTTTAAAAAAAATAACAGGGAGTGATGGATAAATGTTTTATATAATAAACTTTCATAAGCGAGAGATACAAAGCAGCAGCATTAGATATATGCAAGATGTCTGTTTTAAATTCATATCTGTGGTACAGAAGTAATTATTGGATCAGGTTTTCGCTTCACATTTTTGCATAATAGTCTCAATGAGGAGGGTAGCACTGCACTGTCTTATTTAGAATTTTAAAACAGTGTTTCACTTAACACTTTATACTTTTTCCTCTTTACAAGGCCCTTCTGAATTACTTGTTATTGCCATGTTTGGCCCAAAATGAACATCTGAATGATGTGGTATAATGAATAAAATTTGGTAATTACCCTGCTGAAATCAGGCAGTTAAGATTTTCTTTTAGTAAAATAAACTGTTGTTAGTTAGATTGAGAAGCAAAGTTCTAGAAGACTTAATAAATCATGTCAAATGGTTCATTTTTGTTCTCTTTATTAATGGAAACTTAATGTGACTATACTGTGTGTGTTAATTTAGTTTTGGGTTTTTAAAAAAGAGAGAAGGAATCTGTGCTCTCATATACAGAGCTAGCTACTTGACATTATGGATCAAGGATTGTAAAGAACATATTTTAGATCATTAAACAAGTGCTGCCTGTGACACACTGGAAAGAGTGAGTCTGGCTGTTTTCTGTGTAGTGCTAAACAGATATAAAATGTAAGTTGTTTAGATTATTACATTATCTAAATAGGAGTAACAGACTGGAGACATTATGGTAATATCTTACTCCCTTTTTATAACCTTAGAAATAACCTTGAAATGTGCAGTTACATATACAGCACGATGCAAAAAATGTGCACAAAAAATGCTGTTAATCTGTTCCTATACATTTGCAATCAGACGTGATGACAATGAGTTTAAAGAAATACATTTAGGAGAATGTGTGTGTCTAAGCTGAAATGTGAAATTATTTGAACTACTTGCATATCCATCCCAAGGCAATTAGAAAACCTTGTTCTTAGATTTTCATAAGATTCAATGATACAATTTCTTTAAAATTACATCTAAATGAAAGATTTTACCCTTGGCAGAATTCTTTGCTGTCTGCTTCAGGTTTCTCATAGTTTGGTTAACAAATCACTTTTGCAGATAACTAAAGATACTCTAAAAACAATATTGTTTCATCTTAGGCCTGGTCTCGCATAAGGATGGCAATTTTAGTTTACAAGTGTTAACAACATACACATTGTAAAAAGCAAAGCTTCTATTTCTATATAAGACAGCAGTACATTTTTTCTCTTTTTTGAGGGAGTTTTTTTTAAAGGCGTTAAAAGTAAAGGTCTTCACATTTTATCTCATTCTGCATAACTGAAAAATCTATGATATTTCTTTCCTACGTTATGAAAAGGAAAAACAGAGTTGTGTATCACATGCTGTCTCTGCAGGAAAGGAATTTACCAAATTTTTGTGCAGTTTCCTCAAGAGGTTTAAATCTATTATAGCTTTTAGCTGGTCATCCTCACTTCAGCAAGTGGGCATTTTCTGATGTTCAGGTAAAATAATTTGGAGAGTTGTACGTGTACTATATCAAGAAATATGTAGCTACCAATACTGGGAGGAGTTAAGAGAGAGATTTTAATCTGTGTTCTATGAAGCTGGGAAATTAAACAATTGCTTTCAACGATATCATAAGAATATACACTGCTGTGCTTTAATAATGTTGCAATATATTTCTATTATCAAATGCAGCCTGATTTGTTTATGTCAGAGTTCACTGTGTATAAAGAACTGTGGCAACTATTACTGGAACTAAACTATACTTTTTAACAGAAAAATAGTTACATGAATGAATTCATAAGTATGTAACCTTATAACTCAGTGAGAAATATCATCAAATTGTACTAATTAAATCCCTTTGAAATGTGTAGGGTTCTTGTTTGGTCTATAGACTGTATGTAGAAGTAAGCAGAAATACTGTCTTTTTCAGTGTGTTTAATATCCTACAGGTTTATGTTTTTTTGTCAAGGTATAAATTGGTATTAGACCAAGATGGGGAGACTTTGCACACCCCAAACTTTCAGTCAATAGGAGACCTGGGTGTACAAGGTTCAGGCTTTAAATATAATGTGGAGATCAGAAAATATTCATTTTGAGATGTGAAGTATGCTTGTTTAGAAGAATATGACATGATAATTTGATATGTTATTAAGAGGATTATTAAAGAAATCATTCAAGGAGTAAAGAAAGATTTCACCAAAATGTGCCATGGAATAATACAAAGATTAGAGATCATCCAAATGTAGTATATTAATTAGATGTCAGTTTGATCCTGTACACTTTCTGATTTTACTCCTATTGAAATCAATGTCTCAACTCACATAGACTTCAGTGTAGGAACAGAATCAAGCCCCTAATCATTATGGGAATAGTTTCTGAAGGTGACCTACCAATGTGATTTTCTTGGCAATGAGAACTGCTGCTGTAACAGTTAGCAGTAATCGAGTATCTTCAATGTATATAGTCTCTATATAGTGCATATGAGCCTTGTTTATATGATAGCTTGTTTTCCTGGAGGGTAGTTGAATTTGGCATTTTAGAGATGATATGAGCGTTGTCAATCTTGAAGTTTAATAGTTTATGTTGTATAGTTTATATAGTATTTCTAGACATTCGCCAGAAAATAATACTTATAAACTCTTATACTCTAAGTATTGGTATAATAATTATTTGTGATTCACAGTTCAAATAAATCATATATACTGTGTATTTAAATGTGAGATATATGGAAACCAAATGTCTGTCTGATTTCCCATTTCTGTGACCAAACCTAAGTAAAATGTATTTGGTATATTATTGTACTTAAGTTTGGGGAGTCCCATTAATATTTTGAAAGTCCAAATAGGTGGGACTTTAATTATCTGTGGCTTGCTAAGTGCTCACTGAAAAGTTACTGTTTTATTTTTACTTCTAGAGGTTGCAGTAATGTTGCTGTTTTAGTTTTTGCCCTGTGGGGAATAAAAAATGCCCAGGACTGAAGTAAAATCGGAGGGTTGTGTTCCAGCAAATGTTTTCTTAAAATACATAAGTGAACATTAATTACAGTTTTATGTTTTTGAAAACAGTTATTTTTTCAAATTGATATCAGGCTAATTTTAAATAGACTTAGTAAATACTTTTCATATATTGTGTCATGGTTTGTCTTGAATCAATATTTGCAAGGAAATTATATTTCACTAGTATTCTCTCTTGCAGGGTAGCAAACCTTTATTCAAAAGTGCAATATTATTGGTTTGCAGCATTGAAATGTTTCATCCTCACTTTTGCTACTGCTCAGATAGATTTGTATTGCATCCAATAATGCAGAAATAGTTCGTGGTACTTATAGAGCAGATTACACTGCTGGAAGATCTGTTTTGTTCCGAATGGGTTAAATAGAACTACCTGCTTTAGACTGATGTAAATCAGTAATGGATCTTCTCATAAAGCTGCTGTTACTAGATATTACATGCTATCTCAGTCCTTTGATAGCCCAGATAAGAAGTGCTTACCACAGAGGATGCTCCTAAAGGACAGATATTGTTTCCTGTACCTCAGGGAGTAAAAAGCCATACTGCTGGATCAGGAACTTTTACTAACAGCAAGTAAATTCAGGCCTTATCAAGTTACAGCACAAACTGCACTCATGTTTTATTATTCTCATTAGAGATTTAAGGACTAATTCCAGTTGTTAGCGCTTAGCAGTTTAATGTTTTCCATGGATAAGAATTAAGATTCTTCTGGGGGAATTTTTTATTTGCTAAAGCTTGCAAAATATAATGTGGTAATGCACTTACTTTGATGTAATGCAATTGGATTTTCTAAATGTTTTTAAGGCATTGATTTTAAAAATTTAAATCTAATAACTGAATTTTTCATCTCTAAAATACTGTCATTCCAGTCAAATGGGGTTTATAGAGCTAAACAAAGCAGATTTCCCTTTGAAAAAGTATTATGCTAGTGTTGTTAGTACTTTTACTGTTCTGTGCATAAGTAATGGTTTTATCTATAAACAAACCAACAAAGGTAAGAATTTAAGGACGCAGAAAATTAGTGCTAATTAAACATACTCATTAAAATCCCTGTTTTGCAAATAATGCTGTTGGTACTTTCTTTTAATTAGAAAAATTAAAAACAGAAAATCTTGAATAACTCTAATTCTAATGTCCAAAATGACATGGGGGGAGATAATAAATATTATGTTCCTCATATATGAATTTTGCAATAGATTTGTGTGTATTTTAAATTGAATTATGTAAAACAAAAATAGATATATTGGTGTTAGCTCCTTAAAAGCAATGATGCCAAAGGATGAATCAGTGTTTTAGCATGAACAGGTTATGTGAAACTGCTCAGGGCCAGTGTTTCAGTGACTTTAGCTTTCTGAAGTTAGTTGAACTTGTTTTGAGAAAGCGGAGTATTCAGGGTCTTGCAGGTAGGTCTTGGAATGTTGCTGCCATTAGAACTACTAGAGCCAGAACCTGCTGCTTCAATTCTTTTTGCTCCCAAAACTCTTATACAGTCAGAAAGCTTTTTGCGAGATTGGCTCAATGACATGTTGGCTTTTGTTATGTCTAGAAGCTATTCCCTCAAATATTTTATCTTTACTAGGAATTATGTTGTATCAGAGGAAGTCCAATTTGAATGATTCATTTTACTTGCCTTAATAATTACATGATTTATGAAGCTCCATCTGGATACATTATTCTTAATTTCCTGTTCTCACATGATATATAGTGTGGGTGGATGTTGTTACAGTTGCCCTGCTCTGCACAAGAGATGGGTGCATTTCAGTGACGGATAGAGTGATTCTTCTGTATGCGTTCTCTCTCTCTCTCTCAGTAATTGGATCCATCCTAAATTGTTATTATTATTGGTAATATTACCTCAGAAAGGTTTTGTAAGAGCATCACAGCTAATGAATAGTCATTGTTATTATTAATGATTATTGATAGCTATGGCATTGCTTTTGGAAGATCTCTCCATTTCGAAGAAGCATTTCCAGGAATCACATAAACATGTGTGCTTCCATTGACTCTGAAACCCAGAGCATATCAGGTATTTTGAGAATAGCAATTATTTCCCAAAAAGATCTTAACTACTTACATTTAATTTTTAAAAGTTGGGACAAACACTAGCTAGCTCTTCAAATAATTTATTCCTTTTGGATTGCAGTTTACCCTCTTCTTTTTGAGTAAGGTTTTTTATTGGGTGATATTTTACTTGCAACATTTAAGGTTACGTACTCTAGTTATATTATTGAGTGTAATCCTCCCCATATAGGAAATAAATTTATTATGAAGAACTCCCACTAGATATCTTGGAAAACTTACATATAGCTGTTCTGTGTCCAAAATGCTGTTCAGTAGGTTTTCCAAAGCACCCAGGTAACAGCTGGTGCAGGCCATGTGCCAGGCTTGACAGCCCATATGCTCTCTTTAGTGCTGTAATTATCTCAACACAAAACTCTGATAACCCAGTCTACAGGGTCCAGTTTCACTAGGTTAAATTGACTCAGTGGCTTTGTTAGTAAGTTCGTTTGGCACAGTAAGAACTTCATCAAGAGTTTAAGTATTGTGGTAAGCTTGGAAAACCAATATGACTGCTAGTTTCCAGACAGGTGTCTTATTAACCCTAGGAGATTGTAGGTTGCAGTTTGTTATAGTGGCACCCGTCAGCACCACTATAGTTAAAGGTCTGTCATTGTTTCCATTGTACTCCTTCTTTTTTGTGAGGTTTACAATTCATCTGGTTTATTTGCTTTGGGCTATGTCTTGGCATATGAGTTCTCAGCCTGGAGGAGGTTTTTTTTCTTTCTTCCACAAAAAAAACAAAACAAAACCAAAAAAAAACCCACAAACCCAGAATAGACTATTTTTAATTAGGGAGAGACAAAAAAAGAGCTCTTTACTTAGTTTTTTTATGCTATGAAAAAAAATAAAAATGACCTGTTGTAGGCCAGTTTGTGTAAGCCCTTTATGTAAGGCCCCAAAAGAAAGTAAATATAGTAAATTGTGTTACACTATGTTAAATAGCTCAAACCAACAACAACAAGATAACTGACTGAAGGTTGATGCCTCACTTCCTACCTTAACCCACACTATGCACATATGCTCACATATGGCAAGATCATGCAAGGTTCTTCTGACACCCTTGCAGTGCCTGGGCTCTAGTAGTCTGAATGATAGATAGAAGCAAATTTAATGAGAAGTTTTTTTCACGAGTATCAGTCCAATTTTCAGTGAGCAGATATCCACTTCACAGTTGACCTTTTGGGTAGTTCCAGCATAGTGGCCAATGAATATGGACCTAATCAAAAGCTCATTTGAGCAAATGGAAATGTTTCGATTGACTTCAGCTTTGGATCAGGCCCTTGATGAACATGAAGTACCTAGAGATGGTCTCTGTAATTCAGAGTGCTGGGGAGGCAGTATAGGAAAATTGTCACTGTTAGTATCTGTGTAATACACTTTCTAGGACAAATACTGTTTGCCTTACACATTCAGAGTTGCTGTTGACTCCACTGGGAGGCATTACTTATGTGAGGTGAGTATGGTTTACCCCATGGTTGACAATAGTTGGCTTCAATCTTCAGGGCTGGAAATCCTTTCCACTAGCAGTAAATAAACACATCTCAAAATTCAGAGCAGTATTTGCTGTTGTTTGCTGAAATGAGATGACTAGTGAGCTGATTAGTGCTACTGTTCCCATGAAGGGTCATTGATTTCATTTTGGCAAACAGAATAGAGGCCATATTGCCATTTTGAGAAAAATGGAGCTTCAGGCTTTATTGTGCATGAAAACTAACACAAGGACCCTTGTTATGTAGTTTCCCTCCACAGGTAGTTATACTTCTGAAGTCATTATTTATGAGAGTCATGAGTACTTACCAAATTTATTGACTTGTACATTATTCTTTGCAAATAAGTTCTATCTGCTCTCTTCATATTATAATTAAAACGGCAGAGACTTTAATCATTTATGAAATTTTAAACTACATACTGAATATAAATGTATCATTCAATGTGATAGAATGAATTAAATTCATCACTGTCAAATAACTGTATGAAAGATGAAATATCTCTTATCCCACATCATTAGCCAATAAAAAGACCTGTTTTTCAAGTGGTAGAGTATGGAGTACAGTTTGTATCCTCTTTAGGGCACTTCTTGAGAACCAAAACTTTTTTCAGTTTTTATAAGGAACATTTTAAAAGAATCATGTTTTCAGATTGTCCCATTGAAATCCTGCCATGAAGGGGAGCCTCTATATTTAAATCTCATCCTTTCTGCATGGAAGATGGTCATCTATCTCTACAGCTTTGTTGGTCACCTCCACGCCCCTCAGACCTCTGAAGAGGCCTTGCCTGGTCCTAGATTCTACAAGTCCAAAAGGGGCAGACTGTGCTAGGGTGACCAAATACCAAGTGTGAAAAATCAGGGTGGGGGTGGGGTAATTGGCACCTATATAAGAAAAAACCCTAAATATCAGCACTGTCACTATAAAATCAGGACATCTGGTCACCCTAGACTGTGCACTGACACCCCAGTTACTGTCTCACTGTAGAATCTACAGAAATGTTAACGTAGCAGTAGTTGGTGGGTGGAGGAGTGATCCTGGTGCTGCGGTTCCCAGGAGGTCACACTGCTGGCGCATTGTAGAAGTGCTCTGTTAGCCAGTGAGCCTCAATAGGGACTCCATGTGAATGACCCTTTGCCTGTAGCAGATTCCCTTGAGATTCATACTTTCTGGAGGCAGAAGCCCCATCATTCTGTAGAAGTAGGAATGAATCTGGAGAAAGAGCTGGTAGAAATTCTTGCAGATTTCTTATCCTTCCTCCAATCTTACCTCAGAAGAGGCTGACCCAATTGGCAAGTGGAACTTTATTCTGTTCTGCCATATTCTCTGAAGGAAGTAAATTCTAGGGTTAAGCTAAAAACAAAACTAATAAGTAGACTGAAGTCATAAAATTATAGCTGTTCTTTTTGTGACTATAATTTCTTGTCCTCTCTTTTTTGAGTCATTTTGTATTTCCCATCAACATTATCTATACTCGTCATTATTTTCCATCACTTTTTACAGGCCCAACTATCTTTCTGCATTCTGACTTTTAAGCATGCTATCTTCTCTAAACTCTGCTTTCCAGATATCTTTTCTTGATTTTCTTTTTGCTTGTAATGGTAATTTTTTAAAAATAGCAAATTTAGTTCTCATGAATTTTGCCTTATTGACAGTCCTGGAGACTGAAGTCCTCTATTCACAGAACTGGTACAAACGGCAAATGGCTATACAAAGCATCTTAGGCTTCCACAGCAGTGTTCCTCAACCTTGAAGTGGAAGGGCCACTTCTAAGCGTGAGAGGATAGTTGTTCTTGGCCTCTATATAACAACTTCTAACAAATTTGTCAGTTCTTGTCGATTATTTGTGGACTATAGCTTTTGTGATGTGGACACCCATTCTTAGGGAACTAACCTGAGCCTATAAATATACAGGTCATTGAACAGCTATCACATGACACTCTTTGGGAGCCTGATCCAGAACCATTTGATGTCAATGGGCTTTAGATCAGGTCTTGGGTAACTAATGCTGTGGATAGTATTCAAATCATTGACCTGCAATTTATTCTCAGTTGGCAAGTGCTTAATGAATACGGCAGTTGCCATGTTGGCTATCACCAACAAATAATATCTTTCACTAGGAAAATGAAGAAGAAAATAGTATCTGTATAAAGAATATATTTTAATGTCCCTCATTTGTGTTAGATTAATTATATTCTCTTTTCATATATAGAATAAATTAGATTCATTACATTATATTTATTTGTACAATATGTGGCCATATTTCAATATGAAATACAGTGCCCTAATTAGCTTCTTCAAAGTAGCTACAATTACCTAAGAGTGGTGAGCAAGCAAATTAAAGCAAACCTGGTGTTAGTGTATCAGTTTGTTTGTAATCAGAGTGCCATGCAAAAAATATTTTCGAAAGCTTTCGTGTGGCTCAAGACCACAAAAAAATGCTGTAATTGTTTGAGACAGTTCATAGGGATCGGGCGGTTTGCTTGTTATGGTGGGGCAGGTATCATGAAAGAAGACACTTGAGGTTTAATTATATCTTTCTAATAGCTCTACGATAGAATTACTTTATACTGAAGGATTTTATTAGACCAGAAATACAATTTTCACGAAGTCACAAAAAGAGTAGAAGTAAAGTGCCTTTGCTAAAACCTTTACAATATTTTTTTCCTGCTTCCCAGTATTTTTTCAAAGACTAGAAGGTGATGTTGTATTCCTTGGTGTGCTGTTTAAAGTCAGTAGCAGCAATATTTAGCACATGCTTGGGCAGCCGTGTTTGAAATCCATGCTTCCCCTCTCTGGTGTTCTGATGTGCCTTTAGGGGATGCTTGCCTGTTTGTAGTTTGTTTTCTTTTGTTTAAGGTTTCAGCTACTGCATTGACTAATGATTATATAGCAGTAAACTCTCCTCCCTGCTAAATTCAGAGGTAATGCCTCAAAAGCATTTTTCCCCTGTGTGACATAAAACAATAAAAGAACTAGACAAACCCCTTTTGAGAAAGAATAATCCTTTGTTTAAAGAAAAGAAAAGGCATTTTCTTGATGCTAGAGGGTGCAGAATTTCAAATCAAAGACTAAGCTAATTGATACAAATAAAACAAATGTCATGTAGTATAATCCCTTTTAGGCAGAGTTAATGTTCTTCATATTAACAAGTCTCCAATAATAATTGCATGTGATATTTTAGTATTACATTGCACTTTGCTTTGAACTATGCTATATCTCTTTAGTACATTACAATAAGTTTATTAACATGTTCCTTATGGAAAATATTGTGTCTGAGTTTCATCTCACTTACATCAGTGTCAATTCAAAGCAATTCCATTTCAGTCAATAGTATTACCCCGATGCAAAACTGATGTAAATAAGCTTAGAATCAAACTGAACCTAAATTATAAGCCTTTGATTTCAGCTCGTTAACATAATTTACCAGTCAAATGTTTGTTTCATATACTAAAAGTACAATATATTGATTTAATTCTTTGGAACAACTTCATGAATTAGTAAAGATCTGAAATAACACCTATGCCTTCTTAGTGAATGGCATGTTTACTTTTATTTTCAACATAATTGTGATAATAAGATTATCCTTAGAATTTGCATAGAACATGTTCTAAATATATCGATTAGCCACTTTTAAAATGGAGTTAGCATGCTGTTTAATTATGCAGTTCCTGAATAGTTTTAGTCTTTTCATTGTGTGTGTGATGATAAATTCAATGCTGCCAATTTATCACAGATGTTTTTCTAAAATTTCTAAAGCTAACTGCAACCCAGAATTTACCTCTATTTTAAAGTAAAACTTACAACTAAACTGTTATAAAATGACAAGATTACAGTCAAGCACCATTCTCAGCCATAGTCTGAAAATCTTTGTGAGTCGTAAAAGTCCCTATATGTATTATATTTTACTATATATATAGATATATACCTATCATAACCTAGTCCCAGATTTGGACCTTAGCGTACAAAATATGGGGGTTAGCATGAAAACCTCCAAGCTTAGTTACCAGCTTGGACCTGGTAAAGCTGCCACCACCCAAAAAATTAGAGTGTTTTGGGGCACTCTGGTCCCCCCAAACCTTCCCTGGGGACCCCAAGACCCAAATCCCTTGAGTCTCACAACAAAGGGAAATAAACCTTTTTCCTTCCCCCCTCCAGGTGTTTCTGGAGAGACACACAGAAGCAAGCTTCGTGAATTTAAACAGAGGGATTCCACCCTCCCCGTTTCCAGCCTTGGAAAACAGAAGTACCGAGAGCTAATCTCTTTTTCCCCCTCACCCAGAGGGAATGCAAAGTCAGGCTCGTAAATCTAACACACACAGATTTCCCCCTGACTTCTTCCTCTCACCAATTCCCTGGTGAGCACAGACCTAATTTCCTGGAGTTCCCCACTAAAGAAAAACTTCAACAGGTCTTAAAAAGAAAGCTTTATATAAAAAGAAAGAAAAATACATAAAAATGGTCTTTCTGTATTAAGGTGACAAATACAGGGTTAATTGCTTAAAAGAAATATGAATAAACAGCCTTATTTAAAAAGAATAGAATTTAAAGCACTTCAGCAACTATAGACATGTAAATACAAAAAAAACATATAAATTACTATCTGATCTTTTGTACTTACAACTGGGAAACAGAAGATTAGAAAGCAGGAAACAGAAATAATCACTTCTCATAGCCGAGAGAGTACAGGAAGAAGACTAAAGAACAAAGGACTCACACACAAACTTCCCTCCACCCAGATTTAAAAAAGTCTGGTTTCCTGATTGGTCCTCTGGTTAGGTGTTTCAGATTACTTTTTTCCAGGTGAAAGAGACGTTAACCCTTAGCTATCTGTTTATGACACGCCCCCCAAATTGCAGACAGTGGGGAAGCTCACTGGCGGCGATTTCCTCCTAGAACTTTAAAATAAACAGATTAATACAACAAAAAAATACAATTTAAAGCACTTCAGCAACTATAAACGTAAATACAAAAAAAACCCCATATAAATTACTATCTGATCTTTTGTACTTACAACTGGAAAACAAAAAATTAAAAAGCAGAAAACAAAAATAATCACTTCTCATAGCCAAAAGAGTACAGGCAGAAGACCAAAGAACAAAGGACTCACACACAAACTTCCCTCCACCCAGATTTAAAAAAGTCTGGTTTCCTGATTGGTCCTCTGGGTAGGTGTTTCAAATTACTTTTTTCCAGGTGAAAGAGACGTTAACCCTTAGCTATCTGTTTATGACAATACCCCTATAGATATTGTGCTTGTGTGGAATTTTCAGGGCAAAATGTATTCACAGCTTCTATTTTATTTTAAAAATTCCAAAATGTATCATAGACAAATTTTGTCTGAACTTAAAGAGGAAAATTGTTCTCCTTTTTTTGCCTGCACTTTTAGGTTGCTGTCAATTGTGGGAGTAAAATTGGTCTAAAACACTGATCCTGTAAACATTTATGCGTTTATTTAACTTTATGCATATGATGTATATTTCATGTGTGTACTCCCCTGGGTAAAGTTAAACATTTGTATTTTTGCACATTGGGGCCTAAAGGCTTTGCACTCACAATTAATTATGTCCCAAATTGATTACAGACACAAAACCAAAAGCTAGGTTGAGTCCCATTTTCAAAATTTGGCCCATCACATGAATCCAATATGTCAAAGTTAGCCCCAAAAGCAGATGTTCCCAGTTGGAGCATCATTCTTGCCTTTTTCACAGAGAAACAAAATGAAGTACTTCAAACACAGGTGCACTCATAAGGGAAGAACAATGTGTGCAGCCTGAAATGATGGGTTCTCCTGGCCATTTTCAACATGAAAACCCTATTTTCAATAGGAACACCAGTGTAGGGCCAATCAGGGAGTTAAGGTTGCACATTATAAACAACTAATGTTGTTTACTTGTTAACAGCAGTTCCAAAATACATAAGTCAGCCTAGCAAAGCTACTCATTAACAATTGTCTTATGTCCATTAGCCTAATGGTTTGTGGGAATACTGAAGACGACAAAAAAATATTTATATTCAGAAAAATTAAGCATCAGAGTTGCCACTCCATTTTTGTCTGCAGGAAGGTTTTTAAGTTTTTTAATTTTGTCCTTTTGCATAACCACTTACTCCACATAGGTATAATATACAGCACTTAGTGGTGATCATGCATTTACTCAAGTGCATTAGACAGTTCTTCCTTCTCCTCCTCCTCTTCCTGTTTTATTGGCAGCCAGAGATTCTAGATGCAAAGCTATGAAGATATTGTTTATAGGAAAAGCAGCAGGATCTGGCACCAGAGAAGACTGTTGTGTTGATGGTGCCTTTGTAGTTGCCTCTGGCTTGATGAAAGCTGGCCTCTGGCCTGATGTGGCTGGCTTGATGAAAGCTATATGAGCAGTTATATGCTCTTGGAAACCTCCCTCTTTCCCAACTCCCCCACCCCTCCACTGACATTTTAAATGTTATGGTGTTTAACTGTAAACAAGGAATTTTAAATCCTGAACTGCAGTAACTCTCTACAGAGGCTGTAGTTGCTTACTCCATATGTCCACATTTATACTTTTTTGTCCCAAGCCCTGATCCTGCAAAAACTCATATGTATGTTTATCTTTATACACATGCAGAGAGCTGGATTAAGGCAATCTGGGGCGAGGAACTGAGGGCCCTTCTATGGCTCTGGCCTGTGACCATGTCCCCCACTTGGAGTGGCAGTGTCATCGGGTTCCATTATCTTCCCAAAGAGGCCTGTGTAGGGGTGTGGGGCCCCATTATTCCCTTCCAGAGAGGCAGGAGTGTCAGCAGAGGGCACCCAAACACTTGCCGCAGGCACCAGCTGGGTTGTAGCTGGGTGAACTTTTGCACTCTTCTCTTCCTGGCACACACACAGTGAGGATGGTAGGGTTCTCCAGAGTGGTGGGTAGTTAACACCCCACTGATATGCATGGGACATTTTATACCTCTTAGAATTATGCCAGGCTTCCTACAGACTCAGGCAAACATAACTCTGTCAGTTAAGTTAGACTCACTTTTTTCCCAACCTTTTCTTCAGACCCATGAGGATGAGAATTTTTTTTTTTTAAAGAACACTGATCATCTGATGCAATCAGTAAATGGGACCAGGACCGTGTCTTTTTGGTTGTGTTCACACACTGGGGTTCTGGACCATGACTTGAGCTCATAGGCACTAGAGTAATACAAATAAATAGTTATAATAATAATAGTCCAAATTTTTCCACATGTACTGGATTGAAGTTCACCTGCTTTATAGGTGTATATTTTACAGGGGAAATGGTGTTAGTTTACCCATAGCAAGTGGATAGAGGAGTGAATGATCAAGGCTCTGCTTCAGAGCAATTTGTACAAGCATTTTCTTTGTTCAAACATACTTGTATTTAAATTGGTGATAAATTATGTGATTTATGATCTAAAAGTCATCCCAAGTTTATTGAGCACTTAAATCCAGGGTAAAATGAACACTGTGGACCCTTTTGATAAAAGTGCTCTAGGGCTTGAGTTTGAAACAATGAAAATGAAACCAGGTAAGTTTAATGTGGTGTCTGGTTGCACTGAGTACATCTGAAAGCTCAGGTCCGATGAAGAAGGTATCTGTGGATGAGATTCTGTGTTTGGTAAATACAGTGGTGCTGTGGGTTGGGACACTGATGAAAAGGAATCATCCAGCAATTTAATTTATAAAGGAAATGTTATGATACAAATTGGAAAGAAAAAAGAAAAGAGGGGGAGGGACGTTTCATTTCTTTGCGAATGACGTACAAATGAATGTTGCTTCATTTAAACCACTGAATGAAGTTGAAGATGCATTAAACAAATGTTTCAGTATGGATTGCAGTTTGTACTGGTTCTGAAAGATCCTGGAAAAATTACCTGTTTGCTCTATGTGGTAGATGGCAAGTATCCTGCATTTTTCCCATGGACTTGCTGCTATCCTTCCATTTCACTAAATGCCATGGCTGCTTTACTTGCCATTACAAAAGATCTAAACTCTAAATTACATGGATGGAAAGAAGAAAGAGATACTCATACACACACTGGGAGACAGCACAGTGAGAATCGAACACAGGAAGGGTTCACATAATTAGGGAGTCATTTGTTCATCCAAAGAATCAAATTTTGGTGAACCAAGTCCCAGTAAATTTCCATATAAACCAGCTTAACTGGGTTTAATAGTTCACTGCATATTAAATACTGATGTACGACTGGGAGATGAGGGAGTGTGGGGTGAATGGAGGTTTTCTCTGGGGCAAAATTGAAAAAAGGAGTACATTTTGATAAAAAGTAATTTATTTTGCTGGCAATTTTCCATTTTCCCTGATTGCCAATTATTAAATACATTTTCTTTTAATATGAGCTTCCTCTCAAAACATGCAGCATCTCTTCCTCCTTAATCCTATCATGAAATCTTAAAAGCTAGGGACCAAACAATGAAGTCCTTTCTCAGTTTTACTTATGGCCTGATCCAAAGTCCATTAAAGTCAATAGGCTTTGGATCAGGCCCTGAGTCTTTATTCAGGCAGAGCTCCTATTGATTTCAGTGGAAGTTCTATCAGAGTAAACACTTCAAGATTTGGCTTCATTATTTACAAACCATACATGCCTTGGAAATCATTTTGATATAAAAATTCAGGCTTTTGATTCCACTGAAAGATCAAATATGAGAAAATAATGAACTGTGCGAGAGAAATGCCAATTTGTCAAGATCAAAACATTCTGTGGGAATATGTGGATTGTGACAGTTTTATTTTGAATGTTTTTACTCTGTTATAGTTTTAAATTACTAGAAAATAAAAAAAATTAAATATTTAAAAATCAAAACAAAATATTTAAATTGACTCAATGGGTTCTTTTTTGGAAATTACATTTTATGGGAAATTTCAATTTTTTTTCTTTCCTTTCTGATTTGAAACATTTTCTTCTTCAAAACGTTAGGATTTCCTACGGGACCGAAATTCCTAATTTTGACCAATTCTGCTTTTTGACTATGATATGGTATCAACCCAACTGACTGAAAAGGAGTCCAATGTGGGATACATTGGAGACTGAGATTTATGTGTGCCTGAGCGCGCCTCTCAGTTACACAATCCATGATGGAGGACACTGCATATCTACATTCTCCTTCACTTGTCACTTACTCCTCTTCACTAGTACCGTGATCTAAACCTGTATGTATGTACTTAAGCAACTTGACTCTCCTAGGCCATCCAACTTTAGGAACCACCCAATCCACCACTTTAGTTTTCTTCCTTGAGCCTCCATATGGAAAAGCAGAGGTAGCCCACCTCTGAACTGTTGAAGTCTTTCCTGCCACCAAGTTGTCTGAAAAAGATTGGGGATCTCCCATATCTTTACCTACTCTGATAAATAAGATTCAAAAGTTTATTCCTTTGTGGCTTGCAAAAGTCTTTTGATAAGAGTCCTTTAAAATATACAGCTTTAAAGCAGGTCAACTTCAATCTTGTGTATGTGGAAAACATTGGACTATTATTATTATTATTATTGTGTATTACCATAGCACAGGGATCGGCAACCTTTGGTGCGTAGCTTGCCAGAGTAAGCACCCTGGCAGGCTGGGCTGGTTTGTTTACCTGCTGCATCTGCAGGTTTGGCCTATCGCAGCTCCCACTGGCCACGGTTTGCCGCCCCAGGCCAATGGGGACTGTGGGAAGCGGCAGCCAGCACATCCCTCTGCCTGCACTGCTTCTCGCAGCCCCCATTGGACTGGGATGGCGAACCGCAGCCAGTGGGAGCTGCAATCGGCCAAACCTGTGGATGTGACAAGTAAACAAACTGGCCTGGCCTGCCAGGGTACTTATCCTGGCGAGCCACATGCCAAAGGTTGCTGACCCCTGCCATAGCACCTACAAGCTCCAGTCATGGACCAGGACCCCATTCAAAGAGTCTTTTGATGAGTCTTTTGTTGCATGCTGCCTTTTAACAATTCATGAAGGCCTGATTGTATACGTGGAATTTTGTTCCTGCTCAGATACCACAGTGTTTTAAACACCTAGCCAGACTTTCATTTATTGCGTGCACTTAACTCTTGTTACTAGAAAGGTGAAAGTAAGCGTCCAATTTTTTCTTTACTTTCAAGAAGAGAGTGACTGCAGAAAAGCTTACTTCCAAACCAAAAACATAAGGAAGATAAGATTGATTCTGTATTGTAGGTCTTAATTGGACATCTACTCCATTAATAGTTAATATAGACCTGAAAATTTTTAAACTTAAAATTTAAGGGAGGGATTTTCAAAAGTGCTTAACATTGGTCAAACTCTGCTCTCCCTGAAGTCAATGGGAATTTTACCAGGCACTGGGAAAAGCCCTGATTTGGGCCTCTTTACTCACTGTCCAGAATAGCTGTCCAGGTGCACAATGGAAAGTAAGCTGCTCCATGAAAGGAATAGAGACAATACTCCCAGGATCAAAGGGGGAACAGAGGAAGAATTGTGTCTAGAAAAAGGCTAACGTAGTGCCCATCTTTAAAAAAGGGAAGAAGGAGGATTCGGGAAACTACAGGCCAGTCAGCCTCACCTCAGTCCCTGGAAAAATCATGGAGCAGGTCCTCAAGGAATCAATTCTAAGACACTTAGAGAAGAGGAAAATGATCAGGAACAGTCAGCATGGATTCACCAAGGGCAAGTCATGCCTGACTAATCTAATTACTTTCTATGAGGAGATAATTGTGTCTGTGGATGAGGGGAAAGCAGTGGATGTGTTATTCCTTGACTTTAGCAAAGCTTTTGATACGGTCTCCCACAGTATTCTTGCCAGCAAGTTAAAGAAGTATGGGCTGGATAAATGGACTGTAAGGTGGATAGAAAACTGGCTAGATCGTCGGGCTCAACAGGTAGTAATCAATGGCGCCATGTCTAGTTGGCAGCCGGTTTCAAGCGGAGTGCCCCAAGGGTCGGTCCTGGGGCCGGTTTTGTTCAGTATCTTCATTAATGATCTGGAGGATCACGTGGACTGCACTCTCAGCAAGTTTGCAGATGACACTAAACTTGGAGGAGTGATAGATACGCTGGAGGGTAGGGATAGGATACAGAGGGACCTAGACAAATTAGAGAACTGGGCCTAAAAAAAAACCTGATGAGGTTCAACAAGGACAAGTGCCAGAGTCCTGCGCTTAGGATGGAAGAATCCCGTGCACTGCTACAGACTAGGGACCGAATGGCTAGGAAGCAGTTCTGCAGAAAAGGACCTAGGGGATACAGTGGACGAGAAGCTGGATATGAGTCAACAGTGTGCCCTTGATGCCAAGAAGGCTAATGGCATTTTGGGCTGTATAAGTAGGGGTATGGCCAGCAGATCGAGGGACGTGATCGTTCTGCTCTATTTGACATTGGTGAGGCCTCATCTGGAGTACTGTGTCCAGTTTTGGGCCCCACACTACAAGAAGGTTGTGGAAAAATTGGAAAGAGTCCATCGGAGGGCAACAGAAATGATTAGGAGGCTGGAGCACATGACTTATGAGAAGAGGCTGAGGGAACTGGGATTGTTTAGTCTGCAGAAGAGAAGAATGAGGGAGGATTTGATAGCTGCTTTCAACTATCTGAAAGGGGGTTCCAGAGAGGATGGATCTAGATTGTTCTCAGTGGTATCTGATGTCAGAACAAGAAGTAATGGTCTCAAGTTGCAGTGGGGGAGGTTTAGGTTGGATATTAGGAAAAACTTTTTCACTAGAACGGTGATGAAGCACTGGAATGGGTTACCTAGGGAGGTGGTGGGATCTCCTTCCTTAGAGTTTTTTAAGGTCAGGCTTGACAAAGCCCTGGCTGGGATGATTTAGTTGGGAATTGGTCCTGCTTTGAGCAGGGGTTGGACTAGATGACCTCCTGAGGTCCCTTCCAACCCTGATATTCTATGATTCTATGACTCTGAATCACAATTCATTCTCTCTTCTGCTCTGGGGCAGTACAGCTATATGCTGTCCATCACTCACAGCAGCGTATAAAGTTAATGTTTAACACAGTACTTTTAAGGAAAAAATTGTATCATGTATGTAAATCTATAAATAACCCCACCTTTTTATATACAGGTATGCCTTTCAGTGAGAGTACACAGTTTCCAAGGACATGATATACAATAAAATATTAGGCTTTTTATCTAGTGATTAAAGTACAGGACTGGGATTCAGGAGACTTGTTGCTTAACTTGCTGTGAGTCATTAGGAGAGTCACTTAATCCTAATGTGACTCAGTTTCCCCTATCTGTGAAATGTGGATGATAATTTCAACTATTGTAAAGTGCTTTAGAATCCTAAAATGAAAAAAATGCACCATATAAATGCCAGGTATTGTAATTGATGCTGTTATTTATATGATTACTAATATTATGATGAAATTGCTTGTCTATAGTTAGGGGTGAAGCTAGTTTCCCATTATAAGCCAATTAGTTATGAAGAGCCTGATTATAATCTCAGTTACTCCGATTTTATGCTGGTGTGACATCACTGAATTGAATGGAAAGTCTTCTGATTTAAACCACCGTAAATGAGAGGAGAATCACGCTTATCATTTAAAATAGCTTGCATCTTCCGATTATAGTTAGTGATTGATTGCAAACATGATGAAGAACAAGTGCTATAAAATTATTTGTGTACTTGTTCAAATTATTCATGATAAATTACATTAGAAAAATGGAGCAACATGACTGGCTCTAACCACATGGCTCTGAATTTGTTTCCCTCATCACTAAATTGATATTCATATGCTTACCTAATGAAAATCAACAGCTGAAGGCAACTAGCCCTCATATTCAAAATGGAGTTTGCAGTTTAATAAAGATGAATACAGAGAGCTCATAATCTCACAGAGACTACATAAATTGTACAGATCTCCCAAATTGTCACATTAACCAAGCTTTTTAAGCTGTGTGGCCAAATTCTGCTGAGTTACACTTCTGAATTCCACTGGCTTGGGGATTCCACTCAGCTGTGTAAATTGTTATACACACACACACACACACACACACACACACACTTCTCCTCCAACCTGGTCTCTGCCTGTGATATGTCAAAAATAATTTTTGGACACGAACAGTTGTTACAATAGATCAAAATAGCAAATGGAAACTCACACATCTGGTGGTTGACAGCACAGGACTTAGTGTTATGTGGGGAATGTGGTTTTGCATCACCTTGTGATGATAGGAAACAGCATGGGGAAGAGACCGGTAACTCTTTGTCTCTTTAGGTGTTTAACCGTACATATCCATCAGTGTGGTGTTTGAGCACCCTGCAAGACATGAGACATGCATCCAACATGAGTCAAGGTCTCCAGGCAGCAAACCCATAGCTAGCCAAGCCAAAGTATGTGTATTCATGTGCACAGCTGTGTACCATTGCCACCATCATTTCCAAAAATGCTACCATTTAGACTAGGGGTTCAGGGGAGAGGGAACCAAAGGGGATAGGTTCTTTCATAGAAGATTTTTTAATACCTAATGTAATTTACTGAATTTTAGAAGATTTTAAAACAAAGACAGGTTATGCAAGAGTTAGGCATTTTGCATTATTTGTCTGTCACTTTGGAGGGGAGCCTTTAAGAGGGTAGGGACTTTTGAGTTGGGAGACCTCTTTTCACATCAGCTGCTGCAGGCAGGCTGTAAACTTCAGAAACTTCTCAGCTAGGCTCTACCGCCTCTTGCTATTCCCGTTCTAGATGCCCTGATAAGTCCTTGCCTCCTCAGCCAAAGAGGGAAAGGTGAATTTCTTCAAGACAAGAACCAGGCTGCACTCCTCCATTTCCTCCCCTTAATTTAACCACTGGCCGCACCACTGGCAGTGGCCTGGCAGGGATTTTGCCTGCCTCTACAGTGTGTGGGTGTGGGTCACTTGCCATGATTATGTGGGTATCTGTTTCCCTGCTACTGCGGGGGCCATGGACAATGGGGCACCTTGGGCCATCCTATTCTTTATCTGTGTCACATAATAGTCTACTTTCCTGTGGGCTGTAATATTTTTGTCTGTTTTCAGTTGTTGGATTTAATGTTCATGTGCTAGGTGGTGTGGGTGGCCTGTAAGATACAGGTCAGACTGGATGTTCTTTTGTCCTTAAACTCTATGACACAAAGTACTCAACTATTTCCTTGATCTTGACTGCCCTTGACCCATCCTCCTCTCTCATCTTTAATCTCTCTCTAGTACTTTCTCCTCGGCATTTAAACACATCAAATCTTCAAAATCTCTATTGGCCCTGTCTACCTTCAACGACCATGTTCTTTCCCTCCTTCCCTTTGCCTGTAAACTTCTCAAACATGCAGTCTACACCTACAGCTTTAAATATTTCTTTATTCTTTTCTTGATTCTCTACAATCTGACTTCTGCCCCTTCTGCTCTGCTGAAACTATCCAGGAGCTCTTCTTGGCCATATCTCCATTCCCATTCTTTCTGCCCTTCCTGCTACCTTTAATTGAGGCATAAGGAAGTTAGGTGTCACAGAGATTCAGTTACAGTCTGCAATGGGCCTCCAGCCCTTTGCTTTACCCAACTGAAAATACTCCCTTGCTTTTTGGCACTGAAGCACATTACAAGGCAATAGTTTCCACCTAATTTAAGTTCCTGAATGGAAAATCCCAAAGTTAGGAAGCAAGAGAGTAGACATGGCTTTAGGGCCCTAAGCCTGCAATGAGCATCATGGCAGCATCACAGTCTGCATGCATGGAACTCATGGCTTAGATCTGCCATGGAATTCATGCTGATGTCAGTGGGAATTGCATTGGTTGATCTGAGGCGTATATGTGAAGACAATTTATTTGATGAGTGTACTGGCAGACTAATTTTAAAGCCAATGAATTGCAGCAGTACCGCTAAAGTCCTCATATATGCTGAAAAATGCTAATAAAACCAAACAGAAATATGGAAGAAAGCATATTTAATTAAAATATACTAAAATGAAATCCATATATCCTATCGTATCCTTTTACATGAAAACTGATAAGAAGTCGAAACAGATGCATTAAAAAAAGATTGTCAGTTTAAACCTAATTGCTCTGTGATAATTTTTTTTACCAGTAATACAGTTAAATTCTTACACAGTTTGAATATATAGGTGACATATAGTTACAGCAGTACAGTTTGTGTATGGCTCTGCCTCTAAAAATGCCTTCGGCCTATAGACGGGGGACTGAGAGGATCAAAAATAGTCGGCGTCAACTGCTATAATCCCATGATTTAAGGAAATTGTTTCCCTTCTCTTCTCGTTGTAAAAGACTTTACTCTATGCATACTATCTACTTTAGGTTTCTTGCAAGCCAGTAAAAATTTTACACAACATTTACTTTTTAATTAAATGTGGTACCATTTAGGAAGATGTTTGCTAATCTGGGCCCCAAATCTGCAGCCCTCAGCTTTACAAGACACTGCTCCAGCGGAGGCTGTAAAGCTCTCGATAAGAGGGGAAAGGAGCAAGGTGCAAGTCCCTCAGCGATAACCTCCTGACTCCAACATTATAGGTCTTTCTGCTGGAATTGAGTTCTACATCTTACTCGATTGGTTATTGTCACACATGAGTAATGGATGCACCCTGCCTGGGTCCCAGGGTACAAGAGCCAGTCCATCAGGCCATCAGGAGACACAGCTGTGGGCCGCAGGGGCAGACAGATAAAGAGAAAGCTGTTAAAGGTACAGGGACCACCAGTGAGTGAATAGAGTACCTACAGCTTCACTGAATAGCTACGTGACTGTAAATGTTCCTTGTACCAGTTAGAATGTGCATTAATCAAACTGCTCCCTGGGCTAATGTAAGAGTTCAGATAAAGCAGTAAAAACAAATCAAAACAAAGGAGGCTGTTGCAAAGAGGACACCCTCTGCATTCTGGCAGTGTTTATGGGTATTTTTTAGGGTGATCTATTCAAAATTACTAATAAACACTGTTAATGTAGGGTAATTATTGCTATAAATAGAAGTTTTGTTCAGCCTTGCAAAATTGTCTTGAAATCTTACCAGCTTAGGCACCAAATACACTTTCTAGTCCTTTGCTATAGTGATAGATGATGATGATGAAAAAGCTAATGGTATTTTACTAGCCTGTCAAAAAATTACTTGTTCGGGTGAGTAAATAAAACAAATGGCGCTAGCTATTTGAGTTTATTATTATTAAACATTTCCTTGTGAAAGTGTTTTGGCTGGTGTTGCTCTTCCTAATATAAAGGAATATGAAGGTCCTACTAAATGAAAACATCCTGTATTAATACATAAAGTATATGTGATAAAGTGAGACTCTGTTTAACTTTTGTTTAACTTCTCCAATATATTTGAAGGCCAGCTTAGTTCCTGAATGGATTACTGATACAAACTTGAATAAATGATGCATGTTTCTAGCTGGTGGTAAAAGAACAAACAAACAAACAAAAAACCCAAACAACCAAACAAAAACCCTCTTATAATTAATTACCGGTTAGAAAATCCAGTTCTCCACACTGTACAGTCCCTTCAATTTAAGTCATTTCTCTAAAACTCTGGAATATTACTGCAAAGTTTTTAAGGGTTAGTTTTTCAAAAGAGCTAAACTAGTGTCCACAATTAGGGACAGATTTTCAAAAGAGCTCAGCTTTTATTTAAGCATCTAAATGATATACTTAGGTTTTCAAAACTGATTAGCCTCGAGCAGCTCCTTTTGAATTTGTTAGGGGGATCAATGGGCTCTGTTAGGTGTTGAATACCTTTGAAAATCTGGCCCTAAAATGCTATAACCAAATTTCTTTGACTCTATACCTCTTTAGGACTTCCTGCATCCTGCCACGTAATGCTAGAGCTTGGAACAAGGCATTGTACAGCATATTGTGGCATACAGTAGGAAGACTTTATACCTGCAGTCAGGGCCAGTGCAAGGATGTTTCGTGCTCTAGGCAAAACTTCCACTTTGTGCCCTCCCCCGCTCCTGAGCCCCAGCCCTGAGGCGCCCCCCCTGTGGCAGCTCCTCACCCCCAACCCTCCGCCCTGAGGCAGCCCCCCTGCCCCAGCTCACCCTTGCCCCGCCTCCACCCCGAGCACAGCTTGGCTGCTTCACTTCTCCCGCCTCCCAGGCGTGCGGCACCTAAGCTGATTGGCACCGCAAGCCTGGGAAGTGGGAGAAGTGAAGCAGCTTACCCCTGCTCCTCCACCTCCCCAAGCACGCTGTCGCTATTTCACTTCTCCTGCCTCCCAGGCTTGTGGCGCTAATCAGCTTAGGCGCCACAAGCCTGGGAGGTGGGAGAAATGAAGCAGCCACGGCGTGCTTGGGGAGGAGGTGGGGCAGGAGTGAGCTGGGGTGGGGAGTTTCCTTAGGTGCAGCCCCCCCTTACTTGCTGCAGGCGTGCTTCCCTGCCCCAGCTCCCACCACCTAAAAGCCAGCAGCGACCGGGGAGGCTGAAAATCTGGCTGCCATTGTCGCTGCCGAAGAAAATGTCGCCCCCCAAATCCTAGTGCCCTAGGCGACCGCCTAGGTCACCTAAATGGTTGCACTGGCCCTGCCTGCAGTATTGCGGTGAGACAAGAAGGTTCCAATACTATGGTGCAGAAAAATACTTTATGTTTACCTCAAAACCAAAACTGCAAAAGAGTGTTACAGAATGTTTGAAGACACATCCTCAAATTGGCTGTGTTTGGAAACTGCAGTGAGGCAGTCACCCATCCAGAAGACTTAACTTGAAACTTTTGTCAATGAAAAATGGCCTTAAAAACAAAGGAGAAATTTTCTTCCAAATTTTTTATCTTTGTAAAAAAAATGTCCCAAATAGTGAAAGCTAGTTTAAAAAACATGCCTCTCTCTCTCTCTCTCTCACTCCATTTTACCACTGATAACGGGAGTAAAAAAATGGGAAGGGGAGAGAACCATAAACTGAAAAATCATAAACTGGAGGAGGGAGGGAGTTCAGTTTTGAAAACTGAAAAATGCTAAAAGATTTTATAATATGCACTTTTTTTCCATTAGGATTTTGGAGTTGATTCCCACTCAGAGGTTTGGCTTTAGCTATTGATTCAAAGGAGCTGAGTGGGGGGAAAAAGCCTTTAAAAATACATATAGCTTCTTCAAGGCACAGGAACTATATTCATTACAGATAGACCAAGAGGCATCACATATAGTTAAATTGAATACCACTTTCTGTTTTCCCCAGTTGCTTGCAACTTTGCCAAACTTTAACTGGGCTGAAATTTTCTATACTGGTTTTCCGCATGAGATCGAATTATTTTTCAAAAAGTCAACAAAAAACTGTTCAGCCACTTCTGAGAACAAATTTAGGAAAAATGTATTGTTTTGCAAATATTTAAAATTCTGACAACCATTTTGTTAAGAACCTCTCACATCTCCAAGCTTTGGAGCAAGGACTGGAAATTTGGAAAGGGGGAGTAAGCCTGAGGTCAGACACATGCCTCTTGCTGTCCCTATGGAAAATCCATCCAAATTTGGCAAAATTATAAGTACATGAAAATCACCAATTGTACATGACCTGTGGAGGTTTGTTAGAGGCTTGCAGCATTATCCTACTAGTCTCATTATTCTCTTAGTCTGCACTGCTGATCACGCTCCACCCCTACAGAGCAGAATCTGTGTGACCATCATGTCTTTTTAAGAGCCAGACTGCTACTCAGCTCTCTCGCTCTCTCTGGTTTCACTTTGGGTTTTTAGCAGCTCTCCCTTCTACTTAGACATGCTAGTACAGGATGGCTGTTTACTTCAAGAGAGAATCATCTTTCTTATACACTAGCTTTAGACTCCTTCATCAGAACACAAGAAAGAACACAACATGGCACCAGAAGTGGAGAGACATAAGTGGTTGTATCACATACAGCAAACACTAAGGAAAAGAAAATGGAGCATCTAAGGGTTCCAGTGGAGGTGACCCTCTCCAGTCATGCAGCAGACCCCTGGAGGAGATTCAAGCAGCACATCATGCCTTTACATGGAGGCAAGTGGCGCCACTGAGAAGCCAAGTGAGCAAAAGGAAGCTATTTTTCTAAATATAGTGGGGGCTGAGGCCCTGGCTGGATGTCTGTAATCGTCTGCAGTTGAGCCAAGCAGTGCAGGCTGAAGATTTGAGGAGTTCTGCGCTCCAAGAAAAAAAAAAGAGACTTTTGAGAGAAAACAATTTCACATGAGGTCACCAACAGAGGGAGAATTGTTGGAGGAATTTCTAAAGGATGTCAGAGTGTGGAGTCAATAGTGATGGGGATCAGAGACATGCAGCTCAAAAAAGTTTGCTGAATGATCTTAATCTCAAGCTAGAGAAAGGAATCAGTTTCTGCTAAGCAACAGAGACTACCCAGACCAGGCTGGAACTTTTGGAGGGAAAGCAAGGTGCTGAAATAGTGGACAGAATAACAAATCCCCGAGAAGAGGTCAGAGAAAAAAGAGAAGTTCCAAGAAGAAGTCTACAAAATACAATCAGAAAGAGTCTGCAGAAGGCAGCATAAAGAGCTGTATATGCCATTGTCATGGTATAATTCCCTACTCTGAACCTTAGCGTCCAAAAGATGGGGTACCAGCATGAATTCCTCTAAGCTCAATTACCAGCTTAGAACCTGTAGCGCTGCCACCAACCAGGAATTCCAGTGCCTGGTACACTCTGGTCCCCCCAAAACCTTGCCCGGGGACCCCCAAGACCCAGTCCCTCTGTATCTTAACACAAGGAAAGTAAACCCTTTCCCTCACCGTTACCTCTCCCAGGCTTCCCCTCCCTGGGTTACCCTGGAAGATTACTGTGATTCAAACTCCTTGAATCTTGAAACAGAGAGGAAAATTCACCTTCCCCCTCCTTCTCAATCCCCCTCCCAGACTCTCCCTGAGAGAGAAAGTAATCCTAACACAGAGAGAAAATTAACCTTTCTCTCCCCCTTGCCTCCTTTCTCCCCACCAATTCCCTGGTGGATCCAGACCCAGTCCCCTGGAGTCTCACCAGAATAAAAAAAAATCAGGTTCTTAAACAAGAAAAGCTTTTAATTAAAGAAAAAACAGTAAAAATTATCTTTGTAAATTTAAGATGGAATATGTTACAGGGTCTTTCAGCTATAGACACTGGGAATACCCTCCCAGCCAGAGTATACAAGTACAAAGTAAAATCCTTTCAGCAAAATACAAATTTGAACTCCTTCCAGCCAAATACACATTTGAACTCCTCCCAGCCAAATACACATTTGAACTTCTTCCAGCCAAATACACATTTGCAAATAAAGAAAACAAACATAGACCTAACTTGCCTTATCTACCTAGTACTCACTATTCTGGACATATAAGAGACTGTATCACAGAGATTGGAGAGAAACCTGGTTGCGCGTCTGGTCACTTTCAGAACCCAGAGAGAACTACAACCAAAAACTAACAGCACACACAAAAACTTCCCTTCCTTAAGATTTGAAAGTATCCTGTCCCCTGATTAGCTCTCTGGTCAGGTGACAGCCAGGCTCACTGATCTTGTTAACCCTTTATAGGCAAAAGAGATATGAAGTACTTCTGTTCTATTAACTCTTACTTATCTGTTTATGACAGCCATGGTAACAGAGACTGCATCAGTGTCCATCTTTGGACAACGCTGCATCAGGTGCAAGAAGTAACAAACGAGGAATGCAGGCTCAGAAAGAAATATTGCAAGCAACAGCGAAGAACTTTTCATCTGAATTTTGCAAGAAGTAACAGCACCAAATCACTGGACTATTACACTGGAAAAAATGGAACCTCTATGACTTTTTAACTGGACACTGGTGCGCAAGCCAATGGTATTC
Organism: Gopherus evgoodei; assembly: GCF_007399415.2. Classification (NCBI taxonomy): domain Eukaryota; kingdom Metazoa; phylum Chordata; order Testudines; family Testudinidae; genus Gopherus; species Gopherus evgoodei. The sequence goes on from NC_044322.1 coordinate 80,517,283, forward strand.
CAGCCTCCATTGTAAAAGACTTGGGAAAAAAAAACCATAAACATTCATAGCAAGCAGATAAAGCATAGATCTTATGGTGGGGAGCTGATTCCTATTGTTAGTGAATGTGAGCTGGAGGTAAAGGTAAAAAATAACAATGAAGAGATTAATTTTAGTGATAATTGTAAGTTTAGTGATTAAATGATAGTGTCAGGGACGCACGTACCTATACTGAGGTTAAAGATGTGTCAGGCATTAGACCTTATTCTGTTTGCCAGAAACTGGGAATGGACAACAAGGGATTGCTCACTTGATAATTATCTATTCCGCTTATTCCCTCTGAAGCACTTAACATTGGCCACAGATGGAAGACAGGATATTGGCTAGCTGGACCTTTAGTCTGATCCACTGTGGCTGTTCTTATGTTCTTAGAGAATATATGCTATAAAGGGACAGGGGCAAATAAAAATTGAAGATAAATTTCAGGATGTCTTTGAAGGATTAGGAAACTGCCCGTAGAGCAGTGGTAGGCAACTACGGCCAGCCCGCACCGCTTCACACAGCTCCCATTGGCCGGCAACGGCAAACCACAGCCACTGGGAGCTGCGGGTAGCCATGCCTACAGACAGTCAATGTAAACACTATCTTGTGGTCCACCAGTGGATTACCCTGATGGGCTGTGTGTGGCCCATGGGCCGCAGGTTGCCCACCACTACTGTAGAGTATAAAATTGAGCTGTCAGAGTCCAGTAATCCAATGATGACTGTTCCTCTGGTTCTACAGTAAAAAAATGTGAGGAGAAGCTAGATAAATTAGTTGCTGGGCATTATGGAGGGACTGGAGGAACCCACAGAGTGGGCCCATTCTCTAGGTATCGTGCCAAAAAAAAATGGAATCCTTTGCCTATACCTAGACCCAAGGAACTCAATCAATAAATAAATAAAAAAGGGAACATTTCCTCGTTCCCATAAGGGAAGATATTTTTGGAGAAATGACACAGGTGTAACATTTCTTCACATTAGATGTATCAGTTGGATTTTGGCAGCTTCCACCAGAGAAAACTAGCATGTGTTTGTACACATTTAACACGCTATAGGGGATTGTCTGCTTTTGCAGATTGCCTCTTGGATTATGCTCAGCACCCGAAGTGTTTCACAGAAATGTACAGTAAATATCTGGTACCAAACGAAGGTACCAAACTGTACATTGATGATGTTTTGATAGGAGACTGTACAATGGAGGAACATGACCAGAAACTATGAAGAGCTCTGGAAAGGGCTTGCTGAGCAGGGTTAAAATTAAATCAACAAAATTGTAAATTTAGAGTCAGAGAAATAATATATTTGGGTGACAAATTAACAAAGCAAGGGGTACAGATAGACCACAGCAGGGTGCAGGCAATTAGCAATAGCCCATACACCCAGCTTAAGTGATCGGTTAAACTAGAGCATGATACACTTCATGGGGAAATTTGTACTTAATTGGCAGCTAAAACCAGCAATCTAAGAACATAATTACACAAAAATAATTAATGGACTTGGGAGGCACATCACAAGAAGGAGTTTGAGAAGCTGAAGCAGTTAATGAAAGAGGCTACACTATTTAGATTTTATGACAGCGAATGTCAGACCAAACTGTCAAGAGATGCCTCTAAGGAAGGTCTTGGGACAGCACTTCTTCAAAAGTGAGGTGGGCATTGGAGGCCCGTAGCATACGCTTCCAGAGCTTTAATTAAAACTCAGTTCTAAAACTGAGAAAGAGGCTCTGCTGCATGGGTACAAGAAGTTCCACATTTTCCTGTATGAGAGATCCATGTTTGCAGAAACAGATCACAAGCCATTAGTGACGATAAGAAAAAAAGTGTTATCTGACGCTCCTTCATGATTAGAGATTATTTTTTCTGTTGCAGCTATATGATCTAAAATTAGAACACAAATCTGGAAAAGATTTAGTGATAAGGACTTGTGCAGTCCTTATCACCAGTTTGAATGAAAATTGTCAGTAATGGAGGAGATCTAGTTCAGGGACACCAGACATGTCTTTCCCAAAATGTTACCTCAGGACATATTACATAGGATACATGCAGGGCACATAGGTATTGAGAAATACAAAAAGAAGGGCTATGAATTTTTGTACTGGCCACAAATGAATACAGATTTAGAAAAAAAAAATTAAGGCTAATGAAATTGTACAAAAAATATAGAGACAGCGGAAAAAAACCAGCCTGTGGTGGTGAAGAAAGTTTGTCTTCCTGATCCACTGTAGTCACAGTTCTGTTTAGTTATGCTGGCAAGAATTGTACAGTGGTTCTGGATTATTATTCTCACATTCCATAAATAACAAGATTTGAGAATACTCCTGCAAAATGTGTTACTGCGAGTATCAAGTCTATCTTTGTCAGGCATGGCATACCAGAAGTGGTCACATACCACAACTCGATGGCTATGAGTTCCAATGTTTTGCAAGAGAATATGATTTTAAACACATTACGTCTACTTGTGGGAAACAGTGTTAAGATAAAGCAGAGGAATCTAACACAGACCCTTATCTGGCATTACTAAATTATAAGGCAGCTCCTTTGAAACATGGCTTTTCACCAGCAGAGCTTTTTTTCAACTGAAGGCTTGAAACCAGATTTCCTAATTTTGTAGCAACTGATAATAAACAAAATAGTGATGCGAATACTTACAGGATCAATGACAAATATAAACAAAAACATTATTCTGATAAGGGGTCATGGATAGGGTTACCATATTTCAGGTTCCTAAAAAGAGAACACTGCAGGGGGAGGGGTAGAGGAGGGAGATGGAAAGGAGTGCATTTGGGTGTGTTGGAAGGGGTATTTGGGGGGTGCTGGAGGGATGTGTATGTACTGGGAGCAGTACCTGTGGGTGCTGGAGGGGATACCTGTGAAGTGCAGGAGGGGTGTGAATATAATGGTAGGAGTATTTGGGGGATACTGGAGGGGGTACCTGTGGCAGCAGTACTCACTGCAGGTGGGGGACAGTGTCACTCCCTGTCCCGGTGGCAGGGCGGCTGGCACAAGCAGAGGATGCAGCATTAGTAGCCAGTCATTACCTCTCTGTGGGACCCCCTTCCCAGGGCTGGGAGCCAGTGCCAGGGTGGGTGAGATTCAGCAGCTATGGCAGCGGGGAATGGACCAATCAGCTGCAGATGCAGGGACAGACCAATCAGGAAGTAGACCAGTGCGAGCTCTTTCTGAACTGCAACAACTGCTCTGCAAAAATCCCGGCTACTACCTGTTATTTGTAAGATACACCCAGACAGAAGACAGTGGATCAAAAAAGAGGCAATGTCTGGGAAAACCTTAGTCACAGGAGCTAGGACTTTTGCTATCACGTGAGAGGGCATACTTGTGTGATGGTAAAACATGGAGGCAAGAAGCAGTAGTCTCTTTTGAGATAGCTCCTAGGTCATATGAAGTGCTCACTAACGAAGGTTGGATTTAGAGGTGGAATAGGAAGCACCTTTAACTCATCACAGAAAGAAAGGAGAACAAGGAGACAATGTCCAGCTCTACAGGGTCTGAACCAGAGGTAGATACGGAAGAAAGAAAAAAACAGATTGAACAATACAATGCAGACACTAACGTGATGCTTCACAGCTCTGCAAGATGTCAGAGGGAACTGCAAAGACGAATTGGAGTTTGCTGAGGGTTTTTCCCATTGTATATGTGCTGTTATTCGTCATTAAAAGTGGTTGATGATAAAGCTGTGCGTCATTACTTGGAAAGCGGAGATGTGATGATCATGTCTCTTTAAGAGCTAGCCTGCTACTCAGTTCTCTCTCTGATTTCACTTTTGTGTTTTTAGCAGCTCTCTCTCCCTGGACATGCTGGTACAGGCTGGCTGTTTACTTTGATAAAGAATCATCTTTGTCATACACAGGCTTTGGACTCCTGCATCAGAACACTCAATGGAACACAACAGTCTGTGCCAGTCACACACAACAAGCTTCGCCTTCACATTGCTCACTGAGCCTGTGCTCTGGTCTGGAGTTAAGCAGGACTTTTCTCTAACTTTTGTCCTTCTTGGGTGCTGGGAGTTGCTATGGTGCCAGGTACTAAAATTGAGAACCGGGAGACTCTTTCTCCTGTGCTCTCAATATTTCCCCCGCCCCATGCAAGCGCCCAGAGAGCATGGCTGAGAAGAGAAAGCAGCCTAGTATGAATGAGGAGTGAGGAGCAGATGGGGATCAGGAACAGATCGTGGAGTGCAGGCTGAGGTGGGGGAGGATGCATTGGGTTCAATCACAGAGACCGTCTTGGGACTGTTATCTGATGTGCTGAAACTACCTCTGAGCCCATGTTCTTTGCCAGCTTGGGAGTGCAAAACCCTGTCTTGTTGAGCCAGACACACTAGTCTATTGCAACATAGACCCAGGGTCTGAATCACGCCCTCAAAGCTGCAGACTTAACTGAAAACAGCTCAGCAATAACTCAGCACCCAGACACCCAGTTCCCAATGGGATCCAAACCCCAAATAAACCCATTTTACTCTGTACAAAACTTATACAGGATAAACTCATTAATTGTTTGCCCTCTATAAGATTGACAGAGAGAGATGCACAGCTGTTTGCGTCCCCAAGTATTAATCACTTACTCTGGGTTAATTAATATACAAAAGTGATTTTAATAAGTATAAAAAGTAGGATTTAAGGGGTTTCAAGTAATAACAGACAGAACAAAGTTAGTTACCAAGCAAAATAAAACAAAACATGCAAATCTAAGCATAATACATTAAGAAATTGATTACAGATCTAATCTCATCTTCAGAGATGTTTCAATAAGCTTCTTTCACAGACCAAACTCCTTCCTAGTCTGGGCCCAATCCTTTCCCCTAATACAGTTCTTGTTAGTTCTAGTTCAGATGGTAGCAAGAGGATTTCTCTTGACTGTCAGCCCGCTTTGTTTTGTTCCAGCCCCTTTTACAGCTTTGGCACAAGGTCTGAATCCTTTGTCTTTCTCTGGGTTCCTTCTAAATGGAAAAGCACCAGATTTAAGATGGATTCCAGTATCACGTGACATGTTCATATGTCCCATGAGACTTCATTACCCACTGGCTGGCACACAGGTATACAGGAAGGCTTGCAAGTAAACAGAGGTATTTACAACCAATTGTTCTGGTTAATGGGAGCCATCAAGATTCCAAGCCACCATTAATGGCCCACACTTTGCATAGTTACAATAGGATTTCAGAGTAATACTTCATGTTTCCAGCTTCAGATATAAGAATGATACATTCATACAAGTAGGATGAACACACTCAGTAGATTATAAGCTTTGTAATGATACCTTACAAGAGACCTTTTGCATAAAACATATTCCAGGTATATTATATTTACATTCATAAGCATATTTCCATAAACATATGGAGTGCAGCGTCACAGAGCGATATTAGAAGGGTGAACAGTGACAGGAATACAGAGGGAGACATGCAAGTGTAACACTGATTGTGGTAAATGAAGGGGGGTAGCTGCCTTTTATGGACACCCAGCCAGCCTGTTAGCTATAAAATCCCTCTTGGTTGCTGTTCTCTACTTGCTTTACCTGTAAACAGGGCCGGCTCTAGGGTTTTTGCCACCCCAAGTGGCAAGAAAAAAAAAGCCACTATTGGCGGCAACTCCACCACGCTGCTTTCTTCTTCGGTGGCAATTCAGCAGCAGGTCCTTCCCTCCAAGAGGGACTGAGGGACCTGCCGCCAAATTGCCACTGAAGAGTGCAACGTGCCGCCCCTTCCTCTTGGCCGCCTCAAGCACCTGCTTGCTGAGCTGGTGCCTGGAGCCGGCCCTGCCTGTAAAGGCTTAAAAAGTCTCACTGCTATGCATAGGTAAAAGGAAGTGAGTGGGCACTGGCCAAAAGAGCCAGCAGGAAGGCTAGAACTTTTTAAAATTGAAACAAGACTCCCCTTTTGTTTGTCTGTGGTTGTTCTACCAGAGAGGAGACACAGAGCAGCAATACTCTAAGAAGCTTTAAGCCAGGCATGAAAAATCATCAGTTCATACCTAGAAACTACTCACTTAAACCCCAGATATGTAAGTAGATCAGGAAATTTCTAGGAAGATGCGACTAGGTTTATCCCTTTTATTTCTTTATGGTTTGTGGATGCCTGTGTGCTAACCTCAGGTGCTTTTGTTTTGCTTGTAACCTTTAATCTGGACCTCAAGAAAATTACTTTTGGTGCTTAATCCTTATAAGTTGTTTTTTTTTAAATCTAGCAGTTGTCTGAGTTTTTAGATGTATTTTCTTTCTTTTTGTTTTTAATAAAAAAATTTTAAGAAAAGGATTGGATTTTTGTGTCCTAAGAGGTTTGTGTTATTTAATTAGCTGGTGGCAACAGCTGATTTCCTTTGTTTTCTTTCTCAGCTCTTCCCGGAGGAGGGGGGTAGGGGTAGGGTATGTGTGTGAAAGGGCTTGAGGGTATCCCACAGGGAAGAATTCCCAAGTGCGCCTTCCTGGGTTCAAAGGGGTTTTATTTGCACTTGGGTGGTGGAAGCATCTACCTATCCAAGGTCAGAAAAAAGCTGTAACCTTGGGAGTTTAATACAAGCCTGGAAAGGCCAGTATTTTTTTTAGAATCCTTGCAGGCCCCCACCTTCTGCACTCAAAGTGACAGAGTGGGGAATCAGCCCTGACGCCAACAGACCCCAGTTGTCAGCAGGCAGGACTGAACCAGGGACCTCTGGAACTTAGTGAATGAGCCTCTACAGCATAAGATAAAAGCCCCCCCGCCTGCCTGCCACTAGATGGGGCAGAGCACCATACCCACCAGGTGTGTGGGTTACACAAGCAGCGTCGGTACAGAACAAGACAGGCTGCAGGGGACATGAAGCGATAAGGCAAAAGCCAGAAGTGCGGGAACCAGGAGGCCATGACTCCATCACTCAGAGGAAGAAATGGCATGAGGGCAGGGCCTCAGAGGACAGGGGCAGGGGCAAGGGCCACTGGACACTGATGGACCCTGCAGTTCTAGGGAGCTTCCAGTGCTCCTAGCAGAAGCTCCCATTGACTTCACTGTAATTGTGCAGCATTTTAGCAAATCAGATCCCAACTGTTTCAAGATGAGTGCTCATAAAATGAGGAACAAATAACGCGTGGCCACACCTGTGAAAAATATTGGTTTATATGACTTGCCCAGCATCACATAGGAACTTAGTAGCAGAAGCAGGGATAGAATTATGTTCTCTAATGTGGCATTCAACTTCCTTAACCATGAGACCTTCCTTTCTCCTCCTGCTCTCCCCTGCCTCATTCAATAGACTCCTCCAACTTTTGCAACAAGTGAGGCAGGAGACTTGCAGACAACAGCCTCATTCATTTCACAGCATTCCATGAACACCATACATCTGCGTGCACTGAATGTGCTGGCTAATTGAACCACCTCAGCAGTACAAAGCAGCCCAAAGCCTGGTTTAGCCGATCACTTAAGCTGGGTGTATGGCTTCTTACCATCATCAGAATGATGTAAAGCACTCAGAATGTGCCAGGCAATCTGGCCGTGTGTTTTCAGAATAATACCATTAGAGAAGGCCATGCCTTCTCTGTTAAGTGGATAGATTTTGCTCTTGATCCTGCTCCCGGTGACACTGCGACTTAATTAGGAGAATAATCAGGCTCTTGCTTTTAAATTCCAGAGAGCAAGTAAAAGAAGTAAAATAAAGTTTATAGAACAGAAAAAGTTAATTATAAGGACACCTGGCATTTTGATAATAAGAGTTACATGTAAATCTAAGAGAAACAGGTCTCACAGTTGTGATTGATGGAAACCAGTATAAGTGAGAGAATAACGCACACTGACTAGAGCCAATTTCTGTCCTTAGATACATATTCACAACTCCAGTTTATTTCACTGGGAGTTGTGTGTTCATACTGGACCTGATCCAAAGCCCACTGATGTCACTGGGAGTTTTTCCATTGACTTCATGGGCTTTCGATCAGGACCTTACTGACAACCAATCTTTTTCCTCTCAGAATAAATGTACGGCACCAGTTCTTACAGAAATCTTGAAAAATAGGACATAGACACTCCAACAAAACTCGGGATAATTTGCGATTTAGGATTCTAAGCAATAGTCAGTGGGACTTAGGCTTCTAAGTCTTTTGATTTTTTTATCCTTGTGAGCCCAAACACTCAGCAGCAACAGGAAAAGCCATAAAATGTATCCACTGTCCAAAGAGTGCTGTCAATCACATCTTCCCTGTTAGCAGGGTATTAACAACTGACACATTAATTTCCACAAAAGGCTTTCACTGCATATTCTTAATACTAAATACTTTTTTCCAGGCACACACAGATGTTATTCTGTGTATTTCCTCTTCCAAGTGTATTTATTTTTATATTTTGACATGCAAATTTCAGCATTGTTTTTAATATTACAATCTTAGAATAATAACATTTAGCTGTAAAACAAATTCACTTGAGTTTGCCATTTCCTGAGTGTTAACTTGAAGTGCTGCTGCAAAGAAACAAAGTTCTTGTAAGAATTTAAGATGCAAGAATCCATTTCTGCCTAACAATCTCATACTCATGCATTCCCTAAAGTGTATCCCATCTGCTTTTGGGAGCTCTCATTGCAATATGCAGTGATTGCAGGATAAGCACACCATTTTCCTGTCAATACTTTCCTATTAGCCTCCTGGATCCATACATCATCGTCTTGCTGGCCTGCAGTTTGCTTATCTTTGTCTCTGAGGCTGCCTTTGATTTATCTAACACCCAGGTTAATGAGGCATGGAGCCCAGGGTGGCTCCAAGGATAATGCACTCCTGTATAAAAATGCTTAAGGAAGGATCAAGTGATAATCCATTCCAGACTAAAAGGCCTCGCTCTTCAACAAATGTTGTATTTCTTAATCACTAAACTAAGACTATAATAGCTCCCCTTAAGCTGCTACCATCAGTAAAACTATACACACTAACCACATGAAATTTACAAAAAGACCTGAAAATTAGATTTTAATTTGAGCTTCAAAAAAAAAAAAGGCCAAAAAAAGTTTGTATGTCAAGAACAGTTATCACCATTATTTGACAGTGTTCTTATGCAAAAATAAGTTAGCTTTAATATTTAATTTACAGTAATAGTTTTATATTCCCTCGCTGGGACCTATGTTTTTCTAAAGACAAAAATAACAGAAGCTAGAATGTTACTGTGGCACGGATAAATCAAACTAGCTATTTCAATAATGGAGGTAATTACAAAGTGTATATATCTGAAATGTACTGAGTGGTTAGGGGTTGTTTAATTAACATAAAAATTTCAATATCATCAGCAAGTGTGTTGGCATCACAAAAGCATTGTTAAAAAAGCATTTTAAAATAGTTATGGCTCTCTCTATTTCTAGCTAGTACATAAGGCTAATATACCTTAGCTTCCCAGTTCTACTAATTATTGTCTTATACAGAAACATTTTTAATGAAAGCTAGGTGATAAGGTAAGTTTTCAGAGCTTTTTTTTTAACACTCTCTATTGCATGTTACTCTGTTTTTGTTATGTTTTGTTTGACCTTCATCTTACGAACCTGCCACAAGCTCTTGAAATAGTCCTAACGTATATCCATTTAGAAAATGACAACACACCAAATACTGGGGTAATTCCCAAGGGAGGAGATGCTTATTTTGTGAAGTATCCACACAAGCAAAGCGTTCACCAGTTGGTCTATTCCAGCCCCAGAGGACTTGACCCAGGTAATAACTCCCTTACTGGTCACTAACCTACATTATTGAGATCTAGTTTGGATTTTAATGACATGACATTGTTAGGGATTGTTATTGAGATGCAAATGATCTTCTCTTGGGTTATTTAAGACACATGAAGGACTCTGGTTTAGAATGAAAATTAGTTATTGATTATTCCAGCAATTAACAAAATAAATTTAGCACCTTTTTGAAAGTCTTAAATTGTTATTGCCAAAAACTGATCAAAGTGCTTGAATAGATTTTTTTGTGTGTGCAACAGAGAAAATATCCAGTAATAAGTGATGAAAATATTCCCCTTAAAGTCTTGCTTTTGCTTTACTGCAGTATATCCGAGCCTCTATGCTCTAAGTTCCCACTCTTCTTTTCAGTGTAAAATGTGAACCATGTCAGCATATGATGTTACTGCATAATCTTAATTACATGGATACAAGAACAGTTGGCTCCATATTTCCTTTAATATTTAAAAGAAGTGCTGAGCACATGTAAAAGTGAAATCTTTATCTTGTTTCTTTCTTCTCCTTTTTCTTAACTTCCATTGTTAGATTAACATCATTTATCATTTATAGAGCTCGTTTTCTCCAGTTGCGTTGCTTTCATTAGTGCTTTGGATACACTCCTTTATAAACATCCTGAGATAGGAGACAGTTATTATTTATAGAAGTCTTCTAATGGTACCAGCAGCACAAACTTTAATAAAATATCTTTCCCTATCCCATTGAATATGTAGTGGATGTTAGTTTATGCCAAGGTATTTTGACTGGAAATGGTACTAACTTGTGGCTCACAATTATCTTTTCACGTGGAATGGTTTTTAAAAAAAAATACTGGAAACTTTTAGATATTCTAAATAGATTGCAGAATGTTGTCTTTTGTAGCCAAGCTGAAGATACAGCTTGACTTGTAGGATATATGGTTTATATTTGATATCTGTCTCATCTTTGGCTCTTGTTTTCCTCTTTCTGTTACTAAAAACTCGAATCAAACAGGAGTTTTAAGGAGTGATCATGGACTAATGTTTCTTACTTAAAGTTTCAGTGTTTAGATTCATAGATTGCCATTGTGATCATCTATTCTGACCTCCTGTATAACACAGGCCCTAGAACTCCCAGCCCACCCCCAAATCCCTAGTGTATATCTTTTAGGCCACAAAGACACTTTACACTATCAAGTATTTAGTTGGAAAAATAGCACAAGCAGACAGACACCACTTTTGTGTTAGAACTTGTTATTTAGTGTGTCTTGTGCACAGTACGGAACTCATTCAAAGAAATGCTATGAGCACGTATTGTACTTTGCATTCACATATCTTTTTAGCATCTCCAGAACTTTAGGCAAGATTCTGTGGAAAACCAGGTGCATTGCTCTGGCAGGTTCAGGACTTTCAGAAATCCTTCCATAAAGAGAGATTTCAATTAAAGGATCCTTTTTAAATTAGCAGGTAATGGAGTGCATGTAGGGGTGTCAACTTTTAATGTTTTCTTTCCCTGAACAGTGCACCTTCAGTTTGTAATAGAGCACACTATTCTACTATATCTATCCTGCAGTCTGCATGCAGGCAAAGTGCCCATCAACTTCAAGGGAGTTAAATGTTTTGTTTCCGGTTATTATGCTCAATGTCAGCACCATCAAGAGAGTTATTTAACTCTCACTTTAAATGAATGCCAGACTGTGATGATTCAGACCTTTGAGGAGGATTCTACACATGGATATTTATATAGCTTCACATCAGTCTCTCCACTTGTCAGTCTAGTGACATCAACCTACTGTTTTACCCAGTAAGTGATAAATGGCTGCTTTTAGAGTATGGCATTACATAGGCTTTCTGGATATGGCAAGCTAATTTTTAGTAACATTATTAGCTTTCAGAAATCCAGTGGAAATCTAATGGTACAGTCTGTTCATATCTGATATTCACCAAAATACAGCTATCCAAGCCTTGTGGTTTTAACTGGACTTTCAAGATTTTTTTTTTTAAGATTATGGAACAAGAGGCACCTCAGAAACACTCACAAGTACAATAAATCAAAAAGCACCCCCATAATTTTAACACCAATAAACAACAAGGCAGCCTTCCCACTCCCAAAAAATCAAATCTTCTACTTTCTCTGTAAGTCGCTTCTAACAACATTGACTTCTTCAGCAGCCTTGCTAAAAAGATGGGTCTTGTAGTGTGTCCTAAGTATTAATGGATTTGGGCTCTTTCAGGCCATGGATGAGAAGAAGAGAGTAAAGGGAAGAGCCCTCACAGAGAATGCCCTGCCATTAAGCCCCTCTTTTTTATATGGATGTGGGCCCATCTCAAATGCCTCTGTCGAGTGCAGCTGCTACAGTGTCCCACAGGAAAAAATAACTCCATTGACAAGAGTGCTCAGGAGCTGACCTGCCCTCCCTCCCCCCCTGAGTAAAGATTTTTTAAACAATGTTTTGACATCTGTAATGGGTTTTCCACCCCTTGGTCTCCATAGCCACTAAAGCCACTAAAGCCATGCAGGGGAGCTGTAGAATAGATGCTATGATTTCAATGAACAAACAGAGTGGGAAGTTGAAATGTGTAGGAAGGGAGGGGGTGATTTGTGTGAGTTCTCCTTCCTAAGGCAGTGATGCAATTCCCTGACATAAATCCTTTCTCTTTTCTTTTTTTTAAAGTTTTGTGGCTTCTATGGATGAGGACCTATTCCCTTCAATAAGAGTCTCTGGTACAGATCCTCTCTTGTTCATGACTGACTGCCAGTTGCGTGGGAGAAGGTTGCAGATGTGCTGCATAGGATCAGGTAGTTTTATTCCATCAGTTAGGGATGACAGCATAACATACAAGTAGTAAAATTTCCTACACTCCAATGGGAATCCTGTATTCCTCACTATGGTGTGGGAGCCATAGGCAGGTAAGACCACAGCATCTAATTATGTAACAGGAACCAACAGGGCAAGGGCTCATAATGGGCCAAATCTTGAAGTCTTTATTCAATGCCTTTTAAGGCGAAACTCCCACCACAAGTCATTGGGAGTTTGACTGATCTAGGATTTGAGGAAAACGTCAGTTTGGGCCCAATGTCATCCAGGTTGTTTCCTGCAAGGCAGAGAGAGAGTGTGTGTGTGTGTGTGTAGATGTCACCAGTAAAGCTGATTTATAAAAACAATGTCTAACCTGAAGTGCATATCCCTTCGATGACAATGCAGACAGCTGGGTTTCAGCCAGTTTGGATATAAAAAAGCATGTAATAAGCTTATTAATATAAGCATCTATTACAGTCAACAAACAACATACCTCAGTCTAGCATGATACATTTTATCTTAATTGTATAATTTGTTAGTCTCTAAGGTGCCACAAGTACTCCTGTTCTTTTGCGAATTCAGACTAACACAGCTGCTACTCTGAAATTGTGTGTTAGTTATTTATTAGAACTGGTTGAAAATTTTCATTTGAAATCATTTTACAATGTAAAGAGCTTTTTTTCCAAATGAAAGAGAAATGAGCAGTCAGCATTCTAAATGAAAATGATCTGTGAACATTTTCATTTTTTTCAAAATGTTCATGTTTCTTGACAAAAATCTGATTTTTTTCAATCTCCTCCTCCCCCCTAATCTTTCCTTTTTATCTTCTTTCTCCCTTTATTACCATCAAAATGAAAAAAACAAGAAAAAGTGGCAGGATGTGTAGGGAAGAAAGGGAGAAAAAAACTGAAATATTTTTGGTTTTTCACTTAAAATCCCCCCCACACACACACACACCCTGATTTTCCCTTGAAAACAATCCCCATTGTTGGCCACATCTTTTATTTATTTCTAGTGTGCTTTGGACATATAAGGAGGGTTACCTGTCCCAAAGACTTTACATTTAAATAATCAAAGTGGTGAGATGATGTGATGTGCACGCACACTCTTTTTTATTTTATTGCCTCTAGCTCACTGCTTTTGAGAGCTATCGAAATGCCTAAGAGAGATAAGGAGTCTCCTGGGCCTGAGAAAACATGCCGCTGTGCCTTGCTGCCACTCTGCCTCCAATCCTTCCTCTCAGACATTCGGCTGAGGTGGGTGAGGGTCTTGTGCCTTCAGCCCCATAATCCCATAGATTTGCAGTTATGTGGTAACTGTGGTCTAGTAGTGAACTGAGCATGGAATGGACAGTCAGGCCATCTGAGTTTGCCATTGACTTTTGCACCTTGGGCAGGTCATTTAACCCCTGTGTACCTCGGTTACCCATCTGTAAAACACAGATGAAAATATCTACTTATCTCTGTAAAGAGCACTAAGCTCCATGTTATTGGTTTCTAAAGTACTACACTGTCAAAGCAAAGCATTAATATGATTTCTAAAAGCTATTTCTTCCATGTGGCATTACAACTACATCTGTGGGCCCCTTCCATTTCCCCAGGCTTCTGCTTTTATTATGAAACCACCCAACCTCTCTGGAGTAAAACATTTGAGTAAAATAAGTGCTTTAAAACAACTTTCTGACAGGGACTCTAATGTGGAAGGATGAACATTTTCAGTGACACAACTTGAATTTTTGATTTGTTTGTTTCCTTGATTTTTACCACCTTGCATGGTATTAGTGAACCTTGGATACAAGTCGGCAGGGCTTGTTTCCCCTTGATCTGTGCCAAGTCATTCTCATTCCTTGTTTATTTGCTGTTTTTTAAAGAAACTTTGTGTTTTGTTTTGTTCAGGGGCCTTTTAACAGTGTCCTGTTATTCTATCATTAGATCTTGAAAAAAACCACTATGATGAGCAGAAAAAAAGTTTGATGGAGTATATCTATTTCTTAGTATGTCCTAAATCATATAATACTGTTTCTTGTAGTCAGAAATAGACCTAAGGGGCAAAATTTGGATTTGGGAGATAGGCTTTGAATAGGAGGGATTTGGATCCAAAATTTGGATTTGGTGCATTGTGGAAATAAGCTGAAGTCTTGTATTTGTATCTGGATTCAGAACCCCCTGGGGTAACTGGGACTCTGGTTTGGAATTGGAACCACTATACAGAAATGCAAAAGTGTGCAGCAAACATAATGCAGTGCATGTTTTCTGCAGATTTGGATTGCTGTAATACTAACTCCTGGTAATACTCCTCCATAATACTACTGGTTAAGATACATGGATGTTTATTCTGAAGATGAAGCTTTAACTAATAATGCCATATATACATTAAGAGGGAGAAATCTGAGAAGGCAATTGAACTGTGGCAGCATATGGTTTTGTACAGTCACTGGCTTCTTTAGAACTTACCTTTCAGCTAGGTTCTGTGTAAGATAAGAAATAGGGATGTCACATTTCCCCTAATCCTGCTTCTGGCAGGTGTACGCGAGACACTGACTGCTAAATACTTTGTAATTAGTGTGCCTTGGAGCAGTCACTGTCATCTTACATCTGTAACTGCAGTGAGGGCACTGTTAGCATGATTGTGTTTTTTTCTCCAGCGTCCCAAGCCCATAGACCTATACAAGGTTGCCTGAAGGATCAGTGTTTGATGCATGCACCATAGGCAGACCTCAGAAATGTATCTAATTATACTAGTATCTGACTGCACTGTTGTAGCAAGATGCATTATTCATAGCCAAAAACAAGTTGCTATTCAAGGATAGAAAAACCTTACATATATTGCCAGTCTTAAAGTTCAGTGTCTACTTGCAGATTAAACCTTTCAAGACTATCAATAGTTATAGTTTAGATTTTTAAAACTATTACTATACTACATGAACCATCTTAATACCTCTCTGTGTGCAATATAATATATGTCATTTTTCCAAGGGGGAGAGAAATAAAGGTAAGAGATCTTATGATTTCAAGTTAAATAAGTTATCTGAAACCTGCATTACGTAAAACCTTTGAATTCTTTACCAGATTAGGGTTTTGTGGTTCATGTTTTTCTCCTACTGCAAAACCTTAATTTTTAATCAGCGTCTGGCTGCTACTGAGAACTTATAGTAATTCCTGTTGAATGACTGGTATGTTTTGCTTTAATTTTCAGTACATATTTAAAAAGCACCAATCCTAACCTCTAGCCACCTTTGCCATACATCACAAATACAATCACCTAAAGGAAATTAAACCAGTAGCTATTTCTCACCCCAAACCTAGAGAGCAAGGTAGAACACAGTCAATACCCCCTTGTCATAAATCTGAGCCCTTGTTAGGTGACTGCTTCCCAAAAAGCCTGGGTAAAGGAATGGACTTTGCAATGTGCCCTGAAATCTACCATGTCTAGCTTTTTCACACCAACGAGGGAAGTAGGGTTCAAAGCTGAGGATCCCACTCTCTAATGGCAACTTCTGTAAACTGAGGGGAATTCGGCTTGGAAACTTTCCTTCATAGTATAATAGGGAGAGACAGGCAGTGTCTCAAATAGGTCCTAAACCATTTAGACCTTCAGCTTTTATGTCCAATACTTTAATTTCTACCCAGGGCTGCAGACAGCCCTGAAAATTTGCTGTCCTGTGACCTGGCAAGATTCACAGTTTAATGTCAGTTGCCCACATTCTTCTTCTTTTCATAGCTTCATAGATTTTAAGGTCAGAAAGGACCTGTATGATCATCTAGTCTGATTTCCAGCATAACACAGGCCATAGAATTTCCCTCAGTAATTCTTGCATTAAGCCCATAACTTCTAGTTAAGATCAAGCATGTGTTTTAGAAAGATATATAGTCTTGATTTAAAGACTTCAGGTGATCCCCTGGGCAAATTGTTCCAATGGGTAATAACCCTCACCGCTGAAAATTTGCACCTTATTTCTAATTATTTTCACCTTATTTCTGAATGTGTCTTGCTTCAGTTCCCAGCAACTGGATCATGTTCTGCCTTTGTCTGCTAGATTGAGAGTGCCCTCTGCTATCAGAAGTCTTTTTCCCATTTCGGCACTTATAGACCATGATCAAGCCACCTCTTAAGCTTCTTTTTGTTAAGCTAAACAGACAGAGCTGAGAGCTTCTTTATTCTCTCAATTTAAAGCATGTTTTCCAGACCTTAATTCATTCTTGTAACTCTTTTCTCAACCCTTTCCAATTTGTCAGCTTTTTAAATGATGGACAGCAGAATTGGACACAATATTCCAGTAACTGGGTCATTAATGCCATTTACAGTGGTAATAACACCTTTCTGCTTGATTTCTCCTGTTTATACATCCAAGGACTGCATTAGCTGTTTTAGTCACTGTACTGTAAGCTCATGTTCAATTTGTCACCGACCACAACTCCTAATTCCCTTTCAGGGTCACTACTTTCCAAAATACAGTCTTCCACCAGTAAGTGTGACCTACATTCTTTGCTCCTAGATGTGTTACTTTGCATGTAGTTACAGCAAAATGCATGTATTTCAAGTGAGCCAAGTTTACCAAGTGATCCAGACTGCCCTGTAAAGTTGACATGTCCTTATTATTATTTACCTCTCTACCAATTTTGTGTCATCTGTAAACTTTGTCAGTAATGGTTTTATATTTTCTTCCAGATAACTGATAAAAATCTGAATAGCGTTGGGCTGAGTATAGATTCCAGCCAGGATCCTTTTAAAAATACCTCCATTGAAGAATGATTCACCATTTGTTTTTGTTTTTTCAGATCTTTTAGCCCGTTTTTAGTCTATTTAAAGTGAGCTACATTGATTTTGTATAGTGTTATTTTTTTCTATCAGATTCTCATGAGGAATAAGTCAAGTGCCTTATAGAAGTACAAGTTTATGATGTCAACACAGTTACTTCTATAAACTAAATTTGGAGTCTCATCAAAAAATTATATCAAGTTTGTTTGATGATACTTATTTTCTATAAAACCATGTTGAGTTGTATTAGTTATTGTACCATCCTTTACATCTTTTCTGATTGCATCCTACATCAGCTTTTCTGTGATTTTTTTCTGGGATTGATGTCAGACTAACAAGCCTGTAGGTATCCAGGTCATCCTTTTTACCCTTTTAAATACTAGGACAGCATATGCTTGTTTCCAGTCCTCTGGAACTTCCTAAGTTGTTAAACATCAAGATCAATGTTTCAGAGTGCTCCTGGGTCAATTCTTTTTAAATTCTTGGAAGCAAATTGTCGGGTCAAAAAAATTTGAAAAATGTTTGAGTTTAGTAGCTGCATTTTAACATCCTCCCTACTTACTGATGCAATAGAAAGTATTTCATTATCACTGTAAGAAGTGAATACATCATCCAACTTCTTTACAAATACAGATCAGAAGCCACTTCAGATTTTAGGTGTATCTGCTTCATATAGAACACACTACAATAATTCAGTTTTGCAGAGGGAAAGGCCTGGAATATGATAGCAACATCCTTGCCCCTAAAGAAATGGTCAAAATCTCTTGGTCAGATACAGGTGAAAAATTTTGCAATATATTTACAAACATGAACACTGATTATTGGAAAAAACATAAAGTATAATCTAAGTTGTAAAATTATTTCCACTTTTAAAAATTGTTCGGTCAATTCAAAATATAAAGTAAATTAATGTTCCCATAAGTAGAGAAAGTCTACAAAAGATACTGATCAGATGATCCATAAGGAAATAAATCCAAATAGTACACATTTGCCTTTTGCAGTAAAACTGTATGATTCTCAATGTTATGATAAGTAGGCTGTTAGCAATCCTTTTTTAGGGCTGTATCCTGCAATGTGCTTAGGGACTCCTGAGAAGATCTGAATACCTTCAAAGTTCAGAGTTGAAGGTACTCCTCATCTCTCAGGAAGTACTCAGACACTTTTACCTGTCTCTTAGATGTTTCAGAACTCAGATCAATAGTCCCTCAAACTTGACATGGGAACGGGCTTCACTGCCTGGGAATTACAAGAAAGTTTTGCATTAAAAAGTCATTATTTATGTAAATGTGCATTCTGAGAAAATGTTGACCTGCACATTGACTATGTCCTTAAACAAAATTGCAATGGGTTCAATATACTTATTCTGAAGTTCCAAAACACAGCCTGGCAAACACAGTTGTCGAGAATGCAGTTCAAAGAATCTACACATCCAATAAGTAGTATCCTACAAATTATATTTGATGATTGATCATGGCAAGTGGAGTATGTGATCAAAGGAGACAATATGGCAAGCCAAGGCAACTTCTACCATGCTGTTGCTAAAGGATATTTGCTTGAGGGTGATAGGGAATCACCCATCTGCTTCATTCTGGGACTAGTTTGGTATTCAAAGGTGTGACTCTGCAGGACCATTTGTATTATTCATTATGGCATCTGTTGGATGATTTACATGCAGCCTATGCAGAGAGCAAGGCAAGGTGCACCATCCCATGGAGTGCTGGAAGACAGCATGTGCTTCAAGCAGGCCCCATCCTTTCAGAGTTTCCCAGACACATGGAAAATGTCCATTCGGTACCATCCAATAGGAAGCATTGCAGAAGGAAAGGTGGGAACTAGCCCTGCTTCCTCCCTGTTTCCTTTCAGGTGATCTGTTTGACAGGAGAAAGGGGAGCAAGCAGGGACTGCTATGAAGATTGGCCCATAGGTGAGCCATGCAAATGAGTGAGAGTCTTCTCTCTCCCCATTCAAGGGCCAATGGAAATCTGGCCTCCTGTGCATAGTGCTGGGTGCCTAATTTAGGTTGGGTGAGGTTGGTCCTTGGAGAGAATATAAAATCTTAAACTGGTGACCATCTGAATCCTGATATGTCTTTAACTGTTGTCATCTATTCCTGCTAAGAGTATCTGTCTAGGTCTGTTTAGATTTTAGTTTTAACTGTATTCTCATATAGATCAGTAATATAAATGTTAATATTGGATCAATGTGTGCAAGTCTTATCCATGGTGGTGAGAATTTATTCTGAGAGCACTGTTAGAGAAGAAAGGGTGCTCCCATGACAAGGGCACTACCTTGGGATTTAGAAGACCTAGGTTCAGTTTCCTGCTCTGCTACAAACTTCCTGTGTGACCTTGGAAAAGTCTCTTTGTGCCTCAGTTCCCCATTTGTAAAATTGGGATAACAGCACCTCCCTACTTCACAGAGGTGTTGTAAGAATAAATATATTAAAGATGGCAAGATGCTCTGATGCTATGTTAATGCAGCCTCTCTAAACCCTAAGACACAGTGTTTCCACTGGCTTCAATGGTACTGTCTGTGTAAGTGCTTACCAATGTGAATAAGGGATGCACAATGGGGGGCATCATTAGCAGAAGCAGAGTGAATGCTAGATTCTGGACTTTCTTGCTACCTGTACGACCCAGGCTAACCCTATGTATTCATTAAGTTACTGTGAAATTTGACCTCCACTGTTGAGCCCAAGATATGACCTGCTCCTACAAAAAAGCAGTTATTTAAAGTGGTATCATTTAAAGCCAGTGGGAGTTGCAGGTGCTCAGTAGCATCTCACAAGATGAGACCCATTGTTCTCCAGGGGAGATGCTTTGGAATGAGCGTAGTTTATGGTCCTAACTTTGTAGACTTGGCCCATGGATCATAATTAAGTAGGTAATGCATCCCTGTTCACAAAACAAATTTGACTCTACTCATGTAAAAGGTGTCTAGCTGATCAAACATGGCCAATATAGATGGAATTAATGAAGGAGCTTGGCATAACTGAAGGCTTTGAGATGATTGTGCAATATATGCATATTCTGAAAAATGTCAAAAGCATAAACTTTTTAATGCAATGATCAACTTTAATTTCAGCACAATGAAGTTTGTTATCACTGGAATTTCCCCAATGAAAGGGCATCAGACTGGATTTTGCCTCCTGGATCTTGGTGCAGGAGAGATATAGATCTCATTCTTCATAAAAGGACATGCCATACTGTCCCCCTCACACACACACCTCATTTTGACCCCACAGAGAGCTCTCTGTCAGGTTGGGGATCCAGGACTGAGGAGGGCGTGAATTGGAGACAGAAAGAAGACCACATGTGGGGCGTGCATATCATTGCCTTCCCCTTGCTGCCCTGTGTGGAATCCATGAAAGTTAATGTGAATTTGAAAATATTTACTGCTAGAAAAGTTTCCATAAGCTAAACCCTGCCAACACTGATTTCAGTGGAAGTTTTTCCAGATTACAATCTGAAGGATTTGGCCTTCTAACGCAATAAACAAAATCCTTAGGTAAAATAGTAGTAGCAAATAGTTGTGAAGCTGCAGCTGCTTCTCCATTTTGTGGACATCTTTCTTTTTTTAAACAGGCAGAATGTCTGGTCTTACAATCAAATTTTGCAATTTAGTTGGCAAAGATTTCCTATAACAAGTGAAATATATAACTCCTTAAAGCAAAATATCCTACATTTTATGAAATGGTTTATCGATAACATCACTATTCACCCTTGTTGACTGACAATGTGATAGTCTTCTCCCCAGATAACATTTGCGTCTAAGAGATGAAAGATAACACAATATTTGGCTACATTCATATTTTTTTTCTTTCATTTCTTCCCTCCCTTGTTTCTTACTATTCCTTTCTTCTTTGCTTGCTTGTAGCTCCTGCTTTTAAACTGTCTTTAATTCCTTACACTTCATACTCATGGGAGTCCCTGCACTTTGAGAATACTTGACATTCAGGAAAATACACTTTATATGTTAAAAATCAATGGTGACACAATATTTACAGCCCAAAGGCCAAACATTTGGCGTTTCTTTAGAGAAAGTAAGTGCTTGGAGACCAGCTTTGTGCTGCTCAGCTGTAGACATCAAAGAATAATAATACCGCAGTTTGAAACTCAATGATTTGAGTGGGCTCCAACATGGTTAAGAAAGGGACTGAGCTGTTTTTTGTGGATCCTATCAATTGAGAGATGGATAGAAGCATCATGATTTTTGCTAAACTACCTAGCAGCCCTTTTTTTTGTATAAGATCATCTCTTTTGTATTCAAACATGTATGTACTGTCTAAAGTGCTGGAATATCATATTCTTCTCATTAAAAACTTGAATTATCTTTACAAACAGATTTTTGTTCAAATTACAATGAATTCCTTGCAATAGGAAGGATTTAATGGGATAGCACTATATCTATGATACTTCAAGAAGACTGATTTTTTATTGGCAACTGAAATAAAACATGCTTTACACATTAAGCCCCCTCTAGTCCAAGGAATGGTTTCCCATTTTAACTATATATATATATATTAATTTGGGAGGGTGAGAGAAAAACACTGCAAGTCGTTTATTACATCACTAGAAACGCATTATACACCCTGGGAATGCAGTGTCATTTAGTTTGTATGTTTGACCCCTACTTGTTATTAGGTGCACTTTACTAAATCAGCAGAAAAAAGATAGGTTGGTAATGACTATTACCAAGCTAATAATAATTATAAGGGCCAAACATTGTTATTGATGTTTCAGACATCATTTCATATGTGCTGTTCTTTAGACACTGATTTGTGATTTGCGTTATTAGGAATGAACTTTCTTTGACCCATCATTTATCATAAGTTAGACTGCTTAACCTATTAGTTATGTAACAGAGCTTTTTAAATAGTGAAATGGGTGTACGTAAGCCATCAGCATCCAATGGTTTTGAATGGGACTTTCATTTCACTTAATTTCTAAAGGAAACTAAAAAGAGGGGCGTTCATGTAAGAAGTGAATATACAGAGCACATTAGAAAATGATACTAATGGATTCTAGGGGAGTGGCAACACATGATATAGTTAAGGATGAATAATAGTTTCCGTTATTACCTTTTATCTTTTTTCAGTTGCTCATAACCGTTTGAGACTTTCACTTTTCAGTATAAGCAGCAAAGAGTCCTGTGGCACCTTATAGACTAACAGACGTATTGGAACATGAGCTTTCGTGGGTGAATACCCACTTTGTCGGATGCATGTATTCACCCACGAAAGCTCATGCTCCAATATGTCTGTTAGTCTATAAGGTGCCACAGGATTCTTTGCTGCTTTTACAGATCCAGACTAACATGGCTACCCCTCTGATACTTGACTTTTCAGTATAACTTTTTCCAGGTTTTGTTATTGCCCAAAGATGAATGGGGTTTTTTTTTGAAAGTTTTTTGGGGGGAGGGAATAAAGATTTTTCAATTTTTGAGTTCAAGAGTGAAAAATATATACTTTTACAACGACAAAGAAATAGATGAACATTTTTATTTGAACATTGCTACAGCCAAAGCAGCTTGGGGTAAGACAGCTAGAATTTGGACCAACCTCAAGCTTTTGAATATTTTGGTGAAATATGGTTTCTGTTTGACCGTGTTCTAACACTTTGAAACTTGCATGATGTGCAAGTAAAGTATACGTTACATGTTTGTTGTAAACTCATAAGGTAAATCCACACTGCGTACTAAGCCTGGGACTGTGGGGCCAGCTGTCCGTGTCACTTGAGAAGCCACACTGCATTGGAAACCTGGGTTTATGATTGCTGGTCCTGGGTTTCACAGCCATGCGAGTGCATCCATACACTATGCAGCCCTTCTGACTTGGGTCTGTGGCTTGAGCTGTGGCCACACTCCATAATGACAATGACAGGGCTTGGACCCCAGTCACAGCAGGACTCAGAAACTGACCCATCCCCCTAGCAGGGTCCTAGGAACCAGGTTCTGAGTTCTTGTGACCCAAGTCAGACTGATTTGTGTGTGGACTAATGTGGGCTCAGGCTCAAACCTGAGTCAAAACTTGGGTTTAGTGTGCAGTGTAGACATACCCATAAAGGCCCCAATCCCTGTAAAGCACTTAACTACATGTTTAACTTTGAGCATGTGAGTAATCTCATTCACTTCAGTGGGCCTACTTATGTATTTAAAGTTAAGTGCTCTGCTGGATTAGTGACAAATTGAACAGCTAAAGATGGCTTTGCTATTCATGCCTGCCTGATTAATTAAACCAAAAAGCCCAATTGTGTACAGAAAGGGTTAGGCAGGGCTGCTTCACACATACTATGGTGAGTTGTTCCACTGGCTTCAGTGGGACTATTCCTGTGAATAGCCATGCACCATTGGGAGTAAGGGTTCTGCTGTATGGACTTTTGTAGTAATCTTGAAGGAAGGAACTCCATCCTGATTCACCTAAATTGTACAGCAGATGAAGACCTCCCAAAGTTAATAGGATAGGGCATTCGAGGGACATCTAACCATGTAGTTCCAGGTTATGAAATTTACACACATCATTGCCAATCTGTTACTAGACAGTAGAGTGCTGATGTTCAGAAGAAGGAAGTTCCTTATTCCACCTTCCCCTCCCCACCACTCATCTTTTTTCTTTTAAAATATCTAGAGAGACTATGCTGTAAATGTCCATGTTGCAGAGTTATGCATTCAAAATCAGGAAATGCCCCAGCTAATGCTGCGTGTTCAACCTTAACTCTGCCCCCAGCACCCATGGTACCTATGGGATGGTAGTTTGAAGGCCAGACACTGAGGTATAGAATAGCTTTAGATACAAGAGGACTTTGGCTTCTGTATGCAGCATGGGAGTGTTTGCTAAATGGAACATGCTTTGGCATGGCAAAGAGTGGCAACTGTGTCTGTTCCCAGGCCCTCCAATTTCTCCCTCCCACCCTCAATCCTGGTCCTCTAACCTGCACTCTTCAGTGACCTCTCACATTATGTCCCTAACTTTGGGGCCCAACTGCCTCAGTTGTGAACTCCAGAGCCCCTGCTTCTTTCCCTTCTCTCTGACTGATGAGCACATGGGTGCTGAATGAAGCCTGGAGTATTTCACAATTTAGATGCCCCATATATGGAAATACTGTTGAGTGACTGAAATTCACGAAAGCAAGGACACTGAAGGCCAACATTTCAGCTGCCCTGCCAGCCTCCAAATTTACAAGTGGAAAAAGGAATTTGTGTGTGAGAATCTGGTAGATACAGAGTTACTCAAACCATATGTTCATGTCTGTTTAACATATTGTCTTATCAAACTGATTTTGCATACTGTTGATTACAGTGCTGTTCTCCTTTAGCTTATATATAAACCTCTCTTTCAAGCACACACACCCACACATACACATACATACATGTATTTTCTATAATAGAAAACTTAGCACTGTGTTTCTTAATGAGTGGGGCTGATGTGAAATGACCCCTGCTTTTCTAAACACACAGCAATCTAATTTGAACCTGTGTGCCAATTACAGGCCTCTGCGGAGCAGTTTGCTGTGAAACAATCAAGCCACAATAGGATTAGAACATGTTGCAAGGAGACCACAAGGGAAAGCAAACACAGGCATAACTGCGGGTTTATTCCTTTAAATTGTCTGTAAACAGCATTGATAGCCACCTCAGTGCCACCTTGGTATTGTTTCTATAAATCCTCTGTTGGAACAATCTAAAATGAATAGACAATGAGTCAGTTATAGCATACTAACTCTCCACGCAAAGCTATTCTACTCTTATGAAGGCCATTCATAGGAGTTTACCTAAGCATTCTCAGAAAGTAACAATATACATGGAGGGCAGAATTCTTTGATATTTAAAAAGCAGCATTTCACTGTTTCCTGAACTCGCAGTAAACACCCATTTTTTTTTCCCACTAGGTGACTGCTATTTCTCTAAGAGCAGCCCAGTTTACAGCTATTTCTACTCTAGCAGATCTACATGTTTGGATCTGGCTGTGGCCAGGGTATCTATTTTTACACCTCTGGTTAAAAGTATCCACATTCAACCCTTGATTCAGCCAGGTTATTAAACATATGTCTAACTTTAAGCAGATGAACAGTCCCATGAACTTCAGTTGAACTAGTCACATGCTTAAAGTTATGCCTGTGCTTAACTACCTTGTGGAATCAAGGCCTTTTGGGGGGGGAGGGATAGTTCAGTGGTTTGAACATGGGCTTGCTGAACCCAGCATTGTGAGTTCAATTCTTGAGGGGGCTATTTGGGGAACTGGGATAAAAATCTGGGGATTTGGTCCTGCTTTGAGCAGGGGGTTGGACTAGATACCTTCCTGAGGTCCCTTCCAATTCTATGATTCTTAATCCATACTCCCCTTCCCTGTCCCCATAAAAGGGTTTCTACCTGTGTAATTTTTTTACTTGTGTGTTTTGTCCTAGCTGTCCAATCCATACCTTCTTGTCTATCCCTATAGACAAAACGTACAATGTCTCAGTACTGTATAATAACTGATGGACCAATTTTATCCACTAAGCAAAGCTTGAATATGCAGGAGATTTATCTGAGGATTTAGGGGGAATGGGAAGAGGGAGAGGAATGGAATCTTCTCTCCTAACCCAGATCTAGGGTACAGAGACAATAGGTATTCTGCAGCCACTAATGCAACAGCTAGGCTATAGTAGAGGCCATTTCGCACTGCCGGTCCCCTAAAGTTTTGATCAGTGGATCTTCATAATATAATAGTTCACTTGTGTCAGTCCACCCCAGTTAACCCTCTGCGTTGCTGTAGGGAGATCCTTTGCAGAGCACTGCTCCATGAGGTGGAGTCTCCCCTACATGGGCTCTCTACAGTCTGTCCTCACTCCAACACAGCGGGACCATTGTGGTTTCATAGTTTTTCTGGCCTTGTACAATAAAGACAGGAGAAACTTCTCCCCGGTGGTCACTAATTGTCTATTCCTTGTTTTCTAGGTGCCCAGCATGCAATCTGATTTGCAGACATGCTGAGCACGCCAGGCTGTAACTGAAGTCAGTGGGAGCAGTGCTTTAACATATAAAATCCTATAGAATCCTTAGTACTCTGAAAAATCATGTCCCACACATCTCAAATTGGGCACCCAAAATTACTGGATACTTTTGACCTTAAATGCTCTGTGCCTCAGTTCCCTGTCCACTTTTACCTCATAGGAGTGTTTTGAAGATAAGTTAAATAATGTTTGTGAAGGACTCAGATACTATAGTGATGAGCACCAAAGAAAAGCCCTTGAGAGAATTAATAATTCTGAGTATATCTACACTAACCCATGAGGCTGGCCCCTGCCAGCTGACTTGGGCTAAGGGGTTTAAGCTAAGAAGCTGCAAGGTGGGAGAATCCCAGAGCTTGGGCTACAGCAAAAGTCTGAAGGACTATTCCACAGTTAAACATCCCTTTAGCCCGAGTCCTGCAAGCCCGAGTCAGCTGTCACGGGCCAGCCGCAGGTATCTAATTGCAGTGTAGGCATATCCTCTGTCTTCCAAGCCAGGTCTGAAATGTGTATAGTAAAAAAGGCCCAAGACCCCTGTCACAACCTAGTCCCAGATTTGGACCTAAGCGTCCAAAATATGGGGGTTAGCATGAAAAACCTCCAAGCTTAGTTACCAGCTTGGACCTGGTACTGCTGCCACCACCCAAAAAATTAGAGTGTTTTGGGGCACTCTGGTCCCCCCAAAAACCTTCCCTGGGGACTCCCAGACCCAAATCCCTTGAGTCTCACAACAAAGGGAAATAAACCTTTTCCCTTCTCCCCCCCCCTCCAGGTGTTCCTGGAGAGATACACAGAAGCAACCTCCGTGAATCTAAACCGAGGGATTCCACCCTCCCTGTTCCCAGCCTGGAGAACAGAATTACCGAGAGTCAATCTCTCTTCCCCCCTCACCCAGAGGGAATGCAAAGTCAGGCTAGTACATCTAACACACCCAGGTTCCCCCCTGACTTCTTCCTCCCACCAATTCCCTGGTGAGTACAGACTCAATTCCCTGGAGTTCCCCAGTAAAGAAAACTCCAACAGTCCTTCTCGCTGGTCACACACTCCCAGAGGTTAACCGCCCCCTGAAACCATCCCACTTTGAGCCTTCAGCATGCCTGGTCCTTATTATTCCTCCTCTGTTTTACTGCTCCCCAGTCACTTACTGCAAGCAGCGCCATTTACGGGGTGCAGTACATCCCACCGCTACCACCAGTTGTCACGGAGTCACCGGGCGATGCTCTGGAACTGCTCCCCACCAAGCCAGTCAGGACTTTGGGGAGCCTCCTCTCCCTTGGAGCAGACTTGTTCAGGGCAAGAAGCTTACACATCTTCACCTCCTGGGTCTCTCCTTGGAGCATTCAGCATCCTCTGCGCCTCCGTGCGCTTCCCACAGTGAGTCCACCGCAGCGGGGTCCTGGGGAAGCCACCGGGTTCTGCACCCCCACTTTGCAGTCAGACGTGACTCTCAGCCAGCCAGTAAAACAGAGGTTTATTCGATGACAGGAACAGGGTCTAAAACAGAGCTTGTAGATACAGCGAACCGGACCCCTCGGCCGGGTCCATTCTGGGGGGCAGTGAGCCAGACCCCCAGGTCTGCCCTCCACCCTTGACCCCAGCCAGCTCCAGACTAACAACCCCTCCCAGCCCCTCCTCTCTCCTCAGCCCCTTTCCCGGGCCAGGAGGTCACCTGATCCCTTTGTCTCCAACGTGTTGCAGCAGTTGCTGTTTGCCTACAGGGCTGTATCACATCCCAGTTTAGGGTTTTCACCGTTTGAACTGGTGTATGGTCACGAGGTTAATGGGCCCTTACAGTTGGTGAAGCAGCAATGGGAGGGGTTTACGCCTTCTCCAGGGACTAACATTCTGGACTTTGTAAGCAACCTACAAAGCACCCTCCGACACTCTTTAGCCCTTGCTAGAGAAAACCTAAAGGATGCTCAGGAAGAGCAAAAGGCCTGGTATGACAGACATGCCAGAGAACGTTCCTTCAAGGTAGGAGACCAGGTTATGGTCTTGAAGGCGCAACAGGCCCATAAGATGGAAGCCTCATGGGAAGGGCCATTCACGGTCCAAGAGCGCCTGGGAACTGTGAACTACCTCATAGCATTTCCCAATTCCTCACTAAAGCCTAGAGTGTACCATGTTAATTCTCTCAAGCCTTTCTATTCCAGAGACTTACAGGTTTGTCAGTTTACAGTCCAGGGAGATGATGCTGAGTGGCCTGATGGTGTCTACTATGAAGGGAAAAAAGACGGCGGCATGGAAGAGGTGAACCTCTCAACCACCCTGGAACCTCTGCAGCGGCGACAAATCAAGGAGCTGTGCACTAGCTTCGCCCCATTGTTCTCAGCCACCCCAGGACGGACTGAACGGGCATACCACTCCATTGACACAGGTAATGATCACCCAATCAGAACCCCACCCTACCGGGTGTCTCCTCATGCCCAAGCTGCTATAGAATGAGAGATCCAGAACATGCTACAGATGGGTATAATCTGCTCATCTACCAGTGCATGGGCATCTCCAGTGGTTCTGGTACCCAAACCAGATGGAGAAATACTTTTGCGTGGACTACCGTAAGCTTAATGCGGTAACTCGTCCGGACAACTATCCAATGCCCCGCACCGATGAGCTATTGGAAAAGTTGGGATGGGCCCAGTTCATCTCTACAATAGACTTAACCAAGGGGTACTGGCAAGTACCGCTAGATGAACCTGCCAAGGAGAGGTCAGCATTCGTCACCCATGCGGGGGTGTATGAATTTAATGTCCTTTCTTTCGGCCTTCAAAATGCACCCGCCACCTTCCAGAGGCTGGTAGATGGTCTACTAGCAGGACTGGGAGATTATGCAGTTGCCTACCTCGATGATGTGGCCATTTTTTCGGACTCCTGGCCCGAACACCTACTACACCTGGAAAAGGTCTTTGAGCGCATCAGGCAGGCTGGACTAACTGTTAAGGCCAAAAAGTGTCAAATAGGCCAAAACAGAGTGACTTACCTGGGGCACCAGGTGGGTAGAGGAACCATAAACCCCCTACAGGCCAAGGTGGATGCTATCCAAGAGTGGCCTGTCCCAAGGTCAAAGAAGCAGGTCCAATCCTTCTTAGGCTTGGCCGGGTACTACAGGCGATTTGTACCACACTACAGCCAAATCGCTGCCCCACTGACCGACCTGACCAAAAAGACCCAGCCAAATGCAGTTAGGTGGACTGATGAGTGTCAAAAGGCCTTTACCCAGCTTAAGGCGACACTCATGTCTGACCCTGTACTCAGGGCCCCTGACTTTGACAAGCCATTCCTAGTAACCACGGATGCATCTGAGCGTGGTATAGGAGCAGTTCTCATGCAGGAAGCAACAGATCACAACTTCCATCCTGTCGTGTTTCTCAGCAAGAAACTGTCTGAGAGGGAAAGTCACTGGTCAGTCAGTGAAAAGGAATGCTACGCCATTGTGTACGCCCTGGAAAAGCTACGCCCATATGTTTGGGGACGGCTGTTCCAGCTACAAACTGACCATGCTGCACTAAAGTGGCTTCATACTGCCAAGGGGAACAACAAGAAACTTCTTCGTTGGAGTTTAGCTCTCCAAGATTTTGATTTTGAAATTCAGCACATCTCTGGAGCTTCTAACAAAGTCGCTGATGCACTCTCCCGTGAGAGTTTCCTAGAATCCAGTAGTTAAGAAGTGTTCTTAAAATGTAGAAGTCTGTAAGTTATACACTTAGTGGTATATGTAAAGATGCATGTGTTGTATTAATCTGTTTATTTTAAAGTTCTAGAAGGAAATCGCCGCCAGTGAGCTTCCCCACTGTCTGCAACTTGGGGGGCGTGTCATAAACAGATAGCTAAGGGTTAATGTCTCTTTACCTGAAAAAAAAGTAATCTGAACCACCTGACCAGAGGACCAATCAGGAAACCGGATTTTTTCAACTCTGGGTGGAGGAAAGTTTGTGTCTGAGTTCTTTGTCCATCTGCCTGAATCTCTCTCAGCTTTGAGAAGTGATTTCTATTTCCTGCTTTCTAATATTATGTTTCCAAGTTGTGAGTACAAAGTTGGGTTTTTCTTTTGTATTTACATGTCTATAGTGGCTGGAGTGCTTTGAATTGTATTCTTTTTGAATAAGGCTGTTTATTCAATATTATTTTAAGCAATTGACCCTGTATTTGTCACCTTAATACAGAGAGACCATTTTAATGTATTTTTCTTTCTTTTTTATATAAAGCTTTATTTTTAAGACCTGTTGGAGTTTTTCTTTACTGGGGAACTCCAGGGAATTGAGTCTGTACTCACCAGGGAATTGGTGGGAGGAAGAAGTCAGGGGGGAACCTCGGTGTGTTAGATGTACTAACCTGACTTTGCATTCCCTCTGGGTGAGGGGGGAAGAGAGATTGACTCTCAGTAATTCTGTTCTCCAGGCTGGGAACAGGGAGGGTGGAATCCATCTGTTTAGATTCACGGAGTTTGCTTCTGTGTATCTCTCCAGGGTCACCTGGAGGGGAGGGGAAGGGAAAAGGTTTATTTCCCTTTGTTGTGAGACTCAAGGGATTTGGGTCTTGGGGTCCCCAGGGAAGGTTTTTGGGGGGACCAGAGTGCCCCAAAACACTCTAATTTTTTGAGTGGTGGC
Organism: Gopherus evgoodei; assembly: GCF_007399415.2. Taxonomy (NCBI): domain Eukaryota; kingdom Metazoa; phylum Chordata; order Testudines; family Testudinidae; genus Gopherus; species Gopherus evgoodei. The sequence goes on from NC_044322.1 coordinate 80,548,101, forward strand.
AGCAGTACCAGGTCCAAGCTGGTACCTAAGCTTGGAGGTTTTTCATGCTAACCCCCATATTTTGGACGCTAAGGTCCAAATCTGGGCCTTAGCTATCTGTTTATGACAACCCCCAATTCACCAGTGCAGATAAAACAAACTATTGACCAGCTGCTCAATGAGTGAGTCTCCATCCATTCTGTGCACTGAATGAGGCAGGGATCCTGTGGAAAAAGTAGTATGTAATCATATAATTAAACTGTAACAATTCATACACACAGGAGGGCTGAATTAAGACTACAGAGGCAACCTTAATTCCCGCATTTCCTAATTTTTGAGTGCTTGAGGTTGCAACTTTAATAATGTTCTTTTAATGTAGTTTTTCTCTGTGCAACATTTACCATATTTTAGAACTCAGTGCAAAGACCACAGTGTGCCGGTCCTCTCACTTCCCCAATACGCAGTCCACATACAGTTCCATACAATTACAGCGCGTGATTGCAGGTCATATAAACATACCCAAGCTAGCTTTACTTTAGCTGGTTTGGGTACAAGAGCAGTGAAGCAGCAGTGTGGGCATCAGCGCAGGCTGGCTGCCTCAGTAATTACCCAAGATTCGGGGTGGGATTGTGCAACCTGTGCTGAAGCCTGTGCTGCTATGGCATCACTTTTCTGGTACCCAGATTATCTAGATTAAAGCCAGCGCAGGTATGTCTACATGAGCTGCAATTACACTCACGATTGCAGTATAGACATACCCAATACTCAAACCCCTTTCACATTTGGATAAGTAATTTTCACTGTTTCCTCTCTTATACGGTGTCTGAAATATAGAAATGCTTTTTTTAAACTGCCCTGTACTTGAATTATTGATCAGATTAAATATATTCTCCCTATCACATCCATAACAATAGTTCAATACAACATAGATAGGTGTGTAATCCATCTATTGCATTAGAGACAGAGCGTCCTCCAGGGTGGGCCCGTGTACGTTGCAGGGTACTGCATTTTATTTAGATCTCTGAATTAAGGGGAAGATATGTAAAATCCCATAGAAGGAGATGGCTCCATATTGGCCACACATAAGCAAGATAATGTGCATTGTTTAGAGATATGAAATATTCTCCTAAGCACGAGTATGCAAACTGTTTGCCCAAGGAAGGTGTTTAGAGAAATATATCTCTCGCTGTTGGTTAAACTGTGCTTCATTCATTTTCTGGAAGAACTACACATAGCTAATCACTCATAGTTAGGCCAGACTTTTTGGAAGACAGCAATATCCTTCAATAACAGTTTAGCTCAAATTCTATTGTCAGCCTACGTTATTTAATTTTTATACTAGGCATGTATGGATTGAAAAACTGACCCTTTATTAATCTCTCAGTTCAGAGTGGTATGTGCTGATTTCCTTTTCTATCTTTGCGAATCATATTACTGAAGTAGAGAAAGTCCAGTTTTGAAAAAAATCAGAACAAAAGTGATCATACCCAATGAGTGGTCTTGCTTAGTTGAGTTTCCACAAACTATGAATATTTGATCTCTTAATTGTAGCAATGCCTTGAATGACATTTAAAAACCTCTGATTTTATTAAGTTTCATCTTAATAATTTAATTAAGTAAAACTAAGATGAGAGGTTTAGTAACATACATTTTGAAATTAATGAGCTGAGTGCCAGAGGAAGAACTATATTACCCGCTGCAAGTGCACATACAACACTAATTAATATAATCTAGCTTTGTTTTAAGTGCATTTGATAATCCTACTGTGTGCAGTACTTACTTCTAGTGTAAAAAGAGACATCAGAAAGACTGAAATAATGAAGGCATAGTTCATCCTTTCAGTGCAGGAAAAATAATTGTTTTTAATAAACAATTCAGAGATTAAAGAAATATAAACTCCAGAAGTTTTGAAGTCATTTTTATTTTTAATTAGAGGGGTTATTTATTTTACATTTTATTGCAGAACCTCAAAGTACTCTGACATTAATGAATGTATATTTGGAATAACCTTCTTCAGTGAGTGGGAATATGGTAGTGAAAACATGGGGAAAACATTTTGTACAAGACACAATTAAAATATTAGAACTATTTACCACAAAAATACTAGTAATAAGATATATGACAAAGACATACTAAATAATGGGAAATAATGAGAAGGGCATTTGGGCACTCTTCCTAGAGAAGTAAATGGAAACATATGCATTTTCCATCAGTGTTCTATATTAAGTTTCCAGTCCTATATGAATATTTGGCTATATCTTTATGATGTGTCTCTTGCTGGCTATAAACTATTTTACAAGCAGCATACGGTGCACTAATCTTTTTTTCCCAACCAAAATCTGATGCTACCAAACTTAACTTTGCAGGTTCAAAATGCTTATTATCACTGATTGAAGATAAATGACATATATAACAAATAAGAGACAGCTTTGAATTACAGGGCTGGAATTCCAGCGAGTGGTTCTGGAAACATGAAAACCACAAGAGTGAGGCCTGAGTGGTTTGCATAGTCATCAGACCTCTGAGATGGAAGTATAACCCTATAAATCAAGGTGTGCTTGTCTGACTTTGTATAATATATGGATCTTTTAAAAGATTTTTTCTTTTTTACATCTGTTATAAGATTGTTTTGTAGTGATACCCGCACACTACTGCTGTCATGAAGAAATATTATTAAAGACCATTTAACTGCTGAATGGAAGAGTATGATGGGAGTCAGTCCTAAAAAGTGTACAGTCTGTGAGCATCTTTCAGGAATGTTAACCCTAATGGATCCACCCTACTGGAATTTTCACAGAACCAAGGGACAGAGGTGAGAACACTCTCCAGTCTGATCTCTCCTGAACACCATGGAAACTTTTCAGCATGATGGAGATCTCCAGAAAGAAGGGGAAGGGGAAGGTGACGAACAGCTGATCTGTGTAACATGCTCATCTTGGGACCACGCAGGTTTCTGAACCAACAGCAACTTCCTCCTCCATAGCAACAAAGCACTTCCAAGAGGAGGTTAATTACAGACACTCTTATGACCTCATGGCAGTGCAGCTCCTGAGGGAGTTGTGCTATCATAAAAAGGAGAGCAAAGGAAGCTGAGCATCTCCACTGACGCTCTTGTCCCCAACACATATCCTGAGATCTGAGCTTTAAGAGGTAGAAAACATGCCCTGTTTTCTTCCTCTTAAGGCAAACCCCAACACCTTGAGAAAATATTTCAAACCTCAGCTCAAAACTCAATTTCCTGCTCCGTATATGGGCAAAACCCACCAAAGATTTCAGAAGTAAATAAAACAAGTTGATCCCATGCTAAAACCTGGCAATGTTTCACATGGATCAGATAACTGAATCAGACCTCTGATCCTTCTGTGGATTTGTGCAGAATAACAATAATGCACACAAGGCACTATATACAATGCTGCACTAAACCTTCTTCCCATAAACCACTGCCATTGATGCCGCACTACAATAACCTAATCTGTTTAAAATGTTTAACTGCCTTTTTTGTGGATAAGACATTTAACTGCAAAATATAGTACATAGCTTCCTAACCTCCAGCATGCGGGCCCCATGTTTTTCTCTCATACCAACATTGTACTGAAAAGAATGCAGCTAACTTTTTATATTTCTTTTCTAATGGATTTTGGGGGATAAGGATACTTACCAGAAATGCATATTTTAAGGCATAGTAAAAGGCTGTGGGAAAAGCAAACGTGAAGTCAGAATGCCCAGTGTTCCAATTTAAATAACACAGCATTTAATTTTTTGGAAGGGGAAGGAGGGAACAAGCCAACAACAACATTCCAGTTTGAGAAATGCCTGTTTTCAAGTTGATTGCAAAACATTTGTTCTGCTATAAACAGTAAAGCCTTAAAATAATAAAACTAACTTATATTGAAATGTGTAGTAATAATAATAATAACAACATCATGATGATAATAATACAAATATCCTGGGCTGAGACCCAATATACTAAGTTTTAATACCAGAGTAAATTTTTACAACTAAGTTATAAAACCTGGGGAAAAAAAAGCAGGGTTTATAATGGAAACACTGACAGATCTTTAACTATAGTGGTGTGAATGGGGCTGCTATAATGAGAGAAACTATTGCTTGGAACCAGGACAGCGATATTCTTCTCTGAGCTTCTACAGTCCCCACACCCCTGGAGTACCATTCGAGACAATGATGAACTGTGGTCTCAATTCCCTTATTAGCTGTAAGACCTAAAAATTATATGTGCAATTAAAAGGCAAAATGCTGATATTACTCATAGGAAGCCCTTTGTACATTAGCAAGGTACAAAAGTCTGCTGACACTTTGCAACAGAGCGAGTCAGCAGGGCAGAAGATTAATAGAGCCTCATAAATTTGCAGGGTGAATACAATAGGTAGGGGCAGAATAAGCATGTTGTGTTAGAGATAAATAAAAGGCATGGTCATCATGACAAAACATTTAACAAGGTGCACATCCCCTTGTTTTAGGCAATTTGCTTGGCTAGCATTAGCCTGTTTTATATAACTACATATAATTACCTCACAGCGGTTCCAACCAGTATCACAAAGGCCTTCTAATACTACAAGCAGAATGGCATTAGGAAGAAGCCTTGTAAAATGAAATGGTTTGTCTAGCTCTTCTTTTTCTTTTGTCCAGAATATTCCCCTCCAGTTGTTCTTGGCACAGATTCATCCAAGGAATAACCGATCCCTCTAGGTCCTTCTGAGTTTTTGAAACTGAATGAAATAAAAGCATTACTAGTTATGAAATGCGAAAATAAGCAGCTTCCACTAGCTGTGTCTTCCACTGAGTATAAGTAGCACTCTTCCTTGTTTTCAATCGCGAGTTGTGCTGGAAACTCAATGGCACATTCTTACCACTAATTTTGTGTATTGGTTTCTAAAATCGAAGGCATTCATTAGCCTTTTTAACGATGCAAACATTCAGAACCAGTGCCCACGTTAGGCATAAGCAGGTTAAGCAATTGCTTAGGCCCCCGAGCACTTCGAGGGGCCCCCTATTAACTTTTTTAGTATGTGTTGGGGCAGGCAAAATATTCCTGCTTAGGGCCCCCAGTAGGCTAGCGCTGCCTCTGTTCAGAATTTATCGCTGTAACTATTAGCTATCTGCATTTGAACTGAATTTCATTAGTTTTCTTAACTCTGTTACACCCCAAATAGCTTGTCTGCACTAGTGATGGGTAAACCTCAAAAGGTCCAGGGTTACCTATCCAGAGTAAACATACTCATGGTATTTCTAGTGCTTCTCGCTATAGCCTGGCTGGAATCCAGAAGTTCAGAGATGCACAAAAATGCAAAAATAATAGGGGTAGGAAAGCTAATAATTTTTTTCAGATTAAAAAAGAAATCCAAAAAAACCCCTTGGTTTGGGTCTGATTCAGGTTTGGGGCCAAGTTGTAGGTAGAATATTTCTTTTAAGCAAACATGTTTGCCCATTCCCCACTTAAATGTGGCTTCAATATGTAAGGGTCAAAATAAACAAAAGAATGATATTATGTTTGTCCACTGACTCATGTCATAAATATGCACCTGTTGAGTGATTTTTATAATGGGGTGTGGGTGTGTTTGTATCACTGCTGCCTCTTATTCTGGCCCAGGATACCCTTGAAAGGAGGGTGTTTCATTGTACTCATATTTTGTCTGATATGTTTATTTCTTGGTGAGGCAGCTTCTTTCCTCAGTGGGAGGATGTGGAAGAATAGAGCAGATCTGATGATAGGGAACAGCGGGCAGGATCATCTGAAGGACTGTCCAATTCAATTGGCCCATTTGCTGATGTGGATTGCAATAGACTGGTTTGAATGATGCTCTGTCCCATTGAACCCCAGCGAGTCTGTATATATTCAGCATTGCCAATTTATAATATTCAGAAATCATGACAGTCCTTCCCCCCACCCCCAAATCATGAAGTTAGCTTAAAGGCCACAAGTTATATTTTTAAATAGACTTTGCATTCTGTTTATTTGACTTCTACCTTCTGAGCCCTTAAGGTGCATTGGCTTCATGTTTTCAAGTTTTTCTCCACAGCCATGCGAGTGAAAAGCTTACTTTTAATAAAAAGGAGAGCTGAGGTTCTCAAGCAGTCTCCCTTCTACAAGATAGAGCTTTAAAAAATACATTAAAAATCAAGAGACTGACGTTAGAATTAGGAGAGTTGGCAAGCTGTATGTTGTATACATAAGCCTCTATATTCAGCCCCACTTGAATCCCTAACCTTCTGTGTCTATGACTCCCATTTGCTCTCCTATTTGCTTGTCTGTGCTTGGACTGATGAGTCTTGATGGGCCATCTGGATTACTGGTCAGTTTTCCATTGATACTCTTGCCTCTTTTTAGTTCTATACTTGTTGATGTCTGTTTATGATATTATGTCTCTAGTTGCAATTTTGTGGGTAAGGAGGCACAAAGAACAAATCTGAGAAAGGAGGGGAGTTGCCTTTGCAATCTGAGCATAGGTTTGTGAGCCTTGGAGTAGGGTTAGCTTTGCTCTGCTGAGCCCAAGCATTGGTGACATAATTCCTGCCCAAGAAGCCCTAATCCTGCAAAGGAGAAAGCAATTTTGGAAGCTTATTTGGACTGCAGTGGTGATGAGATGGAATGTGACTTTACAAAAATTATTCAGCCTCATTGAGGAGTCCTGGACCTAGCATGCAAGGACTATGTGTGCGTAAATGTATGAATGCATTGATTGCTGCTCATTGTAGCAATGCCCCTCAGCTGAAAAATGCAACAAAATAGAGAGAGGTCACACGAGACAATCTAGTTTTCAGCCTCAGGAGTAATTTGTATTGACTAGTGATATAGTCTTCCTGAACCTTCCAAAGGTTTTAAGGAAGGAGGTAAGGCAACACAGGACTTCACTTTGAGAGATTTCTCACCATCATGGATATTCCTAAGTGCCTCCCCTCCATTAAGTACTGTGGGATCAGTACATTATGTTCCCCTTTGTAATGAAATTGTCTTTCCACTGAATTCATTGACTTTGTCACCTACTCACAACTTGCCATAGGCACAAATTCTAATATGTGACAATGGCTGATCTTAAGTGTCTGATGTGATTTCTTTAAAGAGGAGGATAATAATATGTATAAAAGAACAGAAATATTTCTGAGAAGTTTTTAAGAAATCTTGACAAAAATACACCTTTCTACCCAAACCGGCAAAAAAAATTAATGTATTTTAAGGCATACACTGAACCTGTGCTTACCATTGTTTGTAAACGGTAAACATTTTTAAAAGGCTTTTTAAATTTATGAACTAAATAATGCACCTTTACATGGGGAATTGGCACACTGTAGACTTATTGCAAGTGACATTAAAGAAGAACTGTAACCATTTACATTTTTAAATAAGGTTGTTATGCTAAATATAATCAGAGCGTGTGTTGATCTACTTGTTCTAGATACTGTTGGCAAAAAGCCTCATCTAAAAATAACATTACATTTCATTTGTAGGAGACTGAATACTTTCCTCTAAAAGAATGGATGTTACTCTGGCTAAAAAAGTCCTTTGTTAACTATCCTAATCTTCTGCAACTGTAATTCTTTTGATAAAATATTTGAAAGAAATAAAAATTGATTTTTTTTTTTTGAAATTTTGCATCTGTGAACTCAAGATTAGGGGCCTGATTCCTCATTGTGCTCCTCCAGTTTTGTGCCAGTTTGACTCTACTGATACCAGTGGAATTAAATAGTCAAAAAACTGGAATAATTCACTGGTGAATCATAAATAAATAAATAAAACCACACAGAGACTTAGTGATGAATTTTCAGGAACACTGGCTGCAAAATATCCCATGAATGTTAATAGAAGTTTCTTTCTGCTCCTAGTTTCCAATGTGCATCCAACTGAAAATGAAGATGCTGGAACTAAAGAACTGGCCAAGCTTGACTGGCTAATTGAGAGACCACTAAATACAGCCATAACCATCTCTATGAGTATTTTGTTCACTGCAAGGAGCTCATGCTACTTTCTGAATTTAATAACACAGATAGTGCTAAATTGGAAAGTGTAGATTCAGATCCAAAGATTGAGGATGTTGAGATAATCCAGGGTTTTGGTATGACTCAATCTCTAACACAAAACTACAATTGGGCTATTAGTTTTGTTGTTTGGATGAGGGCTGTATATTACATAATCACTGACATAGCATCCATTGTGGAAGTGGATGAACTCTTCAGCCACCTAACTAAAATATTTTAAATGGCAGCCTGGAGGGGAGAATGGAATTAGAAGTTACTTAAAACCATAGGGCTCAGCTTCAAAGTCCTGGCAAAGAGATACTACAACCAGTCATTGTCATAAGAACATAAAATGGCCATACTTATTAGTTAGAGTTTAACTCATGCCCTGAAGAATGCGAGTTCATATTCCCTCCAAAACTCCTGGGGTAAAATCCTATTTCTCTCTCAGAACTCTCTGCCACACTCTGAAATGAAGTCAAAGCCAAAATTCCCATTGACATCAATGGAGCCAAGTTTTCATCCTTGTGTTTGGTATGGTTCTTTTAAAATTCCTTCCTATTGATCTCAGTGGGGCTCCTCATGGAATAAGGTACTGCTCTACATGAGGGAGGGTGGTAGAATCAGGCTTTTAGGTTACAATTATTTGACTTCAGTGTCAATGAAGCTTATGATGCTATAGTACAGGGATCGGCAACCTTTGACATGTGGCTCACCTTCGTAAGCACCCTGGAGGGCTAGGCCAGCTTGTTTACTTGCCATGTTTGCAGGTCCGGCTGATCGTGGATCCCACTGGCCACAGTTTGCCATCCCAGGCCAATGGGGGCTGCGAGAAGCGGCTGGGCCGAGGGATGTACTGGCTCCCACTTCCCGCAGCCCCCATTGGCCTGGGACAGCGAACCGCGGCCAGTGGAAGCCGCGATTGGCCAAACCTGCGGACGTGGCCGGTGAAAAAACTGACCCAGCCCTCCAGTGTGCTTACCCTGGAGAGCCTCATGCCAGAGGTTGCCAGTCCCTGCTGTAGTACAATACAGTATATACCTACGGTGCTTTGCCAGAACTCCAAAAACAACATAAGGAATATTTCTTTTTCTTTTCTCTGTTTTAAGATTATTTGGTTATTGTGCAATTTAAGATTGAGGTCATTCAATAAACTTTAGGTCTAGTTCTCTTTCTTGTCAGTAAAAGTAGCATCGAGGTAGTATCTGTATCTTTATTTAGCTCTCAGAATCCCTTTTATAAAAAGCTATTGAGTGAGAGTACAATTAAAATAGGGGACTGGAAGGTAGGAGACCTGGGTTCTAAACCTGACTCTACCATTGTGCTGTGTGAGCTTGGACCCATAGTTCACAAGCTATTGGGCTTGAGTGTGCTCACTTACATAGTAGGGGAGAATAATGCTCACTACCAAAGGAATTCCTGGGTGAAGAATTTCTATGGCCCATGTTATGAAGAAGCTGAGACAGACTTGATCATAATGGCTCCTTCCGGTCTTAAAACCGATGGGTCAGATTCTGTGCAGCACCTGTAAGATGCTTGGCATGGAACTCCCAGCCCATGGGGAGATGGGGATAATAGCCACCTTTGTGCCTTCGAAATTCCAAACTGCTCTGCAGTCCCCAGCACAACTTAGACAACCCTTTATGTTGCTCTGGCCCTTTCGCTTGGCATACAGGCACTGAAGTGATGGTGAGGATCTTACCCCATGAAAATGAAGCAATTGATTTGTATGTGCCCCACCTCAGCCCTTGAATAATAACTGGGCAATGTGCTGGTGCCTTTGGGACAGACAGCATACTTCCAAACACAAAGCAATCCCTAAAATCCTTTCAGTAACCTTTGAAAAAAAGAATATTAAATACTTCCCATTTAAAAAAAAATAAAGTTTGTGGAGAGTTTTTTGTTTGAAGAAGAAGAGTGAGAGTGGGGGGATGTTTGGTTTCTTTACACATGGCTCCACAAACACTCCGAATAGACTCAGATGGACACTCAGATTAAGTAACATGGAAGTGCTGGGAATAGGACAGAGAAAACAATTGGAGTGGACACAGGAGAGGTTTTGCTATGACTAGCGCTGGTCAAATTATTTGTTGCAAATATAGCCACCTTTGTGGGGGATAAGTCCATCAATGGCTTTTAGTCAAGATGGTCAGGGATGCAACCCCATGCTCCTGATGTCCCTAAGCCTCTGACTGCCAGACTGGCTGCAAGGGGATGGATCATTCAATAATTTCCCTTTTCTGTTCATTCCCCCTGAAGCATCTCCCATTGGCCACTGTCAGAAGATAGGATATCTGGCTAGATGGACCACTACTCTGACCATGTATGGCTATTCTTATGTATCTGACAAACGCTGGTATTTTCTGTTTGAATAATTTACAGATCCTTTATTTTATTCAACCAGCACAAATAAATATATTTGACCAATTTTTTTGCAGCTCAAATAAATGCACAGATATATTTTCATGATTTGACCAGCCCTGACTGTGCCCCCTTCCTTGAGGTAACTCCTCTAGAATAGATTTGGACTAGTAATCAGGGCAGTTTGACCCCACGGATGAAAATACTATAGATAAATAAACAGATTATTTTTGATGTTAAGAAAAGGTAACTGCTTATGTCAGAGAGCTAAGTCACATTATTTGTCATCAATGGGTGAACAACTAGCCTTAAAAATGATATCAGGTGGTGAAATCAACTTTGCACCCCAATTATAGTCATCACCTATATGGGCATCAATTCAGGAGAGTATTCCTATTCATGAAAGCATTTAAGGATATGCTTAACTTCAATAGGATTTAAGCATGTGCTTAAAGTTAGGCACCTGTGTCTGTGCTTTCCTGAATCAGGGCCATACAGTTTACCTTCATCTTAGATCTTGAACCAGACGCACACACACAATACACCAATGCTGTAGGGATTAAAGAAAAGGCGTAACTGAAAAAGCAACAAATAGGCGGCTTTAACATAATACAGCTCCTCTACTTTGTTATGCCATGTGTCTGTCACCATATTTCTTGGGGGCAAATTCTTCCCTGATTAAGTAGAAGCCATTCTTGTTGACTTCAGTGTGAGTTAAATAAATAATGCCAGGGATTGAATTTGATCAACACAGAATATTAAATCACGGTGACACTCAATTTGCACACAACATTGGCATTAATGGCCAAATCACTACAAGTGACACTACTTTGCCACTTCAAAGTATACCCGTTAATTACACCCATTTTCTGACCAGCTTACACCACTTATGTGATTGCTGCTTCTGCCACAATGACCTCTAACCCCTCCATCCCCCAGAGGAAATTTGGCCCATCTTTAGTGGGTAACAAGGTAAAATGTAGTGGTTACTTTTCTATTCATTTACATATAGATTTATTTATTGATTTGCTGATTGGAATCTGACAGAAAACCATCTCATTGGGAGATAAATTGAATTAGTTCCCTGCGCTTCAAATGTATAGGCTTTTTATTTACAGAACCTTAACACTTTAAAGAGATGTCTTTTCATAATTTTTGCACACATTTTACAGGCTAGTTACATTTGAGCACTTTAATCACCTGTTGCATGGATTAGGCTTTCAGGTAGCAGCTATTCACTGTAATGTGTTACAGTGTCTGAACAGTACAGCGAAACATGTAAACTGTAGCCCAGAAAAAAGGAAATACCTTTACTCAGTAACAGCAGCTAAGGTGGGAAGAGCTTAATACACTTGGTGGTGGGTTTTGAACTGCAAAATACGCAGTTCCAATCTTGATAACCTTCATTTCCCTTGCTAGACAAAACTCCCATTGAATACAAAAATGTATTGCCTGAGTAAGGATTGAATAAGGACTTTGAGATGTGGCTTAGTATGCCTAATTGGGTCAGTGCTTTCCAGCAGGTGATAAAATCAAGGCCTGCCAAATTTGCTTCCAGGAAATGAATGGCTAATCTTCAGTGGGAGCAAAAATTCTCTATTAAATGACAATATATTAGTACATGAGAAAAGTTGATGTGAAAGAGTTTCAAAATTATCATTTGACACAAACATTTTACATAAGTTAAGTAAAAATTAGATGTAAAAATTGAAGGTCTGGGAAGTACCTCACAATACCTTTCCCAGACCTGGAGACGAACTCTGTGTGGATCAAAAGCTTGTTTCTCTCACCAGCAGAAGTTGGTCCAATAAAATATGTTACCACACCCACCATGCTGGGAACGGGTGACAGGGAATGGATCACTTGATGATTACCTGTTCCGTTCATTCCCTTTGGGGCACCCGGCATTGGTCGCTGTCGGAAGACAGGATATTGGGCTAGATGAACCTTTGGTGTGACCCCATATGGTTGTTCCTATGTTCTTGTCTATCAGAGGAAAAACCCCTCAATATTCAACTCTTATTATTTTTTATATTTTAAAAAATAATTACATTTCTGCAGTATTTCAAGGAAACAGTTTGTCTTTCTGATGTTGCAGGTTTTAGCAATAATTAGGCAGTAACATTTGCAGTGTTCAGTTTTCAGTGGATTATTACCATTAGTAGCGAAAATGTAAACAAATTGAGGAAATCATTCTAAAATTATTTATTTAAATAGTTTGATAGTTGTACATGATGCTGAGGACATATAACAAGCCCCCCTACACACACACACACACACACACACACACACACACACACACACACACACACACACACACACACACACACACACACACCCCAAACAATTAAAGACAGTTTCCTGCTCCACATACTTAAAATCATGATACCTTTTGACTGATCTTGCAAAAGCATCCAAGTGAGAGGAGCCACATGGAGACCTATTGGCACCAATGGGTTTCCACAAAGGCATAAGTATCTACATGAGTGGATCCCTTGGCAAGATTAAGGCCTAAATTAGACACAGCACAGCAATGGATGGCAAATTGATAGGGAGCACAGTATGAAAGAATGAGGGTTATGGTAAAGATCGTGTGATGGGCTTTATTTCATATGAACCTTTCTGACTCATCTTTTATTATTATTTTGGAAATAAGCTGTAGTTTGAAGAATTTAGTCATGAAGGATGAATGGGGGCGTGGCAGTCACGGCTTTAAGGTTAACCTAAAGGGAGTGAATTTTGGAGGAGGTAACTGAAAGATTAAAAATGGGGGATAACTGGCTTGGCAGCAACAGTGCTGAGAAGGATCTGCGAGTTGTTGTGGATCACAATCTCAACATGAGTCAGCAATGTGATGCTGTTGCAAAAAAAAAGCAAATGAAATTTTAGGTTGCATTAACAGAGGCATAGCATGCAAGTCAGGGGTGGTGACAATACCACTCTATTCAGCAATGGTTAGGTCTCAGCTGGAGTACTGTGTCCAGTTTTAGAAAGGATATAGAGAAACTGTAAAGGATCCAGAAGTGAGCAACAAAGATGATCAAAGGGATGGAACACAAGTCATATGAGCAAAGACTAAAGGAACTGGGTACATTTAGATTGGAAAAGAGGAGATTAAAGAGGGACATGATAATGATCTTCAAATACTTTAGAGGCTGCCATAAAAAAGATAGAGAAAAGTTGTTCTCTCTTTCCACAGAGGGCAGCACAAGAGACAAGGGTTCAAACTATACAGCATATTTAGATTAAATCTCAGGAAAAACTTCTCAACTATAAGAACAGTAGGTCAGTGACTGACTATGGAGGTTGTGGAAGCTCCTTCACTGGAGATTTTCAAAAGGAGGCTGGGTAGCCATCTGTCTTGGATGGTTTAGCCACAATAAATCCTGCATCTTGCCAGGGTGTTAGACTAGATGACCCTTGCAATCCTAATCCAATTCAAATTGTGTGGTTCTCTGAAACTAAGGAAGGGAGTGAAAAAAATGCTTTAGCCCTTTCATGGCACTTTTGATTTCCAAAACACTTTATAGATATTAACTAAACCTGACAGCTTTCCTATGACATGTTTAAATCCCCATTTTAAATATAGGGGAACTGAGGCAGAAAATTTAAAGACACTCCCAATTTAAAAATCAAAGTTTGGCCTGACAATGTACCTGCTAGTGTTACAAATATAATGCAAAATGTCCATAGATGAAAGCAATAAGAAGAATAATATTATTTGTTCCCCCGCCCCCAGTCTGTGCTGTTTGTGCATTTGACAGCCCTTTATGTATAGTCATTTTTATAGTTTTCCTGTGCAGTGAGTTTCCTTTGTTGTTTGTGTGTATCTTGGGCATGACAAAAGTTGAGAGCGAAACATTTGATAAAAGAAGAATATTCAGTTGTAGAGTTCGAAAAATTCACAGAGGGACTCAGACCGAGGAATAGCACCTGTAACTACTTTTAACCTTTATTTTTAAAGACGAATAATAGTTTTCAAGCTAACCATGTCACTGTAAGAGACTATACACTCAAGTTCAAAGGTGAGGAGTTAGCATCAGCACCAGCATTACTCAAGAGATCCTCATTCCCAGTGCTGTGTTTAGAGAAATGAACCACACTCTCTCAAGTGTCTAATAATAAAATATATAATATATGGAGATACACCTATCTCATAGAACTGGAAGGGACCTTGAAAGGTCATTGAGTCCAGTCCCCTGCCTTCACTAGCAGGACCAAGTACTGTCCCTGTCAGTTCTCTTCCCCGAATCCTTAAATAGCTCCTTAAGGACTGAACTCACAACCGTGGGTTTAGCAGGCTAATGCTCAAAACAGTGAGCTATCCCTACCTCCGCTTTTAAATAATTCTTAAGCCTTTATCCAAAACCTACTGAAGTTAATTGAAAAGATTCTGATTGACTGAGTGGGTTTTGGATCAGGCTGCTAGGGTTAAAAGCTACCTTTTGATATATATGCCTGGGTCCCGTTGAGGTCAATGACAGCTGTGATCATTTGCCTGAGGGCAGGATTTGGATTTTATTGAATGTACTAGATCTGAAGTTAGCAGGCTAGAAAGTGGCTGAAAGGCTGCAAATTTCCAAGTTTATTCTAAAAATTAATTATTTTGATCATTTACAAATACATCTGTTACTCTTACTGCCTCTTCAAAATAAAATACATGGGAAGATTTTGAAATACTACCACCCTTTATTGTCTCACTTTTCCTAAAACGCAGATGCAGAAAACAGCCTTAATACTTGCTGTTTGCAAAAATGCTAGAAGAGGACCAAAAAAAAAAGTGTATAGGATATATTGGCATTTGCCTTTCATTCACTACATGCCCCATGTGATATGTGCATGTCTGAGTATTTTCAATATTTTCACCTACATTTTTACATTGTTTTAATAATCTGAGCACCCATTTAGAGAATAAGCTGCTGGTAATTCTTTTCCTTTAGTTGCTTTGGAGAGGACATGGGAGAGCTACTCTGCTTCCTGTCAGTGGAGCTCAGGTTGCTGACAGTTGGGTTTAAATTTAGTAGCAAAGGAAAACCAATGAAATTCTCTCCAAAAAGAATACAGCTGATACTGAATATTTAGACCCCAATCCTGCAAAGACTTAGTTGTGCTCTCAACTTTGGGCATTGTGAATAGTCTCATTGACTTCAATGGGACTAATTATAGGGTGTAAAGTTAAGCACGTGTGTAAATCTTTGCAGGACTGGAGCTTTAGCAGTTATCCAGGGGCAGATCAGCATTTGTAAATTGTCATAACTCCGTAATAGAGCTATGATAATATGCAACAACTGACGGTGTGCCCCTCGTATTTTTATCCATTGACATCAAAGCAGTTGACCTGAAGGGTAAGAACCCTGAATAAACTGATACGCAGAGAAGTTAAATGTTTCACCCAATATCACAGAGCAAGTTAGGAGCATAGCGGGAAACAGAACATAGAATGCCCAATTCTCAGACTTAAGCCACATCCACTTTTCAGTGGTTCTTCCCAGATTATTCCACTGTTAATCTTGTCTTCATTCTGACACCCTGGAGAGTCTTATATATGAGCTTTCAGCAACTGGCAGTTCTCCAATTTAGCACTTTTCACACAACAACTCTAATTTTTAAATATTGACTTGAGGAATTAGCCTCTCTGGAGCAAGTTCAATTTCTACATGCTATTCTATTTAAAGCTTTGATTATTATCCAGTACTATTGAGGGTTTCCGGTGATCATGTAAAAACCATCATCATTAATTTGCCCTATGCTGTAAATTGATCATATGTTTGATTAAATGTATTGCACATATGAATTAGGGTATATCACATATGTATATATGTGTAAGTGTATGTTTACATCTCTATGTGTGTGCGCACATGTGAAAGAAAATGTGTGTGTGCATGAAATTTGAAAATATCACAGATGTAACCAGATTGCATATCACAAACCAAAAATAATATGCAACTCGATATATTTAAAATGTCTGGTATCACCCATTTTGGCCATCAAAATCAAGCCTACTTTTACATTTACATTGTTTTTATTATTTTAAAAACAATGTTACAAAACTATAGATAAGAATAACAAACTATGGACAACAATTAAGAAACACTTAACAAAAATAACATGGACTGCTACATTATTTACTATCAACACTTATGTAGTGATCTCATATACCTCTTACTTGTAAGCCTCTATTTTCCTTCTGATAAAGTATGAATTTATTCCATTATCTCATTAAATGCTTCAGTTTTGTCATTTTTTTTATAAATAGGGTGTTCATTTTCTTTCCGATCAACAAACGAACTTTAGAAAAAGGAGCACAAACTTTTCCACCTTTTAAAGATCTCTGTCTTGCACAACTGAGCACCAGTGGAGTCCATTTTAAAATAACTTTAAAGTCCCATTGATGGAAAAAAATTATGTAGCAAACATAGTTCTGATGCAGTTGGTAGCCCATTGTTCCCTTCTACATCTGTAACATAACATCTCCTATTACAATACTGCCCAATAATATCCGTCAAACTATTAACCTAATTCCCATACTGCCAGCACCTATCATTCTCTATTTAAATAAGTTTGCGGGTGAGCAATACATTCTTTATATGATTTTAAATTGTTGTAATTTCATTTTAGACTCACTAGCAGATCTTTAATATTGTTTAATATATTCAATCATTATTTCTCATCAAAGCACTCTAATTCCTATCTTTGAGAGACGGAAATGAACAATTAGGATAAAATAGTCCAAGTAACATTGCGTAACTTTTTGAGATTAGAGCTGTGCATGCTTTATATTGAAAGAGCTATAGGCGATGGCTCAGATGTTCTAAGACAGCAGGAATATAAATAACTTGAAATTATTGACCAGGAAATCTCAGTTGTTAATTGTCAAATTAAAACATTTTGTATGAACATTCTCTTATATCATGGTCTGGTCCCTTCCCATAGAAAGGTTTTGATTTTATCCTGGAGTCTTTTAAAATAACGGAATATAATTTGAAGTGGCCCTGATCCTGCACCTGAATCCAGCCTTGTGCACATTGACATCAGCGTGACTCTGAGTTGCCAGCTCTGGGTGGCTCTGGTTTGGGGCCTGAGTAATTTCTCAGCAGAGAGGCTTTCATTTTTGACCATTTGGGTCTGACCACATTGATAGCATTAATTTGCTACCAAATGTGAAGTGTTCTGCTTGACTGACTGACAAGTCTTACCATTATTTCTAGTTTTCTATTTAACAATATGCCCCAGTGCTTTATACTCTTTGGTAGCCATAGAAGTTCCACTGAGATTGTATTTTTAAAATATTTCACATCTATATAATTGAGAGATATATTATTCATGTGTTACAGGTCATATGTTTTGACCAATATACTATAATAAGTAGTACTTTAAAAAATAGAATGGGAAAACAGACTACTCTGGTATTTCAAAGCACAGTATTAGTTTAATAGTATAAGCTTCTGAGTCTTGTACTGTTAAGTTTATTTTTCCTGAGTGGTAATGGATTTAAGAGTTCAGGATCTGTCCAATCTTTGATTTCTGATAAATGGAGTCAATAGGAATTAGGGATAAGGAATATATGATGGAGCTATATTGTAGTTTAAGCTTCTAATTCTCAGGTTGCTAGAGAAAACCTATATATAAAGAATATGAGTATATGATACATTTTGCTTGCACATGCTGAACAATCCTATGTGCATATGGAAAAAGACCATTGATTGAAGGGTTATAGTTCTGTAATAGCCTGCCACTTCTGTGGCCTAGCCCTCCAGCCAAGACAGCTTTCAATCCAGTTCCCTTCTGGGGTTAACAGAAAAACAAATTGAATCTGAACTCAAAATAGCCACCTGTCCTTTATAGAGATCCAGTAGTAAATATTGTCAAGGTTAGACTCTTGACCAGGCCAATTTACTAGGGTTAGGGCAGGGAAAGATTTCCTTCTCTGTCCAGACTTCACCCAGCACTGGTCCCTAGTAGAAGCAGCCAGTCTTTTTTACATGGCCTTTTTGGCCTTGATTGGCATCTGCCTGCTTCCATTCCTTCCAGGTGCTGGAGGACCAACTCTTGCTGGTTCTGCCTGCAGCTCTTCATCAGAGGCCTCTCTAGGCAACCTGTGGAGGTCTGCACTTGCTGCTCTTCCCTTCCAGTAGGACATATTCTTAGTGTTGGAAATGCCAAGGTGATGGGGCCTCTTTCAGGGGGCAGTAAATGCCTAGTACACCCCATCACATACCCAAATAGAAGAGAGTAGTATGTGGCTATTGCACATCTGAAAAGAAGAGTATGTTAGCAAAACTAGAACAAATGCTGTTCAAAAATGAACAATATTTTTATGTATGGTAAAAGACAAATCTCATTGCCAAGGCATAAATTGATCACACTCTGGGTTAAGAAGGATATTTTCCTCCCTATTTAACTGGCATTGCAAAATTGGCTAGATGCATTTTAGGGGGATTTCATCTTCCTCTAAAGCAGCAAGTATTGGCCATTACTGGAGACAGGATATAGGACTTGATGGGCCAATGGGCTGATTTGGTGTGGCAAATTCTGTATTCCTCTTTGAGAAAAGATTAATACTTAATTTAATATTCTTAGTATCAGATAATCCAAACTCTCAGCATCAGTACAGGAGTACTATTTGTACACCCATTTTCCAGTTTATGTCTCCAAAATGATTTCCTTCAATATTCATAGATTCATAGAGTTTAAAGCCAGAAGGGACCATGAGATCATCTAGTCTGACTTCCTGTATATCACAGACCATTACATTTCACTCAGTTACTTCTGTACTGAGCCCAATAACTTGTTTGACTATAGCTAAGACTGCAAATTTGTCACAGAGGTGACAGATTCTGTGACTTTCTGTGACTTCCGTGACTTCTGCAGCCACCAGCTGCACTGGCTGCTGCTGGGGCAGTCTTGGGCCACCACCCTGATGCCAGAAGCAGCAGGAGTTTGGGTGGGGGGCTCAGGGCTGGGGGTTGGGGCACGGGAGAGGGTGAGGGCTCTGGGTGGCACTTACCTCAGGAGGGTTCCCCGGAAGCGGCAATGTCGCTTGGCTCCTAGGGGGAGGTGTGGCAAGAGGGCTCTGCAAGAGGGCCGAAGGACATATTGGCTGCCTCTTCCAGCAGCTCCCATTGGCCTGGGACAGTGAACCACACCAGTGGGACCTGTGATCGGCCGGACATGCAGATGCGGCAGGTAAACAAACTGGCCCGGCCCACCAGGGGCTTTCCCTACACAAACGGTGTCCCATGTTTGGGAAACACTGCTTTACAGAGTCAGTGCTTTCCATAATACAATCTTCCATTTTGTAGGGGTGACCTGCATTCCCTGTTGTAGATGTATAATTTTTCATTTGGCTGTATTAAAATGCATTTTGTTGACATGGGGCCAGGTTATGAAGTGATCCAGATAGCTCTGTATGACTGATGTGTCCCTATCATTATTTACCACACCACAAATCTTTGCACCGTATGCAAATTTTATCATCAATTATTTTATACTTACTTCCAGATCATTGATGAAAATGTTGAATAGCATTGGACTGAGCCCTGCAACCCCCACTAGAAACACCCCCATTTAGTGATGATTCCCCAGGGACTAATGAATGTTACTTACTTGTAACTAGAATTCCTTGAGATGGACTCTGCATATTCACAATCATGGGATGTGCTGGCCAAGTTCAGTCAGCAAAACCTCAACCAGCAGTGACTGCTGGAGTGCCAGCATGCCCTTGTGAGCTTCCCCTATTGCTCCAAGCACTCTAGTGTGTTTGTCCTCATTTTCCTGTTATGCTTTTCTCAAATTAATATATTGTAGCTATCATAAAGGCAGTCCCACTCATCAGTGAATATAATTTCCCTTGGTCCCTTTACATTATCTACAGGTGTTGACAGAACAGAAGTTGCTGGTTTACAACCATGTACTTTTGAGAAGGATTTTTCCTTATAAACTCCAGTGCCATAAAGTTGCTGTTGTTATTGCTTGGTGACCTTCTGCAGCAGTGGCTCTGACTTGTGGAGACTGGAATAGATTTTCCTAATTATGGCATATGGAGTTTCGGAGTGTGCCCCTTGACACATCATCAGATAACCTGATACTATGTGGTGGAGCCAGAGAATGCTGAAGCTGCAGCAGCATCAGGAGCATTAAAATAAGCAGGCTATGGTACGGTGAGGGGATTCTTCATCCTATGAAATTAAATGTTCATTTTCTTTCCCACTATGCACAGAGGCGGCTGTTTCTATGTTGATAAATGTAATGTGCAGTAATGGGTCTGTGTGAAAACTTGCACTGATTTCTTACTTGCTCAATACATGATTTAAAAAAAATGGTGTTGACTAATATTTCTTTAGCCCTCTGTCATATCTGAAATCACTAAATGTTATGTTAAAACACTCCTCTCTCTTCCACTTTCTGAAACCTCTCAGACTTTCAGTATTTTTTACCAAAAAGATGTGTTACCTACTTGAAATGAAATATTTATGTGCATTCCTAAAACAGCCCTGAACCAAAAGTACAAAGAAGCCTAAGAATAATATACCACTAAATCTATATTTATTATTTAAAAATAAAGTTCTCTAACATATAATGGCACTAAAATAGAAGGGACTTAGAAGCCTAAGTGCCATTTTCAAAAAAGTCTTAGAAGCTTAAGTCCAATTATCTTTTAATGAGACTTAGTTCCTAAAGCCTGGATACAAAAAAGGAACACTAGCGGAGAATGACTCTATAACCTGGTGGTTAGCGCATTCCACCAGGATATGGAAGATCTAGGATCCAGTCCCCCTGCTCTAATACCTTTTCAATTATTTATCCAGAATGCAACAGCTTCAACAGGAGAGACTGAGGGAGTCCCACATCAGGCTATCCCATAGCCCAGGGATTAAAGCACTCACCTGATCAGTGACAGATCCCAGTCAAATTCTTTCTCCCCCTCAAGTGGAGGGGAGACTGGACCTGGGGGTCTTCCACATGCCAGGTGAATCCCAGGACTAAAATTTCTGAGAGGCCTTTGCAATCAAGCTCCGTATGCAACTTATGTGACTGAGCACCTGTCTTCCTCAGGTTTGTGAACCTTTTGCTTTGGCAGGAGATAGGAATCCAGAGGCCTAGAGGGAGACAGCTGTGGGCATGTGAAACATAGGTGCCTAGGGGACTTTTTATAGCAAAAACTTAGATGCTGATTGAGTTGAGGGGCCTACAGGTCTTAGGTGGAGTTTTGTGCACCACATTGATTTCAAAATTGAAACGTAAGCAACTAAAACAGGGACTTAGGCACCAAACTCCTTTTGTGCATCCAGACCAAGGTGCCTAAATCATTTGGTGCTTGTGAAAATTTTAACTAATACAAAGACAAACAATTAATAATAATTCTAAAACAACCGTTACTTCCTGCAGCCACATCTCTCAACCACATTCTGTTCTTTCATGAACATGCATGATTTCCACTGACTTCAATAGGAGCCACAAGTATGTACCCAAGGCAAAATTTGGCCCTAACACATTAAATGCCACAAACAATACTTCTTATAAAACATATTCTATATTTTCCCGTCAACTTCTCATGTAAAACGTAACTGGCACAAACTAACTCTTCATCTTGATAACCACACGTTCTGTAGCTTTGATATTTATGATCTGATGACTTTTCTCACCAAGGAAAGCCCCAATGTAACTTTATGACTGTTCACACTTTCTTCTCCGTGTGTTCACACTTACTGAATTCTTTGATAGCCATTGTTTATATCTTTGTCCTCCCTTGTTTAGAATTAGCTGTATACTTTTGGCCTGCCCTTGTTTCTTTGGTTATTTTTGTATTTGAGTTAATTTTCGTATGCTATATTTCTAACATTTTTACTTCCATTAATTTTGGGTGGGATATTCAAAAGCACTCATAATTTGGCCTTAGCTCTTTATTGATGTGCAGTAGGAATGAAATGGAATTGAGATCATAAGTCTGTGCAAATCAAAAGTATTCAAGTCAACTAGCACAGTGGATAAACATACATTAAGACACACCCGTCTTTCACTCATAGAGCAGGTCTACACTTGAAAAATTGCAATGGTGCCACTATAGCACTGTAGCAAAGACACTGCTATGTCAATGGGAGAGCTTCTCCTGTTGGTGTAGTTAATCCACATCTGTTTTTTTTGTTCTTTCCCCACATAGTAGAAATAATCTTTCTGGAGAAAAATAAAAAATTTCAATCCTAAAAATATGTTGTTTGGTATGGATTTCAGTTCTAGATATACATTTATTTCTATTCTGCAGAGATTTAGGGTTATATCACTTTTATTATTGTAAAAATATTTACTGTAGAAATGCTGAATCATGAAACTAGGGTGAGGGGTAAAATAAATCTAATTTATCCCTATGCTAGGAATGAATGTGGTCTATTATTTTAAAATTATGTTCCTCCATTGCACTTTCCCAATGCCAAGAAAGCTCACAGTCCAGGAATATTGGTATTTGCCAGGTCTCTGTGCTGCAACTTTCTTTGAACTGAGCAAAATTCCTTCAGCATCAATTCTGTATCCTTAGTGCATTTTGCTATCCTTCAGTAATGAATATATTGTTTCCTTTGCTCTTGGCTGCAAGTCACCCAAATGCACTTTTATGTAACTAGAATCCCATGTTTTGTATCTATCCATGTTTGTTAACATTCAGGGCATGCTACAGGGCCATTTTTTCCTCTCTGGTCTGCAGGGAGTTAGGAGAAGGGTGAGGCGAGGCAATCCTGTACTGGTTATATTGGTGGGTCTTGTTTGTTATATTCATATTGCTGCCGGGAAAGTGCTCTCAGCTGGTGATTGCCAGAGTCTGTGTGAATGATATTTTTAAGAGTTTTTAAAGAGTCCCCTGAGCCTTATGTATTTAGTATAAATCTAAATAAATAAATAAGTAGAATACCATTCGGATAATGTAACTTCATTTACTCCTTGTAATATCTGGCCCAAAATTCATTGAAAAACTGTTGGTACCTTGGCTGCACCATAGGACAACGTATTTATATTAGAATCTAATGTATTAACGTGAAGGTTCCATTCAGATTTACTCTACAATGCATCTGCTGCTAAGCCTTTGTCAAATCTACCATTAACCCACCTATCTCCTAGGTTCAAGCCTTGGTGTCATTTCCATCCCCTTTTCCTGCTTCTTCCTACACATCTCAACTGTTCTCTGTCTCTTTACTAGTTCCCATCTGTCTCCCTTCCAATGTAGCTAGAATACAGCAGGTAATTTATGCATCCCACTCCTGTCTTTGAATCTCTTCAGTGTGTTAGCAGTATTGACATTTATATGACGGCAGTGCCCAAAGATCCTGGTTAGGACAGGGGACCCTATCATGCAAGACCCTATACAAATGTAGAGGTAGACCTGGTCACTGAACCAAAGAACTTACAGTCTAATATAACAAGCACCATACAAAGGGTGAAGGAGAGGGAGACAATCAAATGAGAGCAATTGTCTTATACATATATATAGTCTGAACAGCTACTCAGGACTTTCTCTTATAAATAGGATAGCTGAAGAAATAACAATAATATAACTAGTTCAATATAGCACGTTTTAAAATCAGTAGCTCTCAAAGTGGTTTACGAAGGACAGTCATCATTATCCCCCTTTTACAGATGAAGAAACTGAGACATAGGGAGGCAAAGTGGCCTGCCCAAGGTCACCCAGGAGACTAATGGCAGAGCCAGAAATAGAACCCAGGTTTCCTTAGTCCAGGTCCACTGCTGTATCCAATAGGCCACACCAGAAAGGAGACAATGCACAAATGATTCATAAATTCCAAGGCCAGAAGGGACCATTGTGATAATCTAATCTGACCTCCTGTATAACATAGGCCATAGAACCACAGCCAGAGGGCGCTGCGATCCGCCGAACTTGTTGACGTGGCAGGTAAACCAACTGGCCCAGCCCGCCAGGATGCTTACCCTGGTGAGCCGCGTGCCAGAGGTTGCTGACCTCTGGCATAGAGCAAAATTCACCATCACAGAGACAAGGACTGGGCCGAAATATATAGTGAAGTCTGAGGAGAGAAATGAAACAGGTAGAATAAACAGAGAAACAATCTGAAATATGGAGGAGATGAACATTGTTCCTTAGAATTTTTTTTCTCTTAAATATGTAAATTCACTGGAATTTTCATTTACCTCATGCTTGTAGCTAAGAGTAGGCGGGCTTGTTCTCCCCATTCCTGTGAAAGAAATAGTACTATAGAAACAACCCATATAGTCAGTGGGATGAAGTTCAGGTACTGTGCCGATAGTACAAATACTACATGCTTGAACTCAGAAAAGATAATTGAATAACACATTTTGCATGACTGCCATCTCTAATTTGAATTAGTATAATTTAAACAGTAATTAAAATCTGATAAATTAATGTAGCTCAGAGAACTGAATTAGCTGTCTAGAAAATAGCTAATTTATCTATATTGAAAGGATGTCACTGCATCTGCAATACTGGTTAACCCTCCAGGGATGTCAAAACTCTCGGGATAAATACCACCTTTAGATTAGTGTATACTTCTCAAAAAAAAAATTTAATATCCCCAAGCTAAAAAGGTTAGATTACTGTCTGCCTATCTCTCACATCATTTTTTATATGTGAATAATATCAAATGAACCTATTAAATACTTCTTTTGGCAGACTAACACCAGGCAGCTTGTTGACCTTTCACCTCATATTGATTTACCCTTCAGTCATTTTTCTTGATGATTTCTACTTTTCCTGTATGCCCTTTACTTAGGGATAGAGGAATGCTAATGTTTCCTACTTGCCTCTAATTTACAGCATAGCTACTTGATATGGAAGAATATGCTGCAGAACATTTCAATCTATTCAGAACTTTCCATAGAAAGAACCTTTTGGAAGGTCTGTGGACATGTCCTCTTTAACTCCCCTTGTCTCCCACGGCATCAATTCCTATGATCTAGTTAACTTGAACAAGAAAATGTGTTCCCAGCATATTAAATGCAGCAGAGAGCTTCTTTTTCAGATATGCAGGATTTACCAGTCTAATCAGCTGGAAAGGTGGGCATAAAGAGGAGCAGCTCACAGTACTATTGAAATATGGCCAGGGTGGCACTTCCCTGCATGTCTGAAGGGAGCAAATTCCAGGTATGTGGACATGCTGCTGAGAATGTCCTACCTACAGCACTCACAAGCATCCCCCTTGTGTCACCACGTACCCAGCATTCCAGATTAGTACAGGATGTCTGGCGAGTCAGAAATTATGGCAAAATCCTTAAGGTAACTTCAGCTAGTCCAGGATTTTGAATATTGGGGCCGAGTACCTTGAGTTTTTCCAGGCAGTCAAGTCTGAGCTAAAGTGCGCAGTAAAGCATAAGGGTACTATTTTTAGTTTACCCAATTCAGAATGCAGGTAGCTATTTTCTGAACAAGGCAGAGACTCGGGGCAGGCTTCCCAGATACCACAGGCTAGAGCTATTTGCAATCGTTTATAAAGATGCAGATGATTGAGTCAAGATCTTTATCTAAAAGGAAAGAGGTCATCTAAAATCACTCTGAATAGAATCTTACACCCTCAGTGTCCCATTAAAGGCAATGGAGTATGGTTCTATTGAATATGAGTGAGGGTATCACAGTCTGGCCTGTAGAGATCTGACTCTAGGGATTCTCCTCCTTCTGTCATGAATTTCAATCATCTAATGTAGAGAACACAGAGTCTGTTTAACTGTGCATTATTAAATGAACAAACCCTTTTTGATTTCCTCTTTGCAGTTATTAACTTTATTAAATGCAATATAAATCCTAAAGAACCTAAGTAAGCTACAAAAAAGCCTTGACCAAAGCAAGCTAATTGTCTGCCTTTTCCTTGCATCCCTAACTGTACCTTTTAACTAATTCATTGCTGTCAGATGTATTGTACATGTCCATCAAGGAAGCACAGGCCTTTTAATCAAGGTTGTTAGTCCTAGTGCTCTGGCTAACTTACAATTTATATAATTATGTTCTAACTGGATAAAATACAATCTCTGGTTTAATAAGATAGAAAATTCTTCACTTTCTAAAATGTTGGGCTCTGTTGCTGTCCACTGTTAGCCCCCAATTCGTCCCACAGAAGTGGCTGCATTTCAGTGGGAGTGAAGTGATTCCTATACATCATTCAGTGCAGTATATTAATGTAAGGGATTACTTAGGATGAGCAAAAATGGGAGTGGTTTTAGTTTTGTAAAGTCAAGGAAGGGTTTAGATCCAGGTCTCATTTTACTTGAACACTGAACAATCTGAGATTTACCTAAATATTCTGATTTTGGTTTTTCCTTCTTTGAAATAGAAATGGACAAATCTGAGGTAATTTTGTCTGGCAAAGCAGTCTAAGTCAGATTTTTGCTTGGCCAAACCAACCCTATATTTTTTTATCCAAACTCCTTGCGTTTGAGGGATTTGAAAAAATATTTCTGGTTTTGGTCAATCGCTGGATGATTTTATTTATTTGTCAATGGGATGAGGTGTTCAGTGGAAATTGTTCATCAAGCTGGCTAGCGTGCTTTGTAGTATGCTAAAACTTCAGAACACATGTATCATAATAAAAAAACATGCTGAAGGAGCCACATATAATAATGTGGTCCCAGCTCTGAGCACGTCTATCCTGACAGAGTGAATTCAGGTGGCTGTTTCTAGTTTCATACAGTTCTAATTAGGATGCAGTAGAATCTATGAGCTAGCCCTAGGGGGTTTGTTGAGTCAGTGTTACAGCTGATATCTTAGGCCATTTTTTTAATTAGGCCTGCTAATTATGCGGAATAATGCTCTCTCTCTCATCCCCTTGCTCCTTTTTTTTCCTTCTGTAACTTAAACTACACAAGGCCAATCTAAGACCACCATCTCATGACCTAGCATAGATTGTGTCTGTGCGTGACAGTAATTGCATTCAAATTATTGTTACAGTAATTACATTATTTTTTAAAAAATTAAGAAGTGTCAAAAAAGAACAACATAATGATTTATCGTGAATGTAATTATTAATTTGCAATCATATCAGGTGACATAAGAGACAAAGTTATTTTACTTTGGCTATCAGCTGCTTTGCATCAAAGAGGCTTTCACAACATTTTTTTGCCTTTGCTTGTAAGTTGTCTGAGGTACTGTACCGAGCTGCAGCTTTCCATGCCTTTTGGGTTACAAAATAAAAAAAACTGTGATAAAGAATGAGGGACATTTCCAGTGAAACACTGTCTTTAAATAGCTGTTTCTTCAGTCAGAGCTGATATTTTCAGGGTATATTATTTCTCGATTCACAGTGTCGGTAAGAACAGGAAGAATTATCAAGTTACACAGCAGCCAAAGGGACAGATCTGTTTACGTGCCAAAGTTAATCGATTATGCTGAGTTCACGCCAATACAGGGTCACTGAATAGTTCTCTTATTGACAAAATGATAGCCCATGCTGAAGTTATTAACCTTTTTAGTCTCTTGTGTTACTGTTGGCTGTATAGTCTCTTCTGGGCATACTGTGTATTGTTCTTGCTATAATGAAATAAAAAGACATTAATTATAGGCTTAAAAAAATTAAATCTCCATCAAATCAATTCAGTTGAAACAGTTGAGCTGCCTTTACTGAAAGCTTTGACTGAATGCAATCTGTGGGGATCAGGTTTCAGTTGTCTCAGATTTTGAGATGGGTTTTTTGTTTGGCTTTTTGGTCTTAAAAATGGCTTTTCAGTAGTACAAGAGCTCTGTGTGGAAACTTATGGTGCCTACTTACATTCTGCCTTTTAGGTATGGGTTTAGTCAAGATTAAACCATTTACCCATTTTTCATTTGGAGAATATGAACTTTGGTTTAGATTAATTTACCCACTTCTTTTTTCACCACTACACTACTGCTTTTAGGTAGCTCTACCAGTGTATCATTTTTATCACTACTAAAATTTAAAAAGTGTCCAAATTTCTAACTCCCATATCAGACACCCTCCATCCCTGGGTCTGCCACTGATATCCCATCCATTTTAAACATAATCAGTTTTCATCCTAAAAAATGCCAGAATACTTCAGTAATCTATAAAATTATCCTAAATTTTCAAAATTAATTGGTGATTTAATTTTCAGTTTTTATCTATGTAAATTGAGAATAAAACTCAGTGGGAACTGAATTGTCCATTTTATGAAAAACTCCACAATTTTGAAATGATTTGTTTTCTCTTTTGAAATAGAATGATTTTTTTTTCATTTTCAGCAAAATAAAATTCCTTTGGTTTTTATTCAGGCTAACAGAAATTTTTGCTTCTGTGAAATCAAAGCAGATTTCAACGTCTTTATTTTATATATAAGTTTTTAAAAAAATATTAAACAAAAAGTTGTTTCAAAACAAAAAACCAAAACATTCAGTTCTGAAAAGGGTGAAATGAAACAGGACTGTCTTGAAATCAAGCCCCTTAAAGATGTCTTACCTTGGGTAGCCAAAAATAGAGGAACTCAAAATCGCTAGTCATGTTGAAAATGTAGGCGTGTACAGTATTTGGATGTATTCATTTGAAGACGTTATCTAGGTTGTACCTGCTAGGCACAAGACTGTTCTGGGAGTGATGCAAAGCCATACTGTGTCAAGGGAGCTCCAGGAGAGACTGCGTTTCATGAGGCACATCTTTTCTGGGGCTGCACAGGAGAGAGAGAGAGATGCACCATCCCTTACAATGAGTTGTTTAAACCAGGCCCTGCCTTGAGCAGTGTATATTCTAAAGGCACAACCGGGGAAAAAATGCAATACCATGAAAATGTGTTGGGCCTGGTCCTGATCTCGTTTACAGTCATTTTAGACAAAGCTAACTGATTTGCACTGGAATACTGGGAGCTTAAAGTCAGAAACGCAGAGCCAGAAACTCCCATTCAGGCCAGAGGGTGCTTTGGGGTGCATGAAAAATGCAGTGTGGGCGCACAGTGTGATATGGTAATAAAAGCCAGAACGCTGCATGTATGAGAAGAATTAGTATTTTTCTGGTTTTGTTGTCCAGTTTCAGATTAAAAGCAATGAACAACAAATGTAAGGTTGACTATGCTGAATCCTGTTCCAGCAATGCCTGAAAATTGTTAAGCCCCTCTCACACTCCTGAAAAGTATTTTTTTTCAGCTTTTACGTGGGCTTTTTTTCTTTTTTAGGAAAAAAAAACCAACCACCATACTGTATATTTTTGCTCTTCATTCCAGTTCTCTGTCCCATCTGCAATAAAGGTATGACACACAGATCTTTGACAGAAAATAAAGTGACCGATCTTTATTTTCTGGCCCTAGCCACCTGATTTGTGAAATAGCTGGCTGTGTTTCTGTATGGTGGTGTTTTGCGGTCAATGTTATTTTTTTACATTTGGGGTTAGCAGATACTGAACTCTGGCATATCATGAAGAGAACCCTTTGAAATCCTGATCCATATCATGTGACTGGAGCCAAGACATAAAGATCAGATTTTTACCAGCACTTCTGTGTGTGACACCCATATTACATTGTGTTGTAACTGCCTCCACATTTCTTGCAAACAAATCTGCTCTCTCTGCCATTTGTTTACCCATGTACTGTTTTTATGCCTTGGTATGCATTTTTAATTAGGCACACTTCTGTTCTGTCATTGGTTGTTAACACTTTCATTTGGGAGGTAGAGTTTTCACTGACTAACTGCACTGTCTTCAGAACAGCACATTATGACAGAAATGGGGCCAAATCTATGAAGGAGAGAGAGCATCAGCTTTGCTTATTCTTCCCCAGACACCAGGCTGTGGAAATCCTGGCGTTGTGACAACAGGGCTGTGTAGCATGGGTGAGCACATGGAGTTGCTGCTCCCCATGGCATAATCTCCTCAGCTCCAGGTGGATTTCTGTTTGGAAATTTGCTTTAGAGTTACTCTTGGTTAGTTTAGAAGAAACTGTTCATATATGGCCTTAAACCAATAGGGAGGTGTGGTGGAGTATACAAACCCCACACTAGGGAATAAAGGGTTACAGAGCAGCTCTGGGCTCAGGAGGCTCCACTCAGCCACATCTGCTGGGCATGCTTGGACGGGAGGGGGAGCTTAAAAGGACACAGCACAGCTCAGTAAAGGCAGCCAGGGCAAGGGAGCAGAACTGCACTGGTGGCTCCTGCAAGGACACAGCAGGAGACCCACACTACCTGGAGCAGACCCCATGACAGAGCTGCAGGCCACCGCCATTGCGATAGCAGAGTGCAGCCCATGAGTGAAGGGGAAGAATAGCCAGACCCGCATTGGGCTTCTGGAGAGGCAAGAGGTGTGGTGTGGTAGGAATTTACCCAGGGAGCTCAATGATACCATTGCCCAGGTGACACACCTGACTTGCCAGCCCAGGGCCCTGGGTTGGAACCCAAAGGAGTGGAAGGGCCTGGGTTCCCCTACTGCCCTCCCACAGACTGGAACCACTAGGTATTACTGCCAAACCACAGACTGGAGCCACAACAGGGATAGTGAACTAGAGCGCTGACCACGAGGGGCCACCCTTCCATCACAACCAATGGAGAACACAAGCAATGGCCCTGTCGTGCTAGAATGACAAGGGACCAACAATTACACAAATAAATCCACTCCAGGGAAGACGTATGCAGAGAAGCTGATCAAGTGGATGATCAAGAGTTAACAACAAGGGGTGTCCCAGCAGCCACAACCACAGGGCCAGATGCTGCAATAGATGGCTGCTCAGCAGCTGCAGCAACCATCGCAACGACAGCAATAGTAACAGCTTCTGTGGGAACTGGCATCACAATGCCAGAAGCAGCAACAACTTGTACTCCAGCAGGTAGCAACACTCCTGCGGCCCCAGAGGCCATCTAATATCTCGGCCCCAGGGTCCCCCAGCAATGTCCTCAGCCCAAGAGTGCTCATCAGACTTACAAAAATGAGCCCCAGGGA
Organism: Gopherus evgoodei; assembly: GCF_007399415.2. NCBI lineage: Eukaryota > Metazoa > Chordata > Testudines > Testudinidae > Gopherus > Gopherus evgoodei. The sequence continues at coordinate 80,579,288 of NC_044322.1, forward strand.
TGATTCAGAGCCTTCTGGGTCACTTTTGAGCAGGTGACAGTCGCAGTCCACTGGCCGCTGGAACACTGGGCCACCGTCATAGCCCCATTTTTGAGTGGTCCTGCTTAAGCAGCCTTCAGGGGCCTAAACCCCATAGAAGCACTGGACTACATCAAGGTGAAAGCAGCCATCTTGGACTATATGGACATTAACCCAGAGCAGTTCCGTCTTCCCCAGGAGCACAGACCTGAAATAGCAGTGTTGGAGCTGGTTGAACTCGAGAAACAGACTGGTGTTCAGGTGGCAGAAGACACTATGCTGGAGCAGTTTATCCAGATTCTTCCAGACAGCAGACAAGACTGAGTGAAGTGCCAAAGGAGGTGATCCTGATGGAGAACTACGTGACATCTGAAGGCCCAGCCTCTCCGACATCAAAGGCCAAATCACCAATCCTTACTGAAGGGCAGACCAGGGTGGAAGGACAGATTTTGGTGAGGCAAACACCCCGCTTGAGACTGTCCCCACCAGGGACTGGGAGCCAAACCTCCAAGGAGGAGGCTTGATGGGCCCGGGGTTCCAGAGAGATGGGGCATACCCCACCGGGAGCTCTGCAATCCCCAGAGGAGGGGAAGCCAACAGCAACCCTGGCAGGAAGCTGTTTTGAATGTAAAGGGGCGGGGAGGGAGATCATGTTAGGCACAAATATCCTTTCATGGATTGCAGCTATGGGCAAGTATGGATCACCAACTCCAGAGCTTGCAAATGGTGTCCAGCCAAAATGATAATGCTGGTATGTGTCAGTGGAAGTGAGGTAACAGGCCTAGTAGACTCAGGATGTAGTCAAACAGTACAGGTTAGCTTAGTGGAGTCCTGGGACATATTAGGCACCCCGTTTACTTGCAGTATATCCTTGGGGACATACAGCCCTATCCCATGGTGTAACTACAGCTGAAGGTGGGGAACCACATGGAGACTTGGCATGTAGGGTTGTCCACCAACCTTGCCTACCCCTGGGACTTAGGTCAGGACTGGAAACACTTTGGAGAGTTCCTGAAGATGTGGGGCACAGACCAGTCAGAGAAAGCCAGCCTCAGCCTGGAAACAGTGGGAATAAGTGAGCCGATGGGGCTTGTAGGCAATGACAAAATAGAAGACTCTGGAAACGGTATCACCTTGCAACCAGAAAACCCAACCCAGCAATCCACTAATCAAGGGGCACCCAAAGCTGTAAGTATCAAATGGCTAATGGAGGATGTGGATTTTGTGAGGAAACAACAGGAAAACCAGACCTTAAGCCAGGCATGGAAACAGATAGCCATAGCCAATGGGGAAGATGTTGAGCTGCAATGACTAAGACAGTGGTCCCACTTCCAACTCCAAAATCAACAACTTTACCAGGTTACATGGAACCCCCAAACCTAGGAGATAGGGGTTCAGCTCCTAATTCCCAAGAGATTCCACCAGAAAATGTTACATTTAGTTTACTTGGTGCCATGTGCCCAGCACTTGGAGAAGGAGAAGACTTTGGAGAGGATGATCCTCAGATTTTTCTGGCATGGGGTGAATAAGGAAGTGCAAAATTTTTGTACCTTGTGTCCCAGGTGCCAATTGGCAGGGCCCAAGAGAACAGTGAAGGTCCCTTAGTCCCCATCCAGGTAGTGGGGGCATCCTTCAAACAAATAGGCCTGGAATTAATAGGGCCCCTCGAGAAAAGTGCATCAGGGTATCTCTGATGGATTCCCTCTGGAGTGCTACCTGGAACTGGAGTTCCACTGAATCCTCTGACTTGCTAGCCTGGGCTCCCTCTCAGTACTGTACTGCTGTGGCAAGCTATAGACTGCTCCTGGTCCTACACTTCCACCAGCATTCACACAGGCTGGGACACACCCAGCTGCAGTTGCATGCAGGCTGTGGCCAGCCACTGCATGAACCAACAATAGAGAGGCTACAGCCATGATAATCCCCAGTTTAAGACTCCAGAGCTGTACCATCCTGTCCTGATCGAATCCCCAACCAGTATGAATTTATTACCCAGTTCGCCTCTCCCTCAATATGGAGAGGAATATGCAACAAGCACGTGTTAAACCAAGCTGAGATTTTCCCCAGACACTTCAGTCAAAGGCATACTGGTTTAGATAAAGAAAAAAACAAGTTTATTAACTACAACAGATAGATTTTAAGTGATTATAAGTGATAGCAAACAGATCAACGCAGATTACCTAGCAAATAAACAAACAAACAAAAAACCGAAAACTAAATTTAACATACTAAATAGATTGGATATGAATTAGCAGATTCTCACCCTAAGAGTGATACAAGCAGACTGCAGATTCTTAAGGGGCAAACTGCACTTGTTTTACAGCTTGGAATCCCCAGGTGTTTCATTCACAGGCTATAAATCCCTTTAGCCTGGATCCAGCACTTCCTCCAGTTCAGCCTTTGTTCCGCAGATGTTTCCAGGAGTCTTCTTGTGTGGGGAATGAAGAACCACAGATGATGTCACTCCCTGCCTTATATGGCTTTTTTCCTATGGTGGGAACCCTTTATTCCCAGAGCTTTGTTTCCAGACCAGTAAGTGGAACAATACTGACATCCCGAGATGGAGTCTAGCATCTTGTGGCCTGGTCACATATCTTTGTAGAGTTTTAGCAGCCATCACTCACAGGCTGTCTGTAACATTCTCAGGAAGGCTCACCAGGTAGGAGATAAGCCTCCCCTAAGGCCTATTGTTCTTTCTAATGGCCCATTGCCTTGAATAAGTCCTATCCCACCAGCTATCTAAACTGAAAGCATCTTGTCTATTGGGCATTACCCAGGTATAACTACATTTGAAATACAGATACATAGTTAATATTCATAACTTCAGATACAAAACTGATACATGCATACATTAGGACAATCATATTCAGCAAATCATAACTTTTCCAATGACACCTTACACGACTTATCTTGCATAAAATGCATCCTAATTCTGCTATAACAATATCAGAATAATATCACTATGAAGAATATGGGGTGTAGTGTTACAAACCCCTTCCCCAGTAAGGGTGGTCTGGAGTCTGTGTGAAGAGTATCTGGAAGAGAGAGAATAAAGAGCAGGTCAGTGCAGAAGCACCTCAGCCACAGGGCCTGGGGATGGCCAATTCATTTACACTACAGTCATCAAGACTGGGTTTTCACCAAAATGAAATTAGTGCAGTGCTCTCTTTCACCTCAGGAGCATAGTTTGCTCAGATACTGACGCATCTACAGCCTTTGAGGTATAGAATATCCCTTATAAGGTCTATTCCATTGCCGGGATTCCCCCCACACTAAGATTCACAGCCCCCTCCTTGCAATTTCCATTGCAGCCTGTAAATAAATAAACTGAACCGCAAACTAAGCCTGCCATACTAGAACAATTGGCTATGAATTAGCAATTTCTCACCTTGGCTGAGAATACAAGAAGTCCACCAGGTTTCCATACATAGGCTAGAAATCCCTTTAGCTTGAGACCAGCACTTCCCCACAGTTCAATCTTTGTTTCTCAGATGTCTCCAGGAGTGTCCTTTTGTGGGGAGTGAGGCCCCTCGAAGATGTCACACCCCACCTTATATAGCTTTACCATATGGTGGGAACCCTTTGTTCCCAAAACAGTTCCTAGCTCAGTTTGTGGAAAAATACAGGTACTCAAAATGGAGTTCAGTGTCATGTGGTCTGGTCACATGTCCATGCATGCCCTGCTGAGTCATAGCAGCCATTACTCATAGGCTGTCTGGAGTGTTCTCAGGAAGGGTTACCAGGTGGGGAATAAGCTTCTCTTAAGTCCTATTGATTCCCCTGATGGCCCATTACCTTGAATAGGCCCTTCCCAATCAGCTATCTAGACTGGAAGCATTTTGCCTAATAGGTGACACCCAGGTGTAACTGTGACAGGATCCCCAGGGTGCAGCCTGGGACTGTGGGACCACTGTGCCCCCTGAACTCTCTCCAGCTTGGGCTGTCTCTCACAATGCCTTACTAGTGACAGAAGGAAACCCCTCCAGGAGCTGTGATCACTCAGCACAACCACATGTGGTGCCCCACACCCATCTATTTTGCATGGATGCTCCCAGAGCCACTTATGAATCACACAGAGAAAGGCACTAGAGCCAAATCTCCCGAGCACCCAGCACTGTACCTCAGGAATATACCATCTTGTATTGCTCAAAATGGACAGTGCAGATTTATTAATTTCTTCACCATTTCATCAATGGAAAGTGGTTATACACCAGCCTTTGCAAAACCTGAGCAGATTTGCCACAGACTTCATACAAACTCACTGGTAAAGATAAACAGTAAAACAGATTTACTGACTACAAAAGATAGATTTTAAGCAATATCAAGTGATAGGCAAAAAGTCAGAGTTAGTTACCAAAAGAAATAAAATATAACCACACAGTCTACACTCTCAACCCTATTAGACTGGGCAACATCTAGATTAAGAAGTTTTTCTCACCCTACTGGATATTGCAGTTCATAGTACACAGATTTCACCCTTGAAATCTAGGCCAGTCCCCTCAGTTGGAGTCTTCAGAGCGTCCTTGTTGTTTTCCCAGCATGTGACCACTCTGTCTGTTTTATAACCTCAGTCCCATGTGCTTGGGAAGCACAAGTCCTGGAGTGTCTAGGGGGCATTGCTGAGTCTCTCCAAGCAAGGCTGAGCAATTCCGCTGGTGTGGCCTCATACAGGTGAGTCACTGAATTGTAGCTCTCTTGCTATTGATGAGTTTTTTAACACCCTGCCCAGGTGTTGGTTAATTTCCTTGTTGTTGCCTCTGGGGAGGTAACATCTGTTCTGATTCCCCAATTTACAGCATGCTTCAGTGACAACCATAAACACAATTTTTATAGCTTCATATACATTAATGATATACATATATGGATAGAACCATGACTTTTAGCAAATCATAACCTTTTCCCTGATACCGTACAAGACATGCTTTATATGCAAGATCACAATTATATAAAAATGAGGAATATAGGGGTTACAGGATGCTCCCCTACGGTATAGAATGTCACAGTAACCACATTTGAATACAGATACTAGTCAATATTTATAACTTCAGATACAAAAATGATACATGCACACAAATAGGATAATCATACTCAGCAAATCAAAGCTTTTCCACTGACATCTGACAAGACATAGCTTGTATAAAATGCATTATAATTATGCCATAATCATATCATCATAATATTGCTATGACAAATATGGGGTTTAGTGTCGGAGTATCATCACATATTAGAGATAGTGGATTATGTAACTCAGTACCCTGCAGCTATTCCCCTGCTCACAAGAAATTCACCCACCCTCATGACTGAACTCATGAAGGTCTTTGTCAGGGTCGGGAGATCAAGAGAAATACTGGTCTACCAGGGGTTCAATTTTTCATACAAACTAATGCAGGAGTTGTGTGAATTGTTAAAGATTAAATCCCTCAAGGCATCCGTCTACAATCCTCAGACAGACAGACTAGTGGAGCAGTTCAACAGAATCCTAAAGGCGATACTCAGGAAATTTGTGTCCTTAGACCCCACCTTTGGAACCAACTGCTATCACGTTTACTGTTCACCAGATCTTTGCCATTTGAATTGCTGTATCGGAGGCAGCTGCAGGGGATATTTGGAATTCCTTCAGGAAGTCTGGGAAGAACAGAAACCCGGGGCTACAGGCTCAATGCAACATGGGCTTTAGCTGTCCGAAAGATTAAAAAACACTAGGAGGGTTTGCATAGGAAAACTTCACGAAGGCCCAGCAATGCCATGAATGCATCTACAACAGAGGAACCCAGTTATGCGAGTCTGAACCCAGCAATAGGGTACTGTTGTTACTCCCAAGCTCTGAATCAAAACTGTTGGCCAGATGGCAAGGACCATTTGAGGTGATAAGGAGAATGGAGCTTGTCAACAATAAGATCCATCAACTACAAAAACAAAAGGAGATACAGATATATTATGTCAACCTCAGAAAGGCCTGGAAATATCAGGAGGGCTTACTTATAACACCATATCCACCTGAGGCAGAGCTAAGGCCCCAAGATCTCTAGATCCAGACCCAGGACAAATGTGGGGAAAGCTATGACCTGAACAATGGTCACAATTGCTATGACTGGTCCTGACATTCCCCTCAGTGTTCTCATTCCATCCAGGACAGACACATTTGACCTACCAGCACATTGCAACAGAACCAGGGCAGAAAGTCTGGTAGAGCCACTGACCCGTGCCAAGGAAGATGTGGGCAATGGTTCACCAAGAACTACAGGCTATTCTAGCCCTAAGAGCCATTAAGGAGTCCCACAATGGGAGCAGGAGCTCTATCATGCTGGTGCCTAAATCAGATGACTTGACTCAATTTTGTATAGCTTCTCAGAAAGTCAACACGCTATCCAAATTTGCCACATATCCAATGAACGAGTTGGACAAACTGCTCGAGACACTGAGGACTGCTGAATATGTCTCCAACCCTGGACCTGAAAAAAGGCAGATCCCACTGACAGAGGAGTCACAAAAAAAGATAGCCATCCCTATCCCCTTCTCTCCTCCCCCGACCCCTTTGGCCTATACCAATTTGTGACAATGCCGTTCAGCCTCCATGGGTCAACTGCCCCTTTCAGCAGCTAATGATCATCTGATCAGTACTCAGCCATCTATATTGATGACATAGTCATCTGTAGTGGTAGCTGGGAGGCCCATGGGAAGCATGTCACCACAGTCATTCAGGCCCTTGGCGAGCCGAGACTTACAGTGAACCCAGCAAAGTGTTGACTAGGAAAGAAGGAGGTGATGTATCTCAGGTTCACCATGGGGAAGGGATAGAATACCCACTGCCCAATACTGTCAGTCAAGAGGCAGATACAATGCTACCTGTCTTTCCTATGTTAGTAGCCTCCCTTACTGATCGGCTGAAGAAAGCTAGCCTCAGAAAGATTAGATAGATGGAGGCTTGCAAGAGCACTTTCAAAGTCATAAAGGACTATCTTATCCAGGAACCAGGCCTCTTCCACCCAGACTTCTCAAAACAGTTCATCCTACAAACAGATGGGTCAGATGTGAGCCTCAGGGCGTGTTATCCCAGAAAACTGATGGCAAGGAACATCCCACCCTCTGCATGAGTAGACAACTGTTCCCTCAGGAGAAAAACTATTCATCAAAAAGGAAGCCCTGGTCATGAAGTGGGTTGTAGTTACTCTGTGTTACTATCTGTTGAGAAGCATGTTCCTATTCATCACGGACCATGCCTCTCTCTATTGGCTGAACTCTATGAAGACACCAATGTCCGGATCATGAGATGGTACCTTTCCATAAAACCCTATGAACTCAAGGTGCTCCATCCCAAGCTAATGTGGTCTTGGGATGCATCAGGCAAGTTATTTCCAGTAGAGATAAGGAAGTGTTAGTACCATTATACCAGGCACTGGTGAGACCTCATCTGGAATACTGTATGGAATTCTGGTCTCCCATGTTTAAGAAGGATGAATTCAAACTGGAACAGGTACAGAGAAGGCTACTAGGATGATCCAAGGACTGGAAAACCTGTCTTAGGAAAGAAGACTCAAAGAGCTTGGCTTGTTTAGCCTAAGAAAAAGAAGGCTGAGGGGAGACATGATTGCTCTCTATATGTATCTCAGAGGAATAAATACCAGCGAGGGAGAGGAATTATTTAAGCTCAGTACCAATGTGGACACAAGAACAAATGGATATAAACAGGCCATAAGGAAGTTTAGACTTGAAATTAGATGAAGGTTTCTAACCATCAGAAGAGTGAAATTCTGGAACAGCCTTCCAAGGGGAGCAGTGGGGGCAAAAGACATATCAGGCTTCAACACTAAGTTTGATAAATTTATGGAGGGGATGGTATAATGGGATAGCCTAATTTTGGCAATTAATTGATCTTTGACTATTAGCGGTAAATATGCCCAGTGGCCTGTGATGGGATGTTAGATGGGGTTGGATCTGAGTTACTACAGAGAATTCTTTCCTGGGTGTCTGGCTAGTGAGTCTTGCCCACATGCTCAGGGTTTAGCTGATCACTATATTTGGGGTCGGGAAGGAACTTTCTTCAAGGGAAGATTGGCAGAGGCCCTGGAGGTTTTTCGCCTTCCTCTGCAGCATGGGGCACAGGTCACTTGCTGGACGATTCTCTGCACCTTGAAGACTTTAAACCATGATTTGAAGACTTCAGTAGCTCAGACATAGGTTAAGGGTTTGATACAGGGGTGAGTGAGATTCTGTGGCCTGCGTGGTGCAGGAGCTCAGACTAGAACAGGGGTCGGCAACCTTTGGCACATGGCTCGCCAGAGTAAGCATCCTGGGGGGCTGGGCCAGTTTGTTTACCTGCCGCCTCCGCAGGTTCAGCTGATCGCAGCTCCCACTGTCCGCGGTTTGCCGCTCTAGGCCAATGGGGGCTACAGGAAGCAGCGTGGGCTGAGGGATGTGCTGGCTGCTGCTTCCTGCTGCCTCCATTGGCCCAGAGTGGTGAACCACAGCCAGTGGGATCCGCGATTGGCTGGACCTGCAGACGTGACAGGTAAAGAAACTGGTCCGGCCCTCCAGGGTGCTTACCCTGGTGAGCCATGTGCCAGAGGTTGCCGACCCCTGGACTAGCCGATCATAATGGTCTCTTCTGACTTAAAGTCTATGATTCTAAGAGTCTATGATCACCTGGGGAAGGCACACCAGAATGCAAATTTCTTATCTCAGAGTGCAGAGGAATGGCAAATGGATAACAGTTTCCCACACCCAAGTCTAAAAGGGATGCTGAGTGATAGGATCTGCAAACCCGACACTGGAGAATAGAGGGTTATGGAGCAGCTCTGAGCTCAGGAGGCTCGGCCCAACCACATCTGCTGGGCACGCTTGCAATGGAGGAGGAGCTTAAAATGTCACAGCACAACTCAGTCAAGGCAGCCAGGGCAAGGAAGCAGATCAGCACTGATGGGCTTCTGCAAGGATGCAGCAGGAGTCCCACACCACTGGAGCAGACCCCAAGATGGAGCTGCAAGCCACTGTCAGAGAGACAGCAGAGCGCCAGCCTGTGACTGAAGAGGAAGAACAGCCAGACCCCCACTGGGCCTCCTGAGAGTCAGGGGGAATGTGGTAGGAAGTGATTCAGGGTGCAGGCTAAGTGATACCACTGCCCAGGTGACACACCTGACCTGCCCACCCAGGGCCCTGGATTGGAACCTGGAGGAGTAGGAGGGTCTGGATTCCCCTAATCACTCACTCACAAACTTGAAGCACTGGACACAATGGCCAAACCACAGACTGGAACCACAAGGGGAACAGTGAGCTTGTGCTCTGACCACTAGGGCTACCCCTCCATCACAGGAGGGCTCTGGAGCAGATGCCACTGGGAACTACAGAGCAGCATGACTCTTATGGGAACCATGCTGCCAGGGTGAAGTGGCAGAGCCCAGGGAGATGTGCAGAGACCCTCTGCCTCGGTGCAGCTACTCACGTCCCTTGTGGGCATTCTGATACCCTTCTGCTTCCAGGGTGTTGCTTCATACAGGTCTGTCGCATCTTACGCACATTTAACATGCGCAGATTCAGCTTTATGCGGTTGGCAAAAACAAAAAAAAAAAGAGAAAAATAACAATTTAAATACTGTTCCTGTAGTGCAGGCAGTTCTGCCCACCATTACACTCAATGTAATTTTGACTATATGCGGTTTTTGCTTTACGTGCTGACTGCGAAATGTAACCCCAGCATAAGATGAGACAGACCTGTACTCATTTAGTGGGTGGTGAGAGCCAAAATCTACACTTCTGAAGAGAAGATGAGGAGAAAATTCCACATAGGGAACTCAGAGTTGCCTATGTCTCTGGCAGGAAAATCTACATGGGCTCACGTGTCTCAGTATTAGTAAATATATTCAGAGCTTTTATTCTATTTGTAAGCTGATGCCCAAACATAACTAGAACCAATCATTATTTTAATTTTTAAAATGAGAGGAATAATATCTCATAACATAAATAGCCCTTACAAAGCCCTTGCTAGTTTTGATCCTCTTAGAAGAAAGCTAATATACATTGAAATGTTTATATACACTGTGTACTTATCAAAGCACACAGGGTCTTGGGCCTTTTCCCATGACAGACGTGGTTTTGTCTTGCCTTTTGTTTACAAACTGGTAACCTATAGTACTCTATATGAATCTATAGGGTGGTGTGGCTGCTTAAATTGATCAGTGAGGACAAAATGCTAATTGGCAGGTGGAATTCAATAGTTCGATGTATGGGGGAAATCAGCGTGCTGCATTGCAATAGGATACCATATTTATTTAAATAGAAACAGTGGTGTTCATTGGATGGCTGTCTTTTCCCCAGCTTCAGAAACACAGCATTAGTGAAATGTCAGTTTGTGTTAAGATCATCTGTGGCCTTTGCTATGTACATTCTTCCATGTTTCTGCACAAAGATAGTAAAGCACAATGGAGGCTCAGCTCTGGAGATCGATCTCCCTTCATGTCTGATATTAACTTACATTGCCAGGGCCAGGATGAGTGTGAAAGAGGTGGGCAGAATTGGTGTTTATCCACTGACCCTTGAGGTGGAACTTTGGCAAATGGCTGAGCTGCTTTGAGTTGCTGAAATGACTGCAGTTTTGGTACCATTTTAGGGTTTGCAGTGATAAGAGCAGCTCTCTAAGGAGTTGAATGTCTGAGTGATCTAAAACCAGGGCAGTCAAGCTGAAGAGGATGTGTGCACTAACCTGTTTGCACTGAATAGTCTCCATAAATAATTTACAGCTATGACTGCTAGCTATTATTACAAAAATACCAGATTGCATTTTGACACATGCATCCAGCTTGTAAGTCAATAGATACATTTCACCCAGTGTATGCAGACCACAGTTTAAGCTATCCATCCATGTGTGTTTTACAACAATGTAACCCTACCATTGCAAAACAACACTGAGGAGGTCTTTCTAAATAAGTTTTAAAAAAGCAAAACAATGATCAATCCGTTAGAACATTTATGTTATTGATCCTTAATAGGCTTGTTTTTCCCTCTCTCTCTCTTCACCTTTCAGTTTTATTTAAGGGTCTTATTCTAGTGAAGCCAAGTGTTATATACAGTTATTTGGAGACACTAAGGATCTACTGCAAGATTTCAAAGTTTCTTTCTTTCATTCTTTCTTTCTTAAGAAGATGTGCCTGGCATTTTCTTCATTGTGCTTTCCTTTTAAACTTGCTTGAGTCATCAAGAAAGTATTTCATTATAGCTTGATTTAATCTGAAAGAGTGTCAGAGGGTTTTTCCTCAAACTTGGGAGTTAGCACAGGAAGAGAAAAAGTGAAAGGCATAATTTTCTGTAAAACACAAGTCAAAAGACTGTTAATTTTCATTGTGTTAATACATCTCAGCAAAGTGTGAACAAGAAGAATCTCATCTGTAATTCATAACAAATTAATAAACTAGACTAGATGCAATGTGGACTTTGATTGTAAAATTAATTGACTTCTCCATACTTCTTCTTATTATTTTTAAGAGAAAGCAAGTATGTTGTATTATACCATCTTTATTATCAATCAATAGCAAAGTGGTAGGGTATTCTTTTGATTTGATTTTCATATGCAACCAGGGATCATACGTATATTTAATTAATGTTCCCATTAAGAGAATATATGCTCATAAACTCATAGACTTTAAGGTGAGGCAGCACCATAGTGATCACCTAGTATTCTAGTCCAGGGATCGGCAATGTTTGGCACATGGCCTACCAGGGTAAGCACCCTGGCAGGCTGGGCCGGTTTGTTTACCTGCCGCATTTGCAGGTTCAGCCGATCATGGCTCCCACTGTCCACAGTTCACCGTCCCAGGCCAATGGGGACTGCGGGAAGCGGCGCAGGACGAGGGATATGCTGACAGCATCCCTGCAGCCCCCATTGGCCCGGAGCGGTGAACCACATTCTGTGGGAGCTGTGATCGGCCGAACCTGCGGATGCTGCAGGTAAACAAACCAGCCCAGCCTGCCAGGGTGCTTACCGTGGCAGACCGCATGCCAAATGTTGCCGATCACTGTTCTAGTCTGACCTCGTGCACGTTGCAGGCCACAGAACCTCACCCACTTCTGTAATAGACCCTAACCTCTGGCTGAGTTACTGAAGTCCTCAATTCATGGTTTAAAGGCTTCAAGTTACAGAGAATTAACCATTTATATCAGTTTAAGCCTGCAACTGACCTGTGCCCCATGCTGAAGAGGAAGGCAAAAAAAGACCAAACCCCAGGGTCTCTGCCAATCTAATACAGGGGAAAATTCTTTCTCAACTCCAAATATAGCACATGGGAAAGACCCGCCAAGCAGATACCTGGGAAAGAATTATCTGTAGTAACTCAAAGCCCTTCCCATCTAGTGCCCTGTCTTTAGCCATTGGGGATTTTTTGCTACTAGTAGTCACTGATGGTCTACATGCCATGGTAGGCAGTCATATCATGCCATCCCCTCCACAAATTTATCTTGAATCCAGTTAGATTTCTTGCCCCCCCTGCTATGCATAGGAAAAAAAGATAAAACAACAGCTTAAATATTCACTTTAGCTGTAGTGATGTTCCAATAACAAATGTCTTTAGGATCTTTCTTCACTGAAAGGAAAAGCAAGAACTGAAGAACTTCCTGAGATATGATGAACTATTCAGATATCAGAATATTAATGTATTATAATCTGGTTGGGGATAGTGATTACCAAAACCTCATTCTGGCTTGCAGGCCATTTCTGATGTCACACCCACGATTCTACTTCCAATATCTAAGATGTTGTCAATGAAAACCTGTTTATTTTTTTGTTTAGATTCCTACACCTGTTATGCCAAATGATATGGAGGAGAAAAATAATAGAGGGAACCTTGGAGGAGAGGGAGAGACGAGGGGAAGAAGCAGCTTGTGGAAAAGGGGAAGGCTGGAAGACAAAATGTCACTCTTTTAACTTGTGAACTGTGTAGATTACATTGTAGTAATCTAGTCTTGAGGCGACAAAGGCATGGATGATGGTAGCAAGGTCTGCATTGTAAACAAATGGTTGCAATCCCTTGTCCTAGTAGATGGTAAAAAGTATTCCTGGACATTGCTTTTACATAACTGTCTAACAGCTACCCCCAGCTTGCAAAGATGAGTCACAAATGCCATGTAAACAGGCTAAATTAAAATAAGAGAAATCCTCCCTGTTGTACCTTCCAGCTGCTTCCTTCAGCCTACCAGCATCACCTCAGTCTTATCTGGATTGAGTTTCAGCCAGCTGGCTCTCAGCTGTGCCTCAATCTGTCTCATCCATGGGGCCAGGCATTCAACAACACTGGCTGGGTCAGGGGCAACAGAGACATAGAGCTGAATTCTCATTTACACTAAGACCCCTTTTTACTGCCAAAGTGGTGTGAAGAGTGGATCCTTTATGTAAATGAGAATTGGGCCCCATTGAGCCGAGTGTCATCAGCATATTGAAAACACTGCAGCAAATACTTCCACACAATCCCTCCTGACAGCCCCACGTATGCACTAGACAAACATTTACAGCCTCACCTTCATACATCACCTCTGCTTCTGGTGCAATGAATGAAAGTGAACATTAGGCGGTCTTAAATGAGTGTAACTCACCCCAAAAAGGCTAGTAGAGAGGCATGTAGCAAGAAAAGCAACTACTGGCCAGGTGTAATAATATGAAGGTTTCATTAGCTACACCCATTTAGCTTATAACTAGTTACACTTTCTTCCTACTCCTTGGTACGTATGTTTCAGTACACCAGTTTAAACTCTCTTGTCACTCATATTAATATTGGTAAATTGGTGTAAGTAGGTCTAAAGGAGTCAAAGTTAATGTAAGAGAGAAAGATAATAATTTTAAACTACTGTACATATCTCTTCTGAATTTGGATCACAGGTTAAAATGTAGTTTGCTGATCTTTATGCTAGGCTGTCAGGAAATATTCTATAACGTCATTGCAAGTAAGAATGTTATAATAGACAGAAATCTCAAATACTCAGAGCAGGGTATCTTTAATTTCTGTGTCTTGTTAAACAGTACCATTTCCAAATACTCACAAGCTGGTCTGATAGTAAAGAATATTTGAACTCCGATTCTGCATGTGTCCTGATAGTGTCATTTGTGGGTGTGTGGTGGTTGGGATTTTATAGAAGAAATGTTCCAGGAAAAGACACTTATATTTGTTCATAGTATGTTTCTGTGAAGGCAGTTTTCCAGGGGTGACTCTGCAGCCTCTGGATCTCTAGTTGTAATAGTACCACATGGCTCTAATTAAAACAGTGCAGCACTATAAAGTACTAACTCTCTAGTACTAGTCTCTCATTTGCTTTCTGCATCTCAGTCTTTTTATTCAGTTCCAGGTGTCAGCCTATGTGGGCTGGAAGGAGTACAATATTCTAGAATAAGCAAGAAATAAGATCAAATTCCTTGATTCTCTGTGGGTGGCATAGCAGGGCTCTGTATCTGGCAAAGATCCAAACTTAATTGCTATAAGAATTGGATCAGTGAGGAGGCCATGGTCATTCATAGGCATCTGTGATGGATAACTACTGGTGCAGCACGTTCAGTCATCAATCTTTAGAGGAAAACGTCTGTGATAGCTGAATAAAGCATGACTTGCATCAGCAAAAATGACCACAGAGTAAGGATATAGAGAATGATCCTTTGTGTAATCCACTTTCTAAGGGCTTATTCAGACTGAGGGTAATCGCCAACATATTTTAACCTTAGTCCAGTTTTAATCTCAGTCCTAAATATTAATTTTAAAGGGAATAAAATTATTAATGAATAACTTGGACTTAATATATCTGTTAGATATAGGAAGCAACACATGTTTAGTATAGCGCATATGTGACTTGATGACAAAACTTTTATTAGATTCAGTGGAAATAGCCCAAATTTTAACAGAATGATTCCCCTGTTAAGCAAGTAGTGTATCTCACAAAGGGGATCTTATTTATTTTCTACATAAAACCTTCATTAGAACTTGAATATTTAAGAATAATAACATTGAAACAGATGGGAAACTAATTCAGTTTTCTTCTCTATGAAATTAAGGGTTTTTTAACACCTTCCACCCCATACATACATGCATTCTCACCCATTAAGAATATGACCTAATACTATACAACTGACACATGCTTCCCTCTGCAGCTTATTTTAGACAAATGGGACCTTCTCAGGCAATGTCATACAAATGCTAGGGCAGTGGAGAGTGGAAATGGGGAGCAGTGGTGGAGAGTGTAGGGAATGAGTCTGTGTCTTACAGTATGTGTTTGGGAGAAAATTACAATGCACTGCTCTGAATTTAAGAATTGCCTTCCATCTACATCCCAAATTCCCACTGAAGTCATGTGTAGTTTTGGGTGCAAAAGGAATACAGGAATGTGCTCTTTGGTTTTTCAGAATGCCATTCAGTCAATTCTCTTCTGCTAAGAAACAGGCACATAACACATAAACTGAGGATTAGAGTTCTCTGCCTTTACTTTATGACACCATTATTATTACTATTATTCCTCAATGAACTGAAGAAATCTCCTCGGGGAATTCTGGCAGGACTTTCAAGAAGTAGCATCAGATGAAGTTAATTCTCACAGCTTATCACTGTCAGGGGATACTAAGAGTGTGATAAATATTGAGGTCATTTAGAGAAGCTTTTATTCCTGGCAGAGTCAGTGCAGCTTTTACCCTGCCATAGAAAGTAGATTGGTAAGTAGGGATATAGTCTTATTACAATATAATTGCATTTTTGACATTGTGTACTGTCTTTGTAACTGGGCATATCCAAATTTTGATCAAATGTGGGAATCGTTATAAATTATATATATACAAGCCTGATCCTGCGAGACCTCTGTTTGCAGAACTCCCATTGAAATCAATAATATAGACTCTGAAAACAGTATGTGGATCAGACTTAATTTTTCTAGGAAAAAAATGATTCCTCTACAGTTGTGAAATAAAGAGTGCATCAGTTGAATTAGTCATCACTTTTCAACACAAGGAAGAATAGTTTTCACAATAAACTAAACCTTTGTAATGGGACATGGCCACATATATAAACAGGCACCACATCGCTGTCATTTCATGGCTAAACCACACACATGGAATAGAACGCTCCAGACCCTAGGAATTGCAATTCTGGATCAAACTGAGGTTCACCTAGTCAAATTTATAGCCCCTTGCTCCAAAAATAGGCTTTTACTCTTGTACTAAAGAAAATGTCCATTAACAGTTAGTGTTAAGACTTATATCCTATTTGTAGAGTAGCCATTAGAGGGCAATGTCATTGCATTCATTTGAGCTGATATGCTTTCATAGAATAGTATACAATAGTATGCATGCATTTAAGTCAGTATATTACCACTTGAGTTTCAGTGTTTTTAAAAATATTTACCAATTATCAAGTGGTCAATAGTGTCACCAACTGAAGAATAGTAGAAAACTATTTTTGGCCACATGTCCCTGCCTCAGCCAACTAGATGAAGTTTGACCATTGAAGTTATTATTATTTATTAGAGTAGGTGGGTCTGGAGAGAGAGGGTGGAGCCAAAGATAGCCTGATTCACAGGAAAGATAGTGGTGTGGTCAACAGTGATGGAGGAAAAAGAGGGAGAGGAGAGGGCTTGCAAAGGAAGATAGCAGGGTTCATTTTTGCTGTCTTGAAGTTAATTTATGGCAAGATATCCAGGAGGAGGCGCAGAGAGAAAAGATGACATTTCCGATTTGAGGGAAGGTGACAAGCCAAGAATGGTTAATTGATCAGTTGTCAACGCAGAGATGGTAGCTGAAGCCATGTGAGCAGATGAGGTCATCTAGAGAAAGTGTGTAGAGGAAAAAGAGGAGAAGGCCAGAGAAAATGCCCTATGGAATACCCACAGGAAGTGGAGTGGGGAGGAATGACCAGATAGTTAAGAGGATTGCCAAGAGAGGATGCAGTGATGAAGGCCAAAGGAGGACACAATTTCAAGAAAGGCATGATTAACACAGTCATAGACATCAAGAGATCAAAGAGGATGACAATAGAGTAGAGGCCCTGCAAGTCAGCCAAGAAGCCAGTGGAGACCTTGGTGAAAGCAGCTTTTCTGGAGGGCAGAAATCAGATTTGAGGGACTCAGGGATGGAGTGGAGGAGAGGAGCGTGAGACAACACATTGTAGATGGTACATTCAAATATTTAGAGATGAATGGGAAGAGAGGGATATGGGTGTAATTGGTGAGAGACATAGGAGTCAAAGGTACTTTTTTTAAAGATGTAGAGACCATAGAGTGCTGGTTTTGTGAGGAGGAACCCAATGAAAATAAGAGGTTAAAGAGAAAGAGGAGGGGAAGGAGAAAGAGAGCAAATGAGGTCATGAGGCACCACGGGCATCTTTGGGATAGATGCAGTGGTTAGCTGAGGAAAGCATGCAAGAAACCTCCATGTCAGTGATGGGGAGAAGAAAGAGAGTAACAGAGGGGAGGAAGGGAAACAAGGTGAGACAAGGAGATAATACACCTCTATCTCGATATAACGTGACCTGATATAGCAGGAATTCAGATATAATGCGGTAAAGCAGTGCTCCGGAGGGGAGGGGCTGCACGCTCCAGCGGATCAAAGCAAGTTCGATATAATGCAGTTTCATCTATAACGCAGTAAGATTTTTTGGCTCCCGAGGACAGAATTATATCGAAGTAGAAGTGTATTGGAGCTTGCTGATCTTCTCTTTAAAAGTTGACAATATCCTGAACAGAGAGAGAAGTAATGGAATGTTTTAGAAGTCAGAGATGGATTTATTGGAGAATCTGGGTGGCTAGATTCAATGAAGATGGAGAAGTAGGTACTGGTTGGTCAGAAAGATGGCAAAGCTGCAAGTGAAAAGAACAAATCGGTTGTGGAAAACAGTCTGCCTGGTCTTGCGATTTTCCCCAGAGGCACCCAGTGCATGGGAGCAGGAGCAGAGGAAGTGAAAACTAGTGTAAATGTATATTATATGGCATTTCCCTTAAGAAAATATCCTATAAATAGAAAAATGAAAAAAAAAAGTATTGGTCCCTTGTACCACACCGTATAATTTAATAGAAAACTATATCCCCATGGTAGCATTTTGCTGGATGGTTAAAATAACCTATAAAAAGCTTAGCATTTTCTATTATTGTGCTTTCTATAGATCCCTATTAAATTTCTATACAGCCTAGTTGGTGTGATCCATATTAAAATCCAAAGGAATTTTCCATAATGGATAGTACAAGTGGGTGCAGTAAAGAGGTGAATACAAGGATTACAGTTTCCCCTATAGTTTAGATATCTTATTTCTCTTATGTCAATTAATTTTTTGTTTCATGTTTCTTTGTATGGTTAACTATATGATCCATTATCCGTGTTCATGAAATGTTATTCAGCAAATTCATGCATCTGGACATCAGCTGAAACTAAAATACATGCCATTAATTACTTTTTTCAGAAGTGAGTTTAAAGTCTAGGAGTCAGGGGTACAATAAAATAAAGGACAGACAGCTATATTCTATTTAGTACAGAGATCAACAACAGGTATTTTTGTCAGAATAACATTTTTTTTCTCTAAATAGTGCAATCTAAGACAGCGTCCCTGATATATAATAAGATGTAAGTGGAGTTTATTCTATTGACTTTTTAAAACAATTCTTAATATTGCTTATAAATTTCTCCCAGAAAGTACTCATTTTAATCATCAGTCAGCATTTTATTATATTATAATCTTTAATTGATTGACGTTTAATCACAGTCTTTGTATTTTACTATCCCTTGTCTCATAAAAGGCAATTTTCTCTTTACTGTAGTTTAACAGCTGATGAAAAAGATTTAAGGAAACCTATAAACTTAAGATTGGTTAATGGTCCCTTATAAAAGAATATTACACTTCTAGGATCCATTGCACAGATGTGATACTCAATTGTAGAAATGTGCATGGGGTTTATTAAATTACAGCACAAATCTTCAGTCTTCTGAATTATTGTTCATGTTGGTATTGTTAGGCAAATGGGGAGACACGTTATTGCTTCCAGTTGTTCACATTACTGTGGTGTAGTACAGGCAGAGACAGCTGGCACATTGCTCTAGGCAAATGTAGAACTAGAGCAGCTGCAGAGTTCTGGGCCCCAAGTGAAGGTCCAGCACCGCTGAGTCAGTACTGGGTGGCTCATCAAAAGATGTCCAGAAATTAAAAGAAAGTCAATGCTTCTCCTCAAAGCTAATGTGCGGTAGTTTGTGCAACTAATTAACATACTCATTTTTGTTTTACACAAAGATGCGTGAGAAAACAAGAACAACTATTGGTCATAACAGTATGATAGAGGAGGAATTGCATATTTCGTTGGCATGCCATATGGAGGCATAGAAAGAGATGAAAAAGTTCTCAATTCTACATTGCCAAACAGCATTATACATTAAGTATTTGGAGGGTTTAGTGACCGCCCCCTGCTGTCTCTCTGCTTATCACTGAATGCTAGATTTTTCCTAAATTAGTATGTATGTCTGGGAGTACAATTGGATCAGAGAAAAATGTAGTTTTAGAATCCCAGATTCATGACTATTCATATGTTCATATATTTTGAGTAGAAGGGACCAGTATGGTTATGTAGACTGATCTCCTGCATAAGACAGGCCATAAGATTTCATCCAATACTTCCTGCATCTAGACTAACAACTGTGGTTTAACATGTCTTCCAGAAACAACCCGCTGTTGGAGAATTTAGCACACTCCTTGGTAATCTGTTCCGATTATTAATTACACTCACTGTTCAAAACATGCATCTTATTCCAATTAGACTTTTGCTGACTTCAATTTCAGCCATTAGATTTTATTGTAAAAGACATAAGCCCCCATAAATGGCTTTCATAGACTTTATTCTTTTTACAAGATATGAACAGAGAAACTTTTTTGTTTCTACCTACCACTTAACCATCAAGGGTGACATCCTGGTTCCACTGAAGACAATGGAAAAACACCCATTGGTTTCAGTGGGTCCAGAATTGCAGTGTGAGGATATGTCCATACTTCAATGAAACACCTGTGGCAGGCCTGTGTCAACTGACTAGGGCTCAGGTGGTGGGGCTATAACATTGCAGTGTAGATGTTCAGGCTTGATCTGGAGCCTAGGCTCTAGGACCTTCCCAGCTCATGGGATCATTTTGAATTTATGAGTAATTCAGACACAGTGCTATATCCCGTAATCTGAATAGCAAATATGATATCTAATTCTCTTTCTTGTCTCCTTCCATGCAGTTCAGCACCTCAGACAGTGTCTGTCTGAGACTGCAGCATGGGTGAGAGTGAGCTGGCTGAAACTCAGACAAGACAGAAGTGATATAGCAAGTTTGAAGGAATCAGCTGTAGGAATGGCAATGGTAATATCAGTCCCTTTGACTGAGGGAGCACATCCACCATTAGTTATTGAGGTTCACAATTTAGGGATGATTTCAAATCTGCAGCTGCTGTTTGATGGTCATATTACAGCAGTAACCCAGTCAGGTTTTTTTGGGTTTTTTTACCATCCATGTCTGGTTAGGAGTTTATGGCCTTTCCTTTTCCTTGCCATTATTTTCCAGACAGTTGGTCACCTCAAGATTAGACTATTGCAATGTGGTCTAGAAGGGGCTACATCTTAAAGTCCTTGGAGCTAGTGCAAAGTGCAGTGTCTGCATTATGAAGCATGGCATTTCACTGGGAGTGTATGATGCCAGTACTCTGGGATCTGCACTGGCTGCCAAATGATCTCTGGGTGGAGCTTACACTGTTGGTTATGACCTATGAAGTCCTATATGGCCTGGGACCAGCCTACCTGAGGGATCACTTCTCTCCCTGTGCCATACTGCCACCACTGCATTCAGCATGATGCCCAAGGTGGATCTCCCTAACTATGAAAGAAGGGGAATGCTGGCATGGTATTCTTTGTAAAAGCTCTGGGACTCTGCAACTTCTACCCCTGCCCCCCACCCCCATATCCAAGATCATTCAGATTTGATTATTTTCTGGGAACACTACAAGAGACACCTGTCTGAGAGGGGGTTGGGAGCAGGCTGAGGGCATGCTTCCTACAGTGATGAAAGAGTGGGAAGGTAGGTTCCTGTTGAAATTATTGATTTAATGCCATTGGGATTTTGCTGCATTATTAATGATGTATTAGGGAGCTTAGGGTCTTCTATAGGCATTTTTTAATTCTTTAACATTTAAATAAATAAAAATAATTCAAGTGTACGTACCCTCAGTGAAACATAGTGACTCATTATAAAGAATATAAGTTTGAAAAGCAAGCTCCCTATCCTCATTCAGACCTTCCCCAACTTCTCATTTCTTTCCACAAGAAGTGAGTTAAAGATATAAAAATAAGATGATTATGTTGACCTCTTGGTTTCTGTGGGTGTCCTGTCTTAACTGTATTTTAAATCCTAAACTCTTTGGAGGTAGGGATTGCCTAGTTTTGTATCCTTTGAGGTACCAACTTATATTGTACATTTAAAACAGCAGTTTTAATAATAATGTATTCTCAATAGTTTCTCCTTCCATTAACATTCATGCAAACATTTAGCTCTCTGCAAAGCAAATGAAAGTGGTGATGGAAATCTGCAGGTTTTATTCGCACAAATGTTGGCAACTAGTCATTAACACCCAGCTCTACTCCCTACCCTGTAACAAAACATTCAACTATCTGTGAACAAAGATAAAGAGCTGTAGCAGTTCAGTTTATATCTGGCATGCATACTATTCAGCAGGTGCATTCTAAATTGCATTAGACTTAACACCAGGAATCAGATCACTAATTGGACGCCAATGTGAGGAATTTTTCTCATTTGGGACCTGAACTGCAACACTGATATCCCTTTAGGCAAGACATCACAACCTTCCTATCCCAAAGCAACAGCGCTCCCACTTGAGCTAAAGGAGAATCTCCATTAGCTAACAGTAGAGCACTTACTGGATTTCCTGTTTCTATGCTGCAAGCCACTAAAGGAGAAAATCATTACAATCCTTCAGTGATTTATAATCATTTTAATTGTTGGGTTCTTGATTTTGTTCTTTTCATTTATTTTTAATAGTATGTGAATTGGCTGGGATAATATAAGATGGACCTCATCATTTCTCAAGACTCAAGCCAAACATAGATTAAAACTTTAGGGAGGTTGGAAGAAATTTAATTCACTTAATTTTTCTCTGTTTGCTAACACTTGCACTGTTCTTTGCTGCAATGAGGTGAGATTCCCCTTCATCAAGCTGTTAGAATGTCACGAACTGCACCTGACTTTCATTCTCAGGTGTTTTTTGAAGGAAGATTTTTCCATAGCGAATATCAGCAGTCATGAATTCAGAGTTCTATTCCCAGACTCTTATTGTGTGACCATGGGCAAGTCATTAGGACAAAATTTCTCAGCACCTCCAAGTCAAGGAAAATTGTTGTTCAGCACTTTGAAAAATCAGACCTTTAGCTACCTTAATTTGAGTTGGTTTCCTCATCTGTCAAATATGGGTAGAAATAGACCCCTATATCACAGGGATGTTGTGAGGCTTAATTAATTCATGTTTCTAAAACATATCATGATCTGCAGTTGGAGAATGCTACATAAATGAATATTGTTATTTTTATTAGGACTTGACCATATCACTAGTCTAATCATGGTTAAAGCTAGTGTTTGGGTGGGCTGCTATGACAGTGTACATACATCATGCAAGGAGTGTGCCTGAGGTTCTGCCAGATTTTCATTTTCAAAGAGAAAATGCCCTTTGAGGGCATTTCCATCCTTCTCAGTCTTTGTCTTCCTCTCTCTTTTAAAATTGCTCCGTTCCTGTTGCTTTTTCCGAATGGTGAATGATACAGAAGATGAAACATTGTTGAAATGAAGCACGTAGACTTGGTCAAAACAAAGCATTTCAATAATTTTTCATCTAAAATTTTGACAAAATAGATACATTCCCATGATATGTTTCAATTTTATTGAATTAATATTTTCCAAAGCATAACCGTTCCATGAGAAAATGTTCCACCAGCTCCACTAATCACATTGTAAGTGTTGGCCAATGAAGAAAGGAGCCCCTCAAGCCAGAATAATAGAACCTGCCTTGGCTAAACACACTCACACAGAAGAAGACATCTTTTTTCCTGATTAGCTTCTGCAACATGAGGAAATGTCAGTCCCACATGCAACTTTCTGGTAGATGAAAATGATCCCCAACTCCAGAGAAGAAACATCAGAAGAGATTTGTTTCAGAATAAGTACAGAATGGTACTACTCTCTTCAAAAAAAACAGAAGTACTTGTGGCACGTTAGAGACTAACAAACTAACTCACTTCAAGTGACCGCAAAGACCTTCACAGAACTCTTCATGGCTCTGCGTGCCCAGCCATGCCTTCTTGCAACACATTCGTCATCAAACGCTGTTTCATAAACAGAACATACAGCCATTCTTTGAATACATCATTTCCCCCACTAATTATTGATGAGTTAAGGGTTATCAATAACTCAAGGAAATACAGTAAATCATGTGCCCTTTCTCAGCCTATTGTGTATTCTTTGTATGTACTGTAGTCATAATTACATTTTTGTGGCTAGCTTGCTGTGATTAGAACTTTTGTTATACGTGTATCACAATGAGTTGAACAAAGAGCTCCTAGCAATTCATCCTTGACCTAATGGCTCCAGAAACATGCCCAGCTTCAGCAAGGCCTTTTATATAATAAAAACAAAAATAATAATTCTAAATTTTAGTATGTTTTGTCAGCAACTAGCACTGTTGCCAGTCTCCTAGAGACAATGTAAACTATAGATGAGGGAGAAAGAGGGCGCACACACACACACACACACACACACCTCCCAGCATTGAAACCTCAGATGTCCCAAAGAGCTCAAATACAATCCTGTGCACATTTTAAAGATTTTGTTAGTATTTTTCTTTTCTCCCTCCTCCTCTGATGCCAGGATGTAATAAGTATTTCCCAAAGAAAAACTGAATGGGCTCTCCATTCCCAGCCACACAAGGAGGAGCCCCCAACTAGTGACTTCCTTTTCCACATCTCTTCTTCTTTTTCAAAAGTGAGTACTTCGACATCAGAAGTGGGTGGCATTACCTGCTCTCTGAATGATTAAAACTAAGGAGAGTGGCGACAGGTAAGTAAAACATCATATGTTCAACACTGTTTGAACAATTCAGGGACTATCTGATATCTCCAAAATTGTCTGCTGCTAACAGGGCCTAATCCAGCAAAAGCACTTGAGCATGTGCTTAACTTCAAATCTGGGAATAGTCCCAGTGAAGTTAATGTGACTACTCACGTGCATACCGTTAAGCATCAACTCATGTGCTTTGCTGGACTGGGGTTATACCTGCAGCTGCTGATGTGCTGAATTGAACAAACTGAACAATTTGCCCTTCATGTTCTTTTTCCTCCTACAGTGAAGTAGAGAAGCATTTAATATAAAAACCAGACACATGCTATAGAGAAGCAAATGTAGGAGAGAGGATGAACTGAGATTGATTAAAACCCCACTGTGCTTGTCCTTTTTGTGGTACACATGGAGAAGCAATCTTAAATCTGTAGAGAGAGGGATAGTTAATGTTAGTATGTGGGGGGAGAGGATGAAAATGATACAACTGAGATTGTACATGGCCCTGAATACCTAGTGGATATAGTGGAGATGCTAGTGGATACCTAGCGGATACCTAGTGCATATGGTAGTTTACATCTCTCAGTTTTCATGCTATATGCACAATGTAGATAACTGGGCTTAGCTTTTCAGCAGTAACTGGTGATTTGGGATATCTCTGGTTTTTGTAGCCCAGAGGCCCTGATTTTCAGAAATTGGATGCTGAAAACTTTTTGAAAATGTAGATCCCTCTTATATCAAGTCATATTGGTAATCCAAACATCATTAGGCATATTTGAAAATCTATACTCTGATAACTGAAATTGAGGAAAGTATTTTCTGAATTTCTCAAACTTTGGTTGCAACTGCTCATGTGATTTTTTTAAAAAGCCCCCTGGTATTTTAAATGTTTGATCAATTTGTATCTCTTATATTTTTCTCCCACTCCAAAAAATTGGAGTACTATTTTTCAGTACTTTGTCTTAGTCAAAGCCTTTTCTCTCAAAGCCAATTGTTAGAGATCAAACATGCCATTGTGAAAATCATGCAATTTTATGTAAATAACACTGTCTTTTTAAAAAGTTGTAGTCATAAACCATTATAATTTAAACACCATTTTATTGAATTAGTCTGTAAATTAATGGAAAGGAGGTGAACAATGTATTCACACTGTACAAAAGGGATACAAAGTTTATGGCCTTTTCTCTCTAGTATTTTTTTCAAATCCACAGTGTCAGTCCAGTATCAGAGAGGTAGCCGTGTTAGTCTGGATCTGTAAAAGCAGCAAAGAATCCTGTGGCACCTTATAGACTAACAGACATTTTGGAGCATGAGCTTTCGTGGGTGAATATCCACTTCGTCAGATGCATGTCGTGTAAATTTCCAGGGGCAGGTATATATATATATGCAAGCAAGCTAGATATAATGAAGTTAGTTCAATCAGGAAGGATGAGGCCCTGTTCTAGCAGTTGAGGTGTGAAAACCAAGGGAGGAGAAACTGGTTTTATAGTTGGCAAGCCATTCACAATCTTTGTTTAATCCTGAGCTGATGGTGTCAAATTTGCAGCTGAACTGAAGCTCAGCAGTTTCTCTTTGAAGTCTGGTCCTGAAGTTTTTTTGCTGCAGGATGGCCACTTTAAAGTCTGCTATAGTGTGGCCAGGGAGGTTGAAGTGTTCTCCTACAGGTTTTTGTATATTGCCATTCCTAATATCTGATTTGTGTCCATTTATTCTTTTCCATAGAGACTGTCCAGTTTGGCCAATGTACATAGCAGAGGGGCATTGCTGGCATATGATGGCGTATATTACATTGGTGGACGTGCAGGTGAATGAACTGATGATGCTGTGGCTGATCTGGTTAGGTCCTGTGATGGTGTCGCTGGTGTAGATATGTGATCAGAGTTGACATCGAGGTTTGTTGCATGGATTGGTTCCTCCGGAACCAGATCAGCCACACCATCACCAGTTCATTCACCTGCACGTCCACCAATGTAATATATGCCATCATATGCCAGCAATGCCCCTCTGCTATGTACATTTCCACTACATGCATCTGACGAAGTGGGTATTCACCCATGAAAGCTCATGCTCCAAAACGTCTGTTAGTCTATAAGGTGCCAGAGGATTCTTTGCTGCAGTGTCAGTCCAGTTTCAAAACTGAGTATGGCCCATTGGCCTCACTACATGCAGCCTCATATGCCCATAGCAAAATCTTAGTGCTCATAGCTGCAGCTCAGGTAAAGGAGTATGTGTGTCATTCTATACCAGCTAATCAGATACATCCCTGCACAATGCCAGCAGAGCAGCCATCTAAATTCTACAGCTCTTTCAACTGGTGGACTTGGAGGTGAAAAGGGAGGGACAGTGCTTTGTTTCCAATGCAGACTCAGATTAGAGATTCATTCCAAATAAACATGAAGACAGTCTTCATTTCTTTGAAGGTTGATTAGGTAAACAGTCTAATGTAAATCATAAGGACCTGTGCTAGCACAGCCGGGGTTTCCATGAGGATCTTGGGGCCATTCTACTCTGGGCTATCCCTGAACAGCCCAGAGGATTCAGGGGGCCTGGAGCAAAGCAATTTTTGGGGCCCCTTTCATAAAAAATTGCAATACTACATTACTATATTCTCATGGGGGCCCCTGTGGGGCCCGGCGCAAATTGCCCCACTTGCTCCCCCCTAAGGGCGGCCCTTGGAAAAATAAACCTTCTGCATCTCGGCACAAACCCAGTTTTGAGAAAACTTTACAAGGTATCACTGGATCTCAGCATCAGCTACTGCTAAAAGGAACTAAAGTTCATTAAAAGGGTTGGACAAATATTTTCCGTCAAAACTTTCTGGATCGAAAACTAGGGGTTTTTAAAAAGCAGAAAAAAATCACTGACAATGTCTGCTTTCCTTCAAAATTTGTTGTGGTTTTTTTAATTGAAAAGCTGAAATTAGTCTGCCAAAACCTGACTATGGTTTGGGGTTTCAGAAGTGTGTGGCCAAATATTTGCTGCTTGCTGTGTTTGATTGTTTAAAGAAACAATAAAAAAAACTGCTTAAAAAAATCCAAAACTTTTGAACCACATCATTGTGACCAAATGCCTGAGCCCATCCAGTCAGAGATTTTTCCAGGTTTCTGATACTCTGCTGGCTTCTTTGACTCATACCTGTCTCCATAACTTTGGGTTCATTTAGCTTAGAACATAAGAACAGCCACACTGGGTCAAACCAAAGGTCCATCCAGCCTAGTATCCTGTCTACCAACAATGGCCAATGCCAAGTGCTCCAGAGGGGGTAAACCTAACAGGTAATGATCAAATGATCTCTCTCCTGCCATCCATCTCAACCCTCTGACAAACAGAGGCTCGGGACACCATTCCTTACCCATCCTGGCTAATAGCCATTAATGGACTTAACCTCCATGAATTTATCTGTTTCCTAGAGACTGGCTCCATGGGGTCCTTCACAAATTGGAGACGGTTACTGTGGGATTGTCTTTAGTATAGCTTATGTACATACTCCATGAACAGAGCATTTGAGCTTGTTCCAGAATCTGGGATAAGCCTATGTTGTGAAAACTGAAATGCTCAAAATAGCACATGCATGTGAATGGACACAGGGTGCTAAAATTAAATTAACCCAGGGGTTCTCACACTGGGGGTCAGGAACCCTCAGGGGGTCATGAGGTTATTACTGGGGGTCACGAGTTGTCAGCTTCCACCTCAAACCCCACTTTGCCTCCAGCATTTATAATAGTGTTAAATATATAAAAAAGTGCTTTTAATTTATAAGGGGGTGGTTACACTCAGAAGTTTGCTATGTGAAAGGGGTCACCAGTATAAAAGTTTGAGAACCGTTGAATTAACCCCTCTGGAGCCTCAGGGAATGTGGGGGTGGGGGTCTCCCTTGGTAGAGTTGTGAAGGATATTGCTCTTCTCATGTGATCCCTCCCCCATTGGCTAATTTTAAATGAAGCTACCCTCCCCTGACATGAATCTCCCTATGGCACTGAAATTAAATATCGACTATAATTTGGCATTTGAGAAGTGAAAGGGATGGCAGCCCTAATGGAAAAGCTAACAGCTTGGCTCTTCTGCAAGCCTCAAACTGCTGATTGAGATTTAGGGTAGGGAAGGCTGTACCTCCCAAACAGCCTGGTCCTGCCCCCATCCGACCCCACCCTGCCCCCTGACTGCCCGTCCCCCCTCAGAATTCCTGAGCCATCCTGCTCCTTGTCCCCTCACCATTCCCCAGAGATTCCATCCCCAACCACCACCCCGGGACCCCATCCCTGCTCCCCGTCCCCTATCCACCTCCCTGCTGAGTCCTGACAGCCCCTCGGAATGCCCATGATCCAACACCCCATTCCCTGTCTCCTGACCACCACCCCAACCTCTGCCCCCTCCCTGTGCCCTGACTGTCCCTGGGACTTCCTGCCCCTTAGCCAACCCCCCTGGCCCTGGCCCCTTACCCCCATCTCCCCCCTCACCCGGAGCCTCAGCGCATCCAGGAGCATCCCTGAACAGCTGCAGCATAGCTCCAGTGGGGCCCTTGAGCCCCACCCCACTCACAGCTGTGTGATAAGGGGGCAGGGCTGTGAGCTCCAGGCTGAGCGGAGGGAGCTGAGCTTAGCCTGGAGCTCACAGCCCCGCCCCCTTACGACACAGCTCTGAGCGGGGAGCAGCTCAGGGGCCCCACTGGAGCCACGCTGCAGCTGTTGAGGGACACCACTGGATGCGCTGAGGCTCTGGGAGAGGGGCGGAGATGGGGTCGGGTGAGGCTGGGGAGGGATCTGCAGTCATTCTCGTGGGGGCCCCTGCGGAGCCCGGGGCCTGGGGCAAATTGCCCCACTTGACCCCCCCTGGGCGGCCCTGGCTTTACCCCAGTTTTGGTAGGCAGGGGATGACATGGAAGAGAGCTCTTTCTAAGCATCATCCTGAATTTTGTTCACCACCAGTGGCAGACTTGGGAAGTGATGCAACATATCACTGCACACATCCATTCAGGGCAGATGGTCATACAATTAAGGTACATAATAAAAGCACTAGAGGGGAAGGGTTAGAAGGGCTTTTATCTAGTTTATATAGATACTACCTTCTAAGCATGCATTTTCATCAGAAAACACCTGTGATATTATGACAAGGGACAAGTGGAAATCAAGATCAAACCATTTTGCAAATAATGCTGTTGTTGACACATTGAACTGAAAGGAACTTAGTATCTCTGAATATTATGTCTATGACAACAAAATCTAGATGGATTCTCTAGGAAGAAAGCTGATCTACCTGTGAGAGAAATGTTCTTTTTCTCAAGAGATCCAATACTAGAGGCATTATTGATATGAGAGTTACCAAAAGTGAGGGAGGAAAATGTATGTGACTTAGGAAAAAGTCAATTTCAGATTTGGTTGTCAGACAAGGAAATGCAGTTGTCCCACTTTTTGTGTAGCCACATGTAACCAACTGTGTTCACTCTTTCTCAAGTGGAGCAGGAGGAGTGAGTAGCTGATTGGAAGCACAAGGTGAACTTAGTAAAATGACAGGCAGCGGGGACAATTTTTCTATTGTTCTGCTGCAGTTCAAAGGCATGTACTTGGAAACTCTGAGGCGAGACAGCTTTCCATTTCAGCTTTATGTGCTGCTCAGTTAGTGCACACATGATTTTTAAATGCAGATCTCCACATAGTCCGAAGGGCAATAATGATGTGGGTTTTTGGTTGCCCCAGGCAGCCAGATAATAGGAACTTGCCTAGCATTATGAGCTATCCCAGAGGATCTGTGTTTTTGGTATCTCCGGATTTGACTGCTGCAATGCACTCTATGTTGGGCAACCCTGAAAACTGCTCAAAAACATCAGCTAATGTGGAATGTGGTGATTTGCTGGCTTAGTGGTGTTCTACAGAGAAGCATCTTGAATCATTATATGTTTAGTGTCATAGCTACTTTGGACATCACCTGTCTCCATATCTTCTCATCCAGAAGTTACAAAAAGCCAGGTATGTTCTTGCTAAGGGTATGTCTACACTACCCGTTGGATTGGCAGGCAGTGATCGATCCAGCGGGGGTTGATTTATCATATCTAGTCTAGACACGATAAATCGACCCCCAAGTGCTCTCCCATCACCTCCTGTACTTCGGCGCCACAAGAGGCACAGGCGGAGCCGACAGGGGAGCGGCAGCAGTCGACTCACCATGGTGAAGACACCACAGGTAAGTTGATCTAAGTATGTCGACTTCAGCTATGTTATTCACGTAGCTGAAGTTGCATAACTTAGATTGATGCCCCTAGTGTAGATGAAGACTAAGAGATCTATGCTCAGATTTGAACTTTGGGGAAATGGAGATGGAGGTGAGGGCTGAAATCCTGACCCCATTGAGGTCATTGGAGCCAGGATTTCACCCCGGGTGTTGTCAGGGAGGGAACTCTCACTTCTGGCATTCACTTCCCCCATTGACTCAGCAGAGCCTAGAATTGTGATCGTTGGGGCAATTTGTTTGGTTGGGGGTTTTTTTGCAAGGAGAAAGTCCCTTTCTCAGTTGATTTTTGTCAACTTTGTTATTTTAACATTGTTGTTAATTATGGTAGTTACAGATAGAGAATTTAGTGAATACATATTTTATAAACACAACATAAAATCGTCATCCACTAAGGGAGGAGGTGATATACCCTTTTCATGATAGATCTATTCACATTCGGGAATACTGATGAATCCTATTGAATTACTTAAACTAGCTGACCCTTCCTATCCACACAACTACTGACAAAGTTTCTGAAAAATAGCAAGCAAGGCAGTGATTGCTTCCTTATGCCTCAAATGAGTGTGGATTGTCAACCTGATTTAGATTTCTGTGGCCCAATCCATCAGTTTATCCTCCCTAGTACCAGATATTAGACAATGCCAAATCCAGCCTAAAAATCTGAGTCCCACACACTATTGGTCTGACTTCTGGGGGGAAAAAGCCTGTCAGTTTTGATCAGGTGATCCTTACCTTTGTCTGTTCTAACAGATTAGTGATATCTACCATTTAATATAGGATTCTTGGGTTTTGTTCTGTGGTGAAAATAAAATGTTATATACAAATACTTCTATACTAGACAAAATGTAGTGAGGGAGGGGCCATATCTTTGTAGTTAGTGCCCTTCTATTCCTGACATAAACTGTTGTGTTGTGTTGCACTGGGCTGCTACGTTTCACACCAAGACTTAACTTTGCCAGTAGGAGAAGTGTTTTGTACATTTACTTGCTGCTATCAAAGTTTGTAAAGAATTTCAGGCTTCCTCTGTAAGAAAGAAACAACAGACATGTTCATAAAGTGGTAACATTTCTAAAGTGCCTAACAGCTAGTTCTAGAAAGGGACTTGGATGCCTAACTGCAATTTTAGGCATCTAAGTCCTACATTTAAGTGACAATGAGATCCTCAACCCCCTACTCAGCTGCCACTTAGTCCTGGAAGTACCTAAGTTTCCACTGCTGGTACAGATGCGCCACTTCCAGCAGCTCCCATTGGCCTGGAGCAGCGATCCGCGGCCAGTGGGAGCCACGATCGGCCGGATCTGTGGACGGGGCAGACAGGGCCACCCAGAGGATACAGGGGGCCTGGGGACTGGAGACCCCCTGCCACTGAATTGCTGCCGAAGACCCAGCACTTCGGCGGCGGATCCCAGGGCAGAAGGACTCCCCACTGCCGAATTGCCGCAGAAGACCTGGAACGGAAGAAGCTCCAGGGGCCTGGCCCCGTGAGAGTTTTCTGGGGCCCCCAGAGCGAGTGACGGACCCCGCTCCAGGGGCCCCAAAAAACTCTCATGGGGGCCCCTGCAGGTCCTGGGGCAAATTGCCCCCCCCAGCAGCCCTGGGGGCAGGTAAACACACTGAACCGGCCCACCAGGGGCTTTCCTTACAGAAGCAAAGACCCCTGTTTGAGAAACCCTGCTGTATATAATGGAAAGCACTTCAAGCCAGGGGGTGCAGTACTAGTACCCTCAACACTCCTAGTTCCAGCACCTACAGCTTTTCGTTCAACTTGCTGACTTCTCTGAATACCCTTCTGATGTCCTCAACTTTCTCCATACAATGCATAAGGAATCTGGGCACCTTACTTGGGCTGTGAATTCTAAGCCCCTCCACCCCCTAAGTAATTTAGGGGTCTGGTGGGGGGGCAGATTTTTTGAAGATATTTAGGCACCTAAAGATACAGATAGACACCTACTGGATACAGCTGGTCAAAACATTTTCAACAAAACTTTTCTCTCAAACCAGAAATGTTTCATGGACATGTACTAGCTTCCATGAAAATTTCATGGGGAAGATTTCTCAGGTCCAGGATGGAATTTTTAATCAAAATGAGTGGGGGAGAGGGGAGAGAGAGAGAGAGAGAGATCAAGATCAGAGCAGCCTAGTGCCTAAGGCATTCCCCCTATTGTCTCCCACATCCCAGGTGAATTCTCTAACAAACAGATTATTGGCTATTTTGGTCTCTCTCTCGCTCTCATGAACATTTTTGGAAGCTTCCCTTTTCAGTACTGGAATAAAAACATATTTTAACACCTCAACATTTTCCATTAAATTAAGTTATTGTTTTCCAGCCAACCCTGCTAGTGGGATTTTCAAGAGCAATAAGGCACCTAAATCCCATTGAAATAAAAATAAAAATGAAAAGTTAGGCACCTAGACAGCGGAATCCTTAGAAACTTAAATACCTTACAAAATCTGGCCCTTCGATACCTAAGGAGGAGATTTTCAAAGGCACAAATGGCAGTTAGGAGCCTAACTGAACGTCAGTGGGACCTAGACCCCTATGAGTACATCTACCCAGAAAGAAAAAAACAACAATCTTGAGCTCACAGGACTTGTACTACATGGCTAAAAATAGCAGTGTAGATGATGTTTGGGCTCAGGCATGAGCCCAGACTCTGAGCTACTCCCCTCCTCTACAGGTCTCAGAGCCCAGGCTCAAACCGAAACCTGAATACCTACTCTGCTATTTTTAGCCCTATAGCATGAGACCCACAAGCCTAAGCCAGTTGACCCATGCTCTGAGACTTGCTGCCCAGGAGTATTTTTTGCACTGTAAACATACCGTCAGTGTCTAAGCCACATTTGAAAATAGGACTTAGGTTTCTAAGTCACTTAATTGCTCTTGTAAAGTTTACTCAAAGTTCTCTTATTATTGTGGGCAGATTTCAGGGCTCACTTTGGGTTCTTACAATCTCATGTTCATAAATATTTGCTCTATGAAATCTGATAGACTCAGCATCCTATACGTGCAATGTAATGCTGTAGAATAACTTAGTGAGGTAATTTTTGAAGTCTGCAGGTCAACATATCTGTTTATTCAAAGAATGTTTCTGGTTTTGGAGGATGAAGCAATCTTCGAAGTTGTCATCTGGTTTCCTTCACTAATTCTATACAGGGTAATATTTACTATTCTTCCTATTTTTATTCTTGAGCTAACATCACGACTGGAAGCACAGATTTTTTATTTCTTTCATATAGTGTCCCGGTAGCAGAGCTGCTTAAAAAGCCGGTTTAAAAAATGACAATTTTTTTCCAAAGTGTTCACTGTTTTATCAACATGTCAAAAATAAAAAAATGAGAAATAAAAAGCAAACCAAGCAGGACTTTAGCTGGTCAAAAAAATTGAAAAGATGATGAAAATTGTGATTTTTTTAATTCAAATTTTTGATAAAAATTGTGTGGAAAAAATTAGAATTTTTTGACTATCTCCATTCATTAGATTTATTTAAGATTAGGCCTCCGTTTACCTAGTTTCCTCATGACTAGCAGTAAAGTGATGGGAAAAATGGGATTAAAAGCACCTTTAGTGATCAGTTTCTGTACCTCTCTGCCAGGTTGAATCCAGAAATAACCAAACAGATTTTGACAAAACCAATATAATAATAAAAATATCACCTAGCTGTCACAGTGCTTTTCATCTGTAGCTCTCAAAGTGCTTTAAAAAGGAGGTCAGTATTATTATCCTCATTTTACAGATGGGGAAACTGAGTCACAGAGTGGTGAAGTGACTCATCTATACTATTATTTTGTGTCATAATTGCATGTGTCACTTGTTGACAGTGACAGTTTCCTACCCTAACTCAAAGAGTTTACAGTCTAAGAGTTGGTTCTGTGCTGAGCTCTGTTTGGGAGGACCCTTTGCAGCACCTGTCCAGCATGCCATAGATGAGAGTAGCACAGTACAGGTCAGTGCCTAAGTAAAGGGATGACAATAAAGGAAGAGTATAGAAGGAAAGGGTTGACAACAAGGAAGGATCACAGAATCATTAGAGACCTTAGGAGGTCATCTAGTCCAACCCCCTGCTCAAAGTAGGACCAATCCCCAGACATATTTTTACCCCAGTTCCCTAAATGGCCTGCTTAACAGTTGAACTAACAACCCTAGGTTTAGCAGGCCAATGCTCAAACCACTGAGCTATCTCACCCCCATCATGCTATGGTTATTACTATAAATACTTCTTTATTACTCTTTAGTGGAATGGGTTGTTTGTTTTTTAATCAATACAAATGCTATAACCAGGGCCGGCGCTACCATTTAGGCAGCCTAGGCAATCGCCTAGGGCGCCAGAATAAGTGGTGGGCGCCATTTTGCCGGAGGGGGCGGCAGGCGGCTCCAATGGAGCTGTTGCAGTGGTGCCTGCGGAAAGTCTGCTGGTCCGCGGCTCCAGTGGAGGTGCCGCAGTCGTGCCTGCAGACGGTCAGCTCCTCGCACGACTCCAGTGGACCGCCCGCAGGCACAACTGCAGCAGCTCCACCGGAGCCGCGGAGCACTGGACCCTCCACAGGCACCACTGCAGCAGCTTCCCCGGGCCACGGGACCAGCGAGCAGGGCGGAGAAATTGCTGTCCACCTAGGGCGCTCAAACCCCTAGCGCCGGTCCTGGTTATAACCCAAGTGGCTTCTCTCCACCAAATATATTAAAAAACAAAGAGGAATAACCCGAACTCTCACAAATCCTGCTGTGGTTGAGTTTTGTGAATCCATAGTTCCATTATCACTATCATTCCTATTTTTTTAAAGGTGTGGCGGTCAATGGGTAGGTCCTGGAGGACACAGGAATAACCCATCAATTGAGATTAGTGGAATCAGAGAAATCAAATTTCCATGTGAAACAAGCAAGCTGTTTTCCACACAACATCAAAATGTTGATTTCACTTCTGTCCCGTTGCTGGTGATTAAACTTTACCAGTAGATGAACAGATCCATATTTATATAGGAAATGGCTGGTGACATTGAGCATTCAGCTCAATTTATTTTTAAATAGCATCTTTCATACAAAGTATCTAAAGTGACAGTGAGAGAGACAGAAGTGTTCTTGCATTCTAATTACAGTGAGGAGGGAAGAACGCAAGAAGCTAGCAAGGGGAACAGGTGGCTATCAGAGCAGAGAAGAAGGCTAGAACAAATCCATGGCGAGCTTTGGAAATTAGTCCATCAATTCTAAAGTAGATTGGAAACAGGTGAGAGAATCCAGTGAAGATGACAGGAGTGATAGTCCATTACATCTCACTTTAGGTAGGAGAGAAACCTGCCCTAACTGTAATATATGTAAAATGTGTGGGGTGTAATTCCATTAAGAGCTAATTAAATCCACCTCCAAAAGTATCTTTGTGAACAGTATATGTGCACTGGAATAAAGTGAGATCGGGTTTCTCCAAGACCTAGACTGAAGTCATAGAACTCAATCCTGCAAAATTCCCCTTGATTTCAATGGTGCAGGATCAGGTCCCTAATTAATATGAAATTGATGTGATCCAATCAGCAAGTAAACAGCAGTATGAGTAGTATGTTTTTACTGAGTACTTCAGTAAAAACATACAGATCAGTTAGTAGAGAGAATTATTTAAGGATTTGTAATGTAACCCAAAATATATAGTATTACAATTATGTAAAACTGAAAAGAGAGTTTAATGTTGGTATAGAAAGGGGAACACTGATATAGACAGAATTTTAACTGACATAAACAGCAAGTATAATCAACCATACTCTGAGAACACAGATAACATCTCCAATTACAAATAAACCTGCCTTTTACACTCAGTGGTTTGGCTGACAGGCCTCAATCAATGTAGGGATTATGCCACCTTCTGGTTGTCAAGTAGATGACAACACTTGTATTGTTTGATGACAGATGTATCAACTGTTTATGTAACAGCTAATTTGAAGGGAAAGAGCAGATTTGCTGCTTGCGCAATGCATTATTTTCCTTGGGGACATGTCACAAATATACTGTAGTGACTTCTTGAAAATGCAAATTTCATATTAGTGTCTGTCAAAGAGGGAAACATATATTATGAGGCAGATTTATCTACTGAAAATGCAGACAGGATGGAAAAGTTAGTTTACCTTCTCTTGCCCTATTTCTCATTTCCATGAACCTCTGAATGCTCAGTGGGATTACATGCTTATCAGAAAAATACAACTCAAGTTAATGTAGTTCATCTGTCTGGTACTTTCAAGTTGGCTAAAGCAGGTGGGACTGCATGATATGGTTCCATGTAACATCTCAACACAACAATCTAATCTATGAAAAAATGTTAAACATAGAAAGCTGGTCAAATCCCAAGTCTCTGGGCTTGATCCTTGAAGTCAATAGCATTGGCATTGATTTAAATGAGAGCTGGATCAGACTACCTGTTTCCTGGACCCTCCACCTTTCTCACACCATTAATCACTTGTCAAGTTTTCTCTTCCCTCTTTCTCCACTTTGTCATTCTGACATTCTGCCCCCTTCCCACTCCTACACTCACCCCTTTCTACTGCCCTTTTTCTCCTAAGTCCATCTTTCTCTCTTTCTTTTTCCTTCTGTGCCTCTCTGCTTCCTGTGCAGCTCTTCCTCTTCCAAAGTCCCTTTCCCTTGCCTCCTTCCTTCTACCATTGCTTGTCCTCAGTCCTCATGCTACATCAGAATTGCCGCTGGGCACTATTCAGGCTACCATGTCTTGACCTGCCTTCCTTACCTGTTTCTGGAACTAGTGTACTTAGCCCATTGCTCTTCTTGGCAAAGGAAATGTGTGAATGACATCAGTCTGAAGTCTTCCATCCAGTACAGAAAACAGTTCTAAATACAACTCAAATATTGAAATTCTGTTTGAATAATTTTGACTGCATACTGTCTACATAAGTTCCCCAAAACTCATCTCTACAGTTATTTCCCATTTATTTATTGTTCTTCTTTCTTAGACCTTAATAATATAAGACAAACCAATGGCCTGACTTCCATAGTTCTGAAACGTAGCCATTATTTTCAATTATTTTTTGCATTATAGTCTCTGATCATTTATTTTTTATGCTGAGTTATGCTAATTAGGTTAAAAGCCTCCAGTTGTAAGCAGTATTTTATTTCATAGTGTTTGAAAGTTATTTTGTATAGCCCGTGACACTCAGTGTATTTATAAATTAATGGGCTATAACGTTTATAGAAGGCTAGCCAGTAGAAAATAAAATAGTAATGTTTGGTGTTTTTTAAACTTCTATTCAAAGAAAGATAAATCTGCTAAGTACAGTATAGAAGTTGTATAACTGGCAGTTAACAAATAACTTGAATAGAATAGCAAACTACATTCTGAAAAGATATTTAGATAGCGTGTTTGTCACTTCTACCAGGTTATTTCAATTGTTCTCACTAAACCATATTTCATTAAGTGATGTTTTCAGCTATTTTGCTAGGACATATTCTTTTCTATGAATTATTACTACTTACATCATTCTTTAGACATGAATGGCACTTTAGAGAATGAATAAAGACACATTCCCTGCTCAGTAGAACTTAATAGCTAGGTGATAAGATATTAATTTGTAAATAGATTGATAAGAAAGATATTAGGACATAAAAATAATGCTAACTCAGTGATACATAATATTTTTAGTAAACACTATGTCCCAGATAAGCAAAGAGACTTTGCTGCAGTCTGGCCTCAGATATGTATGGGCTTCTTGCTACCTGTAAATTGTGCAGATGAGCACAAGTCTGATTTTTTGGTTTAGAGCTCAATCCTGTGTTCCTTGCACACCAAAACCACTAAGTTACTTCAAGATCAAACTGGATTTTGCTTACCACCAGTGGCGAGGCTTATCTTCAAATGCAAATCCATTTATGGCAGATGGCCATACAGGAAGTTGAAGCTTCAAAGCAAATCCACTTCAGTGGGAGTTCTGGTTGCAGAAGGAATGCAGGATCAGGCTCCTGATAAGCACTGCAGTGTGGACTATCTAGATATGCGAGAACAGACTGAAGCCTTAAATATTAATGACAATTTTTAACACCAGGCACTCAAACAGTTAATCTG
This sequence comes from Gopherus evgoodei, assembly GCF_007399415.2. Taxonomy (NCBI): domain Eukaryota; kingdom Metazoa; phylum Chordata; order Testudines; family Testudinidae; genus Gopherus; species Gopherus evgoodei. Next base: position 80,617,651 of record NC_044322.1, read on the forward strand.
GAAACTGTTTTACGTAAGATGACACTGAATTTCACAAAAAATAAGGGAATAGTATGAATCAAATCTTGCTCAGCTTACTTATGTGAACAGTGCCATTTACTTCAACAGGACTAAGTGGGCAAACAGGTGTTGATTTAGCATCATACACTTCGGTCCAAAATTATTATCATCATCATCATTTTAAATTCATACCATACCATACCATACCATAAAAATCATACCATTTAAATTCATACCACACTCATACCATAAAAATCCTGGGGTGAAATCCTGGCCCTGCTGAAATCAACAGCAAAATTCCCATTGAATTCAGCTGCTTCAGGATTTCACCCTTGTTTTTAAATTACCCAGTGCTAGGCATTGCATGGCCCCTAGTATTGTGTTTATGATAGATGTTGTTGACCTCTTTATACTGACACAGGGTCTGCTTCCTTTTTCCTTTGCAATTTTAAGTCAAAATGCTCATAAATTACACCTAAAACTAGCAGCATCGTTATTATGGCCTGACCCAAAGTTCATTGAAATCAGTAGAAATATTTACAGTAACTTCAATGAGTTTTGGATGAGGATCTTACTGAGTTGACTGAGCAGGGACTGCGGATTTAAACCTCAAGGAAATGATCCGGACTACTCTAGAGGGAAGGGGAAGGTTCTGGCAAGAGGGAACAGACAAGCCAATACAAAGGAGCTTGCATTGCATCAGAACTTGAGCCCTGGATCAGTGTGAAGAGGAACAGGACAAACCAGTGGGTGTCATAGAAGAATCCAGGTTTAGTCAGTCCTACACTTATTATAATTTAGAAACAAAAAAAGTCAGAAAACAAATGTAACAATACAATCTTAGAACATAACATTTCATTCCCATATCAATTTCCTATTGCAAATGATGCCTCTCACCACAGCATTGCACAACAATAAAACACGCCTAGAGCAATTATCTTTTGGTTGCTTTATTTTTCTTGTGAAGACTCAGAGATCATTCGCATTCCTTCACATAAAATGCAAAATTAACCTCAGAATGCGCCTTTCTGATCTTGTGATTTGTCATTGTTTAAATCTACAGCTCACATTCAATATATTACAGAACACTCAAAGGCCAGAAAGCAAGCGAGGATTAATGAAACCTTTACCAAGAGATGAATTCTATAGGACTAGAAACCTGGCATTTTGCATCTGCCAAGATCAAGCAGTTTTAAGCTGTTTAAGTTGTGATTATTTCCTCATGTCTCCGTTTCCTTGAAAACTAATTGTAGATCTGAAATTGCAGTTTTTAAATAATTCATAAAAAACATAAATCCAGAGGAAAGTGGCAAAGATATACAGGAACCCAGTGAAGTACAAAGAAAAGGGTCAACTCTGTTCTAGTGATCTGAGTGCTTCTCTTACTCCTGGAGTACTTAATTAGGCCTGTCTGACTGTTTGGCTCAGGGTTGATTTTTTTGCTTTCAAGAGAGCTGTTGACCTGATAGTATATTAAAATACACTGAGCTGTAGCTTCAAAATGGTTACGGAAAACATTTATAAATGCTGTTATTTTGGCAAAGGGGAAAAAAATGAAGACTAGCTAGTGACATTCATACATTTATAATTGTTTGGTTTTTTCATGTTACTGAATAGCCTTTTAGCTCTACCAATTACACAGCTCAGTTAGACAACATCGTTTAATGTAGGCAACAAAATGCCCAGAAGATCCTTAACTATAAAAACAAGAGCTTCCACAAGTTTCTGGAGGTTCTCCCAACCAGACAGTTAATTGAACTCATTCAGCTGTGCCTGTATAAAGTTATTAACTTTTGAAATTATTGCTGAGCTTACAGAAGCATTTTTAAAGATTATATCTTTGATACTTCTAGATAAATTACTTTACTTTCCTGTAGGAGTAGATCTCTTGTTTTAAAGTGTCTCTTTGTGCTGATCTATCATTTTTCTAATATAAGCTATTTTTGCAGAACTAATTAGTAATTTATACCCTGGAGAAAATTCTGTCTGTTGATTTGCTCTCTCCTTAGAAAAAGAGAAATCTTACACTTCTATTCACATAAAGAAACTCATCCTGTATGAAGCTACAACATTAGGGGGAAAGTGATTCAGTAGAGCTGTAATAAGAGGCAAGAGGTATTTATCGCACAGTTGCTCTATTGTCCAAGGTTTTACTAGTGAAAGGTGTTCAAATGTACATGCCAACAGTTATTAACATCCACCCACCCTTAATAATTGAGAGGGCACAAAATATGTTCCTGTTTTATATTTTGTTATTGAAAGAGGGGCTGTCAAAGTTGTCATTCTAAAATATCCATCTGGCTCCTTAAACGCCATCATGTCTCTTTTGTTTTCCCAAGTCTCTGATGAGAAGATGTTTGTCACTTAATTGCTGCTGAGGATCACAGATGATGGTTTATAGGTTTAGGCAAATTGCAGGCAGCACTTTGTTAACAAACGGAAGAGCACAATGGTACTTCATAATTATCCTATAGAGCTCAATTGGCCCTTAACGGCACCTGCATGTACAGCATCAGGGAGCCTTGTTTCAACACAAAAGCTTCTTCTTGTTAATTAACCTGTGTGCACTTGTTACAAATGAAACCTATTTGTTTCCACTTAATATATTTGCAGCTAGTTTAAATATTCATTTATTATTATGCTTGTTAAGTGAGGAGTGGAGAGAAGAATAGTTTGGATCACTTTCATTAGTATGCATTGAGTTTAAAAGAGGATGCAAAAAGACTAATATGTAAATGTGTTGCTTGCTGCTTTCCTTCTTCCTACCCTGTAGGCCCCCAAATTAGGCTAACAAAGATGTATAACCCTTACAAATTGACATAATACACAAGGAATTCTCATTCATTCAAAAGGTGCCCTCTGAAGAAATGAGCTACTTCTGTAGAAGTGACTTTATGCTGAATGATAAATACAACCAATCTTAGGCCAAAATTTCTTTTTAGTGAATACGTTTTTTAAATATAGATAGATATTGGAGTTTTTTGGTAAACAGCTGTAATATATACATATATAAACAAGTGTGTTTAAGTATGTTTAAAGATCTTTCTTCCACTGATGCTAGATTTCATTGATCTGTCTGAATCTTTTACCTAGAATTTTGCTTTAATTTTTAACATCATAAGAAAAAGCAGTAGCGTCTTTGGTTGCCAAAAGTCGGAAACAATGAATAAATACCTCACCTAAGAGGTAGTATATGGTATATACACAAAAAAGGATTATTTAAATCAGTTCTATTGAAGATAAAGGATGATATTTTCTGTTACACTCTGAAATAGCTCTGCATCAGAGTAGGTTGTTCCATTTCACTGAAGAATATTCGAAATGCTTTTATTCTTGATATTCAGAAAAGAAAAATTCTCTCAGACATTGATTTTGATTATGGGATCTATTTCTTGAGTAACTTTTTGTGGTCTGTAGTTATTTTAATGTTGTTTTTTAACATTGCTTCCAAGGTAAAACTAGTTCTAAGAATAGTGTAGTTTACCAGACTGCATGCAGCTGAATAGAGAGAAAAGAAACATAAGGGTCCAGATCGCCTCTTGCACTTTGTTTATTCCAGTGTATCTCAATTGACTTGAAATTATTTGTGCTTCACACCATTGTAAGGGATGGAAGAATTATACCCAAGATGTTTAGCTTTTCTGATTAAAGGAGAAACACACACAAGTGCTATATTCTGCTCTCAGTAACAGCAGCATGAATCCTGAGTAACTCTAATGGCATCAAAGTTATCCAGGATTTACACCAGTGTAACATCAGAATTCAGCTCAAAGTATTTGAATTTTCACTATTGTGCCTTTAACTTATCCTGTTAAAATTCCTTGTTGTTTTTCTTAGCATTAGTATGTTTATTAGACTGCACATCAGTTCTTGTAACAGCCATACTGAGAGTCATTCAAAATATACTCAACTATTGATGCAGGACACATTCCATCAGATGCTAATCAATTACTTTGATTCTTTTGTGTTAAAATTGGTCCAATAATGCACTTTAGAATAGATCAATACAGCCTGCTACATGGAGTAATAAGTCTAATTTGTTTCAATTCATCATGATCATGTATTTCAGGCCAGTATATTTAAAATTTCAACTTGCCACTGAGAATTAACAATACACAGTAACTTTAAGTTATCTGTATAGTGTATGATTAGAAGAGATATAACGAGCTTTTGTACAATATAGCATTTAAATGAAGAGTACTATACAGTTAAGTTTTTTGTCATGTGCATGAGTTTTTAAAGTGAATGTAGTGTTCCTGAAAGATGCTCGACTGACAGCCAAAGAGACAAAATCTTCATCTTCAGAAAATGTACAACACAGATAGCAGGAGTAGAAGCTTCATCATATCATTTCTGAAGTGCCTCATCTCTTGTCTGGAGGGACCACCTTTAGGAATTAGATGTTAGCTCCATATTCATTTAATTCTTGACTTCATTACTGAGACTGCCAACATGATAAGTGTGGAGGAGGTTTCTGTGATGTAGACACTTCTGCTAGGTTATAGATGGAGAACATTTTATGTGGGTTACCAAATAGCTCTAAGGCAATAGTCCCTTTTGGTTATTAATAATCAAAGATGGATTTCAAATGGTGATATAGAAGTGAAAGGCTCCTAATCCCATTACCTATCCAATGAACCAGTCTGGATCCCAATAATCGCTCCTTAAAATTATATCTTACATTACACAGCATCTTTCATCCTCAGGGATCCCAGAGCACTTTGTAAAGATAGAGGTAAATTCCTCAGATTATTTCCACAGCATGGAATTATTTATATATATGCCTGGATGATGTGCAGAGCTCATTATCTGCATTACTTAATTCTTTGTCTCACATGTGCTGCCTTCAAATGATCTGTAGCAAATGGGAATAAGGAATGGGTGACAGGGAATGGATCACTTGATGATTACATGTTCTGTTCATTCCCTCTGGGGCACCTGGCATTGGCCACTGTCAGAAGACAGGATACTGGGCTAGATTGACCTTTGGTCTGACCCAATATGGCTGTTCTTATGTTCTTATAAGGGAAAAGGTGCCCTACCCAAACCAGCCACTACACAGTATGCTTTAACTGTATTTGGCATCTGCAAGACCTTTCCTTATGGGATACACTGACCTGCAGCTGACTTAAAGTGACTCAAAAGAGCTTCATCAAAACAAAGTATTCTTTATTCACTCAATGGTACATAACGTCAGAGAAGTGAATGAAAACAACAAAGGCCTACACACCCAGCTCTTACCTAAAACTTTCCTCACCAGTTTTGGTAAATTATATTCAACCCAAATACCCCTGTTCTGATCTGGGAGAGACAGGCACCCTCTGCAGCATTTTATACATCTCTGTGTTTCTTTTGGAGTGCCTTCACCCACGTCACTGTTGCCCACTGACCACCACCCATTTCTAGACAGAAGGATTTAATGGTTTCATTTTCTGTTCATCCTAGGCTTGGGCCTGGGGAAAATAAACCTGATAGCCTGTCCAGAGCAAGGCAGGTGGGTATTTCTCAATTTATAGGTCCCTCTTTTTTCTCTGAAGGCCCATTGGTATTTTCCCTAGGAGATCTTAGCTCTCCTTGTTTCATTTCCTGCTTGGTTGTCCCTATCAGCCTTCTTTGATTTAACTCGGTTTACTTAGACAGAATAACATCAAGCAGATAAACTGAGGTACATATATTCATACAAAATATTACAGATATCTCCTTCATTCTCCACAATGTAATTTATGACCCAGAAGATAAGGGCACGGAAGGGCACTTTCCCATGAAGTGTTGCTCTCAGAAAGTAGGTTGTAACTCAGGCTTCTCTGCCGGCTGGGGTAGAACACCCTGTTTAACAACCTGAGGTCCTTTGCTTACTGGGGAGAGTGCTTGTGCACTTGACCTCACTTTCTACTGTTCACATAATTTCCTGACTAGGTCTTTATGGGAGAAAAGGGTTGCAATTCAGCAACATACACACATGGGTCAGCTTCTGATTTCAGTTATTTTGTGTCAGTCCAAAGTGTCCCTGTTAATTCAATGGAAGTGCTTAAGAATTACACTTCTGTAATTTAGATCAGAACCTAGTCCACTTGACTGTAATTGCCTTAGATCTCCAGAACCTTCATGAAACAATGAGAGTTGTTACAAGAAATTAACAAGAAACAATATTTTAAATGAATGTCTATGGCAGTAAATTAAAAAACCCATCATTTTGTACAATTTTTCTGAAAGATCTACTGATATTAAGATCACAATAATAAATAGAACATGGTTATTACTTCTGTTACACTTAGGAGCCCCAATGGGAGATAAAGATCCTACTATGCTCCCTCCTGCCCCCCTTCTTTTTCTCTTTAAACAAATTTGGGTAAGTTTGGCCCTATTGAAGTTAATGGAAGTTCTGACACTGATTTCAGGCAGGGCCAAGATTTCACCCCTTGCTTTTGTTCAGAGTTGACATCACCTTACCACAAAGTTAAACATAATACTAGACTTATATGTAGAGTTGATACTGTTTATCTTCCTGCCATTTATGGATTTGCAATATAAATATAATTGATTGTTTGTTCTCACTGATGATATAAAGTTCAACATATTGTTTTTTGTTGGGAATTTGACTCCATGTATGACTGGAACATGTTCCTCTCTGCTTAGATTCTGCACTGACTTGCTCCTGTAAAACCTTATTGTTAAGATACACCAGAGTAGGCAAACTCATGATTTGGCTCCTAATATGGAATGTCACAAGTGACCTGCTGCTTTCTGCAGTTTCCTACAGAGCTCCTCTCAAGGAAATCAGTGGAATGACAAAGCAGGGGCAATTAAACTTTGAAACCATTGTGAATTTTCTAACACACTAATATGTATTTGGATAGTTTAGTTTGGTGATAACATACCTCATTTCTGTATTAGCCTATTAGTGCTAAAGGTTTTGTTAACCCTTTAGACAGCTGATTGCACAGACTTTTTATGTATCTGTTTGGATTGTCATATGGTTGACTTAACTCCAGTCAGCACTTACAACCAGAGATTCATTTCCTCAATTTGTTAAGTGGCTAATTATAAAGGTTCTCAAAAGAATTGACACAAGGGAAGGGGAGAGCCACACTTCTATCAGCAGCCCCATGAGGCCTGTACAAGTGTCGTTTGTAAAACAGAGCACAAATTAAACAATGGCTATAATAAGCTGCTAGGAGCTGATAGATAATGAAAGAAAACTTCCTGTATAGATGCAAAGTAGGCACTAAATGGGTTGTTTTTATGTCTGACAACAAGGCCCTTATGTAACTCTTCATGAATTCAGTCTGGTAATATTCTTAGACTAGACTGGATGGTAACAAGCTAAATAAAATGTCTACTATTTATTTTGTGTCTGTGGCTGTGATTCCCAGTTTCATTTCCACGCTATGGTCTATCAATAAGATTTCCTAAAAGTGAATACGGAGGTCACATTATTTCCCAAACTGGAAAATATTTAGGAATTCACCAGTGGATATAATGGCAAAGTGAAGAGTTGTTTTATTTTAGGCAATCTGTGTTAACAAATCATCAGTTCTATCTACAGTGGTTGTCTCCTTATTATGAATAGTTGAATATAAACTAAAGAATAAATTTAAACAGCAGGCTTTTCCTTGCCTTGAAGATTTATATACAGCAAATTGAACTTACTTTATTTTGGTGGTTTAAGTATTTAATGAAATTGAATGAAAGCTGGGGTTTTTTTAAACAGTTTTCTCCCTTTTACTAGAACACAGCTACTCTTTATGCATAGTGTTTGCATCATTATGTAAGACATTTGCAAATATGTATGATGTGTTTGCCTATGGGAAAATCCTCTGTTCTAATATATTCATGAGATATGAATTAACAGTGCTTTAGGTAGGATAAAGAGATTCATAGTACAGTCTATTATAATGCTGATATTAAAAAGCAAGCTCATCATTTAATTCGAAAAATGTTAATCTTTTACAATAGTAGGAATATGCATTATTTTTGAAAATGTCTTCCTTCCAGCCTATTAATTATTATTATTATTTATATTACAATATCACCCAGAAAACAATGAGGTTCAGACCCCCATTGTTTGACATTGCACAAACATATAGAAAGGTCCAATCCTTGTCCCAAAGATCTAATTCTTACCTTCTTCTTCTGAGGCTTCACCCCCCCCCCCCCAACGCTCTTTCCCACCATCCTACTCTACTCCAGACTCAGGCCTCAAGCTGCTGGTTTGACTTTTGCCTCACTGTAAAGTGAGGTGAACTGAAGCACTTTTCCTTTATAATAGTCCAGTTCCTGAGAGTCCCCTGAGCCTTTACGTCAGTAGCCAAAATGGCAGGGTGTCATCTTACTGTATTGTTCTGATTGGCTATTCTGCTCTAATGAGCCAATAGACAGAGGTGAAGCTTCACTGGGGCTGCTCCATTCTTCTCTAGTACTTTGTCCTGCAGATGCATCATGGGGGAGAAAGAGGACACTCTGTGTTTCATTAAGAGATACAGCAGGACACAGGACAAGGGTCACAGATAGGACCAATGCTAGACAAGGACAGGCAGCAATCCTCAAGGTTGCAGAGCCCCCATCCCCTTCTTGAGAGATTTGGATTTCTTCCCCCTCTTTGTATTCATGTCCCTATCTCTTTCCTAGAGGCTTCCCAACCCACTCCTTTTGGTCCTTTCCTCATGACTTCTTCTGACAGCACATTTGTCTCCCACTCTCTTCTATGCACTTTTTTCTAAGCTGCTCCAATTGCCTCAACACTCTCCCAGTTCATGTATGACAAGCCCTCTGCTCATGTAAGAAGCTTCTAAAAACCTTAACTATTTCAGGAAGTTATTTTAGCTACTCACTCCTTTGTGAGCATCTGTTTGCTTTTTTTTAATGCATTGTATTGTACTCACTCATGGTTTCAGCCTATAAGCTCCCCAGAACAGGGAGTACATGGTTCTTTGTATGTCACATTGACCGTAACGCATTGATTAATGAAATTTTCAGTTTCTATTTCTTTATTCCAGGATGCCACCTCCCCGCTTTTTCTGTACTTCAGACTGTCTGCACCTTCTCCCCACTCTCGTCTGCAGATTCCTACTACCTGGTCTAAGACCATCTTTTTATTGACACAGCCATCACAGTGTCACTTACAGTACTTTCTCTTGGCTACTGGCTATTATAGAGCTTGCTCTTTGATTCCTCATCCCATGTCACATCCTGATGCACCTTCTTATGGCTCTGCTGCAGTTACTCAAGTATCCTTCTGAATTTGAGAGACTGTCTGAGAAGGATGCAGTGGTAAATATTTAGGCAACTGAATATGTGGCCTGATTTTTAAAGGTGCTCATTAATCATAACTTTCACTAGAGTTTTTAGTATATAAGCAGAGATGATATCACTGTTGAAAATTAGGTCACTTAGATATCTAAATGTGGAATTAAATATCTCACATTTGGTATCAAAGTTTTACAATTTTGGCTTGGGTGCATTAGGAAGAGTTCTTTATCAAATATTGACCACGACTGAAAGGGAACCATCGAAGTTCATAGAATTACTAGTCTATGCTGTCAAGTGTCAGAGGGGCAGCCGTGTTAGTCTGGATCTGTAAAAGCAGCAAAGAGTCCCGTGGCACCTTATAGACTAACAGACATATTGGAGCATGAGCTTTCGTGGGTGAATACCCACTTCGTCGGATGCATGTAGTGGAAATTTCCAGAGGCAGGTATAAATATGCAAGCAAGAATCAGGCTAGAAATAATGAGATTAGTTCAATCAGGGAGGATGAGGCCCTGTTCTAGCAGTTGAGGTGTGAAAACTAAGGGAGGAGAAACTGCTTTTGTAGTTGGCAAGCCATTCACAGTCTTTGTTTAATCCTGAACTGATGGTGTCAGATTTGCAGATGAACTGAAGCTCAGCAGTTTTTCTTTGAAGTCTGGTCCTGAAGTTTTTCTGCTATTGTGTATCCAGGGAGATTGAAGTGTTCTCCTACAAGTTTTTGTATATTGCCATTCCTAATATCTAATTTGTGTCCATTTATCCTGTTATGTAGGGAATGGCATAGTCTATGCTGGCATGGTAAAACATAAGTTGTTATTCACTGCAGTAGAGAAAGAGCAATCTAATCAGAAACTGGCAAAACCAAATATATTGAGATAAACCTGTTCTTGCAAAACTTCCAGCCTCATTTTGCAGACCAAAGTGACATGGATCAATCTCCAAATTTCTGGGGTGCATACAAACCTGAAACTTCTGAAATTTGCCCAAATTTAATTTAACATACCAAAAAAAATGAAAAAGCATATATAGTGTATTCATTTTAGTGGATTCCAAATTATCTAAAATATTTAACTACTCCCCCAAATATTAACACATTTTAATGAATAATATTCAGTTTATCAAATATTATATAAAATTCATTTTTAATTTAGAAATTTATATGCATGTATATTTGGAGGGAAGACTGTAAACTCAACAAAACCTCAGGGACCCACTGCTTAAATACTATAATGATTGACTTTATATAAATAGCAAAGATAGGTAAAGCCATACACAAATATGTGCCTAATATGCTCATGAAGTTACCACAATTGCACAAGTAAATCAAATATCTGATTGCATAGTTTATCTTTTTGAACATTTGCAAGTGCAGTGAGCAAATCTGAATGCAAAATCATGGCCATTGCATGCACAAATTAGACATATTATTGCACAAATATTTTTGCACCTGGTTCTGAAGCCTTGAGTTTTGAGAATTGTGGCCCTTAAGCTTTTGATTAAATGAATATTTGCTGCGCTAAGTTATATGGATTCATTTTGGTTTCCTATGTATTCACTATAAATGAATTTACATTTTAAGAGAGTAAAATATTTGTCATCCAAATTAATAAATCTTTCATTAAAAATAAATTCTAAATATTCTCAAGGTTGCTTTTGATTTCAGCGTTAATGTATTTTAAAAAATGTCATTGTCTATACAATTCATTTTAAATTTTAAGCATAACTGTTTTTCTCCCCAGTATAAACCAAGCTATTATTAAGGAATTGAAGTTTTCTGGTGAATGAAACAGCCCAACCGCTTTTCATGACAAAGTTGGTAATTAGAGGGCCAATTTAATGGTGAATCAGGCAGAAATATTCAAACCATGACAAATGACTTTAATAATGCAGCTTGCAATGCTTGAACAGAAATAAATTTCACATCCGAAACTCTCGCCTTTTTCTGCCTGCCTGGAAGATAAAACTGTCCAGGAGGTATTTTGTACCCTTTATTCAGTAAAGCTTTTACTAGATTTTAAGCGGGCCAAATAGCTTGCAAATGCAAAAACATCATTCAAGTTCTTATGATTTTTTTTCCTGAAGGTAGACTGTGTGGAGAATTCTGTATAAGTCAAAGATTTATTTTACTTACATTCTGCCTAGCCATTGCAATAGTGTTTTATTGTTATAACTCTGACTTGAAGCATTAGGAAGGGGCTACATTGGCCTCAAAATTGAAAGCTAATTTCAGTGTTTGTCATAAGTTTGTTAAGACCACATGCATTCCACAGTTTGAAAAATTTCATTATTCTGTCCATGCTGGGGCTTCGTAATTGGATAGTAAGGATGTTCAAAGACTAATTTAGTGAATTGCACAATATTTTAAATGGAATTATGCAGGTTTATGGGTCCTCGGGGGATTGAGCTAGGAGCCTCTTGAGAAAATCTGTTTATCAGTAAATGATATTAGCAGCTTTCACCTAGCTTTTGTCTTCATTAAATTGCTGCTCTCCCAATTGAGGGTCACATCTGAGGCCTGCTTTGATAATTTGTCATTATTGTCTTGTTTATTGGAGCATAAGGTTGATACAGCAAAGGTTGTGCAGTTTATACATAATGTGCAAAGAAGTTTTTTTTATTAACAACTCTACCAGTCCTTTATCACAGTGAAATGTCTTGAGGCTCAAGAGATTGAAACAGTTGTAGTATACTAATTTATACTAAAGCTGCACACATTCAGTGCTACTTTTCTAATATTTTATAATCTACAGCAACATTTTTACAACAAATCAAATCATATCTCTTTTAAAAATATCTCTCTAAAATTTCCAACTGAAATGTCTGAAGGTGATCTGGATTTACCCCAGTGTAAATGTGACCAGAATTTGGCCCTGACTTTTGAAGTAAAATTCCTTTAAAATACCGTGTATAACAGATTCGTTCTATATTAAAAAATATTGAAACCAATGGTAGTGCTTACCTTCTTGTTACTAGGAATGCATTTCAATAAAATGATGGCTTCAAAGCCTCATATTTATAGCAAGGATAATTACCCTCTTTCTTTCCATTGTAACAGTATTGTGGACTGAGGGAGTTTTTCCTCTAATAGTGAGTGAATGCCTGTGTATTAATGCTACAGGTATATATGTACAGACCAAATTCAGAGTTTATTTGCACTTTCTTCTGGCCTCATCAGCATGTAATTTAGATTATCTTAAACCCAAACTTCATGACCCACTTACTGATGTGTAACAATCTGACTCAGGTTAGGTCTACATTAATACAAGGTTTGCTGATGTAGCTATGATGGCACAGCTGTACTAGCAAATCCTCCCACCGTAGACCCAGTTAGACTGGAAAAAAAAAGTAGTTTTGCTAGTATAGCTTATATTGGTTTCCTGAGTGAAATAAGCTATACCAGAAAAAGTACTTTTATGCAGATATAACTGTGTCTACACTAGGGATTTTGCTGGTATAGAAATGTCACCAAAATAGCAGCCTCATAACCAACATTGCTATACCAGCAAAAAGTTTCTAGTGTAGACCATGCTTTAGTCTAAGGAATTTACATCTGAAATTACACAAGTTTACACTCTCATAGATTCACTTGGGACCAAATTCAGAGAAGAGTCTAAGTATGAGTCAGGTAGAGATCCCAACACAAAGCTAGAAAAAGGGCAGAGGTCCCCAAACATCTATGCAAAATGAACTGGCCCATTAAGTCACTCAGCTGGTGTCTTATGATGCCTGATTATTAGAAGCTATATAAGTACTATATCTTTCTTACTTAACTACCTATGTTATTCATCTGATTTAATTATAGTTGAATATAAACATTCCGTTAAAAAAAATTCTATAAAGGGTTTCTCTATGTGAAAGACCAAAACAGATTCAAAGTCAATAAAATGTGGAAGGAAATATTTTAAATATGCATTATAACAGTCACTTAGTTGTGATTGTTGCAATTAGTTATATCAGGACCTTCATTATATGCACTTTTTCATAAGTTTATAATGTTTTGTAAAATTGTCCTTTTAGGTTGTATTTTTCCACGCATTTTCTCAAGGTGATTTTTTTCTGAAACTTTGCCAATATTCAGGCATTTTAAAATAACGTAAAGTAGAAAAGCATTTTGACACAATTTGTGTGATAACTAAACTACGACTAAGCTTCAAAATTGGATAGTTTGAACAAGGGTTAGCCCTAAGTCTCTGTAATAAGTAATATTTATATTGAAGTTTAAGTTTTAAAAATTCAGTTTCACACAAGCATTGGAGAATGTTTCAGTAATATTCAGATAAATGAGACTTACAGCTAATCAACATTTTTGGTTCAAAATATTTGACAAAAAGTGTCTATCATCATAATGGAATTTCCATGGAAAAATGTCCCTTTCTGACTAATTTGGGGATTGATTCATTAAAAAATGAGGCATCTGAATTAATTTTTTCAGTTATTCAGCCAAAAATTGTTGAGTTGTGGGGCATGGGATATTTTGCTTTGTGTTGTATTGTTTTGACAAAAACCTGAAGACTTTTGAAGAAAAATTTCCACATTAAAAAAAATGTTTTCAAGTTCATCAAAAAATTTCACAGAAACACAGAAAATATATCCTGACCAGCTCTAATAATATTAGCTAAGGACACAAAATGGAATTGCAAATAAAATCCACACAATTTTTTCTACATCAAAAATCGTATTTGTAAAAAGTTTCTAGTCAGATTCTAGTGTATAAAGCAGAAAACTTTGGTCTAAATCCCACATTGCTTGTGTACCAGCCTCCTCTCCCTCCCATTGCTTTGGCACCTCAGCACTGAAAAAGATAAGGGACAAATTCTGGTCCTAGCCCATAGTCCAAGTATGTGAGCTCTGCACAAGGAAATCCCATTACGTGTGTTTCAGATAGTCCAGATCTTCCTCTACATCCTGGCATGGGGTGCAGAACACTCATGCAGCTCTTTTACTATTGCTACTGTTATCTCAGCCTGCAGCAGATTCCATGGCTTGGTAAGTGCCTCCATACAAGTGAGGGTAGGCCAGGCCTATCTTGAGGTGTTCGGCAGAAATTCTACATTTGCATATAGATTTATATACAATTTCATTCTGCATGTATTCCCAAAATAGGTGTCCCACACTACATCTCCTCCCTCCAGTCTGTCAATTTACTCATGTCCATCTATTACATTCATCCCCATTGCATTCCATCAGTTCCATCCTTTAATCCAGTGTTTCCCAAATTTGGGATGCCGCTTGTGTAGGGAAAGCCACTGGTGGGCTGGGCCAGTTTGTTTACCTGCCGCGTCCGCGGGTTTGGCCAATCGCGGCTCCCAGTGGACACAGTTCGCTGCTCCAGGCCAATGGGGGCTGCTGGAAGTGGTGGCCAGTAAGTCCCTCGGCCCATACCACTTCCAGCAGCTCCCATTGGCCTGGAGCACCGAACCAGGGCCAGTGGGAGCTGCGATCAGCTGAACCTGCAGACGCGGCAGGTAAACAAACTGGCCCGGCCCAACAGGGTCTTTCCTTACTCAAGCGGCATCCCAAGTTCGGGAAACACTGCTTTAATCTATCAATTCTCCCTCTCTCCACACAATATATCATTCTCCCCCAATTCTCTTCCCCTACAGGACATCTATCCTCATTCCTTGACTCATCATTCCCTCCTGCTCTCTTTCAGTTATTCCTCTCTTCCATCAATTCTTTCTCCCCATTGACTACATCAGTTCTCCAGTTTTTTCTCCATCCTGCCTTATCAATTTTCTGTCTCCACTTACCCTTCAATCCCCATTCATTCTTCTCCTATCAATTCTCTCTTTCCTATCCACTTTGGCAGCTGGCCAAAAAACAGATACTTTATCAGGGAGGTTGGAGATACTTTAATGGAATCCGAAAGCTGGAACTTCCAGATAAAAGCCTGAGGTCTGGGTTAGGCCAGTCCCTGTATGAACCTTTGTACCTACCCTCTATGCCACTGTCCCCAGTTTTCCTAGTGTAAGCCTGCTGCAGTAGACCCTTGCCTGACCTCTCCATATCATGCTTTCCCTGTGCATCAGAACTAGTGCTTGGGCTGGAGGATTAGAGCCTATGAAAACAAAACAAAAAAAACTATTTAAACTACATTAATGACTATCAGCACATAAGATTTACTTTAAAAAATAGTTATTTTTAGAGTACAAAATCTTCCAACCATAAGGTTTCTGGCTGTGCCTGGCAAGAAAACCAAACATTGTGAAACAAAAAGCTATTTTGGACCTGGGATGGTCATGAGTAGGTGTGGCATCCATACTAGGAAAATTGCTACTGGCGGAAAAAGTTATAAATGCTCATAAGTTTCTATTATTCAAAAGATGTTGTTTCAGCAGTTAGTTTTATAGACTATTAATCATTGGCATAAATGGCTTAATGATAAAGTTGTTCTGCATGAGAGGTTCCTGTGCCCATGGGGAATCCTATTGAAATAAAGGGGTCTACCCATATGGTCCAAGTTTCAGGATCAAGAGGTTCTGTTTTGTATTTATTTGCTTTGGCTTAACCTGTGGCAGTTGTTATAGAACAGGGGTCAGCAATCTTTGGCACATGGCTCTCCAGGGTCTCCTGGCGGGCAGGGCCAGTTTATTTATCTGCTGCATCAGCAGGTTTGGTGGATGGCAGAAATCTGCGGCCAGCACATCCCTCACCTGCAGCGCTTCCTGCCGCCCTGGAGAGCCATGTGCCAGAGGTTGCTGACCCCTGCTATAGAAGTTGCACCCCATTACGAGTAGCCCCAGATTCTGCACCTAAAAGAGCCTCTTCCTTATTTCTCTCAGACATTGGGACATCAAGGCAACAGCTCTGTTTGCATTCGATGAGAAGAAGGTAAAGAGCTGGGTGTCATCCATATGCTGTTGGCACTTGACACACATAGAGCAGGATTTTCAAAAGCTCCTAAGGGAGTTAGGAACCCATCCCCCATCCATAATGTTGCCTGATGTGTCCTAGTGGCCTCAAAGGACATGTACTCTTCTTGGTAAGGCAAGTAACAGTAGCCGATGGAGCTAACAAATACTGATTCCTGTAATGTGACATTGGTAGTAACCCTGATCCATGTTGAGACAGGAGCCAGGAAAGAAAGGAGAGTCTCATACCAGAAATCCTGTAAGTTATTTCCTTATTACAATGAGAAAAAACTGCCCATCACCACCCAATGTAGTTTGTCTAAGAAAAAGGAGCATAGCCATTGTAACACAACTCTGTCTACTCTGCAAGGTCCCACATGGCAGTCAGTAGCCCCTAGTGATGAACATTGTTGATAGACCTAACAATATTTGCATGAACAACAATTCTTTCTCCACCGCCCAAAAGAAATAATCAATTGGTGTGACCAGCATTTTCTCTGTGCCATGATTTAGTCTGAAATAAGAATGCAAAGGGTCTGCAATGTCAGAAAACGCAAAGTGCTACTGGAGTTAGCTGCCTACCACCTTCTTGGTAACCTTCCTTATGAAAAAGAATTAGCTAGCTAAAGACTGGTAGTTGGGGAGATTGCGAGCATTTAGTGAAGGTTTCTTAAGTACTGGGGATACTACACTGTGGGCCATATTTCACTGAGATTCTGTAATTTTCTATCACTGACTTTCTGAATAGCAAGCAGAGGTGCACAACATGAATCCCACAGAAATTTGAAATAGAGTCTGCGCCTACTTTCAATTTGCCCGTTGCTTTAACATGTGGGTGATGTCTGCATGAGTGTGGAACTACATATCCCAAAGTGATTTGTTATTGAGGAACAATTGACATCCAATGGATAATAGTAGTTCCTTGCCCCAGCTGATGCATTGGATAGGAATTTGTGGTTTGGGGTGTCAGTACATGTCCAGGTTTAATTTTGCTATCTAATTGCTCCTAGATTAAAATATGTCCAGTATATTTTGCATACACATAAACCAAACAAATACTGTGGCAATGATCTCAGATTCCTCATCAATAAATTTCCAAAGAAGAACAACAAACTACAATACCCACATATTATAAACAGGTGTGTACAGGGGGAAGCTGGTTATAGGTTACATTAGAACGCACAGCACCCATTGTTGTCTTGAGCAAATTTAATAGTTACAGAGCAGATTAACACATAAGGCCAACACAAAGGTACATGCGTTCAACTCCCATTTAAGGTAGGGCAGGAGTGCCTGTGTGCACACTATTGGTTCTACATGTTAAGCTACTCTGTGTTTATGTATGCCTTTTTGTCAATCCTTAGGGCATTAAAATGGCGGTGATTTCTCATTTTTGTAAACAAATGGAAATACAGCCCTTTATGACAGCTGTTGCTTCAAAAATGATCTAAAACATTTATGCAAATTGCAACTTTTTAGTTCTCACTGTACACATTTTTGTATTTGAGTAGTAATGACAATAATTAAAAGACAGTAAAATGACATGTTATTGTTTAGTCCCTAACAAAGGCAGCTGTAGATACCCTTATTGCGAGTCTCTTATCTGAGCAACCTTGCTTAGTAAAATTGGACAATTTATCACACCAACCCCTGCAGCACTATGCACAACATGCAAGTGATTAGTTTGCCACTTCAGCTACCAGCTTTGATATAGCTCTGAGAAAGTGGTAGACTGAATGAAAAGGTCAGTGTGGAGCTTCAACTAACTCATGGGGATTGCCTGGCTCAGGGGAGCAATAATGGGCTACAGTGCCTTCTGCCTTTGTAATTCAAAACCAGCCACCTCAGAAGTGATGGGACACTATTGGCATCTGAGGGCTGTTCATTGGACTACGTAAAATGAATTCACTCCTAGTGGACAAAAAAATAACTCCATAATTGCCACACTTATTGACAGCGTCAGCATGGAGCCCAAGAACTGAGTGAACATAAAGAACACACCTTTCTGAAGTCCCTTCGGGTGTGTCTCTTCTGAACAGAGTTGCGTCACACACAGGTGGGGCTAGATGCAGAAGCTTGCATATAAAAAGAGGACTTCAATTACCACAGCTTTCACAATCACTACATGTAATTAAATAATGTGAAACAATGTATAAGTACTTACAATCATTTTTCATGATGGACTCGTTCTGTCTGTGCTGAGTAAATTCTTCACAAGTTACCATCTATAGAGAAGCTCAGGAACATGTTCTAATAAGCCCTTTATTCTACATGAATATGAAAAAGCAGATGGAATAATAATTCTGATTGCCTTTGAGATGTAACAGTGAAATGTCTCCTGGAATTCTACTATACTGGTTTGTTTGGATTGTACACAGTTGGAAAAAGGAGAAAAAAAGAATTTTGTTCTTTAAGTTTTACATAACTGAAAAATGCAAACCAGCACCAATGTTTTTGCTATTTGGTAAAAGAATCTGGATAGTAAAAAAGGTGCCTTACTCTATCTGAAAAGCTGCAACAGTCCTAGAGCTATGGCTATCTTAGACCCATTATATTTTTTCACCTCTTTCCACAAGTAAAATCCTCCATGCAGGACTTTGAGCCACATATTTTACTTTCCCGTAATATCGCCTGCTAATAAGCAGAGCTTTCTGAGGATTTTTGACAAACAGAGTTGATATAAGATACATAGTATATTTTAATAGCAGGAAATAATTTCAGAAATGTAGACGTCTTACTAGCTTCTTAATTACTGTTTATTCAAGCTTTGGAAGTGCATGCTGCTTTCCTTACAGAGATTTTTCTGGTTAAGGGAATATCACAACTGCTCATTGAGAGAGCTTCCTTCCAATTGGGTTCCAATTCCTAAAATCTTTCAAAAATATTTTTTTAGTGGAATTGTTGAGAGAGCTATTACATTTATTTCCACGGAGACTTTTATTTCTAAAAGTCATCTGGATAGGTTTTTTTTATTATCCAACTTATTTAGTAGGTTTGGAATTTATTAGGGCATTACGATACTCTGAAGATTTTTTTGGATGGCCTCCTGAACAATGAAGTTTGTATACAATTTCCAGATACCTGAAGCTTCTGAGATGTATTGTGTGCAGAATATTCACTTCTTTAATGTTTCCACATTTAGTATCATTAGAGCAAGACATTTTTCTTCAATTCTGCTCTTTAGAAAAAAGGAGCTTTAGACCCTCAAAGACCCAATAAATTACTAAAACAGGGCAATTTATGATCCTCCATGTATCTCTGCAAAGAAAATTCTCCCTGCAGGTAGACAAAGTCTGTCTAAGATTCACAGATATTAGGGGCAATTTTATGAAAGGGATCATTAATTATAACTCATGAAAGTTTAATAAGAGGCTTCTTTTTCCCCTATATCTTGCAGGAGTCAAGATCAAAGTAACCGCCATCTGTTGACCCAGCAAGCACGTTAACTGAGAAGTTCAGCATCTATCCTTCTCCTTTTAACTTTAGATAGAACCACACTTGTAAGTTGTTTAGAAAAAGTGGGTTTTTTTTCATATATAATCATATAAGATGGATAGCTGCTACTCTCTTTGCGTGAGATGATAGAATTGTGTTCCACTAATGGTGGTGATTATTCAGAATAAGTATTCTTGATGTATTGTCAAAACGGACTAGTCTTCAGTTACACATCTTGCTTGTCTGCTCCAAGTTCAGGTAATTAAGCATCTTGATAAGATGGCTACTCTTCTCTATTATTTATTTCCTGATCATTTGAAGTGTTTTGCTTTCCACATCTAGTCTGATGCCCAGGAATCTCCTCACAGATACCAAATCTTTTTATACTAATAAATAAACATAATTATGGAGAAAAAGGTAACATGAGAACACAAGAGTCACCATACTGGGTCAGACCATAGTCATGAGAATATAAGAACGGCCATACAGGGTCAGACCAATGGTCCATCTAACCCATCTTGTCTTCCAACAATGGCAAATGCCAGATGCTTCAGAGGGAATGAACAGAATGGGGCAATTTTTGAGTGACCCCCCTCCGTCATCCAGTCCCAGCTTTTGACAGTCAGAGATTTAGAGACACCCAGAGCCTGGGACTGCATCCCTGACCATCTTGGCTAATAGCCATTGTTGGACCTATCCTTCATCAATGTATCTAAATTATTTTTTAATCCTGTTTTATTTGTGGTCTTCACAACATCCCATGGCAATGAGTTCCACAGGTTGACAGTGCATTGTATAAAGAAGTACTACCTTTGGTTTGTTTTGAACCTGCTGGCTATTAGTTTCATTGAGTGACCCCTGGTTCTTGTGTTATGTGAAGGGGTAAATAACATTTCCTTATTCACTTTTTTCACACCATTCAGGATTTTATAGACCTCTATCATATCCCCCTTTGGTCATCTCTTTTCCAAGTTGAACAGTCCCAGTCTTCTTAATCTCTCCTCACATGGAAGATGTTCAATACCTTTAATCATTTTGTTGCCCTTCTCTGCACCTTTTCATTTCTAACATATCTTTTCTAAGATGGAGTGACCAGAACTGCAAGATGTATTCAAGGTGTGGGCATACCATGGATTTATATAATGGCATTGTGGTATTTACTGCCTTATTATCTGTCCCTATCCTAATGATTCCCAACATTCTGTTCACTTTTTTGCCTGCTGCTGCATATTGAGTGAATGTTTTCAGAGAACTATCCACAATGACTCCAAGATCTCTTTCTTGAGTGGTAATGGCTAATTTAGACCCCATCATTTTATATGTATAATTGGGATTATGTTTTCCAATATGCATTATTTTGCATTTATCAACATTGAATTTAATCTGCCCAGTGATCCACCCCATCTTTCACTGCTGGTCTCTCCGTATTTAAAATGCAACTCACTTTCCAATACATGACAGATTTTGCACTGCCCACCTTCTACATAATTGGCAGATGTGGTTTGCCTCTGAGGTAGAATTTCCTGCCAGATTTGAAGTAAATTGCAAATGGGGTTAATAAGTTATAAAACCTGAAATGTATGTCTTCATCTTTGTTGCCCTTATGTAGCATGAAAAATGGAAAACACAGAGACACATAATTTTACTAAATTGACATATTCAAGGTCTAGTGCACAGGACCAAAGATTGGTTGGTGGAATTCTTACTTGGCATACTTTGCACAGCCAGATGCTTTGAGAGTCATAGGCCTTAACTGGGGAGATTTAAATGGGATGAGGGTAACCAAGACCCCATGACAAGCAGTTGTAGTCTGAGTGGCTTCAATCTGAAATCATTTACATAGTGTGATGTGGAAAATGTCACTAGACAATCTATGCTCCAATATTTTAAACAATATTTTGCCTTATCACAGTTCAAATATTCCCCACTAACTGTGATTTCATAAACAAAGGAGAGTCCTTAAATTAAGAACAAACAAAAAACAAACAGGCTCTATTAACATGGAGATAAAGTTGGAAGTAGGGATTGCTGAAATCCTTTCCTATGAAAAACTTTTCCTTTTTTGAAACATTTTTTGTCCTGAACTGGCACAAATCATCAAAAACAACAATATTTTTTGCAGAAAGATGTTTTGAGAAAAAAATCCATTTTTATGAGAATGGAAACTGCATTTTTCAGCTGCCCAGCCACCTGCCTGGGAGGCTTTTGTGAATTTCACTTTCTGACAGGCAGAGATCCAGCCTTTCGGACCATAGAGCTGTGGGGACGTGAGGGAGGCTGAGCACCCCAGTTTTCTGCCTCTACAGCCCTTCAGCGGTGGAAAGGCTGAGAGCCAGAGTCAGGGTGCTCAGTCTCAGCAGCCCTTCTGAAAGGCAGAATGTAAAACAGACAAGAGCCAGGCAGCTGGGCAGATGTCACTTTGATTTTTATGATGGGAAAAAAATAATTATTTTCCCCAACAACAATGAAATTTTCCAAAAGAAAATTTTAGTTTTGCAAAAAGAGCACTTTTCATCAACAAAATCATTCCAGTTACAAATTTCTAACCAGTTCTAGATGGAAGTACATATCAGGCTCATAGGGTGTGAAGAGGGGAGAGGGGAATTCCCTATAATCTTAGTAGACTCACCAGTCCTGTGTGAGTTTATTTAGGTCTATCAAAAGCCTATTTAAACTCACTGAGAGTTTTCAAGTGTCCTATGGTTTGATAAGGTGGGGAACAGAGGATGTTGCTAGGCTGATGCTCCCGAGATACTAACTGTGGTGATTAGCCTGAAGGATCATAGGGCAGTGGGAAGAATTCTGCCATCTTGGATTGCAATGGAATATCTCAAATTCAAAAGATTCAAGCAGGTTAGAAAATAAAGGCTGTATCAGCATTAATAAGACACTCAGTTTCCCAGTCAGGCTATTTGTTATATGGACACCTTCTGTAGGAATTTTTATATTGCCTTCAAAGGGAGTTTGCTTGTATATGGACACAGTAAAAAATGAGTGAGGAAATCAGCATGATGTTTGGAAAATTCTGTTGGAGTGAGGTTGGCATATATGCCACGTAATAATGTGGACTCTTACCTATAATTGGTCATACAACTGGAACGTCACCACCATCATCACTGTCGTCAAGAGCATTTGACAGAATAGCTTATAGCAGTATTTCCCAAACTTGGAATGCTGCTTGTGTAGGAAAAGCCCCTGGCGGGCCGGGCCGGTTTGTTTACCTGCCTCGTCTGCAGGTTCGGCTGATCGCAGCTCCCACCGGCCTCGGTTCGCTGCTCCAGGCCAATGGGAGCTTCTGGAAGTGGCACGGTCTGAGGGACCCACACTGGCTGAATCTATATTCTTATTCTCTATTGTTTTGGTAAATGTGGCTCCTCTTGTGATGCAGACAACCAGTTATCACTGTAGTTTCTCCACAGCAATAGCCTTCAAGCTGTTGCTTATCTTGCTGCTGTCCATGTGTTTATTCTTCTGTCTCAGACATCTTTCCATGCTTCTCTGTATAGCTTTTAGCATCTGCTCTGTGTATCAGGTGTCTACTCCATACAGCATGGTTGGCAGTTCACAGGTGTCAAAAAAGCTTCTTTTTTTTATAAGTAAAATGGAAGCTCACTTCTTACAACGGCGTACTGGTTCGTGTTGACTCTCCTTCCAGCCTTGATACTTCTCTTCCCATTGTATTCCTGGATCAGATTACTATGTATTATGAAGTCACAGTTAAAAAGGTTTTGTTTACTTTAGGTAAGATACCAGGATTGTCAAATTATCATATATTCCTTACACGAAGAATGAGTAATATCTCACTTACCAGCAATAAGGCACATGAAAAGTTTTCAGTGGTGCCCACTGCACAAATGAACCTTAACCTCTAAACCCTTTTCTATGTTTTGTGATTCTTTTTTCTTTTACCACATTTGCAAGGATGTGATTTTGGTCCCATTAGTATTTAGACTGTATCACAACTTCCATTTAACATTGGCTATGAAAGACAAGCTGCCACCATTTCCTCTGTAGATACTTCTGCTGAGCCAGCTGTAACCTGATCCTCCAGAGTATTGTACAGCTCCTTCCAAATGTAATAATTAGGACTCCTTGGACCAATAGGACAAGCTGATTGCCATTAGCAGTGCCCCTTTCTCTCGACTACCACATGTGCATTTGTGTTTGTTTTTGCTATTATAAAAGTAAAGTGAGTCTGTATTTTCCCTTTCATTCTTTTCATCCTCCTGCTCAGCCTGTCCCTGAGCTTTTGATATTCTCCACTATTAAATGTCAGTCTATGCCATTTGAGCTATCTAAAATCAGGGAACAAGCATAGAATACAGAACCAAGTGGGTGTCAAGTTAGGCACACCATTTATCAGGGCACATACCAAAAACTCACTGGTCCAACAGTTATAAGACAACATCAGCAGAAGGTTTTACAGTGTAATATCTGTATTGTGAGAATGACTCGATTGAACATTAGATATCCTGCACTGATTTCTTTAGCGGAATTTTCATGTGGACTTAAACATAGAAGAAGAACACTACATCTAAAATTTTGCAGCGCTGGTTGTTACAGCTGTATTAGTACAGCTGTATAGGGCCAGCGCTGCAGAGTGGCCACACTTACAGCAACCAGCGCTGCAAGTGGTGTTAGATGTGGCCACACTGCAGCGCTGTTGGGCGGCTTCAAGGGGGGTTCGGGGAACGCGAGAGCAAACCGGGAAAGGAGACCAGCTTCGCTGCGGTTTGCTCTCGCGTTCCCCGAACCACCCTGCAAACCGCAGGGAAGGAGACCTGCTTGCTCGGGGGTTCGGGGAACGAGAGAGCAAACCGGGAAAGGAGACCAGCTTCGCCGCGGTTGCTCTCGCCTTCCCCGAACCACCCTGCAAACCGCAGGGAAGGAGACCTGCTTGTTTGGGGAACGCGAGAGCAAACCGGGGAAGGAGACCAGCTTCGCCGCGGTTTGCTCTCGCGTTCCCCGAACCACCCTGCAAACCACAGGGAAGGAGACCTGCTTGCTCGGGGGTTCAGGGAACGAGAGAGCAAACCGGGAAAGGAGACCAGCTTCGCCGCGGTTTGCTCTCACGTTCCCCGAACCACCCTGCAAACCGCAGGGAAGGAGACCTGCTTGCTCGGGGGTTCAGGGAACGAGAGAGCAAACCGGGAAAGGAGACCAGCTTCGCCGCGGTTTGCTCTCGCGTTCCCGGAACCACCCAGCAAACCTCAGGGAAGGAGACCTGCTTGCTCGGGGTTCGGGGAACGCGAGAGCAAACCGGGGAAGGAGACCAGCTTGATTACCAGAGGCTTCCTCAGGTATGCTGGGATACCTGCTTACTCCACGGAGGTCAAGAAAAGCGCTGGTAAGTGTCTATACTTGATTACCAGCGCTGGATCCTCTACACCCGAGACAAAACGGGAGTACGGCCAGCGCTGCAAACAGGGAGTTGCAGCGCTGGTGGTGCCCTGCAGATGTGTACACCTCCTAAGTTGCAGCGCTGTAACTCCCTCACCAGCGCTGCAACTTTCTGATGTAGACAAGCCCTAAAAGAGGCCAATTGCCCAGTTTCAAATGCTCACCCAGGATCTTTTCACCTAATTGAATGCTGTGATGTACAGGTTATCACCATTGCAGAATTTACAGCACATAAAAGTCAGAATAGCTGTCTGCTGAAGCATTTTGTGTTAGGCAAAGCTTAAAGGGCCAGATTTTAAAGGTGTTTAGGCACCTAAATAACTTTAAAAATCTGACCTGGAAGTTTCTGGACTCTAGATGAATTGCTGATATTGATCTTTGATTTTCCGTATCATGAACTAAACTGATTGCTAAACATTTCTACAAATGTTACAAGTCACAAATGGATAATCTATTATCTGTTAGTGTTTTCCTAAGGATGTTGTTAATGACCAGAATTAGAAAATAAGATATTGGCAGCCTATTAGAGGCATTCTAATATATTAAAACTTTGGTTTTGCTCATTATAAAACTTGGAAACTAAACATAGTAGCATCTCCATTGTGCACCTTTCCTGCAGGGGGTGAGGTTTTCATAATCAGACTTTGCACTAATCAAAAAGAGAGCCTGCTAACAATCTTCCCTTGTAATAAAACTGTAATACTTTGCCAAACAAGTTCTTATGACCAAAACATGAAAAAGACGACAATTTGTCAGCTGGTAAATTTGTGTCAAATTTACTTCTTAGTAAACACTATGGGGAAATATATCTGGGAAAAAAAATCTAGGTGTTATCATGGAGAACTCAATAAGGATGTCTTCTTAACATGCAGCAAATAAAACAGATGGATGAATTAATAAAGACACTAATAAGAATACTAGTCTTGTACAAACATTGACTAGTGCCTTATTTGGATGCCTTATCTTACTTGTCTGGATGTGGACTGCATATTTTTCCCTACCCGGTTAAGTCTCACCAAAGAACAAAGATGATTACTAATGAGTCCAGCCTCCCAGGAAGTGTAGGAGCAATGTATATTTATTAATAATTGACACTCTAGGTATATCATCTACCCAAAGTCAAATGACTATGCATGCAATATACAAAAGCAGAATGTCTTTCATTTATTTAAACCCGCTGTCTAACCCTGTCACTTGCCTTCTCTAGATGCATGTTTGTACCTGTGGCATTATAGCTATACACCTCAATATTTGCTTCTCCTTTCCACTATTCACCCTGATACCCTACTGCTTGCTCCTTCTCCCTTCTCCCCTCTTCTCTCCCATGCATGCTGAGAGGGGAGATGACCAAGGGGGAATATGATAGAGGTCTATAAAATCCTGAATGGTGTGAAGAAAGTGAATAAGCACCTCCCTAGTATCTCCCCTCACTGCCTTCTCCCCTTCCACAAACACTGTCTGAACCAACCCCTTCTGCATACACAACTTCCTGATTTTCTGTCTTTTTCCTTATTACTTGTCCAGGCCTTTCTCGTCTCTTTCTTCTTGTCCTTCTTCTCGCCCTTTTTCTATCTCTCAATTTTAACCTTTTTTAAATCTTCTTTCCTGATTTCCTCCCTTACACTTCCTTTTCTCTCCTCCCTTCTCATTCTTTAGTTGCTTTCCCTGTCCTCTTTCTGGTTGTTTCTTTTCTCCTATTCAGACCTAGCATGTTTCTTAAGGGTACCCTTTTCTTCTATTCCACCTTTTTAAATAAGGGGATTAACATAAGGCCCATGTAAAGTTGTTGGGTTTTTAATTTATTAAAAACTCAGAATGCTTGTTTGAAATGATAAATGAGTTTTCCCTTAAATTATGTAACGTCTTCACTGCCTTAAATGTATTCTACTCTGCAGTCCACCGCTGATCTACGAAATCCATGATAGAAGTTATCGTGTGACATTTTGTTTGATTTTTGAAATCTCCAGGACAAGTGATGAAGCTGCTCTAGGCTGTCTCCTTTGCCAAAGGTTTTTAAAGTGGTGAGTATTGTCTATCAGTCCTTAGGGGTGTAGAACTTTCACACCAACATTTATCCACCTTTTAAATGTCTCAGGAGATTTCTGAGGCATTTACACACCATAGGCCCAATATTGATTGGAACTGAAAGGTGCTCAGCTCCTCCGCAGATTGAGCCCCTACTCCTAAACCTAGTCTGCATCTACATTGTCCAGTGTGAATTGACAAGAGACTCACAATGCTTTCTCCATTAACTATCTTCCTATACTTTGTTATACTCTGCTGCATATTTTCAACAGCACTGAGAAGTTTGATATCAAACACAACTTTACGTTTAAGTTGTCTTTCTTCTTCAGCCTGCTAGTTCACCTTTAAAATACAACTCATGTTGTTTTCAGGCTTGAAAATTGTGATTATTTTGGCCACAATTTTGACCTTCATCCCGTGAAAGAGGACAGTTGGATTAAAGCGGAAGTATTGTCAATTTCCTGCAAACTGTTCTGCTTTTAGGGCTTATAGCAAATTATTTATTAATGAGGTCTAATTCCCCAAATTGACTTATGAAGGATTTTCCACGACTTTTAGCATATGTCAAAATTTGTTGCCAGACTCACTGAAATAGGGATCAAATATGTGATTATCAGCCTCTGGATGACATGGAAGATCTGGAGGAGCTGTATGTAGGGGAATGGCCTGGGGTCCAATTAATTGATGTACTAGAGAAGGGTTCTCTGTAACAGTTATTATACCTTCTCAATTTGCTCAGCTTTCACCGAACTGCACCCTTAATATTTTAAGCATTTTTAAACTTATATCAGCCACCTCACTGATGCCTGTTTCAAGAAACAGTTGTAGACAGTGCAGTTGACAAGTTCACCCATGTATTTGATGGGATTGCAGGGTTTCGGTATTTATCAAAACTGTGTTACAGCAAGGAAGAAGCATGAGAAAGATTAAATGTTGCAGAACAGAGTCTGTTAAGCCTGATGATTATTACCAGAATCTTCTGTTACTGAACTGTGATATTTAATACTACATTTTAAAGAGTACTGATGTAAGCTTGGCTCACATATCTCAACTTAATTCTTAGCTCTATAAATGTATTCTATGTTGTAAAATGTCCAACTCCATTATCCAATATATTTTTAAAGAATTATAAATGTTAAACTATATATATATATATGAGAGTCATAGGATGCACAGATGAAAAATAAAAAGGTAAATATACATTATGAGAGAAGGCAATAAGGGGGTCAGACATTACTAAAATGGGGAATAGAAATGTAAAATTCAGATAAGAGGTAAATTAAATAGTATTAAACCCTGAGATACTTATTAAGCCATCAGAGGGAAGCTAGATGATGATGTCACACCTAGCAGAGGGAAGAAGACTCATGTAAAGTTGGATGCGCTCCAGTTTGTGCTATAGATTTATGCAGTTAATTTTGTCCCTTGACTGCATTCAGATGAGCATTTCTTCTCGACATACACCAAGAAAATTGCTGCATTATAGCTGTGTTAATGGTAATCAGCATGCTAATGAGCACCAGAAGGTCGTTACAGAAAAGAGAGGTTCAAAGATGTATAACCTAGAGGAGAAAGAGAAGTAAGTCTTTAGGGAATGCAAGTGTCTTGTTTGTAGGTCATAGATTATTTGTTTTGGTCATTGTAGAGTACAGGGAGTTTAATTTAAGGACAGAAAAAGATTAAGCTTCTTGAATTTTAGAAGTAGCATAACCTAATTAAATATATGCCTATGAATAGACAATAAAAGAGCACTGCATTGCTTTTATTCTATTCTAATCAAATGTGTTCTTTGATAGATATAGTAGCATTATGGTATGTTTCTTGTATGGTATGAAATATAACATTGTTACTCACATTTAAAATATAATAGGAAACTACACTTCCAGGGTTTTGTACTTTGCTAATGAAAGCAAGAAAAAGAGGGTGAGGTCTTACAGACAAAAAATCAGAGAAAATATGTCAAGACAGCAAATGAAGACACAGAGTAAAATCAGAGAAAAGAAACCATGCAAATATATCTGTGGGCGTAAGATGCCAAGAAAAATACAAAACTCAGAAGCTACTCAACCATTTGTCACTAATATATCAGTGACATAACAATCACAGTGAATGTATAAAATACTAAATGGTAAATATCTTCTTGTTTTCATCAGGTACTCATATCTGCTCCAAAAGGTTAATGTATTCATTGTTACTGACAAAAAATATATATACACTATCAGATGGGATTCTAAAACACTGAAAAAGTAGATGAAAAAAGGGGAAGCTCTTTGGCCATTTTAGAGGTAAAACCATATTATAGGAAGAATAAGTAAACAGTTAATATGTAAACCTCGTACAAGCTAGATCCTGTACATTATGGGCCAGATTGTCAAATGCACACATTGTCTCCTTAGGGCAGGGGTGGGCAACCTCTGGCACGCGACTCATCAGGGTAAGCACCCTGGCGGGCCGGGAAAGTTTGTTTACCTGCCGCGTTGGCGGGTTTAGCTGACCCCGGCTCCCACTCGCTGTCCCAGGCCAATGGGGGTGGCGGGAAGCTGCGGCCAGCACATCCTTCGTCCACACTGCTTCCCGCCACCCCCATTGGCCTGGGACGGTGAACCACAGCCAGTGGGAGCCACAGTCAGCCGAACCTGACGACACGGCAGGTAAACAAACTGGCCCGGCCCACCAGGGTGCTTACATTGGCGTGCCGCGTGCCAGAGGTTGCCAACTCTGCCTTAGGGCCAGATTTTCTGAAGAGTTCAGTTTCCAATTAGGCACCTAATTGAAGTGACCAGATTTCCAAAAGTGCCTAGCAGCTCATGTGAGAAAAATGGGAACTACACTTTTGATGTCTAAATGAGAGCTGTTGGGTGCTGAACTCTTTTGAAAATGTGAGCAGATATGCTCAGTAAAATCTAGCAGCTGGTGGTTCTCACTAAACACACCCTTCTAATAATAAAGGGGTTGTTTTTGTTTTGATTTTCTACTAGAGGTAAGATGGAAGAAGTCGGTGGCAGATCTAGGAACAAAACTTAGATCTCTTGAATTCCAGTTTAGTGCTTTGGTCACAAACTATTGAAATCTAGGCTATGTCTGACTGGATTAGACCAATGGCCCATCTAATATAGTATCTTGTGTCCAAGACTGGTAAACACTAGATACTTTAGAGAAATAGGTAAGATACAATAGATATCTATAAGATAACCTGCTTCAGATAATTTACCTCCGAAACCCCCAAAATGAGAGGTTGGTTCAATTTCTGAAAGAAAAGGGTTTGAATCCCATCCAAAACTCTTGTTTATTTTTAAAATGTACTGTTACAACACTGAATACTTTTCTTATGCATAAAAACGTGTAATCTCTCTTTAAATTCTGTTGAGCACTTGGCCACAGTGGTTTCTGTGGCAATGTGTTCCATAGGTTAATTGTGCATTGTATGAATAAGTTAATCTTTCCTCCTCTCGCAGGCCTAGGCTTTGTTATTATGAAGACTTAAATTCATCAGTAAGCTCAAGTTGACAGATCTCCTGTTAAGACACTATGCAGTTGTTCCACTTCCTGTTGTTCGCTTCATCTCAACAACTGAAACTCAAAAGGAGCATTCCAGGGTTGATTGCTCAGCTAGGCTGGATGCTAGAATACCAGGCAATCACTTGTTTGCATTATCTCTTCTTCATAATTTAGTTCCTGAGTTACCCTGAAGTCACTCATTCCACACTGAAAATAGCACATGCTACCAGGAGTGGAAAGAAACAGATTATTGGTGAATTCAGAAGGAAAAAGGCCACACTGGGACACTACCGAGGTATTTTTAAAAAAGTGTTAGAGAAGGTCAGTCAGCACATGAGTCAACCACTCAGTAGAGAGGAGGTTACCCTTTGAGCAGTTTATTCAATAATAGGTTTCATGCACCAACCACTGATTCAATCTGGTACTGGCCTCAGAGCCTAGATGGCTCACAAGTCTGATCCAGTATGACAAATACGTATATTCATATGTAAAGTCTAATAATAATGACAATGATTTCAGCAATGAGAGAAATTAACAATGGTTACCTAAGAGCCAATGTGTAAGCAACAAGTAAATCCCACCAACACTGAGAATGACAAGCAATGCAGAAGATAAAACCCTAAACACTAGGAAACCTACCTTCAGCAAATATTTTAAATCCCATGTTAACTTCAAAGACAGACCAAATGACCCTGTTCCTCCCCTCCACCCCTTTTTTTTTTTTTTTTTTTTTTACACTTTGACAATACTTGTTCCCCTTAATGTATTTTAAATTGGATTGAAGAGACATGGGAAAGTTTCAAATGACAATTTGAATGTATATGAAAGCTGTATAGTGAAAAGTTGCTCTCTTCCTGATGGTGGTTGGTGTGAATAAACGATGTATAGACACTCAGTAAATGAGGAGGAGGATGAAGAGGGAGAAAAAGCACTGCAAAAGCAATATAAAGGTTTGAGCATTATTGTGTCTCTAGGGAAAATGTCACCTCAGAGAGGGACAAGGTGGGTGAGGTAATATCTTCTTCAAGAGCTCTGTGTAAGCTAGAAAGCTTGTCTCTCTCACCAACAGAAGTTGGTCCAATAAAAGATATTATCTCACCCGCCTTGTCTCTTTTGGAACATAGGATATTCAACTCTAGAAATGTTTCACTTCACAGAGGTCCTAAAAGGCCTTAAAGAAGTGAACGTATCTACTGGATATTATAGCAAACTGGAACATCCACACCATAAATACAAGAAATGATTGTGGTAAGTACTAGAAACTGTAAATTAGACTTAGTAAAAAAGAAAGCGCAAGGAAATTTTTGCAAAAATGTTCACAAACTTTTGTTTATTTTTTCCATCAATTTAGAAATTCCAATAAAATTTCAAAATTCCAACCAGATTTACTGTGTACATGGTAATGACTTTTAACTTAAGCTCAATTGTTAATGCCATATAACTAGGAGGGACGTTGACTGCAGAAGGATTAAAGCCTGATTAATCTAAATGTCGGAGAAAATGAACGTCACAAAGCCTAGAATTCAGAGATTGCTCTGAATGTTGTGTTACCGGGATGCCATAACGGACTATTTTACAATTTTTCTACAAATAGCATGCTTGAAGATACCACACTTCATAGGCCTTCAAGCATGTCTAATCCTTAATTGCTCCTTTCAGAATATGGGGACCCTAGCATTGTTTTAGATATATCCATCACCAGACAGACAATTCCTGAACATTGCTAAGGCATCCACGGACAGCTTTCCAATTAGGCACAGAACCCACATGCCTAGGAGCGCCAACATTCTAGGGGTGCCTAAAAGTTAAAAGTGGATTAGAAGTTTCATTTTTTTGCTGAAAACATGAAGGTCAGCTGTTTGTGGGGCTGGGGGGAGACTGAAGACGCTTTGCCTGGGGCACATAAAGTGTAAATCTGGCCCTGGAGGCATCAATGTCGTTATGAGACATCTACAAGTACAGGATACCCCACTCTAACCAGTAGAATCTTTTAAGTACTACCATTGTACAATGTACTATGCTTATCATCAAGAAAATGTTTCACTCTTCACACAGACCAGATGTTAACTATTGTGCTATTTATTGTATTTTGATAAATTTCTCATTTTGCCTTATTTAGACTGATATCAGACAGACACTAATAAAATAATAATAATATTTCACTCTTGGAGGATAAGTCAATGGCTATCAGTGGCTTTTAGTCAAGATGGTCAGGGATGAAACCCCATGCTCTGGGTATCCCTAAGCCTCTGACTGGATGACATTGGCTGGATCAGTTGAAGATTGCCCTGTCCTGTTCATTCCCATTGAAGCATTTGTCACTGGCCACTGTCAAAAGACAGGATACTGGGTTGGATTGGCCATTGGTTGGAGCCAGTAGGGACATTCTTATGTTACGTTCTTGCATGGCACTTTTCATCTTTAGATCTCACTGCACTTTAGAAAAGAGGTCGGTATCTTAATCCCATTTGTAAAATGGGGAAACTGAGGCACAAAGAGGTGAAATGACTTGCCCTAGGTCTCTCCGCAGGCCAGAGCTGGGAGTTGAAACCCTGTCTTGAGTGTCAGTCTTGAGCCCTATCCACTAGGCTACACTCTCTAGAAAGTATTATGAGTTAACTTCAGAGGAAAAGAGGGTAGCAAATACTGTACCTACATTTTAAAGGGGCTCTCTGGGTGATCCAGGGAATCATAGTCCACTAAGCCTTACATCTGTACCTGGCTAATTAATGAAATAATAAAAAAATAACTAAATACCTGGCAGATCATGAGATGATAGGGTCTAACCAGCACACTTTCTTCAAAGGAAAACCATGTCTAACTAATCTCTTATAATTATTTGAATGGATCGGTAAAGAACAGCCAGTTGACATCATTTATTTAGACTTCCAAAAGGCCTTTGACAAAGTCCTGCACAAGAGGCTACTAAAGAAGCTCAATAGTCCTGGTGTGAGAAGTAAAAAAATATTATGAATCAAAAATTGGTTAAGAGAGAGGACACAAAAAGAGTAGGACTAAACAATCAATTTTCATCATGGCAAAACGTTAACATCAAGGTGCTTCAAAGAGCAACGCATACTAGAGGGTAAATTTTTAACTAATTATATGTCTCAGAGTTTTAACTTAACCGTTTCAATTCAGGAAAGGGATCTGCACATCACAGTAGACAGTTTAATTTAGACCTCTGCTCAATATGTAGCTTTGGCCATAAAAGCAAACAAGATGTCAGGATGCTGAAGAAATGGAATGGAGAATAATGCTATTTTCTGTAATGTCTTTATGTAAATGTTATCAAACCTTTATATAATCAATGGTTTGGCCTCATCTGGAATTCTGCATGATATATTTGTCACCCAATCTCAGAAAGGATATTGTAGAATTAGAAGGGGTTCAAAGAAGGGCAACAAGAATGAACAAGGGCATGGAAAAACTATCCTATGAAGAGAGATTGAAAAGATGGGCATTTTTACCTCAGAAAGATGACAAATAAGAGGGAACATGATAGAAGTATATAAAATAATGAAAGGTATACAAAAAAATTGATCAGGAACATATGTTTTCACTGTTTCATAACACAAGAACTTGATAAAATTCAAAAGTTGCAAATTCAAAACTGATAAAAGGGAACACTTTTTTCTACCAATGTGTAATTGGACTATGGACTCATTGCCACTGGAAGTTAAGCTCAAGAACTTGGCAACACTCAAAAAGGGACTGGACATTTATATGAAAAGCAAGACTATCCAGAGTTGTTGTTATTAATGACAGCAAAAAATTTGGAAATTAAATCACATACTTAAGGGTTTAAGCCAATAACTAATAAAAGTCAGGGTGGGACATAATAAGGAGAGCAGATTATACCTCAGCTTCAAACTGGGGATATCCCCACTTTCCTCTGGTTCTGGCCATTGTCATAAATAGGATGGACCTACGTTCTGATCCAGAATAGAAATTCCTGTTCCTTAATATGACATTATTGAGGCCAAATTTTCACCTTCTGGAAATGCAACCACAAATGCTGGTGCGCATATACAGAAGCATAGCATTTATTGATGCAAACAGACTATTGCAGAGTCAGAGGAACTGAACATTTGTCTGTTGACATGCACAATTACACAGGAGTATGCAGAGGTTTTTTATTTGTTAACTAATGCACAATTTTTTTAAGGTCTCCTGGAAATTTGTCCTTGTGTCATATTGATCTTTTCTCCAGTGGGATTTCTAAAGGGTAGATGACAACTATAATTTCCTTCATCAAATAAAACTGCAAAAAGAAACACACACAGTAAAATTTTTTGTATATTTCCTATATTTAGATGGAATCACGAAAGAGAAAATTATGGACCCAATCCTGGAGACCAAAATCTCAAGGTCCATTTCTCCTCCTATTGAAAAGATTGGAAGATTTTTCCTCAGTATATTCTGATGCAGAAAAGCACTTAAGTATAGGCTTATATCCATCCAGGTTCAGGGCAGGTGCTTACCTGCTGTCTTGAATGGGGATGATTTCCTGAATTGGGGTCTAAGACTTGAGAACACACTTCAAGATTTAGCCTTGTTTCAATAGACAAAGCATATGAACTATATTTAATCAGACAGATCTTTTTGATCTTGCTTCTGACTTCCCACTCTAAGGCTACATCTACACTATGGTGGTAAGTCAACCTATGCTATGCAACTCCAGCTACGTGAATAACATAGCTGGAGTCGACATACTATTTAGATCGAGTTAGATTGAGGGCATACACTGCAGAGGATGGGGGGTCGATGGGAGAAAATCTCCCATCGACTTACCTTACTCTTCTCTTCGGGGGTAGAGTACAGGGGTCCACTAGAGAGCGATCTGCAGTCGATTTGGTGGGTCTTTACTAGACGTGCTGAATCAGCCATCGGTGGATTGATCTCAGAGCGTTGATCCCTGCCGTAGTGTAGACCTGCCCTAAGAATACAATTTACTCTTTTTCATATGAAACAAAACCAAGAATCTCATGGACACCAGACGATATTAGTAAAATTATTTCGAAATGCCTATAAAGTGCATAATGTTCTAGTTTACTGGAAACCAAGACAAAACAAGTATATACAACAGCGCTTTTCTCCTTTCTTATTCTCCCTTTGTGGTGAAGCTCAGTACAGTGCCCTTAGGTTTTTTCCACTATATATGTAGATGTGGAGAAGAAATCAGCTACATTTGCACAGGTTCGGGGACTAGTTAAATTAAAATGGTTACAGATAATGTGTTGATCTTTTTTACATAGTATTTATATACTAGAAGCATCACCCCAAATCAGCTATTTTAACATAATGTAATTCAACAAAATATTGTTTTAGTCACAAAGAAATTCTATAGAAGGAAGCATATTAGATAAAGTATTGCTCGTGGTGTAATTTTAATTCAGAAAAATCTTGCTAAAAGGGCTTATTTAAATAGGTTCTCCCTGAGATGAATATTTAGAAAAAATTCCTACAGGATGATTTATAGAAAAATTATATGAACAGAATGAAGGACTGAAGAATTTTATTAGAAAAGAGTCTCATTTCCACAAAATATAAATTATATCTTTTAGAAAATATATTGAATTTTATTAATATTCTGCAGACAGCCTGCAGTGTTAATCTCCACCCCTACCTATAAGATTTTCATTATAATATACAAGGTGTATTTACCCTTTAACCAAATAATTTTTGATCATTTCAGTACAGCCTTGACTGCAGTTTACATACCTTACAAAATATTTTCATTTTAGAGTCACAAAATATTTGTGTGGGTACACACTGTATAAAACTTTTAATGAGATATTTGTGTGTGTGTGTATGCGTATACAATGTCATTTTATATACATGTCCATAAATATATATATATATATATATACACATACACACATATACACACATAGCTATATAACCTATGCATTGGCTATGTCTTCATTTGTGGTACTATCTTTAATATTTGTATCTTGCACCATATCTAGAATATTGATGGTTGGCAACTGTGTATAAGTCGTGTTTAGATAAAAACAGCCAGGCTGACACCAAATTTGCTTGCATAATTGGTAATCAGTGACTAAGGAGTGAACAGACTGAAAGAGACACTAACAGTTAATCACATGGGGAGATCTGGATAATCAACATTTTATTTATAGTGGTTATATACTCTTTTTTCACATGACTTCTCCCTCATTTGGTGCTCAGGGAATGCATCCAAGTTGTGGTGTGAGTGAGTGAGGCTGTTGTCTGTAGGAACCCTGCCTCATTCATGCTAGAATTCAAAAGAAGTGTAGAGACTGAGGAATTTTTCAGGCAGTAAAAGGATGGTCTGAAGTAATGCACTTTGAGAGTGATTCTCTTCTGCATGCCTCTTAGGGTTAGTCTACACTAGAAAGTTAAGTTGACCCAGTTATGTCACTCAGGTGTGAAAAATTCACACCTCTGAGAGACATAGTTAAGCCAATCTCAGCCCAGTGTAGACAGCACCAGGTCAGAGAAGTGGATTTACTACAGCAATAGAAGAACCTCTCCAGTCACTGTAGCACAGGGTTCAGCAATCTTCGGCACACAGCCCATCAGGATAATCCACTGGTGGGCTGTGAGACATTTTGTTTATGTTGACCATCCACAGGCAGGGCCCCCCACAGCTCCCAGTGGCTGCAGTTTGCCGTTTCTGGCCAATGGGAGCTGCGGGAAATGGCATAGGCCACAGGGATGTGCTGGCCACTACTTCCCACAGCTCCCATTGACCAGGAACGGCAAACTGTGGCCACTGGGAGCTGCAGGAGGTGTGCCTGCAGATGGTCAATGTAAACAAAATGTCTCCTGGCCCACCAGCGGATTACTCTGATGGGCGTGTGCCAAAGGTTGCTGACCCCTGCTGTAGTAAATGGCTACAGTACAATGCTACAGCAGCACAGCTGCAACACTGAAGAGGAACTGTGTAGCATTTCTATTGTAGACAGAGGCTACAATCTACACACTGAACAACGTGCACTGTTGGGGAAGATGCTGTCATGGTATAATTCCCCAATCTGAACCTTAGAGTCCAAAAGATGGGGTACCAGCATGAATTCCTCTAAGCTCAATTACCAGCTTAGATCTGATAGGCTGCCACCACCCAAAAATATAGTGTTTTGGGGCACTCTGATCCCCCCAAAAACCTTCCCTGGGGACCCCAAGACCCAAATTCCTTGAATCTCACAACAAAGGGGAATAAACCATTTCCCCTACTCCTCCTCTCTTCCTCTCAGATCTTTCCTGCCCTGGGTACAGTAGGAGATCACTGTGATTCAAACTTCTTGAATCACAACACAGAAAAATCAGGTTTTTTCTCCCCCTCCCAGGCTTTCCCTCCCTGGGCTATCCTGGAGAGAAGACAGATTCAAGCTCCGTGAATCTAAAACACAGAGGAAATTCACCTTTCCTCCCCCACTCCTCCTTCCCTTCTCCCACCAATTCCCTGGTGAGTACAGTTCCTTTGAGCCTTAACAAGGGGAAAAAATAATCAGGTCTTTTAAAAAGAAAAACTTTTAATAAAAGAAAGAAAAAAGTAAGAAATCTCTGTAAAATCAAGATGGAATATTACAGGGTCTTTCAGCTTATAAACACTAGAAAGAAGTCTCCCCCCAGCACAAATACCAATCAAAATCCACCCAGCAAAATACACATTTGCGATTACAGAAAACAATCAAAAGACTATAACTGCCTTTTCTACTTAATGCTCACTATTCTGAATATATAAGAGACTGTAGCAGGGAGATTGGCAAGAAACCTGGTTGCATGTCTGGTCCCTTTCAGGAGCCAGAGAGAACAAAGCAAAACCCAAAAAACACAAACAAAGGCTTCCCTCCACCGAGATTTGAAAGTATCTTGTCTCCTAATTGGTCCTCTGGTCAGGTGTTTCAGGTTCACTGTTTGTTAACCCTTTACAGGTAAAAGAGACATTAACCCTTAACTATCTGTTTATGACAGATGCACATTCTGCAGAGGTTTGAGTTCCACTGTCCAGAGACCTCTCTCTTCTCCCTTAGAAAAGATGTTGTCTAAAAGGTTAAATGCCTGAATTTTGATACGTAAATGTTCAGACACCGGCATTTGATGAATATTTTTTTTCTAGACCATGACTTCCATAATGTTAATCGAAACAGTAATGTTCCATAATGCTAACATTGTTTTAAACATTTTTAAAAACAGCCTATGCACAAAATTCTATTCAGCAGAACTTCTACCTGAAGTTTCAAGTGCTTTATTTGTATGTACACACACACACACACACACACACACACACACACACACACACACACACACACACACACAGTTAGAAGGATCCAATCAAACATCAGACATTTGTCTTGAAATTTCAAAAATAGTCGCTTAACTCACTGGAAGTTTTAAACAGATTTACCTCTATCTAAGATCCTGATTCTGCTGAAACTGCTGTGAATCAAGATCAACTTCAGAGGCAAGATTTACCACAATGTAAATGCAAAAAATAGGTTGTAGAAAGACAGGATCAGGCCCCAAAACTGTACCTTAACTAGTGGTGTTTGGGTGCTTCTTTTCATGCCTAACAAAAGGATTTTTAATCTTTCTTCAACTGAAAAATACAACACAAGTTTAACTGTGAAGTTACTAACCACTTCTCCACAATAGCATCCATTATGCTATTATACCGTAGTTGGTTTATTCAAAAGCAACAAGATATTTACTATAATATGCACAGTACAACTGCCTGAAAAAAATCAATACATTTACAGCAGTTATACATACGTTACGGCTGATCTATTCTTCTGTCTCTAAATGTTTTATATGATTATGTAGAAGAGATTTATACAGTTCTGTATTTTGTTATCTTTAATATGATTGTATAAATATAAGATTAACTTAGTATAACTCTTGAATGGGAAATCCTTCAAGAAGAACATGAATCATTTAACATCACTGTTTATTCTACATTACAGGTCAAGTCCTAGTCTCAGTGCCAAATATTAGTAAACCGGGTTGATTCAAGGGAGTTTTGCAGACAACAAGGACATTATTGCTTTCTCCTTTCCTATGTTGTGAAGTGCTAGAAGCCTCTCTGAGGCTACTACTAAAGCATCAGGGCTGCAGTATTCTGATTGGCTACCGATTGTTATTTTGCACAGCAGACCTTGGTCTGAAGGTATGCATAATTTCAGATCCACCAGCAATGCCTCATTCAAGGCATTTGTGTGCTGAGGGGAATGGGAGCCTGTCACAGGTTGATGCTGGCCCTTTAAGAGGGAAGAGGCCAGTGCACCTGTGACTTGTCACCTGACCTTTAAAAAGGCTTAAAAGAGGGCACCTTGGCCTAGAGGGAGGAGACCTGGTGAGTCAGAGATGCCTTAAAGTGCAGATGGAGTCAGTCAGGAAAAGGGCAGGTGAGAGCTGCCTGAGAGGTCCCTGAAAGAGGACAGAAGGAGCATCAGAGAGTTGCCAGGGGACACCTGCAGCGAGCCGAAAGCTCCGCAGCCTTCCATGAAAAGAGAGGAATTGCCAGGAAGCCAGCAGAGGAAGATGCCTGCTGATCTCCCTATATCAGAGAGCCATGGCAGAAGTGGGTTGAAGGCTGAAAGTAGCAGAAGAAGATGCCTGCAGCCTCTCTGAGCCGGACAGATGAAGCTGGGGTTTCTCTTTTGGAACAGCATGAGCTATTTATACTCAGACTGTTTGACTGTTTCTGGGAACCACTGAAAGGGTAACTGAGACAGGTGTGCCCGTCATGCCACAGCCTACCACTGGAGTAGCCACCTTATCACAGAGCCCCCTGTGGAACTCAGCTCTTTATTATGTAGGGAGTGCAGACTCTATGACCAGCTTCCCCGCAGCCTGCTCCCCTTGAACTCTAATTCACTGCCTTTCAGCAGTAGACACCTGTGCAGGATAGAGGCAGGATTTGCTCATGATAAAATAAATCACTCATCTGACATCCTAAAAGTTTTTCCTTGCTTGTGACATTTCAATCCCACAATAGCTGTACCAAATCCAACAAATGCAAATACTCCTCTACTCTGATATTTATTTTCTAATACTCAAAGCCAAATTTTTAAGCATGTGTGCCTAAAACTAAGCCTCTAAACATATTATTAAGGGTGCTCTACATTTCCCATTGGAAAACCTTGTAACTTTTTCAGACTAACTGTTTGGGCCAAATTTTTTCATGCTGGGTGTGTCTACCTCTGGCTGAATTTTGAAAAGTACAGCCAAAACAGTTCAGCAGTTTCAAGAAGCAAGGTTAGGGAAAAATACATTGTTATGCAATGTAAAAATCTGGAAACCTTTTCCCTGAGACGCTCTGGAGCAGGGACTTGTGTGCCAGGGAGTAGGTGTGGGAGGGGGGTTGGGGGTGCTGGGTGTGGGCTCTGGGTAGGGACAGGGGGTTGGGGTGCAGGGCATAGGACTGGGCCAGGGATAAGGAGTTTGGGGGGGAGCAGGAAGGCTGCCCCGAGGCTGGTGGCCACAGAGGACAATCCCCCCCCAGCCCTCTCCCTACTGGCAGCAGTAAGCTTCGGGGGATAGGGCATAGGCGGGCCCTCCCTGGACCCCCTGACACGACACTCACCCAAGCATCCCCAGGCTACTGCTCAGGAGGCCCAGCCAGGATAAGTCTCCCCCCTCGGAGTTGACTCAGAGTCGCCGCTGTGGGTGTGTGGCTGCCATGCTCCTCCTCCTCCCCTCCTCCCTCCTGCAGGTGCAGCAGCTGCCTCAGCCTGCTTCCGGCGCCACTCCCTTATAGATGGCAGTGGCTGGCAAGGGAGCGCAGTGCAGACCTGCAGGGGGCAGCTGCCCGCTGCCCAGGGCAGGCAGGGATGCTCGGGGGGAGATATCCAGCCCCAAACATTGGTGGAGCCAGGCCCTCTGAGCCCTGAATTTGCAGGAGCCTGGGCACCACGGGCCCATATAACTCACTGCCCCTGGTTGCAAAGTCAAGCACTCCAAAGTTAGGAAATGCCAGAATTAAGGTTACCTGTGCATTACGATACAATCTTTAATTACAGTCACATA
Organism: Gopherus evgoodei; assembly: GCF_007399415.2. Classification (NCBI taxonomy): domain Eukaryota; kingdom Metazoa; phylum Chordata; order Testudines; family Testudinidae; genus Gopherus; species Gopherus evgoodei. The sequence goes on from NC_044322.1 coordinate 80,659,125, forward strand.
GTGTTTTATCCACAGGACCTGTGCCTTATTCTGTGCATAGGCTGCGGTTCGCCGTTGCAGGCCAATGGGGGTGGCAGGAAGTGGCAGCCAGCGAGTCAGCGTTAGCCCCACTGTGCTGCCGACTGGGAGCCATTCAAGATAAGCACGGCTCGGCTGGAGCCCGCACCACCTAATCATCTTCTGTACCCCAACCCCCTACCCCAGCCCTGAGCCCCCTCCCAGAGCCTGCACCCCGCACTCCTTCATGCAATGCAAGCGCCTGCTGCAGCCCAGAGCCCCCTCCTGCATCCCTCCCAGAGCCTGCACCCCTCACCCCCTCCCACACCCCATCTCCTGCCCCAGCCCTGAGCCCCCTCCTGTACCCAAACTTCCTCCCAGAGCTTGCACCCTGTACCCCCTCCTGCATCCCAACCCCTTGCCCCAACCCAGTGAAAGTGAGTGACAGTGGGGGAGAGTGAGTATGGAGGGAGGGGGCATGGAGTGAGTGGGGCGGGGCTTTGGAGAAGGGACATGACAGGGTCGTGGCCTCTGGGAAGGGGCAGGGCACGGCAGGGCAAGGTTGTTTGGGTTTGTGTGATTAGACAGTTGGCAACCCTATATGTGGGCCAGTACGTGTTAAAGAGATGTTACAAGCTGGAGAAGATATAAAGACTGAGGGAAGGGTGAAAGTGAACAAAATGGGCAAAAATACTGATTCATAAAAGAAAGAAATAGAATTGTTTTGGAAATTTGTATGTGCAAGATAGACAGGCCCTCAGGCAGGCCTGTCTCGCATGATCAGCTCTTACTATACACGGCAGATGTAGAAAATGACCACAGCAGTGGTGGATGTAACAATTTCACAAGGCTGAATCTTTCCTGAACAATTATTCTGGTGTACCAAGCTAGGCACAAACAAGTTTTCCTTCAGCCTGTAGTGTGCATGTTTCTCTTATTAGCTAGTATTTCTGCCTCTTAGGGAAAAAATGGGTGTTATTGATTTTGGCAGATGGGGATCCTCAGTATGTTTTGTGTCATGTCCCTTCAAAATATGTGATGGCATTAACAGAAGATCAAAAAAAAGCAGCTTTTAGGTTATCCAAGACCATCATTAGGTGCAAATTAATTTGAAGGATTTCTCTTACTATACTTTGGAACTAAGCTACACTTTTTTTTACAATGGCCTGGATGCTTTTTGTTTGGTTAGTTGCTGGGTGAAATTAGCATGCAGCATTTTCATTAATATTTGCTCAGCCTCAGGTGGTCTAAATGCCCTCTGACCTCTCTCTTTCTACCTTTTATTTATCACACTTGTGATACTGAAAAGCTAAGAGACAGATTGAGGCTTTATGTCATTCCCTTTTTGGAAAAGAGGGGCAGAAACATGAGGAGGGGGTTGTCATTTTAACTAGTGTGGCCCATATTCTTTGCTACTCTTGAATTCCTATGAGCTCAACAAAGAATGGGGACTATCAGAAAGCTGACTGTGGTCCCCCTTATTTTATGCCTGTGTTAACTCTGATAGAGTTTAGATGATGATCTAAACCAGTGGTGGGCAACCTGTGGCCAGTCAGGGCAAGCCACTGGCAGGCCACCAGATGGTTTGTTTACATTTGCACAGCTGCTTGCAGCTCCCAGTGGCCGCGGTTCGCCATTCCTGGCCAATGGGAGCTGCGGGAAGCAGCAAACTCTGCCAGCTGATAGCAGTACTCAAAGGACCAACCATCACTTGAAGACAGCTAGTGTGCACTACACTCTGGCAGCTCCCCTTACAGCAAGGCTGCAGCATGGAAGGCGGTGTAAAGTCAGCTACACTGATTCTATATCCACTGGGTAGTCTTGAACTGGGAGACACAGCCAGATTCTGCTCCCTTTGTGCTGTCTGAGTGCATCCATAGTACAGAAATGTACACTGGGAATACCTACTCGCTTTTTAAAAGGCAGCAAATGTAAAACTGACAAAAGGAAATACTTTTTCACACACTACACAACTAGCATTTGGAACTCCTTGCCACAAGATATTATTGAGGCCAACAGTTTACCGAGATACAGAAAAAGATCAGACTACAGCCTTGCGAATAATGGATTCTTCAGTTCACTGGCAATTAAAAAAAATGAAAAAGATAACTTTGGGTCAACCTGAAAATGAAATTTTTGGCAACATGAAAAGTAAAAAAAAGAATTATTTCAGGAGGGAAAAGATGTTTCATTTTAATTGAGCTTTTCCCCTTCTATTTATTTAAAAAAATAAAAAAGCTGAAACAGATTAAAAAAAGTCAAAATAAAATGTTTTCACTTTTTCAGAATTCAACTTTTTTTAAGCAATTAGCAAAAATAGACACACATTTACAAAATGGTTTGGATGACCCAGGTCTGCATTTTTTTGCCAAAAAGTTTAAAAATTTCATCCAGTACTAGATTGACATTGCTATAATATCCCAATTTTAATACTAAGTATTGAAAACAAGAGTTTCAGAAGGGATATACGCCTTTATGCTTCAGAATTTAAGGCAAACTCTAATTTCCAAGTGTTTGGAAGAAATTCTCCCAGGTGTAAGTTTTCTCATTATTGCCTGTGGAATCATTTCTTTCACTTTCCTATGATATATCTAGTACTGGTGGCTCTTTATGACAGAATACTGGACTAGATGTCTTGCTGGTCTGAACCAATATGTACAAGAAAATCTGGTTTTATAGCTCTTTGGGAAAATATTAATCTCAAAGAACTATTAAGCCTCAGAACACATGAAGGAAGTAGGCAAATATTATGACTCCAGTTTTACAGATTGGGGGAACTAAGGTAGAGGCAGCAACTTGTCCAAACTCACTTAGGATGTTTGAGATAACAGTGCAGAAAATAACCTCTTTCTACTTCCTTCCCTTTGTCTAAATCAGGGGTTCCCAAACTTGGTTCACGGCTTGTTCAGTGTAAGCCCCTGGCGGGCCACAGGATGCTTTGTTTACCTGAGTGTCCACAGATACAGCCACTTGCAGCTCCCAGTGATCGTGGTTCACCATTCCCAGCCAACGGGAGGTACAGGAAGTGGTGGCCCAGCCTGCACTGCTTCCCACAGCTCCCATTCACCGGGAACGGCGAACTGCGGCCACTGGGAGCTGCGAGCAGCCGTACCTGTGGACGCTTAGGAAAACAAAATGTCTAGCGGCCTGCCAGGGGCTTACTCTGAACGAGCCACGAACCAAGTTTGGGAACTGCTGCTCTAAGTACTAGACTATGTTTCCTCCTACTAATTATATTATGAAAACATAAATCTAAAATACGTAAGAAAATTACTTTTAAAAGTGTAAACTACCTAATTCAGCTGAATTTCATCTTATTCATAGGTGTCTGCCTGCTGATGCTGCCATACACTGAAGACAAGGGGACTGTTCAAGGACTTCAGAGAGTGACTTGCACAGCCTGCGGAAGCCTCTTCAGACAAGTGAGGTTAATGTCTTCATATAAGCATCTGAGACCTTAACTCCAAACTTTTTAATGTTTACCTATCACAGTTTCAGATTTTACTAGAGTTTACACCTCCAGACAGTTTCCTTTCATCCCAATCTCACACAAAGACTTTCTATAGTTCAATGATTCTAAGGGTTTGCTACACAAACAATTAGACTATGGCAAGCTGGGATGTGAACCTACCCTTTTCTAGCCTTCTGCGTCTAAATGTCAAAGTGCAGCTGCTGATGCATGTTAGTTTGTTAGAGCACTTCAATCTTTGAAATGAGACTAGATCAAAGTGCATTAACAAACTGGTTAACATACATCAGCAGGTGCATGTGGACAGCTAGGCATGGCTACACTACACACTCATAGCTGTGTGTACATTATACACACTGCATGTTCCCCTAGCACAGATGTAAACAGTGTAGACGCTGAGGCATTGCTGAGTAAAGACACTCCTGAACCGTTAGGGTATATGTAGAGTGCTACATGACCCTAAGCCCCTACACAACTTTTTACGTGCCCAAGCAGTGCCTACCCCTTCTACAATGCTATTTTCTGCAGTGTAGTGTCCCACTGCTGGAGTCTCTCTCTGCTGAAGGTGGGGTAGAGACAGCTGGGAGGCACCAGAGCCTGGCAGGGGGAGCTAGGTCCCCTGAAGCCTTAGGATACATGTAGAGAGCTAGGGTACATACTACTTCCCCGTGCCAGAGCCTTTCACTGCCACCTTTAGCTACACACCACAGTATGGACACAGCCTGCTTTTTACTGCAGCATATAGCTACATATATCCTACGTGGTGCCACCAGTGGCATGCAGCGTACCTTTAGACCATGACAGGCTACCGCAGGGTTGATTAACACTCCAGCTTGCCATGGTTTAATTGTTCATGTAGACAACTCCTTAGAAAAATACATAATAGGGGAGATTTTTTTTCAAAAATTCTTGAGGAATTTGGAAGCACAAGTGCTACTGAAAGTCAATAGAGATTGTATACGAAAATCCTTTAGGCCCTTTTGAAAATCTCTCCCATTTCAAATAAATCCATTCTGCCACTATTACTGAAAGACATCTGTTTTTATACCTTTCTACATAATACAAACTTTTAGCATTAAACATACCACCACACAATATAGTGTCTTCAGCTGGTTGAAAATTTTCCATCAAAATCATTTTTCAATGGAAAACTGGCTTTTCAACAAAAACAATTGTTTTCAGAAAAACTTTCTTTTTTAAAAAGGATGCCTGAATACCAACATATTTTGATTTGGGTGTGCTGTCACAGTGCTTTTTGGGCGTTGTAGTTTGAGTGCCTCATGTCTCCAGTTCTGCTCTATGTGCAAGTTCCTAGGCCAGAATACATCTCCCATCATGCACCATGGCCAGGGACTCCCATGACACCTCCCCTCTCCTCTTCAAGATGTAGTGCATCATAGATGATGTAGTCAGAAGTGAAAGTGGGCTGGTATGGCCTGGCAGGGTGTACCAGTAAGACGTGGCTGTCAGTACCTGACCATACACAGCTGATGTTAAAGTGCTGCCATGCAGTGCTTTAACGTCGCTGCTCCTTTTGCCCCCTCTGCCTGGGGGTGGGGGGGAGAAGGGCAGCTGCCCTGGGACCCAGCAATTTAAAAGGGTCTGGGGCAGTGGCCAGAGCCTGGCATGAGCCAGGCAGCATGAAAGGGCTGTCTGTGGGAAGCTGACCCCCCCCCTTTCCGGTAAGTCTTTCATCTTTCTTTCACCCCTGGATGTAGTCCAAACATGAGTGCAGCCTACAGAGGTGAATGGGAGCATGAGACATCCCAACTACAACTCCGATGATACTCTGTGTCAGTATTTGGTACTATTAACAGCTAACAGCACCAGTAAATGCAATAAATGAAGACTGTTGTAACTAGAGCTAGGCAGGAAATAATTTTCCATCCTGCAAAAATGTTTGAGATTTTTCAATTTTTTTTTCTCATTCTGCATCATGATGAACCTGAGACATTGACTATGTGAGAGAAGAGAAGAGAGGGTGCATGAGTGAGCCTGGAGCATAGGGCACCCATATGGGATGCGCAAGGCCCAGGTTTAAGTGCCTGGTCTGAATTAGGTGGAGCAGGGATTTGAACCTGGATCTCCCCATCACAGGTGAGCGCCCTAAACGCACACTAGAAATTCCATCTTGAACCAGAGAAGAGTCCATGGAAACATATAAGTTTTGATATGGGGAAATTTTGGTAGGCAGAATGGAGTCAGGGTATTAGGACTGGTTTTTCAAAAAGGCTATGAAATCTGAGTTGTCAGGACCTTATAATCTTAGCACTCAGCTGAAAGACAGTATGACAGCATAGCACACTGCCTCAGCACCATGGTGATACACTAGTCTAATACTAATCCAAAGAGAACAGTTCAGTTTACTCAGGGTCAATCTGAAGTTGCTGAGCACTGTGACCTGAGTCAGCAGCACTTATACATGTGATTCCCTTGAAGCCCGTGAGTAATCCATGGGACTTGAGCATGTATTTAATTGTTTAGTTGGATCAGGGCCAGAATGATCAACACCTTGCATAGTCCATCCTTAAATTACCCATATTAACTTTCTGCAGCATCTAGGTTTTTCTTGGTCTGTCATCCAAATAAAGACGAGGTCCAACCCTATTTAATTTACATCTGATAGAATCATCTCTAAAAAATGTATAGTTTCATGGAGATCCTATAACAAGCCTTTTCATCGTTTATTAAGACGTTTAGAATTTGTTGGGATCCTGGTCCTTTTTTCCCATTGTTTTTTAAATCCTTCCTTAAATCTAAAAAAAACCCAAACCCACAAACACATAACAAAGCTCCAGTTCTTTTTAAAGTAAAAGAACGTGGGGTGGGATGGGGGAGCTTTGTGTCCTGATGTTCAAGCAGTGTACTTCTGTGAGATTATCATGTACTCTGCTCCTGGATGGCAATTTTTTTTTAAATGCATAAAACTCTACAAAATATGCAAAGGATTTAAAATAAAAAATCTGAATGCTTTTGCTGTATAAGTCCAAAGGTTTGCTAGAAGAACAACCATTTCAACTGGTCTGAATTGCATTCATGACTTCCACTGATTTATCCCCTCCATTGGCCCTTCAAGAGAAGTATCTTTTTTTTTTTTGCATCTGCCCCCTATCTTCTATATTTCATTTCACGTGTCTATCGAGGCTATGAAAGATAAAGCTATCTGCTTTCTCATGTAGTAAAGAACTCTATGGAATCAGTTCACCTGTCTGTCACTCCTCATTAAATTCTTACCCTCTTCATTCACATTCTGATCTTTGCAAATGAACATTTGCTTAATAAATGTTCCCAAGACTAACAGTGCGGAGTGAAAATCCCACACAGCAGTAAATTATTAACTCAGTCACAGGGGGAGTGCCATATATGACTTTTCAGAATGAGTTATTATGTGGATCATCATGTAATTATGAATTTTTCAAGCCATGATAGAGGAAAATTGAATATTTAATATTTTATGGATATATTCTGCACTGAGGACATCTTTCAAAATTTTATGATAATTTTTGGAGTGAGCAAAGAGCAGAACAAAAGTTACAAAATAATTACAAAATGGAATATTTAATCACCATGGACATTGTTGGCTACTTCTCAAGTTGCATAATATAATCAAGGTCATGAACTTTTAATCATGGTGTATTCAAATGGAAAAAATAGGTGCATTAAAATTAATCTACAAGTAAGTTTTGATTGTTTAAGAAATGAGAATATGAGACTTAATATTTTATTGTACTGTAGCCATAGCGATGTAAATATTCATGACAATGGGCTGTCAAACTGTCCTGAATGGTCATGGAATATCCTTACTATCCATTTAGAAATGTGGAGAAACTAGGAACAAACTCTGATGCTGTATTCCAGGAAAGCTTGTGGTGAATAGAAAAAATTAGGAGTCAGCCTGAAACAGAGTTTTGAGAACTAAAAGTCAGTAAAGAGAAAAATAGATTATTTTGCTTTGGTTTTGATAAACAAAAGTGTTAATGAAACAAATATTTCTATTTCTGTTTGGTGCATGATAGTAAGTTAAACAGGATATTGAGTTCTGGCATTTCTGTGGCAGCCTTGTGTCACTGGCCACCTTAAAGCAAATCTACTGTGAGAAACCAAGTGATTGCCAAATAAAACTATCTTTAGAACCTTGAACAAAGAAAAGGCCTGTTGAAACACAAGATTGAGAAGGGAGTAGGTTTAGAAGATAAAATAAAAAAAGAACAAGTTAAAAATCACTTAGAAAAGTTAGATGCCTGCAAGTCACCAGGGCCTGATGAAATGCATCCTAGAATACTCAAGGAGCTAATAGAGGAGGTATCTGAGCCTCTAGCTATTATCTTTGGAAAATCATGGGAGACGGGAGAGATTCCAGAAGACTGGAAAAGGGCAAATATAGTGCCCATCTATAAAAAGGGAAATAAAAACAACCCAGGAAACTACAGACCAGTTAGTTTAACTTCTGTGCCAGGGAAGATAATGGAGCAAGTAATTAAGGAAATCATCTGCAAACACTTGGAAGGTGGTAAGATGATAGGGAATAGCCAGCATGGATTTGTAAAGAACAAATCATGTCAAACCAATCTGATAGCTTTCTTTGATAGGATAACAAGTCTTGTGGATAAGGGAGAAGCAGTGAATGTGGTATACCTAGACTTTAGTAAGGCATTTGATACGGTCTCGCATGATATTCTTATCAATAAATTAGGCAAATACAATGTAGATAGGGCTACTGTAAGGTAGGTGCATAAGTGGCTGGATAACTGTACTCAGAGAGTAGTTATTAATGGTTCCCAATCCTGCTGGAAAGGTATAACAAATGGGGTTCCGCAGGGGTCTGTTTTGGGACCGTCTCTGTTCAATATCTTCATCAATGACTTAGATATTGGCATAGAAAGTACGCTTATTAAGTTTGCAGATGATACCAAACTGGGAGGGATTGCAACTGCTTTGGAGGACAGGGTCATAATTCAAAATGATCTGGACAAATTGAAGAAATAGTCTGAGGTAAACCGGATGAAGTTTAAAAAAGACAAATGCAAAGTGCTCCACTTAGGAAGGAACAATCAGTTTCACACATACAGAATGGGAAGAGACTGTCTAGGAAGGAGTACGGCAGAAAGGGATCTAGGGGTTATAGTGGACCACAAGCTAAATATGAGTCAACAGTGTGATGCTGTTGAAAAAAAAGCAAACGTGATTCTGGGATGCATTAACAGGTGTGTTGTGAGCAAGACACGAGAAGTCATTTTCCGCTCTACTCTGCGCTGGTTAGGCCTCAACTGGAGTATTGTGTCCAGTTCTGGGCACCACATTTCAAGAAAGATGTAGAGAAATTGGAAAGGGTCCAGAGAAGAGCAACAAGAATGATTAAAGGTCTTGAGACCATGACCTACAAAGGAAGGCTGAAAGAATTGGGTTTGTTTAGTTTGGAAAAGAGAATACTGAGAGGGGACATGATAGCAGTTTTCAGGTATCTAAAAGGGTGTCATCAGGAGGAGAGAGAAAACTTGTTCACCTTCCCCTCTAAGGATAGAACAAGAAGCAATGGGCTTAAACTGCAGCAAGGGAGGTTTAGGTTGGACATTAGGAAAAAGTTCCTAACTGTCAGGGTGGTTAAACACTGGAATAAATTGCCTAGGGAGGTTGTGGAATCTCCATCTCTGGAAATATTTAAGAGTAGGTTAGATAAATGTCTATCAGGGATGGTCTAGACAGTATTTGGTCCTGCCATGAGGGCAGGGGACTGAACTCGATGACCTCTCGAGGTCCCTTCCAGTCCTAGAGTCTATGAATCTATGAATCGTTAACTATAAAAGCCTGAGAAATTGGCAGAGCAAATCATAGCATATAGAGTAAAAACATAACATTCATCTGGAATTACTGTCTGGCTCATGCATATTTACAAATGTCTTAATTCTATTTATTTTAATTTATCTATTTAAATAATGTATTCCATGCCCACTACAAAAAAGAGCCATCTCTGTGCTGTGCATAAGGTAATTAAATAATTCAGTAATTAAAACGCAAATTGTGCCGAATAGTACAGATTCCCAAGCATCAGCCACTCTCTGTCAACACAGAAAGAGTAAAGGAAAACAAGGGGAAGTTAAATGGTCTTGAATAGAATGACCCCTCAGAAGTCTTAAACACAGTCATAAAGGGATGTCAATGGACAGCTTCTGATAGGGAGAGCCATAGCTATGGTGCTGACACTGAGATGGCCCTAACAATCTGAATACTACAAACAAGCACGTTGGGCTTTATTGAGTGAAAAATCCATCCATTGTCTGCACCAAGGCAGCAACCACTTCAGAAAAAGCTACATTCAAAAGAGAGGTCTCTTTTGGCCTTATAAGGTGTGGAAAAGTTAGGTGACACTTGTAAGGCCTGATCCTGCAGTGTGCTGAGCAGAGAGACTAAGCAGAGCTGGGCAAAAGTTTTCAAACCACATTTTTGCCTTTTATTTGGAAAATGAAACATCTTGTAAAAAGCAGATGACTTTTCTCCCCGACCCCCATTTTTGGCTAAATTTTCCTTACTTTTTTATTGAAATGATCAAAAACATTATTAAAATTTTTCTATTAATGAAAGTCTGATTTTCAGTAAACAAAAAAAAATCCTATAATGTTTTTATTTTTTATTTTTCAACTGAGCAAGCTCAAATCTCACTGATGCAAAGGGGAGATAAGTGTGTTAATTGCTTCACAGGTGGCAGTCAGTACCTACCATGATCAGACTTTAAGGTACACTGTATATGTCCGCACAGCAAGGACAAACCCATGGCTGGCCCATACCAGCTGACTCGGGCCCGCAGGGCTGTTTCATTGCTGTGTACTGGAGTCGGAGGTTGCCAAGCCCTATTATGTACAGTGTTTAATTTGTAATGAAAGAGGTTCTGGGGCTCAAGCAATTTTTTTACTTTCATAATTGAGGCGGCAAGCCCAGAGGTGCTGGGGCTATGAACTGCCAAGCCTAGAGGTTCTGGGGCTCAGCCCTGGTAAGCCCTGGCACAAATTAAGCACCGACTATATTGTCTTCTGGAGGGAGCCTGGGCTCTGAGCCCAAGCCCTCTCGCAGAGTCACAGAGCTCAGGCTCCAGCCAAACCACAGAAGTCTACACAGCAGTGAAACAGGCTCACAGCCCGGGCCCACGTCAGCTGGCATAGGCCAGCCACGGTGTTTAACCGCTGTGTAGACATACCCATAGAGACCCCAGTTCAGCAAAGCATTTGAGCATATGCTTAACTTTAAGCACACGAGTGATCACATCCCTAATGAGCAAAGCACTTAATCATGTATTTAAGCGCTTTGCTGAATCAGGGACATAGAAAAAAGCACACTGTACATGACTTCTAAATGTAATTTGTTTGCAAATCATTTTAACAATCACACTGCTGCGTTTAAAGGCCAGTTATAATGCAACTGAATATAGAGTTTGTTGAAACATAAAACATTTTCCTTTTGAGCTGCAAGTAATTATAGAAATTTAAAAAAAACAAGTTCTAAAGATAAATAGCTGTCTCAAATTACTAAAACATATCATGAGAGTGACTGTGCTTTGACTACAGATCTCTGGTAGTTTTTGCAGGCATATTGGTGTTTTTTAATGCTGGTGGCCTGCCTGATTTCCTATGATGACAATAATAAATAATCATTCCAGTCTAGGTAATTACATTTTGTGTATCTAAAATCCACCTGCAATTTCAAATGCATATAGTTCTCTTCTTCATTTGATGTCCCAAAGGGTTATGTATGCGTTACTGTGCATTGTTAAACAGCTGCTGCATTTCACTCCAAAGAACTTAAATATCAGAGGTGAGTTCAAGTTTACAAAGTGTTTCAGGTGAAAGACACTAGATAAATGTGAGTAATTATTATTAGTGTTTTAAAGTACTGTATGTGTTCATTTACTTTTCTTCACATAATTCTTATGATTTTTTGAATATGAACAAATGATAATAATAGAATTGGAAAAGTTCAGTAAATCTAGGTAATTAACCTGCCAATGATGACTATAAAAACAACATAACATATGAATGGTCATACTGGATCAGACCAATGGTCCATCTAGCCCAGTATCCTGTCTTCTGACAGTGACTAGGGACAGATGTTTCAGAGGGAATGAACAGAACCAAGCAATTATCGAGTGATCCGTCTTCTGTTGTACAGTCTTAGTCTCTGACAGTCAAAGGTTTAGGGAAACCCAGAGCTTGGGGTTGCATCCCTGACCCTCTTTAATAGCGCCTGATGAACCTGTCCTTCCTGAGCTTATCTAATTCTTTTTTTTAACTGTTACATTTTTGGCCTTCACAACATCCCCTGGCAATGATTCCACAGGACTGTGCATTGTATAAAGAAATATTTCCCTATGTTTATTTTAAACCTGCTACCTATTCATTTTATTAGGTGATCTCTGATTCTTGAGTTACATGAAGGGGTTAATTAGTCTTCCCTATTCACTTTCTCTACACGATATGCGGTTTTATAGACTTCTTTCATATTCCCGCCTCCCGTAGATGTCTCTTTTGTAAACTGAACAGTCGCAGTCTTCTTAATCTGTCCTCATACGGAAGCTGTTCCATATTCCTAATTATGATGTTGCCCTTCTCTGCATCTTTTCCAATTCCAATACATCTTTTTTGAAATAGGGCAACCAGAACTTCACACAGTATTCAAGTTGTGGGCATACCATGCATTTGTATAGTGTCATTATTATATTTTCTGTCTTTTTTTCTATCCCTTTCCTAATGGTTCCTAACACTGTTAGCTTTTTTGACTGGTGCCACACACTGAGCAAATGTTTTTTTCTCGTGCTATTGTTTAATCTCATTTATATTTATACTGGTCTATAAAATAAACATCTAGGAACACTTATTTCCAGAAGTGTGGTTCCAGTTTTGTTTCACAATAACACTCTGAAGAATCTATGATCACCTCGTACTTCACAGTTTCTCTCTACTATTCACAGTGTTGAAGCAGTATGTTGACTTCACATCCTTCTGCTCCAAACTACACAGGTCCCCACCCCTGGATCTGAAGGAGAATCTCCATTAGCACTCTTAATGAGCAGGGATCCTAATTTTCCATGATAAAAATATAAATTAAAATCTATGTTTTTCTGTGATTAAAATTAAACCCTGAACTTTAGTTTCCCTAGCCACAATATGTCTAGGTATCAGTTAAATACAATGTTTTATTGATACATTTACAATTTTTAAGATGACAGCCCGAGCCCTGCCCATTTTTCTGATAATCCAAATTTTAGATTATACAATCTGGCCCTGGTCCCAGTTGGATTGGATAATTGGGGTTCCACTATATATGTTTTTATTTTTTCACAAAATGTAAAAACTAAAGATTCTCTGCAAAAAAACCTCACAAATTCCATGTTTTTCTGTCGCAAACGGATTTCTAGGATTTCTGCTAACGTGCAATTCTAATTCTATCTAGTAGAAGACACATACACATTAGCCAGTTTATTATAATATATTTAGAGCTGGAAACTTTAGTTTAAAAGTCAGGATTTACAAGTTAAATCCTGCCAAAATCAGTGCAGGGGTATATTAATAAATATTTATTTACACTTCCTCTTCATCCAAAACATATCCCCAAAAGCCATGTTTTATCTGGCTGTACAATGCCTAGTGGAACAAACCCATGGAAAAAGCCATAGGAGATTAGGGTGACCAGATGTCCCTATCTTATAGGGACACTCCCGATGTTTGGGGCTTTTTCTTCCATAGGCGACTATTACCCCACACCCCCATCCCAATTTTTCACATTTGCTGTCTGGTCACCCTATAGGAGATACACAGAAGGGCAAAGTGGCTATGGAGAATCTACCCCCACTGAGTAGCCTCCAGTGTCCCCCTCTGCAAAAATCTCTGCATGGCTGACAGATTGCACCAAGAAAAGGGGAGTGACTAGGCAGTGCATAGATGATCCCCACCTGCATGTGAACTAAAGTGACTCCTTATGAAACAGCACTATCAGCACCAGCCCTATTAGTCAAAACACCATTGGCTAGATACAATAGCATTGTCTAGCCACGTGTGCTGTGCGTGTACCATTGGAGGAGTGACTTAGAAAAACTAGAGGCCTGGTAGACAAAGGAAGCCTAGCCCGCCTGTCAAGGACAACAAGAATCACCATGTTACTGGCTGAGATCTGACGGATTGACGGCAGGGTTTCTCCAGCCAGTGCAACAATTGTCCCATGCCCATATTGTATCCCACCACTTTCGCAGTGCGTTGGAGCATACAGAACAACGGCTCTGTGTTTAAACCCACTGGAAACCATGTGAGTGACACACAGGAGGGGTACAAAGGTGCTTCCCTTTGTTTTTACACAGAAGGCAACACACTGTATTTTTCATTATGCTCACAGTAATAAGTTCTTTTTCTGCAGCTCTTCCAGGAATGCAAGTTCCAGGCCAGCTAGTGAGCCTGTTTCTGTTCCCATTGAAGTCAATGGCAAAATTGCCATTAGACTTCAAAGGAAACAGGAATGAGCCCATGGAGAGTTGTACATGTAGAATAAAGACATAGGTGCCCCAGTCAGCAATTTTAGATCATCTAATAGTGAAAATGTCCAGGAGTAATATGGAAAACTGCCAAAATATTTCTAATATGTGGGTTTTACCAGCATGATATTTATTAGCAAAAAATTATCGCCTCAATTTTGCAAATAAATGTTGAAAAGCAGAAGCCCTACTTTTAATAGTAAAACATACAGGCAAATCATAAAGCACAAAGTTCTGGCTGACAACATAATGTCTTACATATCTGTGTTTTTTTCTTTGAATAGTAAATACAAAAATACTTAGCACTACCTAGCACTGTATATGGTCAAAGCACTTTGGAACCTGTACTAATCATTACTGAGTTTTAGAAGCTCGTTATATGCAAATGAATTCAGACATGAGAGTAGGCGTTAGGAAACAGAATATTAGAATACATTATAAAATGGACCAGAGAAAACAACTGATTTGATTGGCTGAGCATTCCAAGCACTGACTAGAGATCAGCACAATTCACTTAAATAGTTCCGCACTGTGAATTGTGCTGATTGCAGTCAGAGCTTAGAAGCTCATCATTTAATTAACAATATAAATATTTTAAAAATTAACAATTCATAAAACCACAATAAGAGGCTCCATTGTAAGTATAGAGTAGGATTAATTCTCAGTTGGCTGCTCTGATGGCACTTGGCCTTCAGTCTCTTGCCTTACAACAACACACTCGGTGTGAATTAGTGCAACACAATTCACGCCCTGTCACGTCACATTACTTAATTATGAAATGTCTTTAGCACTTTGGTCATTACTCAGCCTGTCTGATTGGCTGTGACTGATGTCATACCCATTTTAATAATAGCCTGTACATGCCTGGGTAGATCCGCCCCACGCCCCGCTTTCCTACTCTTTATTCATGAATTCCATTTCATAATAGTAATAATATACTCCAGGCAGTGCATTTCCAGGGAATTATTGCATTTCTCAAGTGGGCAAAGTCATTTGGTCACTCATCCTTATGCCTTGCAACACCAATCTAGGCATGTTATAATTGCCCAGAAATGCACTCTCTGGAGCATTATAATTCTTATCTGAAGTTCTTTCACTTTCACCTAACCAGTCCATGCAGATTCCAGTAAGAAGAGAGGTCATCTGGTCATGGAGATTAAGGCCAGAAGGAGTCACCAGATCATCTTATTGATCTCTTGTGTACCACAGGCCCCCAAAACCACCCAGCACCCAAACACTAAACCCAACAACCAAAATCAGTCCAAAATATTACAGTCCACAAGAATCTAGACTGTTCCTGTATTAAATTATTCTCTCTGGGTGGGCAATCAGACTCCACCTGTGGTGTATAGATATGTGTGTATATATAAGGCACCGAGCAACTCATGCACATAAAATTTCAACACATTAATTTACAAATATTAAACATATTTTATAAGATATAATCTACACACTTTCATGTCTCTTGACTATTCAGCAGCACCATCTCCTGAATTGAAAATGCACACAGTGACACTCCTGATTTAAGAAGAGATGTGGAGCCACGTACATTGATACAGTAGAATGCAGAGATTTTTTTTTTTTAATGTTAGACATTACGGAGATTGTTTATGAAACCTTACAGGAAATCCTTCTTGTAAAGCAACCTTTCAGTCTAATGATCAAAGAAAGGATAAACCATGTTACTTAGTTTATGGTAAACTAATGGTAAGTAAATACTTTGTTGAAGTAGAAGGAGAAAATAATTCATGGTTTAGAAATAATCCTCAGATTCAGCAGTGCCAAAATCTTGCAAGATGTTCTCATGAGAATTTGGCCCATCCAAGCCCCTTCTGGTTTTGGATCTTACTAGAGATGGGCTTAAATTGACCAATTGTGTCCAGATATCAAACCTGAACTCTTCCCCAGAGTTAAGGGTATTTGGAGCTGAGGCTTTGGGTCAACCTGTTGTAAACAGTTTGACAGTGCCTGTCATCCAAAGATCTCAAAATCACTTAATAAACATTAATGAGTGAAGCCCAGGTGAGGTTGGTCCGTATCACCAGTAAGTAAGGTTTGATAGTTGGTTATTCTAATATAGTTTACACCAGAAACTATAAACTACAAAACCTCTGAATCTACCTCCTCCCTCAGGATCATTCGCTTTTCAACAGTTACAGGTTCCTCACTCCTTTACTTTTTGATTCATAACCCTAGATTTTAAGAGACTATTATGATCATATAGTCTGACCTTCATAACACAATCCAGAGAACCTCACCCATGAATCTCTGCATCAAGTCAACAATCTCTGTTTGACCTTGTAATGGGATACACACACTGTTGCAGTGCTTCCTTGTGGCTAGGCATAGGGATTAGCTCTCATCCAATCTGGCATCCTTCTCAGTGGATGCTCACACCTTGGCCTTTCTGAGACTTGGGGTACTCCCTCTTTGTGACTCAACCCTCCAGTCACATCACTGTTTAGTCCTCCTCTTCTGGGGTGTCAAAGTCCCACTGGACAAGCTGTCCATATGGTGTGTCAGGGAGTCTTCCAGCCCAAGTGTAGGTCCAATGCCACTTTCCCACTGACTGGCAGAGAAATGTGTCCCTAAGTATAAGGATTCTATAGCTATCAACCACAGTCTACTCAATCTCAGACCCTGTTGCTGTTTTCCTGGGCTCCTTTGTACCTCTCTAACTCCTGTTCCACCTCTGGGTTTACCAGCTCAAGCTTTCTCCACTCCCAGTGGCTTCTTCATCCCTCTCTGCTTCTTGCCAGACTCTGTAGTCCAGGGCAGTATCCAAGGCCTTGCTCTCTCCCTAGAACTCTTCCTTGCCCCTAGCCAACTCCCTTTCACTCTAGGGAGTAACTACAGAGCTTCTCCCTGCAGCCCTCTCCTGTTCTCAACTGCCTGGATTTATAGAAGCCCAGCTGGGCTTTATCAGTCACTGGCTCTCCTCCAAGTGCAGCCTATAATGTCAATTGGTCCTCTTTAACCTGCTCAAGCTTTATGTGAGGAGGGCACCCCATCACAGGTCTATAGCATAGCTTGTAGAAAATTATAGGCTTAATGGGAGAGGAGAGCTATTGTTGTCTGCAGCTCTTCCTTTTTCTAATGGTTTCTGAAGGTAGACAGCTGGCCTTGACTCCCTGCTGTGAATCTTGAAATGGTAAATGCTTCACAGGAAACCTGCTCACCAATCCTCTTTCCCTAGCGCACCTACATGCAAGCTGTCTGACGACTCCTTCCCTGTCCATATGTAAAAAGCCATGCTAGATTTAACTGCTGTCGAGAGACTAAAGGCTTGTCTACAAAGTGTGATAATGGGCACCAGTGGAATGTGAATTCAAATTCACAATAACATTTGGTGCATAAATGGCTGGTGTAGACCCTGCTGGCATGCACAAAAAGTTCCCTAGTGCATACTAACATAGAACTGTTTCAAGACATGGTCAAATTGTTACTGAGCTGCGTAGACAAGCCCTGAGAGAAAGAAGGCTAGTTTTGTGGTTGAAATATAAGATTGTGGCTCAGGAGCCTTAGTTGGGCTCCTGGCTCTTTTAGAGGTTTCCTGTGTGACCTTGGGCAAGTCAACCACAGCCATATTTCAAACATGAAAACGGATACCTTAGCCGTCACAAATTGGGCCTCAAATTGGAGGCCATTTGGGGTTCTAATTTCTCTGTGCTACAGTTTGCCCATCTATAAAATGATCCTAATGAATGATGAAGAAGTCACTATATGTCCTGAGAAAGGTGGGATTTGGGCTTTCTTTGCTTCCATCCCTGAAGATCATGATTTGGGAAACAGGCCATGTGGTGTCCCACAAAAGTTGAAAGAGGAGAGTGTTGCAAGCTATTGAAGCAGACCTCACTGTAGAAAGTAGGAAAGAAATAGAGGATATTAAGACTGGAACAGGGGACTGCCAGTTGGACTCACGGAGACAGAGGTTTATGGCTGCAGATAGTAAGCATGCTGAACTCCACAGTTCGGCTGAGCTAATTTCTCTGAGTTTTTTCTGATTCATTTCAAAAGTATATGAACCAGTATTTTTTTAGTCAATAAACACCATGAAAGCCTCCACCAAAAGTAAACACATTTCATCACCTATAGTGTGTGTACCCTTTTGCACTGCCCATCGCACGGAGCTGTGAAATCTCTGAAGAGACTGTTGTTAAAGTAACTGGGACAGGAACAAGCTCGATATTTTAATTTTAATGATATGGAATGTCAAGTTATAAATAACAAATTAAAGATTCTCATGATTTCTTTCTTTGGAGTTCTTGTATATCTGCTGGAGACACTAGAGGAAACAAGGGGGAAGACTAGCTAAATCAGCGGCTCTCTGTTGAAAATTGGAGCAAGTGGAGGCAACAGTGCCGGTCCTAAGCCCAAATAAAAGAGGAGGTGAAGATAGAGCTCAAAACCCAAGTATCAATCAGTAACGCTGCTTTACCACTTTATATTCGAATTCATGTTATATCGGGTCACGTTATATCAGGGTAGAGGTGTATTATAGCAATAGAGAAGTTCAAGAACAAGTAAATACAGATCAGATTCCACATTGCACTTAGCAACTGTTCCAGTATTTTACAGGACCAGGCTGATGAAAGCCTGGAAGACAGATAGTCAAACTGAAAGAAGACAGTAGTCAATATAGCAGAGGAACACAGCATGGGTGAATGGTTTGACATTGTGACTGGAGTTAGACAAGGGAATTGTTATCACCAATCCTCTTTGCATTAGCAACAGATTGGGTGATGAAGCTGGCAACAAAAGGCATTCTGGATGGTATAAAATGGGTTAGCAGAGACAAGTTCCATGACCTTGACTTTGCCAGCAATGTTGCTTTGCTAAGTATGACGTGGAATGGAATGATTGCCCTTAATTCAGAGGTAGAATTGGAAGAAGCAAAAATTGGACTGAAAGTAAATGCAAAGAAAATTAATATTATGAAGCTAGGAAACTGAACAACTGGATGGAACAGCAGAAGAGTTCTGCTATCTGGGAAGTGTGATGATATTTGAGGTGGCTGCAATAAAGATATTCATAGGAGATTAGGAAAAGCAAACACCACTTTTGGAAGGATGAACAAGATCAGGTCAAACAAAGATCTCCACATCAAACTAAAAGTCAAGTATGTATGCACTGTATGCAGCTATATTTATGTTACGTATGGTGCATACTACTGGCAGTACTGAGAAAAAACAGTGCTTGCTGCCCCACTGCCCACTCAAGTTTGGCCCCACCAGCCCTCTGTTGTGATGAGGGTCATCAGGGCCAAAACTGAGCATGCACAGGGGTCTCAGCACTGCTCAGGTTTGGACCCATGGCCCTTCACCTGAATAGCATGGTGACCTTCTGTGCACTGGAATTGCAACACCACTTACTCAGTTTTAGCCTTGCAGCCCCTCTGGTAGGATGGAGGGGCTGCAGGACCAACCCTGAGGGATGCTGCCAACCCCTGTACATGGGGGTGACAACATCAGTCACTTAATTTTGGCCCTGCAGCTCCTACATCATGACAAATGGTCACAGGGCCAAATCTGAGTGGGCAGTGGGACAGCCAGCACTGCTGCTCATCACTTGCTGTGGTGCCAACTCTTGTACCAGAACTTCCCACACAGAAGCCTAACCAGCTTTGCCCCACTTCAAGCAGCCCATATCCCTCCTCAGGGATGGGTAGTGACACTGTATCTAGGCAGACCAGGCTGGAAGGTGGAGACTTAGCATTTTCGGATGAGGTGCAGTGGCTGCAGCAAGGATGTATCTTCAGAGATTGACAGTGCAAATTTATGGAGAGTGTTCCTGGATCAGATGATCCCATGTACTGTACTGAGTATGCTACTATGTGGAGCAGAGATTTAGCCAATGATAGTGGCTGACAAAAAGAGATTGGAAGCTGACCATCACAGATGGCTGAAAAAGATACTACACATTTAATGGAAAGACAAAATAACAAATGCGAGAATAAGGCAGCTGAAGGAGCTGGACATGCTAGAAAATACCAGTGAAAGAAGGCTCAGGTGGTTGGGACAGGTATAAAGTATTGAAGAGGGGAGACATGCTAACCAAGCATTGAATTGGGTACCCAATGGAGGAAAGAGAAAGTGAGGAAAGGCAAGAAAGAACTGGCGGAAGACAGTGACAGAAGATATTGGATGCATTGGCATCACCTGGGAATAACATCATAACTAGAGAAAACAAAAGGAGACCTTGTGGCACCTTAGAGACTAAAATTTATTTGGGCATACGCTTTCATGGGATATAACCCACTTCATCAGATGCATGGAGTGGAAAATACAGGAAGCAGGTATAAAAATATAGCACATGAAAAGATGGGAGTTGCCTTACCAGGTGGCGGGTCAGTGCTAACAAGGCCAATTCAGTCAAAGTGGATGTGGCCCAGTCCCAGAAGTTGCCAAGAAGGTGTGAGCCTCAACAGAGGGAAAATTATTTTTGTAGTGACCCAACCACTCCCAGTCTTTATTCAGGCCTAATTTGATGGTGTCAAGTTTACAAATTAATTCTAATTCTGCAGTTTCTCATTGAAGTCTGTTTTTGAAGATTTTTTGTTGAAGAATGGCCACTTTAAACTCTGTTATTGAGTGTCAGTCAGCATGAATAGGTTGGAGTATGAACGAGAAGGTGCTAGGCAACTCACAGACACCACACTCTATAGGCCATTACCCTCTGATCCCACTTAAGGATATAAAAGAAACTGTACCATCTGCTCAAGAAACTCCCATCTTTTCATATGCTGTATATTTATACCTGCTTACTGTATTTTCCACTCCATGCATCTGATGAAGTCAGTTATATCCCAAGAAAGCTTACGCCCAAATAAATTTATTAGTCTCTAAGGTGCCACAAGGACTCCTCATTGTTTTTACTGATACAGACTAACATGGCTACCCCTCTGAAACCCATAACTAGAGAGGACAGTAATCAGCAGAGGAACTGGACTGCCGTATGTGTCAGTGGCACAGGAGGAACTAAGGTCTAAGAGAAGGGAGGCATGGTGGGGAAGATAACTGAGAAGCATGACATGGAGTTCTCTTCAGATTTGAATTGTTTCATTTGACATCTTAAAATAACATTTAATTTGATAAGGATCTGAACCAAATGCCCCACATCCATTTACCCCCCCCCCTCAATGGGGGATTATCTTAAAGGGCTTGTTACCATGTAAATAGAGTGAAAGGCTGGAACTGCAGAGATCTGAGTTCTAGATCTTAATATACCACTGGACTACTCGGTGACATTAGGAATGTCAATTCACTTACCAGTACCTTAGTTTCCACTCTATAAAATGTGGACAATGATATCTCTCTCTTTTGTAAAGTGCTTCAAGATCTACAGCTGAAAAAAAGCAGGTGATATTATCTGCCTCCAAACTTTGTGGCTGGGTCCCATGTACACATTTAATTAGTTTTTTGTTGTTAACTGTGTTCAATGTAATAGCATTGTTGTAAACAGAAGCTGCAAAACACAGATGTTAAATTTTTAAAGGAAAAAAAATCAGGGAACCATAAATTTAAAAAAAAAACTGTTTCAAATACACATCATACGAAGCTATGAAATAAATATATATCTTCTCTTTACCAAGCAGTAAAACCCAATGAATGTTGAATGTTAAGTCATTTTATTACTGCATAAAGTGGTCCTATGCTATAGAATTGGTTATGACACTAAACTTATTAAATTTAATCAAAGGTGTACTGGTAAATCAGGGTTTCCAGCAGTTTTACCCTGGTAATCTTCTTTGTACTACTATATAGCTGAGTTCTACTATGCAACATAATAAATTGAAAAAAATTTTTAGAGGAATTAATTGTTGTGGCAATGGATACTTAAATATTACAGCACTATTTGATGATGCATGTTAGCTGCCAGTGTCTCAAAATGCAGTATATATTTCAATTCAATCACTCTGACACAGAGAAATCTAGATCTCTCTCAGCCCTGATCTACACAGGAGAGGCAGGGGATCGATCTAAGTTATGCAACTTCATATAGCTGAAGTCACCGTACTTAGATTGACTTACCGTGGTGTCTTCACCATGGTGAGTCAACTGCTGCCACTCCCCTGTCGACTCTGCCTGCGCCTCTCGTGGTGCTGGAGTACAGGAGTCGACGGGAGAATGCTTGGGGGTCGATTTATCACATCTGATTTATCGTTTCTAGACTAGATGTGATAAATCAATCCCCGTTGGATCGATGGCTGCCTGCTGATCTAGTGGGTAGTGTAGACATTCCCTCAGTTAAATTTGCACAGTACTCCAATTTTAAATCACTTTCCATAAGTTTCCTTAAATTCACTAGACAGACTTTGATATACATGATGAAGATGACCATTGATTTTAATGGAGTTAACAATCTCATCACCCAGAGAGCTGGTAGCACAGCGAGTTGAGGCTGCGGAGGAGGTGGGACAGCAGGGGAGGAGCTAGGGGCTAGCCTGCCCAGCTGGGAACTCAAGGACCGGGCAGGACGGTCCCACAGGCCAGATGTGGCCCACAGGCTGTAGTTCGCCCACCTCTGCTCTATGAGGTAGTGGGGAAAGGGGAGCAAGGTGGGTAGAAGGGTTGTCCTGGGCCAGAGATTAATGAATTTTGAAAGGGAATAAGAGTATAGAATTGACAGATGTGTGTGTGTACAGGGCAGGGGAAACCTTGAGTCTAGGAATGTCCAATCAATAGAAGTGAAATTTTTTTTGAGAGAGAACCCCTTTATTAAAATTTTGGCTGCACAGCTTTGACAAAGCAGCATTGTTTTCCTTAGTGCCTAAAGAGTAGATCTGTTTGTGCATCACATTTATTTGAATTTCAGCTTAAATCAGGGCCGCTCAGAGGATTCAGGGGGCCTGGGGTAAAGCAATTTTGGGGGCCCCTTCCATAAAAAAAGTTGCAATACTATAGAATACTGTATTCTCATGGGGGCCCCTGTGGGGCTGTGGGAAAAATAAACATTTAAAAACCTTCCGTATCTCAGCACAAACCCAGTTTTGAGAAAACTTCTTTTCAAGTCACCTTTACAAGGTATCACTGGTTCTCAGCATCAGCTAGTCCTAAAAGGCACTAAAGCTCATTAAAAGGGTTGGACAAATATTTTCCGTCAAAACTTTTTTTGGATCAAAACCTAGAGGTTTTTAAAAAGCGGAAGAAAATCACAGACAATGTCTGCTTTCCTTCAAAATTTGTTGTGGTTTTTTTAATTGAAAAGCTGAAATTAGTCTGCCAAAACCTGAACATGATTTGGGATTTCAGAAGTGTGTGGCCAAATATTTGCTGCTTGCTGTGTTTGATTGTTTAAAGAAACAATAAAAAAATTCTGCTTAAAAAAATCCAAAACTTTTGAACTACCTCAGCTTGTGACCAAATGCCTGAGCCCATCCAGTCAGAGATTTTCCCAGGTTTCTGATACTCTGCTGGCTTCCTTGACTCATATCTGTCTCTATAACTTTGGGTTCATTTAGGTTAGAACATAAGAACATACCGACAGTGGCCAATGTCAAGTGCCCCAGAAGGAGTGAACCTAACAGGTAATGATCAAGTGATCTCTCTCCTGCCATCCATCTTCACCCTCTGACAAACAGACTAGGGACACCATTCCTTACCCATCCTGGCTAATAGCCATTAATGGACTTCACCACCAGGCATTTATCTGTTTCTTAGAGACTGGCTCCATGGGGTCCCTCACAAACTGACAGACCTCCAAATGCCCACAATCCAACCCCCGCTTCCCCTGACCACCACCCCCAGAACCTCTGCCCCCTCCCTGTCCCCTGACTGTCCCCGGGACTCCCTGCCCCTTATCCAGCCACCCTGGTCCCTTGTTGAGCTGTGTGGTGAAGGATATTCTATTTTGCAGAGGATTTCAATAGGGAGGATGGAGCCCTGGATTTTGAGTCAGTCTGGTAGGTAGGTTGTTCGGAGCCAGGCAGGTGACCTGGCAGAAAACCAGGCAGGTTTAACTGAAATCAACCCAACTCCACAAAACACTTGTATTTCAACAAATGCTAAACTTCAAAGAAACACTTCACCAGAATATTTCTGACCAGCTCTAAGTCCTAGGACAGGTCCTAGGCTGTGTTTAAACTCCAAATGCTTGGTCCATTCTGCTCCATTCCACAAGCAAAGTATTTGATCTTGAGAAGTATTTTATGAGCCCCAGGGTTGAGTCATCTCTGGCAGCAATGCTTTATCACATGCAGAGAGAGAGTAAATGTCTGCAGTGGCAGGGAAAAGCACCTCAGCTTTGTTTTGGATTTGGAATATTAACAGAGAGCCCCAAGAAAGCATGGTTTTGTGGTTAAAGAGCTGGTTTGGAGTTTGCGCGATGTGAGCTCAATACTGGCTGTCACAGACTGTCTGTCTCACCTGAGGCAAGTCATTTTATAGCCCAGGCCTCAGTTCCCCACCTCTAAAATGGAAATAAATCTTTCTTTGTTGGTCTTGTCCATTCAGATAAGAAGTGTTGTGGGGCAGGGTGTCTGTACAGTGCCTAGCATCATGGGGCCCTGATCTTACCTGAGACCGCTAGGTTCTCTTGCAACATTAATAATCCCCCAAGAATGCACTCCTGTGCACCAGCTGGTCCTGGATCTCCAGAGATGAAAAGGCAAGTCCAGCAACCTCCATGGCTATCTAGTCCCTATATCTTTTCATACCAAATTTCAAGGCAGAGAAATTCTATTAACACCCTCATTAAAACCTTGATTGTGATGGAAACACTGACTGGGCATTAGCTACATTGGTGCAAACCTCAACAGTGTAACTATAGTACAGAGGTAAAAGGACTCTTCAGTCCCCAGGACTCCCTGCTCCTTATCCAACTCCCCCAGCCCCGGCCGCTTACCCCTTCTCCCGGAGCCTCAGCGCGCATGTCCAGGAGTGTCCCTAGACAGTGCTGCAGCCACATGCCTCCGGCGGGGCCTGAGCTCCTCCCCGCTCAGAGCCGCATGGTAAGTGGGGTGAGCTCCAGTGGGACCAGAGCTCCTGTCGCTCGGCCGAGAGCTCGCAGCCCCACCCCCTTATCATGTGACTCTGAGCGGGGAGGAGCTTAGGCCCCGCCGGAGGCATGCGGCTGCAGCGCTGTCAGTGACGCTCCTGGACACGCACACTAAGGTGCTGGGGAGATGGCGGGGGAGGAGGGGCGAGCATTAGCCCTTCTCGTGGGAGCCCCTGTGGGGCCTGGGGCAAATTGCCCCACTTGCCCCCCCCGGGCAGCCCTGCTTACAATCATTAAAAGAACTCCCACTCCAGATCTAGGTACCCATGACAGAAAATTAAAAACAGAAACCAACAAAGACAAAATACAGCTGGAGCATAATCATCTTTTTCTGCACAAGAAGCTGTTCCACAGAACCAAATTTTCCCCACCACAGCTTCTGCAAAACCCTAATTTCTACCTCCATATAAGAATCCATAGGCCAGTCCCAGCTCCACAAATCTTAGTCCTATCCCCAAATGCCTTCTCGAACAAATGGCCTGTTGTCATAGTATAATTCCCAAATCTGGACCTTAGCGTCCAAAATATGGGTACTAGCATGCATTCCCCTAAGCTTAATTACCAGCTTAGATCTGATAGGCTGCCACCAATCAGGACTTAGAGTAAAGAGCCTGATAGACTCTGGTCTCCCCCAAAAACTTTCCCTGGGGGTCCCAAGACCCAAATTCCTTGAGTCTCACAACGAAGGGAAATAAACCATTCCCTTCCCCCTCCCTTCTTCCTCCCAGCTTCTTCCCGCCCTGGGAACACTAGGAGATCGCCTGATTCAACTTCTTGAATCACCACACCGAGAGGAGTGTTACCTTCCCCCTCACCCAGAGGCTATACTGATTCAAGCTGCGTGAATCTAACACAAAGAGAAAATTTATCCTTCCCTTCTCCCCACCAATTCCCTTGAACCTTAACTAGGAGAAAAAAATCAAACAGGTCTTAAAAAGCAAAAAAAAAGAAAGAAAAAAGTAAAAGGTTTATCTCTGCACTTTAGATGGTAAAAAGTTACAGGGTCTTTCAACTTATAAACAATAGAAATAAACTTTCTCCAGCAGAAACACAATTTAAGCTACTTCCAGCAAGTACCCATATGCAAATAAGAAAACAAATTAAAAGACTATAACCGCCTTTTTTCTTACTCACAATTCTGAATAGATAAGAGACTGTAGCAGGGAGATTAGCAGAAACCTGGTTGCACCTCTAGTCCCGTCCAGGACCCAGAAAGAACAAAGCTAAACCCAAAACCCAGAAATAAAGGCTTCCCTCCACGAGATTTGAAAGTATCTTGTCTCCTGATTGGTCCTCTGGTCAGGTGTTTGCAGGTCACTGTTTGTTAACCCTTTACAGGTGAAAAAGAGACATTAACCCTTAGCTATCTGTTTATGACACCTGTATAGCATGTCTATCAGGTCAACAAATTCATGCTGTTTTAAACCACGCAGGGAGTGATTTCCAAAGCTGAGACTCATGGAGAATGCTCTGCCAGAAGCTCCCTTTTGTACACAGCACCAAAAGAATGACAGCTTAAGCTCAACTGTTATTATAAATAGTAATAAGCAAATATCAGCTTGCCTGGTACTTTTGTCATCAATAGGAAGAATATGAAATCTCCAGTCATACACATTACGTGAGGAAATGGTAGTTCTCAGTGTTTTATGAAACTGAACTGTCATGTCACATTGTCAAGAAAATCTGCCCTGCAGTAAGTTAGCTGTCAGTCAAAGTTCAACATTTGCCTCCCCACAGTGACTGTGGTGCTGCAGTCTAGGAAGGTACCACAGTTACTGCAGATACAAGATGAAGTGAATATTGAGTTTTTATTTGTGCCATTTTACCAAAAAAAGCATATTTTTTTATATAAGCAATATGGAGGATAGCTCTCCCTAATATATCACCTGGTTCTGGAAGCTGACAGGTCATGTTTACTTTGATCCAAAGATCTCCAGCAACATCCAATAAAATTTCACCAATTTAACCAATATGCTGCTGTAATCGCCACAGTTCTCGATATATATTTATACCTCCTGGATTCTCACACTGCAGGAGAAACTGAAACATCTCTTAAGAAATTTGCTACCAATATTAATCCTTGCCCATTTCAACATAGACTTTGCCATCATCTAATATAATTTTATTTGGCTAGCTGAAAAGGATATCGCCTGGACACACGAATTAACCAAGAATCATTGTTTTTCTTTTAAGAATGATAGATCAAGTTACACAGTCAAATAGAACAAATGGAAATGGAGCATCCCTGACAGATTCCATTAGAGAAGGCGTTCTTTCAAAAATGACTGAAATTCTCAATATAGATGCAATTTATTTATTCTACTTTTGTTGACCAGCACAGAGGTAATGAACAGTTACATATGGAATTCTCTGATTCCATACCATTTATGATAAAAAGCAGTGTATCTAGTGGTTAGAGCAGGGCATTGACAAATAAAACTCCTAGTTCTGCCACTGACTTTTTGTGTGAATTTGGGTAAGTCACTTAATATCTTTGGGCCTCAATTTACCCATGTATAAAATTAGTATAACTCTTAATACACCTACCACACAGGAATATAGTGGGAATAAATCTTTACTATTATAAATCACATTGTGATCCTCTAATATGAGGTTATACAAGCGCAAGCTCATTATTTTTATCTTTAAAATTTAAAAATGAATAAGACTAATACCCTTCATCAGACTCAAACAGGACCAGTTCTCAAACCAACATAAGAAACAAAGGCATTTCTCAGCTGCAATGCAGAAATATTGATCCTAAGTACTTCCTCATCCCAAAGAGAGCTGTATTCTTTCTGCCTGTAATAGTCACAGTGAGGGAAGAAGCTGCTAAAAGGGGTGTGACTTTTGCTACAAAGAGTTGTTTTCTGTTTTATTTTTTAGGTTTAACACAGCAAACATTTGTTTTTTTCTACTCTGACATTTATTGAAAGGGCCTCCTTTTCAGCTGGTTGGAAAATGGGTTCCCCCATCCCCCCATGGAAAATTTACCGTTTTCATCAAAAATAAAAGAAAACTATCCAGAAGCAAATAATTTCAGTAAAAAACTGACAAAAAAATTCAAGGAAGGCATTTTTTGCAAAAATATTTGTTTAGCTGAAAACCCAATTTTCCACTAAAAAGATTTTTGACAGAAAATTTTCACCCAGCCCTAATTAGCAGCCTTTTTAGAGGCAAAGCTACTGTATGGCTATAAATACTACAGGGATTGGCAACTTTTGGCATGTGGCCCAGTAGGGTAAGCCCCCTGGCGGGTTAGGCCGGTTTGTTTACCTGCCGCGTCCGCAGATTTGGCCAATCGCGGCTCCCACTGGCCGTGGTTTGCCATCCCAGGCCAATGGGAGCTGCGGGAAGCCAATTCCTGATATACTTTATATCTACATATATTGAAAGCCACTTATAAAAGAAGGAAAATGGGGAAAAACCACTTGCATGCATAGTATTGTTATAAGCAAGCAAAATTTAATTTACATAATCCTTCCAATCCAATGTCTTTTGCTATGGAGGTTGATACTGGGGCTAGCCAGGAGAATACTCAGTCCCTTGACACAAATGGGAGATTTCCAGTTATCCAGTAAACTGTTGGAGAGTCAAAGAAGAGAGGATAAAGATTCAGAAGAGCTCTGTTCAGAAGGTAGAGCCCTGCCCTGTGAAGATAAGTATGCACCTGGAAAAGTTACTTTAAGTGACTATTTCACATCAGCACAATCAAATTTTGTTCTGCTTCCCAATTGAGTGCCTCTCTGTGCCTCCCAACTCTCCCTTCTGTTGAAAGAGAAGCATTGTCTCTTTCTTTGAATCCCTCCAGGGGCTCCCATTTCTCCATTATATAAGATGCAAATTTTTTTCCCTTCCCACGAACCCCACCATATTTATCCACCCTATTATTTAGTCTCTCTCACATGCCCTCCACTCTGCCATAATGAAAGCCCCCATGCCTTATTTGCCTATTTCTCCCACAACCGACTTTATACTTTCTTCCACACTGTCCTTAAAGGAACCACCTTCCTGAGCTAACTGAAAAAGAACCCTTACTCCACCGCACTCTCTACTAGGCTTCACTGAAGAGCTGCATAATCTTATTGATGTAAACTCTGTCCTTCACCACCTGCATGCAATCTCCTTCTTGTTCCTTCTCCCTGCACCTCCAGTTGTGCTATGTCCACATTTAGTTTGTAAGTTCATCAGGGCAGGGATCACATCATCTTATCTGCTCTATTGTGAGGTAGCTATTACATTTTGAGTACTATAAAATAATAAAAATAATCTGAACATTTGTGGCAAGTAGGACCAGATATTATACTTTTCCCAGTATTCTGAAACACCTTAAAGGGCAAATTAAATCAGGTCAACCAGAACTTTCAAAAGATAAGAAACATCTCACTGTGTGAACACACACAGTTTTATAAATGTGTGGGAACATTCATTTATCATCTTTTGAAGTTCTCTAGTTTTAAAGTGGACAAAATGGGCAAAGCTTTATTTATATATATATCACACATACACACACAAGGATGGAAATTATTTATTCAGATATGAGAGGCTGACACATTTGTTGCACGTGTGTCAGTGCAATTATAGGCATGCCACACACTTGTTCATTAGCTGTTATATTACAGCCATGCCACAAGGCAGCAGCAACAAAAGAAAGCTATAAGGACCTCAACGGTCTTGATAAATTCTATTTGAAAACTTTACACTTGTGTTTTGATCCTGCTGTCCTCACACCAGAGAAAACTCCCACTGATGACAGCCCAGGGCTGGTGCAACCCATTAGGGACCTAGGCGGTCACCTAGGGTGCTAGCATTTGGGGGGCGGCATTTCAGGTACTTCAGCGGTGACTGCGGCAGCCAGATCTTCGGCCACCCCAGTCGGCGGTGACATTTAAGCGGAGGGACCTGGGGCACGGGGGCACAGCGAGGGCATCCTGCAGCGCGGCATGCAGGGGAACTGCTCCCTGCCCCAGCTCACTGCTGCTCCACCTCCTCCCCTGAGCACACCGCCCTGCTCTGCTTCTCTCCCACCCAGGTTTGTGGCGCCAAACAGCTGATTGGCACCGCAAGCCTGAGGGGCGGGAGAAGTGGAGCGGCGACAGTGTTCTTGGGGAGGTGGGGGATGGAGAGCTACCACAGGGCTTGAGGAGGGGGGAGCAAGGTGGAAGTTTCACCTAGGGCATGAAACATCCTGGCACCCACCCTGTGACAGCCTAAATAGGGACTGCAAAATTGGACCCTAAATAAGATTATTTCCTGCTTAAAAAAAGAGAAAATCCCATCTTTTTTGCAAGGGAATTTTGTTCAGAGTCATTGATAAAAAGTGAATGCTAGAAACTTTATCTGAGTTAGAGACTAAAAAATTGGCCTATTTTAATTTGTCACAGAGCAGCCCAAGGCTGTCAATAAATGCCTCCTTGCCTGAAGAGGTAGCCTTAGGATGTCTTTGGCTGGGCAGTTATTAGGATGTTCTACATGTACGGTACATCCTTATCCCTAATCCTATAGATCCCATGATTAAAGAAAATGCTCTGAAAACTACTGGCAACTAGAATTATCATTCCTTGCCAGGGATAAATAATTCCCTATTTAAATTTGAAACACAGAGGAGTGAAAAGGTTAAGACAACTGAGCATTTCTTTGGACAAAAAAACCACCTCATTTTTTAAATTGTTACTCTCAGGCCTTTAGATGGTAGTTGAAAGATTGTGTGTTCAAGACGACATTTAGAGGTTACAAGTTCACCACTGGCTGCAAACCTCCTGAGGCTTTTCAGATTGGAAAGTACTTAGCCATCCCCTGAAGATTCCTTTTCTCTTATATAGTTTTCAAAGCATCTGATATAAAATTCTCTAATATTTCTCTTTCTAAAGTCATAGTAACCTCTTTGTTTAGAAGAGATGGGTTTGGTACGTTTCTTTGAACTTGATTTTGAAAGACATAGTAAACAGCGGTCTTAGCGCCATTGAAACTCAAACTGAGAAGAGTCATGTAACTTTCCTACATATCTACAGCCTTCCCTTCTGTTTTAAAAGCATCACCTAGTGAGAGCAGAGTTCAGTTCTCATAGTGTAACATCACACAAGCCTGCACGAAAGGATTCACATTTTCAATCTTTTCCTCAGACTTCCACAAATTTTGGTTTTGCCTTTAGTGACATGGGCCAACACTATCCCTATCCCTGGGAATTCAGTAAAGGGTTTGTAATTATATAGGACAGTGGCTCTCAATCTTTCCACCACTCTACCCCTTTCAGGAGTCTGATTTGTCTTGCTTATTCCCAAGTTTCACCTCACTTAAAAACTACTTGTTTACAAAATCAGACATAAGCATACAAAAGTGTCACAGAACACTATTATTGAACAATTGCTTACTTTCTCATTTTTATCATACACTTATAAAATAAATCCATTGGAATATGAATATTGTACTTACATTTCATTGTTGTTAAGATAAGTTCCTGTCTGCATCCTAAAAACTTGCCCATACTGGTATTGCCCTGGCCTCTTCCTTTGTCATTCAGTGTTAAACGCATTCTAAACTATATGCATTTCCTTACCTTTTGGGGGCGAAGCCAGACTTTCAGGCACCTGCTCCCCTACTTGGTGTCAACTTTGCTTGTACCAATCAGAAATTAACACACAGTTTTTGGGCCCCGTCCCCTATGACACTTCTATGATGTCATAGTGGGTACTTTAGGCTGGTCTGCCATGTGCAGGCAGAAGAAGAGAAAGAAAAACGAATCCTGTGTACCTTGTGCACACCCGTAACTGAGCCTGATCACCTCGAAGCCTCTCTCAGCTCACATGTTTTAAGCAGAGTTTCTATGTTTGCCGGTTGTTATGAGTTGGTTTGTATTCGTAAGTATTGGTTATTGCTAAATGCTGCATCTGTGTTTATAAATATTGTTTACTGCATCTTTGTTTATAAATATTGTTTGATAGTAAATACTTTAGCCATTGTATGTTTTAAGTTCCATTAACCCTATTAGCTAATCATACGCTGCTCCCCTACCCCTTGTAACTATTCCCAATAAAACTTTAAAATAATTAATTTTAGTTGTGTGCGTGCCTGCAGTTTGCATCGTGACCCATACTCTCCTTGCATCCCTTACCTATACAGTCTATTGCCACGTGCAGCCTGGTAAATAACAGGTCTGCATTTTTCTTTCGCCCCTAAAAGTACGTGGCAATCTACAATTGTATAGTAAATAGAGCAGTATAAACAAGTCATTGTCTGTTTGAAATTTTAGTTTGTAGCTTGTGCCTTTTATGTAGCTTGTTGTAAAACTTGGCAACTATCTAGATGAATTGATGTACTCCCTGGAAGATCTCTGTGCATTCCCAGGGGTACATATACCCCTGGTTGAGAACCACTGATATAGGACACGATTATCCTCTCATTTTACATCGCTTTCACACCAGTGTAACTCCATAGACTTCAGTGGAGCTACTCCTCATTTACACTTATGTAAATGAGAAGAGAATCTGCCCCAACATTATCTTAAAGCCATTTTTCTATCTAGTGTAACTTCAGCACCTAGAATCAGTGGATACTGATCC
Organism: Gopherus evgoodei; assembly: GCF_007399415.2. NCBI lineage: Eukaryota > Metazoa > Chordata > Testudines > Testudinidae > Gopherus > Gopherus evgoodei. The sequence goes on from NC_044322.1 coordinate 80,691,655, forward strand.
CTTCCTGTACACAGTATAACTTTGATCCATGTTATCTGACTAGCTCTAGGAAATGAAGATCAGTCTCTTACCAGGCCTTCTGTGACACATCTGATGATTACCATCCTAGACATTGGGTCTGATAGGTCTCCCTTTTCTTCTACTTCTTAAAGGGTCCTGGAAGGTCTGTTCCATCCATCCTCATTCTCACTTACACTAAGGTCACTTAAAGTGGGAGTAAATTACATTTATAGCTGCTTAAATTCTTCTTTACATTGCTAGAGTGATGTAAACTGGCCTTAGTTTAATAAAAATCAGCCCCACTGTTAACCAAACTTTGCTTATTTATCTTCCCATACTTAAAAATAAGTGAAGAAAAATAGCACACACATCAAACTGCATATATAATACACAGCTAATTAGCAAAGCTGAGCATCTAAATACCCATTTTATGCATCTAAGTAATGATTTAGGCACTCAAGTTTGAAAATTGGGCTCTGTGAGATTCCCACAGAAGGAGTTGGTGATGCAAGAAATAATGAGAGTGAAGCTTGAGTGAGTCAGAATCAAAATCGTGAGATGGACTTTTCATTCTAGCAACACCATTTCCCCATATACGTATGTGTATGAAAACAAGGTTGGAGAGGTAATATCTTTTATTAGACCAACTTCAAGATGTTACCTCACCCGCCTTGTCTCTCTCATATCCTGGGACCAACATGACTACAGTAACACTGCAAACAACATATAATGGATGGAAGTAGTCAAAGTGGAGGCTTTCATTTCGCCCAAGTATAACATCTCACTTTCATGTTCCTTACGGCTAGATGATGTTCTAAACCACTCTTACCTAGATTACAAGAGTCAAATTAATATTTTATTTTTAGTTTTACCATTCTCCACTGTCACACTCATTCCTCATGCAGTTTTGCATTACAAGATTTCCATTGCTTCTATCCCTTGCCCTTTGCTGCTACTAATTCGTCCAACAGTGGATGAGTTGCTCTCCCAATGAATTTCTGTTTCTGATTTGCAGTGTCTGATATATTAGAATGCTTTGACATATACAGTTATATATACACTATATATGCACTTTGACATATGTGAGCCCAATTATAAAATCCATGCATCAGATTATTCGACACGTGTCCTTTTATAAGCTAGTAATCAATCATGAATTACAAGGCATTTATAAGAACACCATGTAATGTATGAGAAGGGGATTAGATAGATACACAGACAGATGGAGATAGGAAGGAGCACATAGAATTTCTGGTGGAAAAAAAACTATGAATTTTGTCCATCTCGGACAAGCAACATTTTAACTGCTACTTGTTCAAACACGTTCACTATATAAAACAACATCTCTCATCATCATGCAACTAAATTCAATTTTCCTTTTTAAAAGTACACTAATGTCTGCTTCTCAGAAACCTCTTTTAGGAAATATTCTGTAAATATTCCAAGGCATAACTTATCTATTGTATCTTTATAAAAATGGTAATACAAGCCTATACAAGTGGACCTATCTTATTGTGCCAGTCATATTCAGATATCCTTCCTTTAACTGATCCACATATTTTTAGTATTTCGAAGCACAGTTATCTTCAAGCTGAAAGTCCATAGACCTATCCTAGGAAGAAACTGTTATATATGAAAGATAGGTCTGGATTACTGTTGGCAAAAGTTGTACCAAGAACACAAATCCTAAATTTAAATACCGTAGGATCTGTAATATGTGTGGAGCTATGTTCCAGTAAATGATGAATGTTTTATGTCCTTTAACCTGGCCTTCTAATTCTTGTGTCTGTATAACTCACAAAACAGTCAACCTCATTACAGCCTATCCTGGAAAGAATTATTACCTAAGCAGGATTCAGAAACTTCTGTTCCCACATTTTCCTATCACTTTGTTTTTCCATAAGGGGAATGTAAATTAATTTCATTTCTGAGGAGTAATATGTCAACATTGTACTTCTGTATATACCGTGTAGTTAGATTATTGTAGAGAGACACTATTAAAAAGTCTGCATTTGCTAGTAGTTATGATAGTTGTTCCCTATCCTACGTATACAGGCTGCGTCTATCAGTCCAAGATCTCAGCATAGCTCAAACACATCCTTTTTTAAAACAGGTCTGTAGTCCATTGGGGGGGTGGCTCTTCCCCATCCGGGTCTGTGAGTGGCCAATCTTCCCCACTATGTCTGTGGGGGTCGTCTGACATGGGGAATCAGTGGGGCAATGGGAGATGCAAGCTTGGGTCTGTGATCAGGGCCGAACAACAAACACAGTTTTGGAGCCCCACCCCCTGGTCGGGGTGGGACAGCAAACAAGTCTCTGCCTCAGGCCTATACTCAGGCTGAGCAGCAAACAGTAGAGTGTCCTAGCTCTGGCAGAGGGGCAGACAAGTGCAGGCTTCTTGCCTAAGAGAGGGGGAGACTGCCACCCATAGATTGGGATGGCAAAGGGGACACAGGCCCACCCACTCCACTGTGTCCAACCCAGGGCCCTAGCAGTGGCAGAGTGGTCTGCCACTGGGTCAGCGGGGATCGTGACCACAACACGCTGACTCACTTGCTGTCAGACAGGAGTCGGCTACCCTGGGACACTTCCTAACTCCCCCTCAGGGTGTACCTGGCTCTGCAGAAGGTCATCCTGGTTGTCAGGGAAGAAGGCCTCTGTCAGTGTTTGTAGCTCCTCCGTGCTCGGGTCTGTAAATGTCCCTGGCAGTTCTGGCCAGTCTTTGGCTCCCTTGGGGTCTGCAGTGGCCTCCCAGCTCAGGAGTTCACAGGAGGTATCTGGCTTCTCCGGTGACTGCCTTCCAACTGAGTTTTCTGGTCCACCCTTTATACTTCTGTTCCCGCCCACTAACTTCCGGTGGGAGGGTTGAGCGTGGTGTGACTCCACCCACCAGAGTTCAATGAGGGGCTCCTCCCCTTCTGGGGCTGTGGGTGGCTAATCTGCCCCACATAAAAAAGGATTATTTCCCTAAAAATAATTTCAGGTGCAGTGCTGCTGTAGATTACAAGATGCAAGACCTTCCATTTTCCTTTCATCCCTGTCCCCTTTTTTCATCAAACAACAAAAACAGAAACCTTCCCAATCAATCCAAACACCTCAGAAAAAAATCTTCCCACACTGATGAGCCTTACAATATGCCATGAAGGTCAACAAAGCTAACCCCTCTTGAGACTGGTCTTGCTGTGACAGACCTGAGGTGCCTGGAAGTCCAGGAGATTGCTTAGTACCTTGTCTTTTCACTCCCCACTTCATGTTTGTTTTTAGATGAGGAAGTAGCATCCAGTGACTGGGTTGGCTCCCTGGTACACCGAGAATCAGAAGCATGCATATGCACACCAGACTCACTGTTGTCTAGGATATAAAGACAAAATGGCAAAAGATGAGGCCATTTGTAGTCTCTCATTGTCAGCCTGAAGTCACTCACCTTGCCCTAGTTATACCAAAGAAGAGTCAGTGCCCTTGGGCAGTACAGATCAACAGAAGGACTCCTATGGTGGAGCCTTCAACACCCTTCATCCAGATCCTGGTACTGGTTATTTCTAAGTGACAAACTGAATAGCTTCCTGGCAAGGTACTCATTGCCCCTTGACAGAGTGCTGCTCAGACAACTACTGTGGCACATGTACCAATGATCCCATCTGCTCCATCATTGCAGCCAAGGATGGACATGGAACAAGGTGATTCTGAGCATCAACATCAGGCCAAATTTGACACATATTGGTATTGGCAGCTGATCTACAAGGGAAACAAATTGTTGTAGGACCTGTGGTGCTGATGTACAATAGGTCCAACCATGAGAGTCTAGACCTATTTGAGAACATTCCTATGACCTTTTCTGAGATGCAAACATATCCCATATGCCCTCTACTGGGGCTGTATCATGGATTTTCAGGAGGAACGAATCCATCATCTAGGGGGTGTTTTCCATCTTTTTTTTAATCATCATATCCTTTTTACATGCAAATATCCTATGTAAAGGAAGATAAGATATCAGCAGATTTGTTTCCCAATATTTTCTATGATGCATCAGTGAGTGTTGTACAAATGTAACACAGTTTCAAACTAATTAGTTCTAATGTGACTATCACCATAAAAACAAAAAAAACCCAACAAAATACAAGTGAAATTATAAATCAACACTGTTCCTGGATATAAAAAGACAGACAAGGTCCCTACAAATATGATCTTACTTTTATTTCTAAGCTACTCGATCTCTAGTTTGGGAAGAAGATGAAGATGCAGTTTAGATCTTCACCTCAGAAACATACGTCTGTACAACTTAAAACATTACAAAGTGAACTAAATGGATCTGTTTCAAATGAATCCCAGATGATGCCAGGTGAAAGAAGATTTATGTATATATTGTATAAATATTTAATGATATGGCCAATACCCCACTGCCACTTAGCAAAAAGACATATATCACTCTTGTGAAATACGACTTTTTAGCCAATAAGGCTGTAATATGTAAATGACCTTGAGTGAATTGTATTGTTATACATTAAACATTTTCGGTCTTATGATTGGCCGAGTCACCTCTGATATTATAGTCCTACCATCCAGCCATGAGTTATTCCATAACAATCTGGAAATTAGAGCCATAAGTGTTTTTAAAAAAATCTACAAAATTTACTGTAGTATGCGGGAAGATAAAAAGATATCTTGCATGTGAATTTCATGAGTGCTGTTCTCTTGAAATCTTATGCAATACCTAAGATCTGTAAACCATGAAATATAAAGTTACGTGTACATCTTGAGATCCTAGCACCATTATAAATCACTCCAGCTACTATCTTTCTTAACCAGGACATAAACAATATTACATGACAAAGTGTGCATGTTTTTATATAAAAACTGCAGCAAGCTTCATGTGCATTTGGAGACACAAGTTTGAAAGCCAGTTCCCTTCATCCATCTGAAAAGTCTAGCTTTTCCGGTATTGACCTCTCTTCTTCCAACGTGCTGTGGTCTTTTCATAAAGGGCTTGACTCCTGTGTGTCTTCAAATCAATGAGAGAATATCCACTGACTTATTGGATCATGGATCAGGCCCCAGATGAAGGTAATGCAGCTACTGAGTTCTTTCCCTACTGTTCCATTGGAGATCTTTAAAGTTGAAACTTGTGCTGGCAACTCAGCTTGCTCCTTAAAAATTATATAGGGCCAAAGTCCTCGAACCAATGCCCAGTTTGGATGATTGGGCTATTTACTGCAGATATCTGGAAGGAGAAGGAATCTTCCCCTTCCCCTACCCATGAAGCAGCAGCAGATTCACTGCAGTCCCAATCCAGTAAAGCATCCTTGGGACTAGTAAAATGCTAATAGTCAAGCATGTGTTGAAGCGCTCTGCTGGGACAAGGCATCTGTGAATGCTAGCACAGCCTTGTGGCTGCAGCAGCTCCGGCAGCTTTTGTACTCCTCCCTGCATAGATATCCAGGATTCTCCTCCCTACTCAGTTCCATGGGCTTTGTGGTACTACAGGGTCAGAGCCATCTTCAGCTTCATTTGGAAAAGAGATTAGCTAGAATATGAATTATACTTACATTGGCTTGGATACCAACCCCCGGACTCTGAGTCAGAAAGTTTTTGATAACTTAGTTTTACGCTATGTAAATATTTTTTTTAAAATGTACTCATTGTTGGTGCCAACTTTACATTAAGTACTCCTTTCCTTGTCATCCCATCATAAAACATTGATTTTTGCCTGTTACCTTTTTAAGTCTATTGCACTTGTACTGTACAGTAACTCACAAGTTGTCTGAAACACATGAGACATTAACAAATCCTAATTGGTTGTGTAATGTGAGCAAACAGCATGTACAGTATTAAACCACTTCTAAACCACCTATTTTCTGTATGCAAATCAGACAGAAACAAATGTTTGGCCCCAGCTGGGCAAAATGTCCCATTTAGAATTCTTTTCCTCTTCTTTGTTCTTTGATGTTCTGCAAATGAGCTTTAGAACTCCGCTCTTCACACAATTCAATTTTACAGGCCCATTATCTGAGATATAATGTGGAGGTTAAATATATCAGGGCAGCCATTATGTGAAAATAATTAACAGTAATGAATAATGCACTAATTCCACTGATGAGAGATGGTTATATGTGTAATGAAGTGTTGGGGCAGCCTTGACAAATGAAATTAAAATATTTAAACACTGTTTTATGATATTACTTTGCTCATATAATTTCCTTTACTTACAATGAGCCACTTCGATTATCGTCATTATCTTGACAGCTCTGAAGGATGAAATAGTGCAGGTTAATGTGACAGCGATTAGTCAGAGAGAAAATCCATCACACAAAGCAGAACACAGTGAGGGAGAAAGGCCCTCTATACTTTCCTGTTTCAAACATGAAAAGAATGATACTATCAACATCACTTCAATATTAAATGGATAGAATTATCTTGTCATTCCTTTACAGCCTCTGAAGAACTATCTATTTGTACCTGCAAAGGAAAGGTCAGCCCTTCTTAATCATCCATAAAAATATGTTGATGGATTCCTAATATCAATAACAGTGACAGGAACAGAGACAGGAAGCAAGCCAGGAAATTTAAAAGAAAAGTGCTCTAAATTTCAGATTGAAATCCTTGCTGTTTTGTATTTTTTAAGCTGCGCACTGTACAAAAGCACAATTAATTTAAAAACGCAAATGCACACAGCTCCAAATTCAAATGGGACATATTTGTGTATGAAAATTGCTCCAAATTCTGTTTGAAGAGCAAAGTAATAGCATATTTCATGGGTATTCTTTGCATCATTTTTGTATTAACTGACCATCTTTAAACACACAGGCCAATTTTTTTTTTCAGATCTGGATGCCAAAAGTTAGGATCCTAAAGCCAGATTTAGGTACTTTAAATTACAGTGGCCTGATGTTCAGATGTACTAAGCACCTCACCTTTCATGGAAGTCAGCTGCTCAGCACCTTTGACAATCTGACTACTTTTATTGAGATGACTTTCGGAACTCAACTTCAGGCATCAGGTTTGAAAATTGTGGCCTCAGTTCAAAATAAAAGTGTGATTTGGGTGAAAAGGGGTACAGTAGGTTCATGAAAACCCATTGCCACAATATGTAAACATTGATCAACACCATTTGCTATGGAGGGGAGGCAACCAAATCTTGACGCATACCACTACGCTGGGACAATGGAGAAGCACAGTGTCTCATGGGGAACTCATGAAGGCACTTTGCCTCAGACAAGTGCAATGCATACACCAGAGCTGTTGAGGAGGGCAGCTGCTGCGAGTGGAGAGGGAGGCAGGGCCATAAACAACTCCTCCCTCCTTCTCCACCCTCATATTTGGCAGGAGCAGACCAGTCCTCGCACTCAAACTGCTATTGTGGCAGTCACTTGTGCAGGGCCCGCAAACAGAGAGGTTCTTTGCATCCATCCTCCATGTGCCCTGGGTATTTTGAAATGGCAGTTGCCTTTTGAATCAAGGGGGAAAAAATAGTTCTGAGACAGCCCCTCCCTTCTTTGGACACACATACATCAAGGCAAATTCTGTCCTCAGTTACACCTGTTCCTTTCCACTGAACAGCTGAGGGTTGGTTTGGTTGGGAGTGGGGGTTTAATGCATTTAAGATTGCTGTTTTTGTCAACTTTTCACTTTTACTATTTTTATGCAGCATAGAAAACTCTTGATGCTATTGTTTACTGTAATTTTCTGGTACCCATGGGGATGAAAACCCATTGCAGGAGGTAGCATACTAAGACTGGAAGGCTACAAAAGCTTGGCACAAGGCTGATTCCTTATTTTTTCAGCTATTTGAATGGATAGCTGTCTATTTTATAGGCTTTTCTATGATGCTCATTATGATAGTCCCCAACAGTACTGAATGTATCCTCACAACCTCCCTGCAATGTAGGGAAGTAGCATTCACTTCACAAATGAGAAAAGTGAGGCTCAGAAAGATTAAGTGACTTGCCTAAGATCATATAGGAAGTCTGTGGCAGAGAGGGGAGCAAAACCCAGATCTACTGATTTCAGTCCTGTGCTTTAATTGTCTTCCTCTCTATCAAGTACCACAGCAGAAGTGTCCAGAGGACTGCTCATTGGCCATTACCAATCATTTGAAGAGATGTCTCTCTCTTGATTTCAGTAAATCATAGACAGTTCCCTACATAGAAGAGTGCTCTCATAAGTTTGAGGTTCCAGAAACAAAGTTGTGTTTTTTCTCACATTCCAGGGCCCACTCTAGCAAAATATAAACATTATTTTAACAACACCTGCAAACTATTGTATCTGAATTGCTGACAGCACATAGCATAGTGAACCTTGTTGTTTTAATCTAGAGCATAATGAAGACTTATGGAGGGAGACCCTCTGTCATCCTGAACTAGAAAGCTGACTTTTAACTACATGGGAAATGTAAAACTAATAACTCATTGTGATTTACAGCTCTCGGGAACAATCTGCTATGTCTTTATACTGAGCAATTGAACCAGAGGAGGAGGAGAGGTCTAAAAGATGGGCAAGCCATAACTCCATTTCTCTCTGCTGCTGGCTAGAAACAGAATCAAGAAGTTTAAAAACTGAGAAAAGTGTGAGTAGACAGGGGAGAATGTCACTACCTTTTGGGTCTGATTTTCATTCACAGTGAGTAGCATCCTTTTCTGCTAGCAGTCCCATTGAAGTAACTAGAGCTATTCACAGAGTAGGGTACTACACTCATCATGAATAAATATGGCAAAATCTGACCCTCTGGGAAAATGGCATTGCTGCAGCACCATTGTTTATAACACTCCTATTCTTTACATGTTACAGTATAATACGGTCTTATGCTTCTAGGAATTTAGAAGATGCACATGAACACGCATTCAGGCTCTTCCTACAACTTCTTATGTGCAAACTAGCCCTTACATAAGGAATCCTTTAGCTAATATGCTTTTAAAAACTAATTCAACTAGCAGTAGTTTTCTCATTTTGTTAGCTTTAAAAAATACAATTGAGTTCATTTATCTGACAATGAAGTGCCTCTGTAATAAATCTAACATTAAAAAATCATTTCTGGCAAATTACTCCAATAAAATCAATGAAGGTCAGGCTCAGTTGAAGAAACAAATAAATTACATGTTATTGATAGGCTAGGCAGACTGAATTGTCATTTAGAAAGGCTAAGAGGGATAAAGGAATGTAATGTAAGGAGGGTATTTATACAACCAAAATGGGGGAAAGACACAAGTTTAAGCTGACAGCTCCCATCCATAGGATTCCCTTGACTCAGTCCCAGTATAGCAATAGCAGTTATTCTAACTCTCAGTAGCATATTGGTGTGTGCTTTGGATCTGTCAATATTGACTGCTCCAATGCTGCTTCGTGATCTTTTTACCTTTCCTATATTGAAGCCCCAAAACCGGATTTCTGCTAATAGAAAATGAAGAATAGATAGAATTGAATCATATCACCCATTGGTTTTTCAGCCAGGTTAAAAGCAGTTTGACCCAGTTCAAGTTTTTCAGTATCTTCAACTATTGAAGAAATATAAAGCTTGTCATTCACTCGTGGGACTTGCCATCCTTTGATAACAGAGTAACAGTTTTACAGTTAAACTATTCTAACAACATTCTATTTAAAAATCTGTCAAACTTTTCCTGTGAGGGGCCTAAGAAATGGCAATACCCTGGTATATTTCAACTCTAGCAATATAATCCAATGGCTGAGTTTAGAACATCTTTGTTTTTAAAATATATAGGTTATTGCCTTTTTTTGCTTTCCTCTTCTCTATGAGGGAAGCAAAGGAAGTATTGGATTATCCATGTGTTCTTGTGGGTACAACATTCAATTTAATCTTTTTGGAAGCTCGGATGCTTTTGTGGATCAACAGCCCAATAATACTATTGTGCACTTAGGATTCAAGCCCACAAAGCATGCCTGTGAGGTTCAGAGAATGTGAACTCATATCCAATTGGAATGGAGGGCATACTGTATCTTACTTTGCAGAATCAAGCTCTTTGACAATCTTGGCCCTGTTTAAATTAGGGGATCTCAAATGACCAGATCCCCAAGGTATTGGGGCTCCTAAATTCCTCTACCTCTGAGTGCTCTACAAATATCAACCCTCAGTATTAATTCTTAACATTAATTAAGACTTTCAATAATGTCTAATGTGGGCAATGTCAAATCATTTTGCAGATAAGTGAATAATGTGAGTTACCCCTAGGATTCACAGCAAGTCACTCTAATTATACTGGTTGGACCGAGGTGAGAGGGGCTACAAGGTGGGTGGTTACAGCCCCCTGATCCTGGGGTAAGTACTCTACTAGACCTGGCATACCCAGGCCCAAGCTGCTGTAACCTGTGCTGGCTGGTAATGGCCTCCAAGGAGCCATCGGCTAGCAAGGGAATGCTGAAGTGCAGCAGCACTCTGGTCATGTCCCTGACATAACTTTCCCTTGATACACACCATCTGCAGGGGCCACAGGGAGAGGGTGGGATGTATAAGCTATGAGAACTCTGTGCTTGCTGGGGACTCCCCTACATGAAGGGAATCCCCAGAGGGAAGATCCAGCCAATTTTTGGCCACTTTGCACTGCTGGAGTAGCCCAAATTGGCCAATGCCAGCTAGACAATCTGGTCCACTGACTTCGCATATTGGTGAACCATTCATGGACACACATGGCCAATTGTTGAATGGAAGAAGACCTAAAGGCTGAACTCTATACTTATTCTCTTAGGATACTGATTTTTTTCACTTTATAGAAACAGACCAGTGTTAAAATGATGATCCTCTTACTGCTAGTCTATTATTCACCAGTCTTTCTTCATACCTTGTTAATTCAATGGAAATTTGCATTTTTCTCTCTCATGGAACTCCATTAATGCATGCCTATTCCCTGAAGTTGCTATGCTCCATAACATTAAACAATTCCCCACTATTAACTGATGTCTGATGTAAGTTTGAAAAATGATTTTGTGTTCATTTGTATTTCCAAAGAGTCAGTGCTCAGACTATAGTTACATTTGCCTTGTAACCCTCAGCTGAATTAAAATTTGTCTGAGGGTGAGCTTTCTAACCCGCATTCTAAATCTCATGTGATCTGTGGCAGAACAATAGGTGCTGTAAGCAGAGGTTATCAGAACACCTTGAAAGCTACTTCCTCTTGACTAAATGACTTTGACTGGATCAGTTCTTGCATAAGACAAATCAAGAGATACTGAATAAAACTTTGGTCTCGCATCAGATCTGCTAGTACAGACACCTGTGAAATCCAATTGACCTAAATAGGGACAGTGATACTGGCCTCCTTTCCATAGTACTTTGAGATCTGCAGATGAAAAGTGCTATAAAAGAGCTAGGTATTATTGTTATTAGTTATTATTAGTAGTAGTATTTATTATTATATGGGTTTCGGTATCAGAAAGGGTTCTGTGGTAGTGGATCTCAGTGTAGGACCAGGGCCTAACCTCACAAAAAAGTTAAATACAAATAATTTAATCAGTTCTGTCATCAGCCACAAAGCCACCTAGTTGCTCCTTTGTTTCGATCACAGAATTATACCCCACAGTATATTTTCCAGTGCTTTATCCAATCCAGTTTTAAATTAAATTGTGTCAAGCAATGGAGCTTCCACCACTTCACCAGGAAAATTATTCCATGCCTGAAAAGGTCTCACTATTATCAGGTCTTTCCTTATATTCTGCCTATATTTCCCCTTTCTTAACTTCATCCCATCACTCCTAGTGATGGCCACATAGGCCACTCTAAATCATTTAGCAACTTCTTTATAGCCTGATTCTGCATCCCTTCCAGTTGTGATTCTGCAGTCAATATGGCAGATACCCAGCTGGTGTAAATCAGTGTAGTTCAATTGAAGTAAATGGAGCTAGGTCCATTGACACCAGCAGAGGAGCTGGCAAAAAGGGCTGCATTCTTCAAATACTTTCAGACAGTTTCCATTCCTCCCGTATTGATTTCAACATGGTTATTTTTCTTTCCCTCACTTTCAATGAGTAACTACAAAATAACAACATCAGTGCATCTTTGTCCTCAATGACTGACAAAGGATTTGATCCAAAGCCCACTTAAGTCAATGGAAAAACTCCCACTGACCTCAAAAAGCTTGGGGTAAGGCCCTTAGCTGGTGCATGTGTATGATGATATGGGCTCTCTTTGCTTTACTGTTTTCCTCCGTTATATTTCTAAATGAATTGTTTATCTTCAGTCCTGGGAGCACTGTATATCCGAGGCACAATTTAGAGAGGTCAAGGGGGATTACTGAATAAAAATTAGAGTTGTGACTGCTTAAGAAAAGTCAAATTGTGAGGCAACAGGCTAGTTGAAAATAAACTCACACTGTTTATAAGCCTAAGGAGGATTTTGCTGTAGACAACGAAAAAGGTAAAGTAGATTCTTCTTCTTAAATTAGGTCAGCAAGCACTACATTAATACAATGAAGCACCACATCTAGAATCTAAGCAAAGAAAAACAGAAGAGCCTGATCTCAGTCTTCATTTATACAAGCAACTGGATGTGTCAAACATAGGAAATGTTACAGAGGTATTAAAACAAGGCAATACTCCAGGCCACCAAACCTCCCTCAGCAGGCACAACAGCTTAATTGTTATGGGTATTGGACAAGGTTTATCACTTACTCATGGCTTTTCTGGCAAGGATGCCAGAATATTTTAACCCGCAGATTTGTACCTCAGCCACCCTGACCATACTTCCTCCTGACCTTTCCAGAAACAGTTTGAGTCAGAATCCATATGCCAAACTAAAAGTCACACAGGGCCAAATGCTAAGACCCATTTATATTAAGGTCCTTACTGCTGCACAGAGTATATTTTATATGGGGAAGACACTATCTTTTTTCAGTGAAGATATGGTGGCTGAGCTATTGACAGAAATAGTCAACACCAGGAGTGATAAGCATGAAAAGAGAAAGGGACTGAAGATCCAATAAAGTCTGAGACAATAATCAGTCAAGCTGAGGGAGGAAAAACTTGTCCTGAGAATCAGCTGTAGGTATTTGGGCAGAGAGTTCTGAAAGAAGATGGTTGATCAATTCTGTTCCAAAAGTGGTGTGTGTGTGTGAACAAAACAAGTTTTGCTACAACAATACTTTGACTATAAGACACTGATTTCTCATCCAACATGAAACTAAGACTTCAAAGGCCCCAAAATCTGCTCCTGCTCAGCAAAAGGGCAACAACATGTTTGTACAGTGCCTAGTATAACCAGGGCCCAGCCTGGTTGGCCTCTAGATGCTACCGCAGTATAAATGTTTAATAATAGTTACAGTATATAGTGACAGCACTAGGTGACACATGATATTTTCCCTGACGACTGGAGACTTATAGAAGTTTGACCTCTTCTTTCATAGTTCCCCTTAGCTCCCAGAAAGCCTTTAGAAAGAAGTCATTGGTTCAGGAAACTGCACAGTGAACTATGGAATGGTTACTCAGAGTAGAGTTTCAGAGTGGAAGCCGTGTTAGTCTGTATCAGCCAAAAGAACGAGGAGTACTTGTGGCACCTTAGAGACTAACCAATTTATTTGGACATAAGCTTTCGTGGGCTAAAACCCACTTCATCAGATGCATGCAGTGGAAAATACAGTAGGAAGGTATATATACACAGAGAACATGAAAAAATGGGTGTTGCCATACCAATTTAAATGGGCTATTATCAGCAGGAGGAAAAAAACAACTTTGTGTTTTTGCCCCATCAAGCATTGAGAGCTCAACCCAGAATTCCAGTGAGTGGCAGACACTGCAGGAACTGTGGGATAGCTACCACAGTGCAACGCTCGGAAAGTCGATGCTAGCCACGGTACTGTGGAAGCACATCGCCTACTTAATGCGCTTAGTGGGGACACACACAATCAACTGTATCAAATCGATTTCTAAAACATCGACTTCTGTTAAATCGACCTAATTTCATAGTGTAGACATACCCTCAGAATTACCTTGTAAGTCGAAACCAGTTTTCCCATAGGAATCAGTGGTATGAAGGGGAGGTTGGTTCCTGAAGCAAGGCTCGATACACTATTTTCACCACAAATGCAGATTTTTGTAGTAAATGAATTATAGATGACTAATGTTGCAACATGAGTATTTATTGTACACTGTATTTTGTAAACAGCATTCAGATAAACATATAAACTCACATATGCTGCTCAGAATGCTGGCAACACAGGTTCAGAAAGCCACGGAGAACGGCACACATGCTAAACCTCAGCCAGTCACTGTTCAAGCTTTCTGATTAGCTGATCCCAGGACTGGGAGCCAATCAAAAACAAGTGGCAACCCTACCGAGAAACAAGCTACCCTGCTGTCTTGAAGCCAAGCAGAAGTGACCCCTTCTAGCTCCATACCAGTATAATGCAAACAGGAAGTGATTTCAAGCAAACTTGATGCAAATTGAGTGTCATAAGGGAAAAACAAGCATGACTGGGGGAAAACAGGCAGTCAATTGAAAAGCCTTGCAAGTGGCGTCCAACGTAAGTCAGGGGTCGTAAGTCTGAGGACTCCTTGAACCTGTATTTTGGGAGAAACTGGCTAATCTTCCTTTCCTCAGTGGAAAGAGACGTTCCAACAGAAAATGTCCAGTCTCACATTTTTTTCCTTGAATGCTCCCCCCACCCCCAAAAAACCCTTCTGTAACTGACAATTCTTGCCTACCACTGACAAAACAAGAGGACAATTGGACAAGAGAAAAAACTGCAACAATTAACCAATAGGAAAATATTGCTAGGAACCAGTCCTATCCCACAGATTACAACAGGGATGGGCAAACTATGGCCTGTGGGCCACATCCAGCCCATCAGGGCTGTGGATCCAGCCTCTGGGAATGCCACCCCTGTGGCGCTGCGGGGCTAAGGCAGGCTCCCTGCCTGCCCTAGTCCCACACTGCTCCCAGAAGTGGCCAGTACCACATCCCTGAGTCCCCTGGGGGAGGGAGGGGCACACGGCTCCGCATGCTGACCTCACCTGCAGGTACCTCCCCCAAAGCTCCCATTGGCCAGGAACAAGGAACCTGCCCCCCACAGGGACCGCAGGGATGTGGAGCCGGCTGCTTCTGAGAGCAGCGCAGGGCCATGGCAGGCAAGGAGCCAGCCTTAGCCCCTCTCCATGCTGCTGTCACCCCGGGGCCACTCAAGGTAAGTGGCGGCAGGCCAGAGCCCACACCCTGAACCCCTCCTGCACCCTGCACTGCAACCCTCTGGCCTGAGGCCCCTGCTGCACCCTCACCTCTCCTGCACCCAACCTCCCTACCCTAAGCCCCCTTGTATACCCCACACCCCACCCTAACCCCTTGCCCTTCCTGCACACTGCACTACCTACCACACACCGCACTCCCTCCCCCACCCAACCCCCTGCCCCCATCCTACATTCATGGCCCTGCATGTAATTTCTCCACCCAGATGTGGCCCTTGGGCCTAAAAGTTCGCCTACATCGGGATTATAATGTTAATGGGATTTGGATCAGAGCAATAGCTGAGCATAGCGTTGACCTATTCCACATTCTCTCAATACTCACTCATTACCGGGGTCCCATGCTCCCAGGGTCCCGATGATCAGAGTGTGAGTTTGAATCTCATAGCCCCTAACTCTCAACATATCAGACAGAGGGGCATATTTCTCCAGCTTTCAAGACTGGGCATCATAGAAGGCCAGGGTCCTGTTTTCAAAGGGAACTGTGACATCCACCATAATGCTCTTCTTCCGTTCCGCTTTGGTGATGATGATATCGGTTGCAGTCAGCTGTCCATTCCGGAGACGATGGAGTTCACAGCCACCTTCCCCTAACTAGGTGATCTTGGATGGCATTGTGTCACAGCTGCCAGGATCTGGAAGAAGTAGCGTGTCTTTAACATAGCTGCACTTCCTGCATTGCTTGTCCTGATTCCCATGGTGAATGGCTCCATTCAGCAGGACACAGTTGATCCAGGCCCTGTGGATGAACGTCCAGTTGGCAAATCGGGTGAAGCTGCCCCTGGGAAGGAAGTGGTTCCTGTTGTCCTACTTACTCGTCACCTCAAAGATCCAGCTTCCGTTTCAGATTTTCCGCGTATTGGCAGCATATGGCACCTTTCAGTGTTCTCTCCAGCATGGTTTTGGCTCTTGGAGTGATGACTGTGTGCTCTGCAGTCTTCACATATTTCACCAGGACTCCCAGCTCCTGACATTCCTCTCACCATGTCCTATGGCAGCCAATACGCTTCTCCAGTTATCATGTAGCATTGCAAGCATGAGTCCAGAGCAAAGCAAAGTCTCCCCCCATCTCTTTCAAATTCACCTTCCAGCGAGATTCTCAGGTAAGTAGCGACACCTTGGTTGGAGAGGGTACTGGTGATTTGCTTCCTCGTGACATCCTACAGAGCACTCTCTGTGATGTTCCTCACCATGGCATCTGGGCACGTCAGAAGGCAGAAGGTATGGGTGATCACCACATCACATAGATCACGCATTTGAGGGATGCTGACACTGCCCTGCATGTGAGAAATGTACACCAGTTCATTGCTGGCCCTCTGGAGAAGAAACCAGCTTCTTCACTAGCTGCCTGATAGTGTTGTCCACCTTGTTAAGAGGTACCTTTGCCACAGCAGATCCCCTCAGGAGGAATGAAATATGGGGATCAGAAAGATATTCAAGACTTTGATCTTCTGCCATGGTGTCAGTAGGGAGGAGTCGATCCTGGCCACATCATATAGGATCTCCACGATGGTGGATCTCACCATGTAGGTTCACCTCAGGTGTCTGCTGGATGCGGAAATCCATGGGTATACTGAGATGTTGGTATGCTTGCCCATCCTTGAGGAAGATCATAGGTTCACCTTGGATCTGAAATGGCATCACCTGGACCTAGTCCCTTTTACTGCCATCAATATGCAGGGATGTGCACTTCCTGGCATTGAAACAGAATCCTATCCAGTTAGCTTGTGACATCGATCATTTGTTGGAGACTCTCATGGTTGTCTGCGATCAGGACCAGATCATTTGCATAGGCCAGGATATTCACCTTGTTGACATACAGGTTGAAACTGCTGCTCGGATGATCGACACCATGGCTAAGCTGAAAACTATGGGGCTAAGGGGACAGCCTGCTTCACACCCTTATGGATAGGAATTTCAGGCATCTCTCCTTCCATGGAGTGGATGGTGGTGGTCGTGCAGCCTTCATAAAGTTCCTGGACTAGTTGGAGAAAGTTTTCAAGCGTCCCGAACTCTCACAGCATGGCAAAAATTTGTTGGTGGGGTAAGGTCCAAGCCCATGGGTTGGCTGGGG
Organism: Gopherus evgoodei; assembly: GCF_007399415.2. Classification (NCBI taxonomy): domain Eukaryota; kingdom Metazoa; phylum Chordata; order Testudines; family Testudinidae; genus Gopherus; species Gopherus evgoodei. The sequence goes on from NC_044322.1 coordinate 80,708,900, forward strand.
GACCTGAATGGAAAATGAAGGGGGACTGCTAGAAGCCCTCGGTAGTTATTTGAATGAACATGGATTTGCCTATATTATACACTTTTATATGCCAGGTAGTCCCAGACATGTAATAATAAAGTTGTGGCCTGATTAAATCCATATCAAGTGTCCCCTGTCCTTCTTCTGGTATAGCTAGACAAAAGCCTTTAAATGCTTCTTCTTTCACCTCGTATTTCAGTACTAAAGAGGAAAAACCTAGTGTACTAGGCAAGGTTGCAATCGCATAATTTTTATTTGATATTACTGAATTCTTTCCTGCTTCTCTGCAATTTCAAGGCTGCATTTGGCAGAACATTTTTACTCTTTCACAAAGGGCTAAAATCATCCATGCCACTTCTAGAGTTCAAACAATGAAAAATAATGGTGAAAAGTAAGGAATGAGTGAATGACTCAGTCCAAATAATTTAAATGATTAATTTAACCTTTGCTTCTGTTTAAGTAATGCCCTCAAACCTATCACAAATGTTCATGAATGTGTTAATTATTCAGTAATATTTGAGGCTCTATTTTTAACTATATGGCTTAATATTCACAATGGAATGTGTTGTTTAGATGGTGAAATAGGTATCTATGTTTCTGTTCTCAGAATGCATGAATGTAATTTTTAAAGAGCCTCAACCTGCAAGAGATCAGGCAATGGAAAGTCAAGATGAGTCGAGTGTGCTCAGCATATAAGGAAGTGAGCAGCTCTTTGCAGGGTTGGCTGCCAAAAAATTTCTGATGTAAACGCTCATGGAAAGTAAATTTAACATTCACTTTCCAAAAGGATTCAAAGATATGAGTTTAAATTTCAGCTTCTGAGATCACTCATGATAATTCAACTTGATCATACAAATGTACCTGGATAATAAACACAAAACAAGGTGCATATATGACCAATGTAAATTTGTTAAAAATTTGGAACAAATATTCACCAAATATTCTTTACAGGCTCCATACATCTCTGGGACAGGGTATATATATATATGCACTCAAGTCTCTGAAAGCCAGATACTAGAACTGGATGACATGGGAGGGATCACTTGATAATATTCTGTTTATTTCTTCTGAAGCATCTGGCAATTGGCCACTGTTGGAAGACAAGATACTGGACTATGGACAATTGGTCTGATGCAGGATGCCCATTCTTATCTTATTATGTTCTTATAACTTATGTTCCATTCAGTTAAGGGAGCATACCTCATTTGCCATGATTTTTTGGTCTTTCAGTTGTGTATTATGTAACTGTTATCACTCTGATTTATCTGTACTGCAGCTTTAAATTTCCAAGAGGCCTGCCTACCTTCCTGCTGTGACGCTCTCCAAAGCAGAGAGTAGTTTCAGTTCAAGATGGCTGCTATTACCTTGATCACCCTGATTGATTAGTCCTTCAGCCCTAGTATAGACTGCGCTGATCACAACACGTCTTCCATTCTTCTCGTATCCTGGCCTTCCTTTTCCATGTGCAGCCGTGTCTTTTCATGATAAAATCTCCTGATCTCTTTGGAGGTTGGCCGAGTGGTCATTTCAGGTCCCAGGGGTACCACTCAGCGACAGTTGCGGTCCATCAATTGTCAGTGAGCCTCGCTATAAGCCCGGCCCGTTGCATTTTACACTGCTATTACAGTAAGTCAAAACTGTGTTCTCTCACTCATGGATACATTCCATCTTTGTCTAATTCTACAATATCTTCTAAAGTAAAGTACATGTCTCCTTGTCTATGGAAATGACTCAACTGTCAGTATTCTGGGATCAGTCCTGTGTTACCAAATATAACCATTTTATTGGGAGTCTCATAAGAGCTGATGTTGTCTTAAAATCCCAGCTGCTGGAGTCAAGTGATTACATGAGAATCTTGGCTTCCATTCTTAAAAATAAGTTCTTAGCATTTATGGTTGCAGAGAAAAACTTGAGAACATAAACACTAATGGCTCAAAAGCCAGAAGGCAAAGAAAAAGAAATTAAGTAAAAAGAAACCCAAAAGTACTTAAGATATCATGAATTTAAAAAGAAATTTCAAGATTTTGAGGGGGGTTGATTCATGATTTTGGAATACTTGAGGTTGTCAGCACCATCTGCATGTGATACTAGCATTTAGCATACTCTGTATTTCTAAATTCCCCTCAAAATGATCATAATTGAAGAGACTGTAATTATCAAAATTTGCCAAGCAGTGATATCTGGGAAGAATAGTACACTGAAATATCTCAGATACCAGCAGTGATTTCCCTTTGCTTGATCTGCTGCTAAATGCTCACTATAATCTGATCACTCTCTCTTTTTTCTTCAGGTGGACAACATTAAGGCCTTATCTGCTCTGGCAAGTTTCTGTGCAGCAAAGCAGCTTTCTGCATGGTAACTCCCAAGGTGTACACCAAGCCACTTAGTGCACAGAAACTGTGCAGTTGCAGTGCTATAAAAAATCCACCCTGAAGAGAGGCATGCAGCTTTCTGTGCTGGGGCTACAGTGCCACGGTGCCAGTGTAGACACTCTGGTTGATCACAGTGCTGCAATTTGCCTCTGGGAAGGGTCTCACAGTGCCTGTTCTTGCCTCTCTGGTCATCGCTTTGAACTCTACTGCCCTACCCTCAGGTGATCAACCATGAGCCCCACCCCTTAAATTCCTTGGGAATTTTGAAAGTCCCTTTCCTGTTTGCTTGAGGATGCATGCAGTGGTCTCAGCACATCTTCCCAGGTGACCATGCCTGCTCCATACACCAGGTGATTCCCTGCTTGGGGCAACGCCAACCTGCTGGACCTCATCAGCATTTGGGGAGAGGATGCTGTCCAGTCCCAGCTGCACTCCAGCCATAGGAATTATGATAACCTATGGACAGATTTCACTTTGAATGACAGAAAGGGACATGACTGGGATACACTGCAGTGCAGGGTCAAAGTGAAGGTGCTGTGGAACACCTACCACAAGGCGCAGGAGGCAAACTGCTGCTCCAGTGCTGCACCCACAAGCTGCCAGTTCTACAAAGAGCTGGATGCGATACTTGGTGGCGATGCCACCTGCACTACGAAGGTCACTGTGGATACGTCGGTGTCTGGTGTGCCAGTCGAGAGTGGACTGAGCCAGGAGGAGGAAATCTTGGACAAGGATGTTGAGGGGAGAGGGACCCAGAGGCAGATGATGACTCAAAGGTCAGAGATGCGTGCACCCAGGAACTCTTCTCTACCCCGGAGGAGGCCAGCCAGTCATAATTGTTGGAGCTTGGTGAAGTGCAAACAGGAGAGGAGGCCTCTGGTAAGTGGCTTTGATTTGGGGAATTGCTGAAGCGAGTTGTTGGGGGCAGGAGAGTTGCAGAAAGCAGGCTTGTGGCTGTATGATGCATGTACCATCACATGCCTAGTCTGAGCAGAGGAACAGGGTGTTGATTGATTCCCTCACTTCATGGGAATCTGCCTCAGAGATCTCCACGAAACTCTCATGGAGATACTAGGCAATCCACTGCCTCAGGTTCTTTGGCAGAGCTGCTTTGTTTCTTGCCCCATTAAGAGTAACTTTCCCATGCCACTCTGCCATCTTGGAGCGGGAGTGAGGGAGAAAGAGAAGACCATTGCTTCACACAGGCGAGCCGCATAAGGGCCAGGGCGGAAGCCACAGTCTTGGAGAAGACCCTCCCTTGATTCCCTGTTCACCCTCAGCAGCGAGGTATCTTCCATATTGAACACAGCCTGTGGAAAATGTGGGGACAGGAATGATTTTAAGGCCCACTCTACAGCGCTGGCTTTCCCCAAGAGCCATGCGCCCAGTGGACAGTACTGTCCTGGAACACTGATTTCCCCTGCCCTTGCGGTTACTCACCATTTGCGGGGTCTTTTGCCTTGTGTGTGCTTGCCGGGGGTCAGCCAGTTAGTGACAGGTATGTGAATAGTGGCTGTGTTTTAAATCACTGAATCTGTGGTCTCTGTGTTCCAAACAATTCTGCTTCTGTAAAATGTTGCATTTTGGCTTCACAAATACGACGTTGGGAGCCCAGCCTCCCTCTTTGTTATCTCTGGCTAAACGGCTGTGCAGAATTAGAAAGCGGCCACGAAGAACTAAAGAGGACTTTCTGCATGATGTCATGATGTACTCCGCGGCTAAAAAACAAGAATTGAAGGAGTGTCAGGACAGAAAGAAGAGGAACCCAAAGGAGAAGCAACAGAACAGTTCTTGAAGGTTACGGAGCGCCAAGCGGACATGCTCCAGGCACTATTAGCACTGCGAACTGAGCAGCTCCATGCCCACTCTCTCCTGCAGCCACTATCTCAAAACTCTTTCCCATGCACCTCCCCCTAGACACCACCAACACACTCTTATCAACCTCCTGTCTCTGTGTGTACCAGCTGCATTCCACTCCTCCCCCATCCCAGTTCAGCACTGCAGACTCTCAGTACCCACTGCACTCAAAACACCCTTCCATCTGCAGTTTAGCCCTGCTGAAGTACAGTACCCACTGCACTGTACTCCAAAGGAGAAGGTTGGATATGATATCTGGACATACACAAATCTTAAACCGTCCCGGGACCCCAGCTCCTCCTGGGACCCTCCCTTCCCCCATCCCCCTCAGTGCTGATATGTTTTTTTGTTTGTCCCTCTCCTCCTGTTGTTGTTTTTTAATAAAAGAATTGTTTTGGTTTGAAAGCTTTATTCCATTCACTGAAAGCAAACAGAGCCCTGCAAAGCAACAGGTAATTTTCTTAAACCTTCATAGTGCATCGTCTACACCAATCACGATCAGCTCCTAGCATTACAAGCACTGCACTCTCGAGCATGGCAACAAATATTAGTGGCTTCCAGTTTCAAATTTCTGCCTCAAGGCATCCCTGATCCTTATTGCCCCATGCTGTGCCCCTTTAATAGCCCAGGTCTCTAGCTGTTCAAATTCAGCCTCCAGGCGCTGAGCCTCAGCGGTCCAGCCCAGAGTGAAGCTTTCACCCTTCCCTCCATAAATATTATTGAGTATTCAGCACATGGCTATAAGCATAGGAATATTGTCATCAACCAGGTCCAGCCTCCCATATAGGCAGCACCAGTGGGCCTTTAAACAGCCAAAAGCACACTCAACAGTCATTCTGAACTTGCTCAGCCTATTGTTGAACCGCTCCTTACTGCTGTCAAGGTGCCCCATGTATGGCTTCATAAGCCATAGCATTAAGGGGTAGGCAGGGTCTCCCAGGATCACAATGAGCATTTCGACTTCCCCTATGGTGATCTTCTGGTCCAAGAAGAAAGTCCCTGCTTGCAGCTTCCTGAACAAGCAGTGTTCCAAAAGATGCATGCATCATGCAGCTTTCCGGACCAGCCTGTGTTAATGTTTATTAAATGCCTACGGTGATCCACAAGTGCCTGGAGAACCATTGAGAAATACCCCTTCCAATTAATGTACTCTGTGGCTAGGTGGTCTGGTGTTAGAATTGGAATATGTGTGCCATCTGTCGCATCTCTGCAGTTAGGGAAGCCCATTTGTGCAAAGACATCCACAATGTCACGCATGTTGCCCAGAGTCACAGTCTTTTGGAGAAGGATATGATTAATGGCCCTGCACACTTCTGTCAACATGAGTCCAACAGTCGACTTTCTCACTCTGAACTGCTTAGTGACCAATCTGTAGCAGTCTGGAGTAGACAGCTTCCACAATGCAATCACCATGTGGTTCTCCAATGCCAGGGCAGCTCTCAGTGCAGGGCTGGGGCGAGCTCATCACACATGCCCATGAATGTGGCTTTCCTCATCTGAAAGTTCTGCCGCCACTGCTCATCATCCCAGATGTGCATGACAATGTGATCCCACCACTCAGTGCTTCTTTCCTGAGCCCAAAAGCAGCATTCCACTGTGGTCAGCATCTCCATGAATGCCACAAGCAATCTCGTGTCGTAGCTACTACTCATGGAGAGATCAATGTCAAACTGCTCTTGCTTTTGTAGTTTAAGGAATAACTCCACTGTGATATATTCTTGAGAGTGAGCAGCATATTGGTCAACAGTGCAGGATCCATTCCTGCAGATCAAAGAGGCCGAGCAGAGCATGCAGTACACAAACCATTGAAAGATGGCACCAAATGCAGACAGAAGCACAGGGATTGCTGGGATGCTAAGCAATGCATCATGGGACATTGGGACAGGACCCAGGATGCCCTGCGACCTCCTCCGCCTTCCCACAAGTCTTAGTGGCAGAAGAAAAAGAGATGCTCTGTGGGATAGCTTCCGAGAGTACACCTCTCCGAATATCGCTGCAAGTGCCGCAAGTGTGAATACGCTATTGCGCAGGCAGCTGACAGTGTGAACACACAACAGCGGTTTCCCTTAAGCATTCTCTGAGTGGTGCTGTAACTGCCAGTGCTGTAACTCTGCCACTGTAGACATACCCCAACAGCTGATGCTGAGATGTCTTAAACTGAGACCAAAACATTCATCCCTGCTCCCACATGTTACATTAGTCTCTCCAGTGGTTGGAATTTTTTGGTTTCCTTGCAAGGGATTAGTCTTGGTCTTAACCCCTTCATTGTCAATACATTGTGCACATTCGGGGTGTCCATTAAGCTTACTTTTGTGTAATATAATTCATGCCCACAGAATCATACAGGCATGCACAGATAGACGAACAGTCATAAGCCAAAAGAAAGTTAGTCAAATATAAAAAGTTGATTATTTCCTGCCCTTAGTCATATCTCATTATAATTATCAACACCACCATTCCAACTCACAACAGACACCCTATTTAAAGACACTAGTCTTGAAATTATGAACCACAATCCACTAGTAAGATTCTAATGCCACTTTCCACAATTTGCAAGGAAAATGACCCCTAGACTCCCTATTCTGCCTCCTTCCATTTGTATTACATCTATAACGTTGTTATAACTTTAAAAAAAATAGAAATCTGCCTCTAAAGTAATTAGTAGGCTTATTTCACCAAAAAAATCAGTACGATACACAAAGTTGTACTGTAAGCAGAATTAAATAGTAGGCAGGATATTATGAAGCAAAGATTATTATTGATCCCCCACCAACAGCTACATAAGTGACTTACACTGACTCTAATCAGTATTACTAAACATCATTGAGTCCTTGAAAGTAGGAGGTACTTGTAACCCAGAAGTGGAAGTTAGGTGAACAGAAGGACAACTGTGACATCTAAAGGCAGACTTATTTCAACATAACCTTGGTTGGAATAAAACAATAACCTGACATGCATGCAGTGCAGACAGCTACAACACATCAAAATCTATGTACTAAATGATCTTTTCTAAACATACAGCTTATTACATTTTTGCTGTCAAGGACGATTCCATGTGCAGCAAAACTTGGGATCTCATCTCATAAGTAAATGTGACTTTTCATTAGAGCAGCCCTATACCTGTTTTCACCACTTAAATATCATGAAGTCTGAAGCACCGCAAACCTCTCCATAGTATTACCTTGATTAAGGCACAAAACGTTAAAAGCAAATTACAGTGAAAGTATGAAACAATTTGCCCTTAATGTTTCAGTCATATCTGTAAAAAATATGACTTAAATATAGTTTTATTAATAATACATATTTTAATTAAACGGCTGGAGGTGCATCTGGCAGGAAAAATTGAATCTTCACTGGATTTCACATACTTGTATGATTCATGGGCAGTAAATATGCAAAGCTTTGTGCCCATAAGGCAATCAAACTGCAATGCTCATATGCATGTTTTTATCTATAAGAATGAAGTCTAGTGAGGGCAGAAATAATAATAATAAAAAGACTGCAAAAGCAAAAATTTCCTAACTAATGAATATGTTTTAACAGACACCATCCTTTTTCTGCTTAAAATCATCATTCCTGCCACAATTACACGCTCTTGAACAGGTATTTATTATTGCTTCCATTTTTCTCACTACATAAGGGTCTCCTGCATGTATACATGTGTATAAAAATCATATCACAAAAATTAGTAGTAAAACCATAGGATAAGAATTATCACACTAGGTAGCAGAGCTTGTAATGCTTTCACTGCAAACTGTTTGGGTGCTGAACTGTTCTAAAAATCTGCTGATTTGCTAACATAGTTTTCTCCTCATTTGCATTAAGACCATTTTTAAAAGACTAACTCCATATGTTTAGTTTGCTTATCTTTTCTTCATCCATTGCACCATACTTTATCAACCATTCAGCTCAGTTATTTTTAATCACAATAACACTGGGCACATCAACAGCCCCTGTCATCCAACCATGTCAAACCACAAAAGCAAACTGTAAGTGATTAAACTTTACAACATTCACTCTTCGATAACTACATAGCGGTGAAATGCAGCCTTCTCCGGGGTAGAATGCAGCTAATGCTTAACAATACACCACAATACTATGCAGTAGTACAGAACATGATGTTGAGAAGGATACTGCATGCTGTTGAAAGCACTTGGTATTTATTATTTTTAATAGTTTCTATGGGGCAGTCTTGGACCAGGACCCCATTGTGCCAGGCATTGCACAAACACAGAACAAAAAGACAGGCCCTGCCCCAAAGAGCTTACAGTTTAAGTAGTTTTAGTTCTGCAAATGTAATGACCTACAAGGCCAGGACACACCTACTTATTAAAATATGGGAATGGATCTTTAATAACCCCAAGTGATTTTATCTTTTATTTTAGGCCCACTTTAAAATAAATGTATAACCAGAAAGTTGCCTTCTGATCTTGGTGATAAGGGTGTGATCCCCCACTCACTGCAGAGCAGAATTTTACCCAGCACTTGTTTTTAGGACATCTGTTAAGCATTAGGATCCCAGTTCTGTTTTGTTACACTTCTACAACCACTCTGAAGTTAACAAAGTGTACCATTTCTTTAAACTAAAGAAGATAGACAGGGATTTAAATAATTGGCAATATCATTGTAAAAGTTACATGGAATGTTATTGTTATAAAGGATCCCATTACAAAATGTGATAAGCTCCTCCAAATCATCTCCTGAACTTATTAGTAAACAATAGCATATTACACTGTATGCAAAAAATGTATATTTCAATTGCACAGTAACTGTGGGTTCTGGTATGCCCACATTACTAAGTTATTTCCTGTATAAAGTATTTTGTAAACATTTTCAAATTAAGAATATTTAAAAGCATTTTTTATTTTAAGTACACTATGAAGACATAGATGTAGTTCCTTTTTATCAAATAAAATTGTACTTATATCTAGAAGGTACCAGTGGCTGGATTAATCTATAGCCATAATACCCAAGCTGTTTTGATTTTTAAGAGCATTGATCACTGCTAAGAAATTGCTTCTTTCACTATGGAAGCATCTTACAATGAAGCAACAATATGTTGGAGATAGTCCCTCAAATTTCACCCACTGCATCAGCTTCTTTTGGCAACGTATATGGAATGAAAACATTTGGGCCTTGATCCTACATTCCATGCACCCCCAAGACTCCCATCAGATCTTGGGGGCAGGTAGGGCTTTGTATTCCTGGAGCAATATTAGAACATGTTTGGTGGATATCCTACATTGTCATTTCATCCTGCATCGATGAGCAGATGTTTCAAACTGCATGGCTCCTTCTCCTTTGGTAGATTTTGCTTGTAAGGAAGAAAATGAGCTATACCATTCTGCTTTTTAGTACATCTTGAGTGTAAATTCTTTAAAAGTTGCTGATATTAAAATCTGACACCAAATGCATTGTGGTTGGCAGCAGGTTCATTTTCTCATTCAAACAGAAAGAATACCCCTGAAAAGCTCCATGTTTTGCTTTAGACTCCTCTGCGTTTGCTTGCACTTAACATGCAGTTACACCAAGATTCCACTGGATGCAAATATTAGAGGCGGGACCTGACATCTCCTATTAGAACAAACTGTTTTGAGTTGCTTATAACTTTGCCAAACTTCAATGGTTTGTACTGAAATTTTTTATACAGGTTGTATATCATAAGCTGAATATTTCTGGAAAATTTCAGCCAATAGTTCTGCTGTTTCCAAGACCAAGGATAGAATACTCTTATTTCACTCATGCTAAAAAAATCGGGCAGGAATCCTGTTGAAAATTAATTAATTAAAGACTGCCTCAGAATACAAATGCACAAGAGGACCAAATTAAGGTTGCACAGGGAACCTTAATTCTGGCATTTCCTAAATTTTGAGTGCTCAACTTTACAACTGTATTAATGTTCTTGTAATATAGCAGGGGTCAGCAACCTCTGGCACGCAGCTCACCAGGGTAAGCATCCTGGTGGGCCAGGCCAATCTGCTTACCTGCCACATTGGCAAGTTTGGCCAATCGCGGTTCCCACTGGCCGCAGTTCACCATCCTAGGCCAACGGGGGTGGCAGGAAGTGGAGCGGGCAAGGGATGTGCTGGCCGTGGCTTCCCGCCACCCCCATTGGCCTGGGATGGTGAACCGCGGCCAGTCAGAGCTGTGATCAGCTCAAACCTGATGACGCGGCAGGTAAACAAACTGGCCCGGCCAGCCACGGTGCTTACCCTGGCGAGCCGCATGCCAGAGGTTGCCGACCCCTGTAATATAGTTTGTGTGTGTGTATGTGTGTGTGTGCGCGCGCGCGCGCGTAAAATACAATGTGCTGTTTGAGAGTTGTATTGTAGTATAACTATATTTGTAGTACCCATTTCACTTACCTTTATATGTACAGTATTTGTTAATGTTTTATTTGTGTGTGATCTTTGTATCTATATTTGTAACATTTTAATAAATAAATGAAAAATATCCTTTTTTTCAAATCAAAGTACTATAGGCTTCAAGAGCCTTTTGACCCCAATGGGTAGGTTCTAGAAATTAGCAATCTGAAAGTGAAATCCTAGTCCCATTGAAGTCAATGAGAGTTTTGCTATTGACTTCAATGGGACTAGGATTTCACCATTAGAATTTAGTGTTCAAGAGCATAACTGAAAGTTCTAACTCTCAATGACCAAGTATCTTTCTGTTCCTGTGAAAGATGGAGGTCAGAACTCATGAAGACACAGCAAAGTGACATAAGAAATGAAGTTTGGATAAAGTCAAGATTTTAACATGTTTTCTTTGTTTTCACTGATCCCTCATTTTCATGAAAATGAGCAAAAGTGAGTAACAACAGAAGGCAGTCAGAGCTACTGTCAATATGAACTGTTTGCTCAGCTACTGAAAATGTCATCTGCCAAACAACATTCACCATTATAGAGGTCTGTAGATCTAAATATAAAATTGAACCTATCAATGTAAAAGCAGTAGCCAGAAAACAGAGGATAAAACAGAGATCACATTGAGACTGATTAGTGTGTGGATTAGGCATTCCAGAAAACGCCTAGATGAAGATTTTTCTATTTTCCTGAATAATTGGCCAGATGAACCTTAGGGAAATTCACCTTCATTGTTTCAATGTAGCATCTTGCCAGCAAAACTTCCCTCACAGTCTTAGAGCCAGCTCCATCAAGAACTGTATACTTATTGTTTTGTTGTAGCCATGCTGGTCCCAGGATATTAGAGAAACAAGGTAAGGTAATATCTTTTATTGGACCAACTTCTGTTGGTGAGAGAGACAAGCTTTCACGCTTACATAGAGCTGTTCTTCAGGTCTGCGAAATGTACTGAGGGTGTCAAAACTAAGTACTATGTGGAACAGATTGTTTAGCATAAATATTTAACAAAGGGTCAATGGGAGTTGCTGGAAGCCCCTGGTGGGCCGGGCTGCTGTGTTTACCTGCACCGTCCACAGGTCCGGCCGATCACGACTCCCATTGGCCCAGAGCAGCAATCTGTGGCCAGTGGGAGCCACGATCGGCCTGACCTGTGGAAGGGGCAGGTAAACACACCAGCCCGGCCCACCAGGGGCTTTCCCCACAGAAGCAGTACCTCTGTTTGAGAAACCTTGCTCTAAGGTGCACCAATGGCAAGAAGGGTACATTTTCCAGTTGGTGACCTGCTGGATGATTTATCAAGGGGTGTTATATTTACGTGCATATGATTCCTGTTGATATCCACAAGATCTGTGCATGCAGACTGAGGGCAGAATAGAGAATGTGGAATAGTAATTTATATGGCATGGACAGAATATAGATAGTCTTGTAGTATGTTTAAATGTTGTTGGAAAAGGTATCAATTGACTTAGAAAACAATGAATTGGTCTCAAACTCTTAAAGGCAATGGCCCAATTTGGCTCTGGTATAAGTCCACTCATGAGGTGAATTTGGCACTCTGTTTACATTTTTAAATTATACTTTTAATTGTTTCATTAAAAGGAAGTGGCTAATGTAGTTCCCATGGTTTACACAATGTGATACTCTACACTCACGTAGGATTCTGAGAATAGTTGCAGTACTGCTAATACTTTATCCAATATTATATTTTGTGTTTTGTGATCTGACTCACCCTCTTTATATTACCAAAACCCTCAAACATTGCTCATGGCGATGACCCTTGGAGCAGGAGCTGGGATTGAAATGGAAGTTAAATCTTCTATGGCTAGATTCAGTTGAAGGATGCTTTAGGTCAGCAGTCAGTTTTTTCCTCTATTTGTTTCTTTTCTTAAAGAATGTTTCTTAAATATTTGATTCATCGTGGTTGAATATATATCATTTCCAAATATTTCACTAGTAAGCACTCTACAGCATGGAGTTCATTATATCAATATATATCCTTACAAACTCCAGGGACCAACAAAATGGAAAAACAGCATGGAAGAAAATTATGAGACAATACAGCTTTTAAGAAATACCAAAGGTAATTTATAGACTGAAGCAGAGATAAAAAAAGGAATGATCATTATTTTTTTAAACACCTTTTCTCTTAATGTTTACTAAGGACGTTAGATATTCTTTTCCCAGTGGAGAAAGAAGTAATGTCAAGAGAAATCAGATTAATGTCAGAACAATCAATCAAGAAATTAGAACATATAAGGTGGGATTTTCAAAAGCGCTCAGGTTTGGCATCAACTCTGTTCCCCCTGAAGTCAATTGTAAAACTCCCAGTGACTTTAATGGGTGCAGTTAAGACAACATTAAGGACTTTTGAAAATTCCATCTGCAAAGTCTAAAATATATTCACCAGATGAGTTACATTCAATGGTTCTGGTCCAAGGGGAAAACATGGATTAAGCATCTGTTACATACATTAAAAATCATTGGAAAAAGAGGTATGAATGAACTGGAGAGAAGCTAAAGGCAACATCTCTTATGAAGATGGGATCTACTGCATAGAAGATACAAGAAACTAAGGATGTCTGATATCCAGACATTGGAAACATTAATCAAGAACACAGAGAAAGTGATGATTTTCTCCTATGGTTTTACTAGATAGGCAGACAGTATCCAGTCATGTGCATTTGAAACCTATTTCCAGTGCCTGGATTTCAGTTTCAGGCCAGAACTGGTTCTAAAATCTCCATTTTCTAAATTCTAGAATGCCCTAAATGTTTATGTGGAAATGTTCTTTTCTTCTCCATTCACAGAATTACCAGGAGAGGTGAAAGGTGCTAGAGCAGGCACTTTTAGAATCTGGCCCTACTACTGACGGCCTTCCAAATTGTCCAAAATCCATTCAAGCAGTAGGCTCACAGTCTGTCTTGCTTAGAACACTTTGTGTATGAAATACGTTATATTTAATGTATACTGGAAAATAGGTATAAAAATGTGTGTATAAAACTAAGTTTTGTTTTTATTTATATCTTTCTGCTATGATGTTGTCTCCAATGATCAAGGATTTATGTCCACAAATCAAGAGAGGCTGCAGCCTATTTGTTTTAGTATTTTCACCGACACTGAGCTCGTATATTCAAAAGAAATTACAACTTGGCACCCAAGCTTCCTGACAATGACCTCGCTTGCTTACGGTAATATAATTTATTTGGCCTTGAAAGCACCAGGCCTGAAAACGATTACAATTGGTGCAAAATGCAGCAACAAACAACCTCCCAGCACTGAGATCACACTCTCCTCATACTCCACTGACTCCCCCATGAATTTCAAATTTAAACTTTGTTTAATGTCTCAGTACTCAGTTTCAAGGCTCTAAATGGTCTGAGCTTAGAATACCTAAATGACAGCCTCATATGACAGCTTGACCATCCTTGACAGCTCCACTCCTCCGAAGAGCAGAACTGGCTCCCTTAAAGGTGAAGCTCATGTATGTAGCAACCACAACTTTCTCCAGTGCCCAAAGCTGTGGCATTCACCCTGGCAGGATATAAAAAGGACCGCAAACTTCAGCACTTCCTGTTCCAAATGCAAAACTCACTTTTTTCTCCTTGATTTCCCACTAAAGTGTTGCATATAAGTCTTAAATATGATAAATAAAAACCAAACTCATCCGAATCCCCTTTTCTCCAGGAAGGGAGAGGAAAGGAAACATAATTCCCATATGTCACCTAACCTAGCTGATTTTTAACCTGAAAGGTGCTCTGATACTCCAATAATGGGTGTAGTCTGAGAACCTAGACACGAAAGTACTCAAGGAAATGACTTACTTAATGCCAATAACAATTTATGAAACAGATGAGGGAGAGTTGGCTGAGGCTGACACCAGATCAGACTAAATGTGAGAAGTCTTGTTTCTAGAACATACCATCCCTCACCCTTTTCCTAGACCAGAGCCTAGATTTAAAGACTTCTGTGGCATTCTGCAAGACTCCCGTTTCCCTCTTTGTAGCATGTATATTTACTGCAAGTAATTTTATTACTATGTATGTCTCCTGTGTATAAAAAGTAATTTAAAAACATTTATCTGATCTCATGCATCACAGAACCCAGTCCAAGTTTTAGATAGATAATTTTTTACTTGTTTTAGTGAACAACAAACCAGAGGCGGCTTGGCCTGAGATAAGCATTTGAAAGTTAGGATAATTTTGCAATTTTTGTCTTGAATGTTGAGAGTCCCTTTCTTCACATCCCCAAACAGCTACTTCTATCCCTCAAAAACCAGCAAAGAGTCCTGTGGCACCTTATAGACTAACAGAGGTTTTGGAGCATGAGCTTTCGTGAGTGAATACCCACTTCGTCAGATGCATGTATTCACCCATGAAAGCTCATGCTCCAAAACCTCTGTTAGTCTATAAGGTGCCACAGGATTCTTTGCTGCTTTTACAGATCCAGACTAACACGGCTTCCCCTCTAATATTTGACTTCTATCCCTCAGTTGTGCTTTGACATGCTTTGTAGCAATGCTTGGTACCTTTCAGATTATCTAGCTCTTATTGTGCCACAATGACCCAGGTTTTCAGGAGAAATGTACACAGTGATTTTCACACCCTGCAAATGAATCATAGAATCATAGAAGATGAGGGTTGGAAGAAGCCTCAGGAGGTCAGCTAGTCCAATCCCGTGCTCAAAGCAGGACTAACACCAACTAAATCATCCCAACCAGGCCTTAAAAACCTCTAGGGATGGAGATTCCACCAACTCCCTAGGTAACCCATTCCAGTGCTTCACCACCCTCCTAGTGAAATAGTATTTCCTAATATCCAATCTAGACCTCCCCCACTACAACTTGAGACCACTGCTCCTTGTTCTGTCCTCTGTCACCACTGAGAACAGCCGAGCCCCATCCTCTTTGGAACTCTCCTTCAGGTAGCTGAAGGCTGCTATCAAATCCCTCCTCACTCTTCTCAGTTCCCTCAGCCTCTTCTCGTAAGACATGTTCCTCAGTCCCCTAATCATTTTCGCTGCCCTCTGCTGGACTCTCTCCAATTTGTCCACATCCCTTCTGCAGTGAGGGGACCAAAACTGGACACAATACTCCAGGTGTGGCCTCCTCAGTGATGAATAGAGGGGAATAATCACTTCCCTCGATCTGCTGGCAATGCTCCTACTAATACAGCCTAATATGCTGTTGGCCTTCTTGGCAACAAGGACACACTGCTGACTCATATCCATCTTCTTGCCCAATGTAATCCCCAGATCCTTTTCTGCAGAATGGCTGCGTAGCCAGTTGGTCCCCAGCCTGTAGCGGTGCATGGGATTCTTCCTTCCTAAATGCAGGACTCTGCACTTGTCCTTGTTGAACCCCCTCAGATTTCTTTTGGCCCAATCCTCCAATTTGTCTAGGTCATTCTGGACCCTATCCCTATCCTCCAGTGTATCTACCTCTTCCCCCAGCTCAGTGTCATCTGCGAACTTGCTAAAGGTGAAATACATCCCATCATCCAGATCATTAGTATGACAACAAGAAGGTCCAGGAGACCTGACAGGCTTTTTGTTGGGCTCTGTTTCCACTACATTTAAAACTCACATTGGTTTTATGGCTACTTTGACCCCAGCATGCTTGGCTCACTTGTAAAGTCCTATAGCTACTGAGTTTTGAATGAATCTGGGGCTTGTCAAAGGTTGCGTACTCTGGGATTAGATAGGAGGAGAAGCAAGCAGGGCTCAGCATCTCAGCTCGACCCTCCAAAAGATGAAGTGAAAAAACAGTTTCAAAAGAGAGGACTAGAAGCCTATTTGGAGATGGTGTTTAATATTATCCTTTTCAAACCTTAAAACAATGTGGATTCCTTTTTGTTTTGGAGGATGATGAATGTTCACAAGGGGTTCTAGGTTTGTCTGGCCACTTTGGCAAAGGCTTTCATGGTTGCAAGTCAGTGGTGCAGAACACAGATGCAAGTTTTACTAAATCTGGTCTATATTAAGTAGCCCGGTCTGCAAAATACCTGTGTAATATCAAATACAGTAACGATCACTTACCTTTTCCTTAGATTGTAAAGCTCTTCATAGGAGGAATGGTCTCTCTGTTCTTTGTTTTTACATCACCTAGTACAACAGGGTCCTGGTCCTTAACTGGAGCTTCTATGCACTACAGTAATACAAATAAATATCAGCAACTGAGCATGAAGCTTTTATCTTGATAACAGCTCCACTGCTCACCAGATTTTACTGTTATAGGAAGATAAACGCCAAAAAAAATGTATTTAGAAAGATTTCTTCTTATCTCATCTTCATTTTTGTTTTACAGATATGTGACTTAGCCTTGGGTCCTATTCTCTCCAGGAACATCCGCTAAGTAACATCTGATGGAGTCAACATGTTTCACCCCGATGCCGGAGTGACTCTGCATGAGGAACATTGAGAAAAAGGGCCAGTCTAAGCTGTGGTGCATCCTCTGACTTTGACATAAAATAACTAAAGTAAAGCAATGGCCATTTCAAATTTGATGTCACCTGGGAGTTTAGCCATTGTGTCTTACTGCTCTGTGAGATCTGGCTTTTGCCCCCTGATGACAGTGGAACAAATCCTGTTCCTTGTATCAAGTCACAGCACAGGAGCATAAAGAAAGGAACTCTACAAGGGCTGGAGGGGAAGAATCCTCCTTTGCAGTGCCTTTCCCAATGGCAGCACTCCCTGCACGGATGGAGGGAAGGCCTGGTATATTCATAGGTATTCACTGATCCCTTGTTCCCACCCCATTCCAATCTCCCCATCAGAATGGAAAAAGGTGGGCTACATAGAGTACAGGAGAGCAAACACATGGTAGGTTTCCTGAAACTGCTTTCACGCACCCCCATATTGGAACCACATGAGTTCCACCCAGGAATGGCACTCCCTCTGCTTCTGGGATGGGATGCTTTTGGCCCACTGGGACCTACTGAGAATACTGCACTGAGAAGCCCGTATTGTAATGGTTTTAAGCGACATGTAAGATAAGGATTTTCCCTAAGACATTTTTGTGTCTTGTAAATCAACTATATTAAAATGAAGATTTGGGAAAAACACACTAGCTTTTTAAAATAATTATCGACTAATTTAGCACTTAACAAGTAACATTTAACATGTATCACGACATTTATAATAAATAAAATTTAAAAAAAATAGAAACAAACATATTTAAAAAGTCAAAATAGTTACTAGATGCAACCAAACAGAATGATATGAAATACTGTTTTCGTTGATAATAACTGTTGTTTTGTTAAACAGAAAAAAAAGAAAAAAAGAAGAGAGAAGGATATTTTATTAAAAGGAGGGAGGAAATAGGAATCACTAAATGCACATGTTACGTAAATTTGTCATATATTGAATACAAAGCACCAAATATTGAATGATCTTTTGTTTTTTTTAATTAAAGTAATTATTCAATGGACTTTGGAAGCTAAGGAAAGAACACATCTTGCTATGTTTGAAAGCACAACTCCTCATGTCTGTATATCATAACAATGGACTGTATCTCATGAGCAATGTCTAGCTTCCAAGAAGCTTTTTCAAAGAAGCTTTTTCATTTTGTACTATCATTGAAATGGGTGTTCCTAACCAAAGAGATATGTTGCCAAGTGTTCATTGCAATTCTCTTTCCAACAAAAATTTTAAAAGGTGTATGCAAAGTTTTATTCATTTTGAGAATGAACTGTAGCTTTCACTTAGTAACACAGAGAGAATGGATGAAAGGGTATAGTATGCACAAATGTGCCCAGTGGTATGGAATCCTTCCAGAAAATTCCAATTCTGAGAAACCTAGGACATATTTAAACTGGTGTCCAAATAGATCTGTGAATTAAGAAATTAGAGGCGTAAATAACTGTTGAAGTAGTGAAGCTTCTCCTACTTTCTCCCATGTAGGACATGACAGACATGGCCCTGTGTTCACCTCCCAGGTCATTTGTAAGCCTCATAATGTTTATAAATTCCAGAGATTATGTGGAGATTGAGCTAGAATGTGGAAACCTACATAAGTTATCACTTATACAACTAGTCCTGTTGAATTAAAATATTTCAAAGAAAAAAGGATTGGAGATAGATTTAAAGTTGCTCACAGTTGGCTGTGTGCAATCTATAAAAGAAGACTACATCCATAAAGGCTCCTTAACACACCGCTCTCTCTCTGAGGTATGCTGCAGAAAAGAAATGCAAATGACCATGTGAACTTGAAGTTTGTCAATGTTATAAGAATCTGAGCTGCAGTGTAATAATACCAAGAAGTAAAAAAATGGCTGCAAGTTTATAGATTTTAAAACATTCTCCACACAAGATTTTTGTTTCAATGTTATAATAAATTATTTAGTTTTGACTACGAAAGTCTTTAAATCTACTTGGTCTAATTTTTTTCTCAAGGACCAACGTGATGGCTACCAGTATTTTTTTCAAAGCCTTTTTTACTATAAAAACTTTTTAAAATACTGATAGTCAGCCACACTGGTTACTACCACATTGATTCTTGAGAAAATTTGACCAAGCAGACTAAAAGAGTTTCATAGTCAAACCTAAAATTTGGCAAAAAACTTACCCAGTATCAGGTTTCATTACAAACCCAAAACTGAGACCAAGTGCAAAATCCTGACTCTATTGAAGTTGCCAACATTTTCAGCAACAAGTCCATGCTTCGGTACTACAAACCAAACAGATGGGGATGTTTTGGTTAATTTTATGCTGGATTCAGACAAAAGCAGGTGATTTCCCTTGTTTTATTTTGGGCTTCATTTGAAACCGAAGTTGCACAGAGGCTGTAAACATGACACAAACTGAAATCAAAGTTGCATAGTCCCTAGGGAAGAAAAATTGCTGAGTTTCAGACAGCTCTATGTTCACTGGCGCATTTAAAATGCTACATATGCTCTGTTCTCTAAAACTCTTATCTCACTGTGAGCAGAGTTTATGACATGGCTTCGTGGTAAATTCGGCCATGCCACACACAGTTCTCACAAAGGTAAAAACAAATCAATAATCCTTTTGCAGAAACTGACAGAGCACTGCCCACAATAATCAAAGTTACACCAAGTTTACAGGCAGCTTATTAACTACCCAAATCAAGTGCATAGTTTAAATAATGCATAACGATGTGATCAAAGATGAGAAGGTTGGTGAATTGATGCCATTAGTTTGTTTCATACAAAAATTGGGTTCCATCAACTTAATGCCTTTTTTCCCCATCTAAATTTAATATGTTTAATTTCAGAGAGAGTTTTGATCAATGTGTCCAGATGACTTCTAAATGCTTAGATAAGGCTTTTTCAGTCTTCATTTTTGTCATTGGAACTTGGGTAATAAGTTTAGCAATATATAAAAGCCATAGCTCATTCCTAGATATATTATATATAAAGATGAAGATATTATTTAAGTTATCTGTGCTTTGGAGATTAAAAGAAGATCCTAAAAATAATACTACATGCATGTTTTCCCTCATCAGACTTACAACATGCTATTACCGGTTATGTGGCATTTTCCACTTTATTATGTATTTTCTTTATTGAATGGTTCTTTGCCATTAAATTTTTTAATATTGTTAGTGTTGAGAGATAAACGCTTTGGTACATATTGGAGAGTAATAAATTGTGTTGAACATTGATAAACTAACGCAATTACCAGCAAGGTCACAGAGTCAGCTAATTTAGAAATATCAGTACTAGGATTTTGAGTTGTCCCCTTGAGAACTGTGGCCACTTTATTAAAGCAGGAGAGTGAGGATAAAATGGTGCATTAGGATTGATCTTTTGATCTAATTGTGAAACTCTGCCATTCCTCGTTTGATCAAAAGTGCTTAGCAAGCAAGAGAAAACACAACTCAAGTAACTGAGGAATGTCCCTTACAAACTAAAGGGATTGTGGGAAATAAAAACAATAACAGTTTGTACAGTTTATGGTGTTTGATATCAATAAAAGTTGTAAATACAGTGCAATTTATCTTTGTTTCACTGCACTGAAACTTCAGAGTATGCAGTCATATATAACACCTTCCAACATCTTCCAGTAATTGAATTTCTGAAAATGCTTAAGTCACAATTAAGGAATGCTATTAGCATAATGTAACTAAAGGATATATTTTAGAAAATCATAACTAGAAGATGTGCTTATAATTTTAAACCTTTTATTTTATAAACTAATTCGTAATTGTTTAAAGTGACTACTCTGCAATAAGTCAACCTCAAAAAAGTAATGTTAACCTAGTGGTTGACAATATGATATAAAACAATTTCATAACATGTTATTCTTACATCGCTCTGTGCAGAGCGCCAAAACAAGACCCATGTACTACTTAAACACATCCAGTTCTGTGAGAGATCCTTCCATTCAACTTCCTTGAAATCTTCACAGAGTCCACCTGATATCTATAAGCCCATCGTGTCATATGGCATATAGCACATGGCCACTAGGGTGATGTGGCTTTAAAGGATGTACACTTATAAGTGGAATAGAATGCCAGAACTCAAGGAAGTGTTAATGGCAGATGTAACCAATTACCTTTGTCATTTGTTTTAATCTGACCCTCGTCAATAGCAAATAGAAGTCATTGCTCCCTGAAAGCTATTTAGTAGCCTATACGAAACAAGCTAGTACACTCAGTCTAGTTGTTAAAGGATGTGTCACTTCACAAAAATACCACCATCATCATACTTAGCACTGGTTTATCGTTTCAGCAAGGAAGCTAAGGACTCAGTGGACTTGGCAGTGGTTCTTCCTGAACAGGGCGCAGAAAGTTTTGTTCTAGGGTCCATGTTGTATTTCTTTTGTGGATTTCAGTTTCTGGGGCTGTCAATCTAGCACCTTTCAAGAACTCAAAACTCACTTTAAAAATCCACTTATTAAAAATGAAATTTTATGTGAAAATACTGAGAAATCATTCAGGATATTACTGATGTAGCTGATGCTACTAGGTCAATAAGTCCTCTTAGTCATTGCCACAGGCATGCACTGAGGTATCAGCTGCAAGGGTTTAATATGCCTTCACAGAGAAATGTCTCTCCTTTTGGTTCCCAAGAGAAACACTTTCTGTCCTTCTGAAATATACAAAAAAAATCCCAATTTACATTTGTTAATTAGAAAGATTTAATCTAAATAGGTTAATTAATTACAACCACATTTACATTTAAAATTTTTAAGTGATTATTTTAGAAGATTTTGCAGACTTCTAATTACAAGTGTTGTTATTCTCATTAGGATTTCAGCTATTGTCCCAAATGAGGACGGCAATTGATCTGTTAAACTCCACAGAGTCATTCAGTTTAACTTGTTCTATGTACAGACTACATGTATGCGCACATACACACTTGAAGAGCCATGTGCCATCACATATTCCAATGTCAATTAACTGCCAAAGAACTGCCACATTCCCCTTTCTATGATTAACAGCGGAATCCATAAAGATCATTCAAATTCTTGCAAGGATATGAAATATAAAAAGAGAAGTGCCTCAGAGAATGGATTTATTTGCCCTATTTTCCAGAAAGAGTTTGATAACAAATAATGATTGCTTTAAAAAGGAGCTATGGCCGAGGAATCAAGCATATGAAAAATGTATCAGGACTCTGATCCTGCACCTCTTACTCCTATAAGCAATCATTATTTGTGAGCACAGTGAGCGGTGGTTTGATTTTTTTTTTATGTGAAGAAGAGTTGCTGGAGTTGTCCCAAAGTAATGGAAAATTATCTAACAGTATCAATGTTTATAGGAAACTTGGACAGTTTATATTCTACTGAAACCTAATTTCTAAAATATTATTCTGTAAGTAACTGTAACAATAAAAAATAATAATCAAAGGACAGATGCAGTGTAATGAAACATTTTAACCAATCATTTTTACTGATCCAAGAAGTCGTAATGTTGTATCTAACACTAAGCAGACCTCCACAGAAGACATTTTTTAGTTATACCAGGAAAACACTTCCGTATTTACAATTCTAATCAGCATAATGAATCTAAGACAGTTGGCTATAATCCTGGGCTAGATCATCACCGACATGGGAAAAACCTCAATAAGACACAGGAAAGTCCATGACTTTCACTTTGCAGTGTTTCCTCCAAATTTTTCTGACAGCAGGGCAGAGGAGAACGGGCAGCAGGTTTGCTTCTTCCCCTTGGAACTCAGTTATGTACAGATTTTTGGATGCTCATAGAGAACAAGTGTCTCCATATTGTTTCCCATCCTGATGACCACACACAGTGTTCTGGAACAATGGTCCCTGGTAGCCCCATACCAGTTGCTGTGCCCTGAACTCTTTTATGAGTGGAATCATGCAATAGAGGAGAGACACGCAGTAAAATAATGTGGGCAGGGCAGAACCATGTTATCCTGCATAACCCTCACTGAGGAAAGGGAGGATGAAGCATCAAAGTGCAGATTTATTTTCAGTGCACTCCCTGATGGCTCTGGAAGAAGTGCAGCTCCAAACTCAAGGGAATAAGGTCTAATACTCTCCCTGTTTCCATACTCCATAGTGTGGATCTGCTAATAAACCAGAAAGGACTTATTTAGGCTTCTGTATGGCTCCGAGAGATTATCTTCACTGCAAAGTTAACTCAAGTGTTGGCCCCAAACTCAAATGACATGCACACAGAAAAACTCTTCACTCGATCATGATGGTGCTTTTACCTCAAGATTGCTGGTCCATTGGGGGAACAGGCTAAAGTTCAAGTCAGCCCAACCTTGCTGCTAACACAATAACCCTGTGCTGCTAACCCAAGCAGATTGTGCAGCCCCAGTGTTCTTTCTCTGCAGCCACTCTCACTCAAGCGACACTAACTCAAGTAAACTCTGCAATGAAGTAGCCGCCTGATTATGCTCACTTGGAATTTAGAATTGTGCTGCAGGGTCTACAAATGTGGGGACTGACCCTACAGCCTTGCTACACTAGTAAAATCCCACTGAAGTCAGTTGGAACTTGCATGTGAACTTACTTTGGGTACGACCACACTGCAATTAAAAACCCATGGCTGGCCTGTGCCAGCTGACTCAGGCTAAGAGGCTGTTCAACTGCAGTGTAGACATTGGGATTTGGGCCAGCCACAAATGTCTAAGTGCAGTGTAGACGTACCCTTCAGGCCTGGGTCCTTACATTTCTTGACTGAGAAATTAATTAAATATATTCAGTAATTGTATTGTTGATGATTATGCTTATTGTGTGGCCCAGTGGCTCAGTCACGATCAGGGCCCTTTTATACTAGGAGCTGTACAAACACACAAGAAATTACAATCCCTTTCTCAGAACAACTTACACTCTAATTTGTTAGAAGTTTTAAATAAGACCAAGTTGTAATATTATTTACAACTATTGGCCAAAAAGTCAGAGATCGATGTTAAATTATAATTTCAAACTCCTTCAGTATGTGCGAGAAAATACATTAAAAAGTAAGGCAAAAAAACCAAAATCTTCAACAACACAACCATTTCTAACACATCAAAATCTTTTTTCCTAACAAGAAACTAATGATGACACTTCATGCTAGACGTGATGGCTTTTTACTTGGTTTTATTTACTGTTTAATGAAGCTGGTATTCTATTTTCTTTCATCAGCTCAATGATGATTTGCAGCAAATTATACTGGCAAATTACTAAATAATCCTTGTGCGTTGTACCAGGAGACAAAGAATCCATCCTACATTATCAGGAAGTACAAAGTGATAATAAGAGAGGGTTTGATGGAGGTCATGTCTCATAGCTCTTCAGGTCAGATAATAATGTGCTAAGTCATTAAGCTGTGATACCACTTTCCTGACTATTGTAATTGATGGGTTCATGAGATGGGTACATTATAAAGCAAGTAATGTTTTTGAAATCTCCATCTATAAAATTAAGAAGTGATTTTCACTCCCTCTCCCCATCTCTCTTTGCTCTTCCTTAGGCCATTTCTTTGTCTTTTTTATTCTGGGAGGAGGCAGTTAGGAATAATAAGCACATATGGCCTTACCTGACACCTCATAATAGACTAGCAAAAAGATATACACACACACACGCACTTAAGATACTTTTTAGTATACAGGGTAAAATGAAGAGCCAATGAGTTCCATTAGACTTGCGTCCTGAATTTCAGATATGCAACTTAATAGAAGTATTCATTTTTGGTACATTAAGGCAAGGTCTACTCTAAGAGCACTTCGTCACTGTGGCTATATCAACAAAGCATTTCTAGCTTGGACCACAGCTTACACAGGCAAAACTGAGCTTTCACTGGCACGATTTATTCCAGCTCACCCAAGTGACATGAGTGATTCTGGCAAAAGTGCAGTTTTGACAATATCTACGCTACACAGGAGCTTTGCTGGCACAGTTGTGCTGGTCATGGATCAACATGATCACACTCCGGACTGACACAACTGTGCCCACAAAAGTTTGTAGTGTAGACCAGGCCTTACTACATTTGAAAGATGACAAAGTGACAGCCCTAGAACCAAGATGCCAAGGCTGCCCCACTAATATATTCAGGAATGACCACTGGAAGGACTCTCTCTATTGGTAAAACAGTAATTCATGCTCCATTTCCAATTCAATCCTTGGCTTTTCTACCAAGCCTGCCAATAAGGGGACCAGAATACAACTATTATATAAAACATACAGTTGTAACTGCAGACAAATTCTATCTTAACCAATACATAGCTCTCTCTCTCTCAGGTATTTCTAAGGCACCTATCAATTGACTGGGGTTATGGTTAACAAAGGTGTATTCCTTACTCCAACGGTGCTGGGCAGACAAATAATATGTCATTTTAGTAAGACTAGCTTAGCACATTTTTCTAATACTGGATGGAATGATGGAATGTTATGTGCTATTCATACTTTGTGGGAACAAAACATTACATCTAAACTCTGGATCATGTCTTTCTCATTGATATAAGTCACATATTGTCGGTATTGTCAAGCTCCAGCCTTCAAAAATCATGAGAGAGACCCCCAAAATCATGAGATTGGCTTAAAAATATTTTTTTTAAATAATAAATGTTAGATTATTTTTATTTGCCTTCTGGATTTTGAGCCTATAAGGTTTATGTTTGCAAGCAGAAGCGATAGACACATACTTTAAAAAAAAAAGGGGGGGGGGTTGAGATTCTTACACAACAACATGGCTTCAGTGACTGATGCTTTAAAAAAGTATTGTGTAACTCCTGATAAAATCATGAGAGATGGCAATGTCATTTTCTATGCCCCTTTTTTCAGTGTTATCTTCTCAAAATATACATATAAATAAAACTCTGGCACTTCAACGTTGACAGCTTCAGGCAAATGATTTATAATCTGTTTTCATCATTTTCCTGCTGTTTATGTGGTGCAAATATCAAAAATACTAAAAAAAATTGGCACATAAAAATAGCTCACTTGAATAATTAGGATGATCATATAGGCTACAGCATTCTTACAAAACTGCTACATTTCAAAGGGAAGAAATGTTAACTTACAGTGCACCCTTGACCAATTCATTCAAAATTAGTTAAGTAAATTGGATTTACTTTACTACTTTATGTTTTCACCAAAAGTCTTCCTCATCTCTTGAGTTCAATTAATTCATTTTGAGTGAATGAGTCAAGAGTGCACCATAACTCAGAATTTCTTCCATGCTATCTTAATAGAACGTGCCTATTCTCCTCAGACCACCACAGTGACATTTCAAAAGCATGATTCAGTGGGGGAAATTCAGTTAAGCCACATAAAGGTGAAGTATTTGGGCTCCATGAGCTGACTCTGGAGCAGTTGGGGATGTTCCACCCGACTAAGGGCAAAAATATAGGGCTTCTGTGCAGCGTCCTGTAGTAGCATCTGAAATCCCTTCATGTCAGTTGTGCAGGCCATTGCGGGCAATGGATCCATACAACTGCAGATCCATGGCCTCTCCCCCAGCCTGCCACCACCTTGATAATCTGTGTAAAACCCATATGGCTTAGTAAGGAAAACAGTTTCATAGCACAGAAGCGATGTGCCGGTTCCTGCGTATGACTGTTTAGCCCATCCCATGGAAACATCTGCGAGCAGCTTCAGTGATGCAGAATAACTTGTGCTGGCCCTTCACTGCCTGGGTGAATTGGGCCCAATGTGAATACATTCAGCAATAAATAAGGAACTTAATATATTTTTTTAATTTCACGTGCAAGGGAACACAACAGAATGGTAACTATTTACCCTAAGTGTGAGAGTAGTTGCAGCATTACAAGACACATAACATCACACCAGGAAAGCATACACGCAGTGTAGTCCTAGTTTTCATTCTGTCATGTCAGGAGGTAGCAGTGGTATTGTTCCTGCAGAAAAGCAAGTTTACAACATGTCACTCACTTGAATGAAATGCATGCAACATTCCATAAAATTCTTGTTATCCCTACCGCCTTCTGCAATCTAACCACATGAGGACAGGAAATCCTAGCAGGAAGTGTTCAGCACAGAATGTTCTATCACATTCTGCCTTTCTGTGAGATGTCTTTTCAGTAAAAACCTTATCTGTGACATAATACACTGCAGAACAAGTATTAAGACTGGCCAGTAACCTCAGAGCAGCTTGTACTTCAGGATCACCCAGCAAGATAGTGGAGGTGATCCTGGCCTATTTTCTCTTTTTTGGCTAACTATTTAAACTTTCTTTATTTTTTTGTTTTGCTTTTTAATCTTCGCCTTTGCTTCTCCTCTGTTTTATTAACCCCTGCTTGTTTTCTCTTCTTTTTTTTTTAAATCCAGAGCCCTCGTCCATTAAGCCCTGAGAGCTTTCAATTTCCATGTCTCTCACTCCTCTCTAAATCTTGGAAAATCCCAGCTCCTTCTTACCCTTTAAGAGAAGAACAATTGCATCACTAGAGCAAACAACTACAAAGGCAGCTGTAGGTTCCTCAACCACTAATGAAAATGTAACCGTATCTATGAAGTAAACTCTGGCCTAGAATCATAAGAAAAACAGATATAATTTTCATCTAAGAAGATTATTAATGTATTTACAGACACCTATGGGAGGGTAAATCTAAAGTTGGTCACGTGAAAAGACTACCTTTAATTTCCAAACCCACTGGAAAAAACAATCCAGTTGCTATTTCACTGCCTTTTTTTCTTCTTTGTGCTTTACACCACTTTGCCACTATCTGGGGCGCACCAAAGTAGTCATATGATTATTTTATGCCACAGAGTCAGAAGAACAAGAAATGTTTCTGATTTCTAACCATATTATTTTTTAAAATGTCAGTTCCTTTATGTATTTGCTGTATCCCAAACATCATTTAAAAATACAAAACTGCCTCCTAGAAGTATAGCTGAACATAGCTGTGACATTCTATGCCTTGCAGGAGCACTCTGTAACCCCCATATTCCTCATTTACATATAATTGTGATATTGCATATAAAGCATGCCATGTAAGGTATCAGGGGAAAGGTTATGATTCGCTGAAATTCATTGTTCTATGTAAATATGTATAACATTTATGCATATGAAGTTATAAGATTGTGTTGTATGGTTGTAACTAAAATATGCTGTGGGTTTGGGAAGCGCCCAAATACTCTCTCTCCAGAGACAATGCCAAGGAAAGTAACCAACACTCAGGCGGGTGTCAACCAACCATTAACAGCCATCGTCCAGCAAGGGAGTTGCAATTCAGTAACTCACCTGCATGAGGACAAACCAGGAGAATTGTTCAACCTTGCCTGGGGACTCAGCAATGCCCACCAGACATGCCTGGACTTGTGTTCTCCAAGTACATGGGACTGAGGGTATAAAACAGAACACAGGAGCCACTTGGTGGGCCTTTCTCACACCCCCACCTATGCTGCAAGCAACAAAGACACTGAGAAAACTGAAGACTCTAACCAAGGAGAATGGCCCAGGTTTAAGGACAAACCTGTATATTAAGGACTGCAATATCCAGTGGGGTGAGAAAAACTGCTTCATCTAGATGTTGCCCAGTCTAATAGGGTTGAGAGTTTAGACTGCATGCTTGTATTTTCTTTTCCTTTGGTAATCACTCTTTTTGCCTATCCCTAATAATCACTTAAAATCTATCTTTTGTAGTCAATAAACTTCTTTACTGTTTATCTTTACCAATGAGTTTGCCTGAAGTGTTTGATAAGGGTGCTTGCTCAGGTCTGCAAAAGCTGCTGTATATCCACTTTCCACTGATGAAGTGTTGATCCAATTAATACATATGCACTGTTCATCTTGAGCTGGGGGAATTTGACTGATGCCTTTTTCTGTGTGATTCATGAGTGGCTCTAGGAGCATTCATGCAAATTAGCTGGGTGTGGGGCTCCTCATGCTGCTGTTCTGAGTGATAACAGGGCTGGGAGAGTTTTCTGCTTGTCACTAGAAAAGCATTGTGAGAGATAGCCCAGGCTGGAGAGATTTAAGGAGGCACAGTGGTCCCACAGTCTCAGGCTGCATCCTGGGGAACTCATCACAATAGTCATCTCAGTTTATCTTCTCAGAGTATTATCATGTGCTATGTGGACCAGCTGAAAGACTTCATGTCTCTTGAATAGTGCTCAGCACTCTATAAATACTAGACAAATGCACTTCTACACTCATGCATACTTTCCATACTTAGGGCACTGTTATGTAAGGTGCCAAGGGCTCTCAAGTCACACTTAAAGCAGTGTGGTGTTAAGGGCTCACAGGAGGCACTCTAGGATCAGGATTGCTAAAATTAAATATCATGGGCCGAATGCTTCAAATTTTATTCACGAGTAATCCTTGCCCACACAAGCAGGCCTCCTGAAGTCACTGGAAATAGTCACAGGGTTACTTTCATAAGTGTTGCAGGATCAGGCCCTCTTCAATCAAATAGAATGCACAGATATGTAAACTACTACACAAATCTTGGTCTACATCAAGTCACTAAACCTGTGATGTTTTCATGTTATTATTTTCTCCTATCTGTCAAGATCCAAGTCCAAGATTTCCTGTTTCCCCTGCGTCAGCTACTAACACAAGCATCACTCCCTGTAAGGCTCTCCATGGATAAATTTCAAGTTCAGAAAACATAGAATCATGAACTTAAAACCCATACATACATGGATCCCTTCAGTGGCTGTGCATGTCATTAAGCACGCGTTTCAGTACTTTGTTGAATGTCAGTCTCAATCAGGAAACACTTTCGGTAAAATTTTAAAATTAACAGGCACTGAGCTAAGTGCCATTGACTTTCAAAGAGACTTGGCTCCTCAGAACCAAAGTCACTTTTGCAAATGGTACTCATTCACTTCACAGCATTTGG
This sequence comes from Gopherus evgoodei, assembly GCF_007399415.2. Taxonomy (NCBI): domain Eukaryota; kingdom Metazoa; phylum Chordata; order Testudines; family Testudinidae; genus Gopherus; species Gopherus evgoodei. Next base: position 80,738,735 of record NC_044322.1, read on the forward strand.
AAATGTTCTCTTTATTCCATTTTTTAAATGTGGGCTCCATCACTTAATTTCATTATTTGTCCACCAGAGATAACCCTGGAGTATATTCTTGTCCATTCTGGCCTGCTAAACCCAGGGATGTGATTTCAATCCTTGAGGGGGCCACTTAGGGATCTGGGGTAAAAATCAGTACTTGGTCCTGCTAGTGAAGGCAGGGGGCTGGACTCAATGACCTTTCAAAGTCCCTTCCAGTTCTAGGAGATAGGTATATCTCCTATTATTATTATTATTTTATTATAAATATACTGGTAAAAAATTATGACATGAGGAATAGGATGACAGAGTAGAAAGGCTACAGTTAGTGGAGAGCAATTCATGTCATATCACTGCCACAAGTTATCTGCCACCATTCTCTCACCAATGCTCACATTAGGTCAATGTTTCTCAAACTGGGGTCGCCGCTGGTGTAGGACAAGCCCCTGGTGTGCCAGGACGGTTTGTTTACCTGCCCTGTCTGCAGGTTCGGCCAATCGCGGCTCCCACCGGCCACGGTTCGCTGCTCCAGGCCAATGGGAGCTGCTGGAAGTGGCGTGGGACGAGGGACATACTGGCCGCCACTTCCAGCAGCCTTCATTGGCCTGAAGCGGCAAAATGCAGCCAGTGAGAGCAGCGATCTGCCAGACCTGCAGAAGGGGCAAGTAAACAAACCAGCCCAACCTGTCAAGGGCTTTCCCTACACAAGCGGCGACCCCAGTTTGAGAAACACTGCATTAGATGATATGCTCTCATCTTCATACACACCACTACTAATGGGAGTAAAATGCATAATTCTACGAATCAAAGAGAAGGCTAGAACTTGACTGCATATAATTTCCATGTGGAATATTATTTTCAGTGTAATTTTCACATACTAAAAAACAATTGCAACAATCATCCATATGAGACCCCATATTTTAGGTTAATCCTCCTTTTTACCCATTTCTTTGAGAAAGATTCACAGTGAATAAAGCAGAATCAATTGTGAGGGGTAAACATCTTAGATCTAGATTATACAAGAATTCCTGCACATCATTTATTAAGATGGAAATTCAAGGTCTTACATTTCAGGGAGGTTAAAAGGTAACAAGATTAAATGTTCAAATTATATTACATTTGTTGCATTTTTTTTATTTTTATAAAACTAATGCTCAAGCATAGTCCTCTTGAGACTCTTGCAAGAGCAGTCTCCAAGCTTTTCTGCTGAAATCAATCTAAAAATATTTAGCATTTAGTAAATCCTGTAATAGCAGCATGCATCTTTGTTAGAGCTTGCCAATATTAAAAAGATTTACAAAATTCCAGTGTTCGGTACAGTATAGCTCTCATACACATCATCAGAATTATTAAATTATTGCCAGTTCAGAAAATTAATGAAGACAGCAAATAAACTGGTACATGGTGTTACTCGTTTACATGATTTAAACTGGATTTACATGGTCTCTTCATTTTTATCACTTTTTAAAAAACAACAATAAAAACCCTGTCATAGAATCTCAGGAGGTCATCTAGTCCAACCCACTGCTCAAAGCAGGTCCAGTCCCCAGACATAGTTTTGCCCCAGATCCCTAAATGACCCCCTCAAGGAGGGAACTCATAACTCTGGATCAGGGATCAGCAGCCTCTGGCATGCGGCTCATCAGGGTAAGCACCCTGGTGGGCCGGGCCAGTTTGTTTACCTGCCGCGTTGGCAGGTTCGGCCAATCGCAGCTCCCACTGGCAGCGGTTCGCTGTCCCAGGCCAATGAGGGTGGCGAGAAGCCGCGGCCAGCACATCCCTCGGCCCACGACGCTTTCTGCCACCCCTATTGGCCTGGGACAGCAAACCACAGCCAGTGGCAGGTAAACAACGTGGCAGGTAAACAAACTGGCTTGGTCCGTCAAGGTGCTTACCCTGGCAAGCCACGTGCCAGAGGTTCCCAACCCCTCCTCTGGGTTTAGTAGGCCAATGCACAAACCACTGAGCTATCCCTACCCTCATCTTCCTTCCTGTCTTTTCATGTAATTCAGAAATGGTTACTTTAACACATTTCTGTGTATTTTCATAAATATTTTATTCCATTATGTTACAAACCCACTTCAAGTCACAAACAGTAAGAGTGAGTTAGGCCTATTTTCTGTAACTCCCAAACACTTGGAGATTTCATTCAGTAAGGCAATACATCTAAACGATAAAAGAATTCTAAACTGAACAGGACCACAGCAGTTCACTGCTCAATAAGCAAAATGTCTATGAATTCTGGTGCTGTACTGTTGGCTTTCAGCTGAAATAAAAACAACACTTTGCACTTTCAGTTTTCTTTCACAAATGGGGGCATTATGTTTACATAGTCTCTACTTGCATTTTTGATTTGAGATTGCAGTTGTAATAGTAGTTCTGACTGGCTTCTGAGGATCTGACCAAGATAACCAAATTCTCATCTCTCTGTTCCATACTACTCCACATCTCTTTCCTCACCCCACCATTACTCCCCATTTAATTTCAGTTTCGCTTACCTAAATCAGATCCTACTCCCAAATAAGCCTCACAGTCATACACCACCATATTCAATGATAGCTTGCACAACTCAAAACATGTATGAAATCACAGTGTGAGGGACCAAAAGCTCTTCAAGTTGGGCTGGCTCAAATTGGAGTGATTCTCTAACACTAGCAATTCACCAGCAATGTGAGCTTCTGAAAACACCCTCATTCCTGGAGTAGACACCCTGAGTGTATTGATTTAGGTAGCAAAGTATCAGAACATTGTTATTTATAACATTAAAATGGCTTTTAGTCAACAAAAGTATAATGATTATATTGAAAGTTTTGCCAGTGTTGCCTTGTGTACTAAAACTGCGCTGAGTGCTGTTCTTCTGTCCTCTTTCACTTGTGGGTTTTTTTGATAGTGTAGCTGAAGTTTTGTGGTCTTCTACGTGCAAAAAGATGTAGTTTGTGTCACTGAATATTTCTCGGTGATCCTGAGAAAATTTTCTGCTTTCATCTCCTTTGCTGTAACAAATGAAAAACTAAATTACCATTGATGGCATTACTTTCCATTGGAATTTTCTCTCCTTGCAGCCATACATATTCATAAAACTAACCAGGTTATACAGATTAAAATCAATTGGTGATTTTTAAAACTTCACAGCAAATCAATTCACATAAGAAATTTGACTGTAAAAATACCCCAGTGTCTCCATGTTGAACTGCACAAAAGGGAGCCGAGGTCTCATTTTCATTACTTGTCTACTTCACATTGATTTTGATTCACATTTAGAACTGCACAATAAGAAAAATGCCTCCAGCCGATTCTGTTCACATTTACTAGATGGCAGATATTTCTCATGAAACCCTGTAGTATTTGATTCATTTCTGAACCACCACCTCCCCAAATACCTAAAATCATGCGATAGTAAACATGGACTCAAAGTCACAACAAGAAAGCAGCATTATTGCTTCCTTCACAAATGGCAGTGATGGGAACTGCAAGTGCTGAGCACCTTTCAGGATGTAGCTCTTTATGCCTCTTCAAGTACATCATGATGTAATTCAGCGGCCTGAAAACAGTTAAAACAACATTGGTCACAGACTTCTTCGCAAAGAAGAGAAACTACTGACATTTCCCTTTACCATAATCTGTATCAACTTGGAACAATAAAGAGACCGCTAAAATTAAGAGACCATTAAATTGCAGGTTGGTAAGCACAATAGTAACATTTTCCCTTTGTTTCATCCCACTTATGAGGTGGTCAGCTCCAGGACAATACAACTTCAGTTCTTGTGACCTTCTCATCAAGATCTAACAAGAATCAATTACAATACTTCAGCCTGAAGGCAACAAATGCATGAACTGATGGGAAGAGGTTACTGTCCAAAAGGAAGGACAACCTTCTTCCTACCTGGAGGTGAAAGAAGGCACTTCTTGTTACTGGCACCATTTGAATAGCAGGTGCTCTGATACTATGGCGATGGGCAACAGTATGAAGCCCTAGATAAGGTCCACCTACAATCCCAAGAGTGTGTCCTATCTTGATTTCTGGAGTACAAATGCCCTTGAAAGAGGGCAAAGTTGTGGTGCCTACTAGCTTCTCACAGTGCCACCTTCTTGCAATCAGTAATCATCCCAGTTTAAGGCATGGCAGTTTACATACTGGCATATCTATTTTGGTTAGGGCTGTAATTTCACTAGTTATACTGGTACAAACTCTAGTAAGGATGCAGTCCTACTGACATAATGGTGCCAGGGAGTAAGCTACAAGGCACCTTTGTACTGGTATGACTGCATCTACACCACATGGATATGTGTGTGCGAGTGTGTTATATTGCTTTAACTTTGCTGGTATAGTTAAAGTGGCACAACTTTGTGTGTAGACAAACTTGAGGAACACACTAGCTTTTTGCAATGCTGGTTAACTTCTGCTCTCAATTGTGTCCCAGATGCAGCCATTTTCTGACAATAAAACATAGTGTTAGTTGTTTTAGTCCCTGCAGAAGGTGCAGCTCATCTGTAGTCTGGAAAAGGAAAAGGCAGGCTCCGTAGGTGTGCTTCTGCATTTAAAATTTAAGTCATGTTTGTCTTTTAAAAGAGATTGGTGTGGGGAGGTAGTGCAAGGGAGGTAGTGTTTTTAGCCAATCAAGGATATTTTTGTATGGACTATATGACTTGATAACTTTATGAACTGAAAATGATTTTGGGGAAGGAAAGGTAGGGTGGATTTGCATTTGTGCTGACACCTTTTGAATCAAGTTTAGCCCAATGGGATTTGAAACCGCTGAGATATTAAACCTTGAAAAGAGAGATTTATAATGGAAAGGCTGACAGAACTTTAATTATAGCCAGTGGCACTTTAAGCATACTTAAATGTACTACGTTTTCATAAGGACATTATAAAAACCAAAGGGATAGAGGTCACAGGTTAGATTGTGCTGGAGTAACTGTTGGACCATCTAAACCTTTAGGCCATATTTAGGCTGATGTTGGCCTAACTAGAGATAAAAAGTCAAATATCTTAGATTCTAGATAATATCAAAGTATTGAAAAGACTCCCTCACTTTTTTTTCGAGACTTATCATCCTCATGTACATATTTTTTTAAAGTTATGTGAATTTGGTATTCTTGTTTTGGGATGCACTGGACCATTGTTTCACAAAAATATTAACAGCACTCTGTAAAATGGGGGAATTAGAACCCATTATCTTCTGACCCCTAGTCCAGCACACCTTTTGCTAGGCTAACGGGCATTTCACAGGGAAAGGCTGGTTGGACGGACACAGATGCCCTACCTACATCTGTGATAGGCAGGCATGACAGGGCTACCAAATGGAAACGTGTTACATGAGAAGTATGACATTTAGCAGGGCTGCATGCAGGCTTTCCACTTGACATTTTTGCTTATATTCTGTCAAATATGGTTTCCCAAAAGTTACACACAGGAAACAGACTCAAGTAGACAGTGGGTCTAGTGATTAAGCATGAGAATGGGAGTCAGGAGATTAGAGATTTAGTTCCAACTCTGTCACTGATGCATTGTGAAGCTGTGGGCAGGTTGTGTACGACTGTATGGGCACAAAAGGAAGGGAAAGTGTGGCAGGAGCTCTTTCAGTGCTAAGATGCAAATTTTGGGTTAGCCATATGCTAGGATTTGGAGCAGTATTCTATGCATCTAAATTTTAGGCTCTGCATGTCCCAGCTTACATGTGTTGGGATTTTATGGTTCCCAATAATAACCAAGTGAGTCAGATGCCGGGCAAAATCAAGGATCTTCGATTCAATTCAATTCAGTTTGATTCAGTTCAACAAGGCTTTATTCAATGTGCACAAAGGGAGAGGCTCCTGGTACAAAAATCAGCCAGAGTCCCTCCAGCAAGGAGCCCCTCCCATTGCTATTTTATAGCACATGGCAGTTCCATAACAAGTTACATAACACAAACCTCTAGCCAATCATATTTAACCTTTCTATACATGGATTTGTTCATCACATGCTTATATTTCTCCACTCCACATATTGAGCTCACCCCCCTCTCCTGGCCTTTTCTATGATGTTCCTAGGGTGGTGAGCCACAGCATGCTTCCCTATGCATAAGTGCCTTGTAAATCACATTTTGTTTAAAATGAACACAAGCATACCCTTCACATGCAAAGATTCTGCACCTCCCCTAGCACACAGCATAAGGCAATGCAGAATCATCTTCTTTACAAACTGGAAAACAGAGGCACAGAGTTTAACTTATTTGCTCATGGTCCCACCTTGAGTCTGCCTGGTTCCTCTCAGGTCTCTCTGATTCCTACTTCTATGCTCTAACCCAACTGTGGCTCTCTTCCTTCTACATCAACATTTTTCAGCTTTTTCAGGTTGGTTACTCCTTATTCAAAAATCACAGATTTTCACAACCTCCTTTACATTTACTGTAAAAGTCACCATAAAAAATTGCATTTGTTTTAGCAATAATAAGCCTCTCTCATTTATTTTTTGAAAGGATGACAGAATACTTCACCTTGAGGGGTAAGAGTGTGTGGAGAGATTTCCTGTAATAAAATGGTCAACACCTCATGACCTCATCCCCCCCGAGACTGCCATCTACCAGTTGAGGAACCCTGATCTAACCATTAGACCACACACTGGAAAATCAAGCATCTTTTTTACTGTGCTTGGGCAAGTTTGTGAATGAGTCTTGGGCATTTAAGTGTGGAACTCTGTAAAGAAGTGGAAAACCGGGGGAAATCATGAAACCTTGTTAACGCATATAAGAAAGAATTCCTATAGTTAATTATGGGGAAATCATTGTGGTTGAAAACAACCACCAGCTGGGCTCCACTTCAGCAGCAGATTGGGAGGATCCCTAATGATCACACAAACTTTTAAGGAAAAACGTGAGAGTCTACTTTGGGGTATATCCAAAAGAATCAACTCACTATTCCCCCCCTCCTCAAAACTCTTTGGTTAGCCCACCCATTTATAACAGTGGATAGACAAGAATTGATTGATTGTGGGAGGATAAGAACACAGAAAGTTACTGTACAAGCCTCTCTAAAATGCTGTTTCCTAGATCCTCTCCTCTTTCCAAACAGAAGACTCTGTAAACAGTGCTGCATTTGAAGTAATAAAATACTTTTTTTTAATTTCCATTGATTCACTTTGCATATTTCAAATAACATTTTACAGCACACTGTTGTGCTGATGTAGATACTAGAAAAGCATTAAGCATAATATATAGGCTATGCAGAGTGATTTATTGAACTGGTTGGTTGGTGAAAAAAATAAGCAAAGGGCTAATCTGATTTATGGTTCTAATTTTGTTTGGTCACAGAGTTACTTGCCTTTTTGCAGTACGAAAGGATTACCATGAACGATAAACTTCGAAGAATCATTACCTCTAGCTTTTGTAAGTGTGCTCAGATCAAGTACTTGATTACAAAATTTTAAATCTATGATTTCCATAAATGTTATCATTTACTGTGTAGATCATATTAAGAAGAGTTTTCTGAAAATCAGCATAATGAAATTGAATATCACAATACAGGCAGCAAAAATAGAAAATCAACCTGCCCCCCAAAAAGGAGAAACACATTTATATACTTTGTTATGTACCTTACACCCTCATAAATTTGTGATGCCCGGTAATGCAAACATGTGTGTTCTGTCCACAATAGGTAGCATTCTATGAGAGCTAACTTAGATAAGGTGAGGACAGCATTTTTTCTCCAAAAGTCAATGACAGTTTAAGAATGAGATTTTCTCATTACCTACAATAATAACCCTAACATTCATATTAAGGAGACGAGCATAATACCTCAACTTTTTACAACTACAAATCTCATGGTTTTTGTTATACAAATAATTGAAATTGTAACGAAGGTGTAGTGGATTCACAGTTCAACAGGTATTCGGTCATTATTTAAAGACTAATATCTATACTTAACTTCTACTCCTAGAGTATTCAATCTACAGCATGAACAAGAAAGCATACTGAATAAACACAGCTTCTAAGGAATCTTCTCTCTACAAATAATAAATAGATAATGTAGTAAACAATAATAACCACCTCCCCCACTTTTACATGTTTTAACTTTTTCATAATTCTGTGTTTTACTAAGCTAAAATGATATATCAGGGAATTTATTTTTTTCAACGCAATCAGCTGCAATTATGTATCTGTCAGTAATAAATAAGTCAAATATCACATCCCTGCTTTCCCACGTCTATCATTTTACATATAAACCCAAACAGGAAGACCAATAGGTTTAAGGGCTACTCTATCCCAGGGCTTACAGGGCTAATCCAAAGCCCATTCAAGTCAATTGAAAGATTTCCATTAACTTCAGTGAGCTTTGGATTTCTCTCAAAGCGGTCTTATAGAAGTGCTGTGCCCATTGCTGCAGAGTTTTGTGATGATCCAGGTGTGATTTTTTAATGCAAATAAAATGAGCTAATTTGCATCTGAACAAGCTTCAGCCAAAAAAATTGAGTCTTTTAGTGCTGGTGAAAAGTGTCAGCTTTGTTGCCAATCCTTAGGATTTCTTCATGAGTGACACAATTTTGGCTTGAGTTGTAGCTAGTCTTGAGAGGACAAAAGAAGCTCCAGTCCTCTCATGAATTTAAACCCGGCTTGAGGAAAATGCTCTTTTGATTGGCTGATTTCCCCAACTGGAGAAGAGCAGCCAATCAGGGCTTCTGCAGAGGCAAACGGTGCTCTTCCCTCCCACTGTCAGGAGCTGAGGAATTTTGGGGAGGCGAGGGAGTCAAGGTGCAGCCAGCCTCCTTCTCACAGAAGGGGAGGAGGGAGCAGAAAGAGCCTTGCAGCTCAGGGTAGTATTCTCCCATCACCTGCTCCCCTCCTGTGAGCAGTGGGTTGTCTGCTCTCTGCTCCTCCCCCTTCCCTGAAACAGTAGGGTTGGGAAGGGAGGGGGTTGAAGAGCTGCAGGAGCAGCAGGAGAAGCAGAGGCAGGGCCCTGGGGGCAGAGGCAGGTGTGGGGCTGAGGGGGACACGGCATTAATTATAATTTGAGTGTCAGGAGAGGATCTGGAGGCTCAGCCCTGTCATAAACAGATGGTTAAGGGTTAATGTTTCTTTTACCTGTAAAGGGTTAAGAAGCTCAGTAAACCTGGCTGACACCTGACCAGAGGACCAATAGCGGGACAAGATACTTTCAAATCTTGGTGGAGGGAAGTCTTTGTTTGTGCTTTTTGGTGTTGTTCGTTGTTCGCTCTTGGGGCTAAGAGGGACCAGACGTACAGCCAGGCTTTCCCAATCTTTCTGAATCAGTCTTTCATGTTTCAAAATTGTAAGTGGTAGCCAGGCAAGGCAGATTAGTCTTATGTTTGTTTTCTTAACTTGTGAATGTGTCTTTTTGCTAGAAGGATTTTTACCTCTGTTTGCTGTAACTTTGAATCTAAGGCTCGGGGTGAGGGTCCCTCTAGTCTATATGAATCTGAGTACCCTGCAAAGCATTTTCCATCCTGATTATACAGAGATAACTTTTACTTTTTCTTTCTTTAATTAAAAGCTTTCTTTTTAAGAACCTGATGGATTTTTCCTTGTTTTAAAATCCAAGGGATTGAGTCTGAACTCACCAGGGATTGGTGGGGGAAAAGGAGGGGGGGATGGTCAATTCCTCCTTGTTTTAAGATCCAAGGAGTTTGGATCAGTGTGAAGCCTCTCAAGGCAACCCAGGGAGGGGAAAGTCTGGGGGGGAAAGGAGGGAGATGGTTAATTTCTTCTTGTTTTAAGACTCAAGGGGTTTGGGTCTAGGTTCCCCAGGGAAGGTTTTGGGGGAACAGAAAGTGTGCCAGACACTAAATTCTGGCTGGTGACAGCGTACCAGATTTAAGCTAGTAATAAAGCTGAAAAGTGTTCAATGCAGGTCCCCACTTTTTGTACCCTAAAGTTTAAAGTGGGGGAAAAAACCTTGATAAGCCCCATCCAGCAGCCAGCGAAAGCCTTGACAGCAGGGCCCAAAGTCACCGTATGCCATAACTTTGGGAGAGTGGGCAGCTCTGTAATTGTCAAGTGCACATAGAGCAGTGGGCAGGGTGAGTTCAAAAAAATCAAAGGACAGACCAAAACACCTACAGTAGAATATTTTTGGCCCCAAAATAAAGACTGTCTTTACAATCTCAGGGGGCATTTTGGCAGCCTGACTCACGATTCCTAATGCCCGGGGCTGGCAATAGTGTGTCAAACAGCCCCTGGGAACGAAATCCTCTCTTTAGCTACTGAGCAGCAGCAGGACAAGCTTCCCATGCACACTGCCTTGCCAGCATGCCTTGGACCTGGATCAGGGTGGGGTAGGCTGGGGGCAGACAATTCCCACTGGGGGTAACAAGGTAGTGGGAGTGGATCCACTTCTTTCCCCATTCTCCAGCTGCCTCTCCCTAGTTCTCCCCCTTTTCAGACACTGACCCCTTCATATTCCACCATTCCTTGACACCTAGTTTTACCCCGCTACGACTTACTGCTGCTTCTGCCACCCACCACTGCCTCCTTCTCCCTAGTGCTCTCCCCAGGTGCCAGCAGGAGCAGCATAGGAAGGAGAAAAAGGTCTTCAGAGTAATACTCTATCTCTTCCCCACAGCCTTTCTGCATGTGTGAGGATCCACCTGGGTTTACACTGCAGAAACATACGAATTGCCATAGTGGATCAGCCCTGAGGTTCACCTGGTCCAGGAAACCGTATGGAACCATAGCCATCACCAGATGCTTTAGAACAGGGATCAGCAACCTTTGGCATGCATCTTGCCGGGGTAAGCACCCTGGCAGGCCGGGCCGGTTTGTTTACCTGCTGCATCCGCAGGTTTGGCCAGTCGCAGCTCCCACTGGCCTTGGCTCACCCCAGGCTAATGGGGGCTGCAGGAAGTGGTGCAGGCCAAGGGATCAGCCAAACCTGCAGATGCAGCAGGTAAACAAACTGGCCCGGCCCACCAGGGTGCTTACCCTCGCGAGCTGCATGCCAAAGGTTGCCGATCCCTGCTTCAGAAGAAGGTATAGGGAAGTTACATTTAGGAAAGTCTAATAATAGAAAGTCTAACGCCCACATGTTAGGCCTCCTAATCCTGAATAGTCAGAGATTGGCTTAAACCCTGAAGAATGAAGTTCTAAAATATTTGTTAGCAATAACTATGATGACTCTGGATACTCTTGCTAGCCATATAAATGTCCAATCAATGCCTTTTTTAATCTTGCTAAGTTTTTGACCTCAACAACATCCTGTTGCAATGAGTTTCACTTTAGTTCCTGTTGTGTGAAAAAGTACTTTATCAATTTTGAGAATCCCCTTGTTCTTGAGTTATGAAATAGGGAGAAGAGAAGCTTCTGTTCTACCTTTTCCAGATCTTTCATTATTTTATTTATTTTATCAGGTCACCTCTTATTTGCCTCCTATGTAAGGTAAACAATCCCAGTCTCTTCAATCTCTCTTTTATCTTTGTAGCCATTCACTGAACACCAGAGGTGAAAATAACTTAAAGGACTTGCTGGAATCCTGAGCGGGGGCATGGCCTCAACTGGAAGAGGCGTGGCCTCAACCGGAAGAGGGGGGGCCTTTCAAGATTTAAAGGCTCTGGAGGGCCTTTAAATCACCCTGGAGCTACCTGCTGCAGAGGTGGCTGGGAGCCCTGGGGCTCAGGGGCGAATTAAAGGGCCCAGGGCTCCAGCCAAGATGGAGCTCCGGGCCATTTAAATCATCATGGGAGCCTGGCTGCTGGAGCTCTGGTGGGGATTTAAAGGGCCCAAGACTCCCTGCAGTGGCCAGAGCTCCAGGACCTTTAAATCTCTGTTTGAGCCCAGCTGCCAGAGCTCCGGCGGGGATTTAAAGGGCCTGGGGCTCCCTACAGTGGCAGGAGCAGCGGGCCATTTAAATGCCCGCCCAAGCCTGGCTGCCAGAGCTCCAGCAGCGCTTTAAAGGGCCCAGGGCTCCCCGCAGTGTCTGGAGCCCTGGGCCCTTTAAATCGTCGTGGAGAAGCCGGTCCTGTCTGGCACGATGTACGGGTTTTTGGCGGTATGCCGGACTGGACCGGCTTACTTTCACCTCTGCTGAACACCCTCTAATTCTGCAATATCCTGGGAATGTGCGACATGGCTGGCAAACATGAGTGTCATGGGAAATGCAAGATATCTGACATCTCTGTGACTCTGTCGTTGCCTGGCAATGGAATTGCATTGGTCCAGGAGAAAATGCAGGTGACCTTTTTCCACAAAACTGTACAATGGTGGTGGTTGGCTGGCTGGCTTTAAACAAAGTAACAATTTCTTGCAGTTCTTCATTCCTCACATGTTTGTTTTTCAGGAAATTTTACCGATACAATTTTTTTTCAAAGTTTAAATTTTGAGATGCAAAACTTTGAAAATGTGAAATTTCAAGCCAGAGATAGAAATAACCTAGCAGTCAGCTAGAGCAATTTGGAATTGTGAACGGAAGACAGAAAAGTAAAGAGCACTACAGAAAATCACACTTTGCATACAGATCTTAGAGTACTATATGGTAGGATATACACTGTATAAAAATCTCTGTCTTTAAGAGAACTTTTGAGCTTAGGCTTAGTCTGCTTTAGACGAATATGCACCAGTTTAGCTACCTAAATGTAATTACACTCATGCAAACACCTAATCTGCAGACATGTTGCATCATTTAATGCAGGGTTTATACCAACACTTCTTGCTCTGGTAATTTCCTGGGTTAAGTCGCATTCTATCGCCCTTCTCTAAATTAATACAGCATAGCAGAGAGACAAGGTGTCATGGTACAATTCCCCACTCTGAACCTTAGCGTCCAAAAGATGGGGTACCAGCATGAATTCCTCTAAGCTCAATCCCAGTTTAGAACCTGTAGCACTGCCACCAACCAGGAATTCCAGTGCCTGGTACACTCTGGTCCCCCCAAAACCTTGCCCGGGGACCCCCAAGACCCAGACCCTCTGGATCTCGACACAAGGAAAGTAAACCCTTTCCCCCACTGTTGTCTTTCCCAGACTTCCCCTATCTGGGTTACCCTGGAAGATCACTGTGATTCAAACTCCTTGAATCTTGAAACAGAGAGGAAAATCCACCTTTCCCCCTCCTTCTCTTTCCCTCTCCCTGAGAGAGAAAGTAATCCTAACACAGAGAGAAATTAACCTCTCTCTCCCCCTTCCCTCCTTTCTCCCCACCAATTCCCTGTTGGATCCAGACCCAGTCCCCTGGGGTCTCACCAGAATAAAAAAACAATCAGGTTCTTAAACAAGAAAAGCTTTTAATTAAAGAGAGAAAAACAGTAAAAATTATCTTTGTAAATTTAAGATGGAATAGGTGCAGGGTCTTTCAGCTATAGACACTGGGAATACTCTCCCAGCCTAAGTATTCAAGTACAAATTAAAATCCTTTCAGCAAAAATACAAATTTGAACTCCTTCCAGCCAAATGCACAATTAAAACTCCTTCCAGCCAAATGCACAATTAAAACTCCTTCCAGCCAAATGCACATTTGCAAATAAAGAAAACAAACATAAGCCTAACTCGCTTTATCTATCTATCTAGTACTCACTATTTGGAATCTATAAGAACCTGTATCAGGGAGATTGGAGAGAAACCTGGTTGCACGTCTGGTCTTCTGAGCCCCCAGAGTGAACAACCACCAAATTCTAACAGCACACACAAAAACTTCCCTCCCTCAAGATTTGAAAGTATCCTGTCCTCTGATTGGTCCTCTGGTCAGGTGACAGCCAGGCTCACTGTTCTTGTTAACCCTCTATAGTCAAAGAGATATAAAGTACTTCTGTGCTATTAACTTTTCTTATCTGTTTATGACACAAAGTGAGGTAATATCTTTGATTGGACAAACTTCTGTTGATGAGAGAGACACCACACAGAACACTTCTTCAGATCTGGGAAACACCCATTTTGTCTCTCTAATAATATCCATGGCTACAGCTACACTGCATATATTAACACAGCATGTCTACTTTAGGGGTTTGCATTGCTGTAACTGTCAATACACCCCCAACTTCTCACAAAGCTCAATCCCTCAAGGCATTGAACAACTCCTAAGGGTTCAGAGCACCCTCAACTCCCAACAGTAACAAGAGTTGAGCACACTCAGAAGGTCCCCGAAGCACTCCTTCAGATTTAGATGTGTCACAACCACTGCACTAGAAACCAAGCACATCCTCAAAACCAGAGAAGTTGCCAATTTTCATTATTTAATTATGAGACTTTCGGTATTTGAGGGGTTATGTTAGGTTTTCCATGATCTTACAACTGTTAGCAAGAAACTTGTGAATTTTCCCATATTCTGAGTGGCTCCCATCAGCCATTATTTCTAGATGGGATGAAGCCAAGCTGCTCCTCAGTCAATATGGTGACCATTTTTCTACAGGTTTTTCATGTGGAACTGAGATTATCCCTAGAAAAGATGGCAGCCAACTCCCATTGTTTTCAAGCAGACTGAAGGCAGGCTGCCTTCAAAGAATATGGCTGTCACTTTAGGGTAGGGGCTTGGACAGGAAACCATGGGGAAGCAGGGAAATGTGGGGAGGATTGATGGTGAAGAGGTGCAAGAGAATGAGGATGCAGGAGGATGAGGACTGGTATATAAGGATATAAGCAAGGGGCAGACTGAGGAAATACGGGAGCAGACAGAGGGTGCGTGGATAGACTGGAAGGGTACAGCAAACCTTTTCCATAAAAACAAAGTCCATAATATTCACTGCTCACACTTCAGTACATTGCGAAGTGTATCTTCTTTCCTTATGGCAATTTAATGAACATCTTCCTGTAGGATTGCTTTTTAACGACTTCCTCATCATAGGAAGCAAGACAATGCAATACATGTAGCTAGCTAAGCCTGTCCTCTTTGTTATTATAAACTGTTGGTTAGACTAGATAAAAGCCTTATATGGTAGAGAGTTCTTTATCCCACTTAACAGTAGCGTACTATTTGACTTACAGCACTTCTCTCTAGAAATGTGACACTAATAGACACATCCATACACAGTGTGTTTCTGTTCATAGTCCTCTATGGCTTTAGGAGCCCGCACGCTAAAAGTCTTATTTGACGCTAAAAGTCTTATAGTACATTTCCTCATTTCTTTAATGTAAATATCAATATGCAATTTACAATTCTATTTTTGCATTTCAATATATTTCATCAAAGTAATTATTCCTTAACCCTTTAAAAAATTTTCTTTGTTTGTATATTAAGTATTTGTCTCATTTCAAAGAACTCCTTGAAACTTGTTCATAAAAATAAAGACATCCTTTCTATTTACTGTTCACACCTTGGTACATTTCAAAGTACCACCTTCCATTGTGGTTTCTGAACATACATCCTCCTTTTAGGATTGCTTTTTCACATGTTAATGACTTCCTCTGAGATGTCTGTGTCTTGGCAGATTTGTCAATCAGCATTATATTTATACAGATACAACATCAAACATTACAAATTTACATGGCAAATACAACTGATATCTAGCAGTTATGGCAGTCAGACTTCTCAATCACCAGTCTTTATATTATAATGGAAAAAGTTTGACAAATATTCATTCAAATGCAAATGAGAATTTCAAATCAACCTTACTAATGAGCCATTTGTATTTGATTTCCTTGAACATTAAAACATGCAAGCAAAGATTCATGAAATACATATTCCCAAATACATGAATATTCACCAAAAGCAAATTTCCACATGAATATAACATTACACACTATATTGGTTACATACATGATCATCCAATCAGTGACCAGAAACCATACCTAATCACTACTGTAACTAAAAACACAGCTTGAATTTTGAAATATATATTCAGTTGTAACATTTGTAGTTCCTGCTGTGTAGGCTAGCTACCTAAATCATCCAATCAGAAAACAAAAACAGTAGCATGGGACTTAGCTAATAAGACTACACTACAATTTTGGAATTGCAAATTATCACAATGAACTCTCAGCAAACAATCTCTGTGGACTAAATTATTAACTGAAGAAATTTGTGATCTATTCACTGACAATTCATGAAAAAAGTAAAAAGGAGAAATTCACGAGATAATTAATTCTAGTTGTAACCCTTCTGCTAGTTGGAGTTGGCAGCAACAAGGGACAGGTTCAATATTTAGGGGTTCCTTTAGAACAATACACACAAAATAGGCTCAAGCCCCAATCCTGTAACCTGGGGCAATTAGGTACTGCCTCCTCTCCTCCCTAGTGCCTCTAAGACTGTAGAAAAAATCTTTTTAATAAAAAGAGGAAAGTAACCCGGCATTAATTTGGGAAAACACCACTAGCAGGATTCATAAACATGAAACCATGAGCTAAAGACCTGACCCAGAGTATGTTGGGCAATGTACTTTTGCTTCAGGTTCTTAAGTTCAGCAACCAAAAGTTCCTTTAACATGCCCCTCCCATCTCCCTCCAGTGCATCCCGCTCATAGTTGTTGTCCTTGGTCAGTGACGACTTAGAGGTGCATCTATGCATTTTGCTCTGCTGTCCAGGCACTTGCACTGGCATCAGCTGCCCTCTGTTCCACTGGCCGCTCACCCCTCCACTCTGCCAGTTGCCCTGCCAGCCACTCACCCCTCTGCTGGTTGCTCTGCTTTGCACCTTCTGGGATGTCTTGAGGTCCCACCACTTAACACAGCTTTCAGAGAGTTGAGCTGTTAGAGGGGGAACCTCACTACTAGTGCAGACTAGGCAGCCTCTTGCATCAGAGACACTGTCCCAAAGCAGGCCTAACCTGCTAGCACATCCCTCACCCGCACCACTTCCTGCCTCCCCCATTGGCCTGGGATGGCAAACAGTGGCCAGTGGGAGCCGCGATCAGCCGAACCTGCTGACGCGGCAGGTAAACAAACTCGCCCAGCCCACCAGGGTGCTTACCCTGGTGAGCTGCGTACCAGAGGTTGCCGACCCCTGGAGTACAGTTTAGTTGAGGGTGAGTCTCTCAGTCAGGGTATGCCAAGGACAGTTCTGCTGCCCTTGATTCACACAAGAAAAACAATCTTTTATTACTTCTGTCTCAATAACAAAGAAATCTGTGATCCAACACCAGCCAAAAGTGATCATTTTGGCAAAGCAGTCCTATCATGCTGAGCACATAGGCCAGGTGAATGTGCCCATGCAAAGGTGGTGAGTTCCTGAAGTCCTCTTCCTCAGCTCATCACTAGATGTCAGAGGAGAGCTCATTCAGACCCTGCTTATAGTTATAGCCATGGGGATGGACCGGAACAAAAACCACATATCAGAACATCCTGTGCTTTGGGAAAGTTCTGATATGGATGGATCCCAACTCTTCCTTTAACCTCCTATTTTCCCTACAGGAAGTAGTCATGTCTCCTTGAGGACTACTCAGCTGATTTAGGGGACAGAGTTAGTAAAATAAGACTAGCTAGCTGTGAAAAGATATTTACATTTACTTACTCCGGTGCAGGAGATGCAAAGTGTCAACATTATTGTATTAATTTACATGGAATATGAGGGCACAATGAGTCCACAGTGTTAACATAATCCAGTCACTGTCCAACATAAAATGTCTTTAAACAAGGATCAGAGTTTGGTATACAGAGACCTCAGCCTCCTTAATATCATGGCAAACACAGTACTAAAAATCATTTAAAACTTTTATTAAAGATACAGAAAAGGGAAATAGTTTAAAGCAAATAAAATGTAAAGTATTAAGTAAGTATTATAAGCATTATTTAATAATAAAGTATTATTTTAATAACAACCCTTGTTACCCTTCTCTTTAGCTATACAGAGCTTTTAAAAGAGAAAAACACCTTGTTTGACAGTCTCTAAGGGCATGTCTAAACTGCCCCATAGTTCAGACGACTGGGGTGTGAATAACATTGTGAACCCAAGTGCTCTGCAGTAACTCCCCCATGTAGATGCTGTGGGTGGGAACTGGAAGGTCCCTAGTTTATGCTAATGTAGTCTTACTAGATACCTTTAAGTTCCTGTCTGCAGCATCCACATGGGGAAGTTAAGCAAAGCACTTTGGTGTGCATTGTTATTCACATACCATAGTCAGAAGTGATGAGCAGTTTAGACATGCTCTTAAACACCCTTTCTGTGGAAAAGAGGAGAAATTAGTTGAGATGGGCTGGAGCTATTGTTATTGCTCCTGTTGTTAAAGTCCAATCCCATTTCCTAAGAAGACACAAATAGAAAGAAAATTTGCTTCCGTATCTGTGCTGGCTTTCGCTTGCAACCTCACTGCTGGAAAAATACATTCCCAGCACATAGTCTTATCAGCCACTCCGAGACCTGGCAAACTTGTACCGGCATTGGGGCTGTTTAGGACATTGTATTTAGCTGCCTCTCTGGTCACAGGCTTATAGCTGGATTATAAAATATACAGACTTCGCTAGCACAGCCAGAATCTTATTAAACAGAAGGGAAAGGGAGAGAGATGGGATGAAAAGAAATAAGGTAGAGATGGAAAAGGACACATGAGGGGAGAGGAACTGACAAGGTCTCACATCCCTGGTGATGGTTAGGAATTAGCTGGGAGTAGGTGGAGGTGGCGATGTTATCTCAGTCCCTCTCTGGCTCAGTCTTATCAGGACATCTCTCAGGTTTAGGACAAAGAGTGTCCAGCGTCCCAGGAGATGGTGGGGATGGCAGTCATGATGATAAAACTCGCTGCAGCATTTTTTGGCAGACAGCTGCTTCTTCTACTCATTTTTCCCAAAAGTCTTCTCTAAGAACCTCAGAATGGACTGTTGGCCAGTCCATCCTCTCATTATTTTGTCCACCAATAGGCCAAATTTCCAACACACAATTTTGGTTCACTGATTTCTGGTCCTTTACTCCTGTTGTTTACCAGTCATAATCTTAATACAGTCCTTGAGTGGTATCAGTAAAACCCTTTCTGTTTAAATTAATTTGGTCTCCTTCTTACATCTTTTCTTAAATAATGTCATATAACAGGTCATTGTAACAATTTATGAACTTTCATTCATGTTTCACAGTTGAGCTTACAATTAGGGTACATTTGTAGGCCCAATTATCACAACAACATCCTGTCAAAAAAACTAGCTTCTGAGTTCAAACTGTTTCTCTTCAGCATCATTTCCACTCTCAGGAGGGATTGCATGGCATTTTTATGAAGGATTTCCCTTTTGTGTCTTTAAGTCCCACCATCACTCAGAATGACAATGAAAATTTGGAGGAAGGGAGGAGGGGAAAAGAATGAAAGAACAGCTATATATATAACTCATACTCACGTAGTGTGCTGCTCTGTCCCGTCTATTTGTGGCTGGACCACATAGAGAGGCTGGTAAACCTGCTACTGCCTTGGCTAGCAGGATTAATTAAGTCTTTTAGCTCAGGCCTTAAGATCCAGAGGTCTTAGGAACAGATATTACTTGAAGGATTAATAACTAATGTTTCCTTCTGGCCCCAAAACATTAGAAAGGCTATTTACCACTGTTCATCCCACAATAGGCTACTTCTTTGAAGACAATAAGAAAATGGTTCACAACATGTAAAACACTTTGTCTAATGGCTCACTGATCAGCAGAGCTCAGGCATTCCCCTCCCCATTTATAGAAGCTAAATGGCTAAATGAGAGCATTAGAGAGACAAGGTTGGCGAGGTAATATATATATTTTGGACCAGTTTCTATTGGTAAGAGAGACAAACTTTTCAGCTTAAACAGATCTCTTCTTCTGAGTATTGTTAATCACCAAGGGAAGAATCTGTCATAATTTGCTTCACAGGTGCCTGCTTCTTCCTTGCCCTGGAGGTGCTCAACCCCTGTTCTGCCCCAGGCCGCGTCCTCACATCACCCCTGCCCCCAACTCCCCTGCCTCTTCCCACCCTGCTCCATCCCACCCTTTCCCTGGAGCATACCCCATCCACACTCCTCCCCCTCCCTCCCAGCACCTCCTGCACGCTGTGGAACAGCTGATCACGGGAGGCAATGAGGGAGAGGGGGGTAGGTGGCTGCTAGTGGGTGCTAAGCACCCACTAATTTTTTTTCCATGGGTGCTCCACCTCCAAAGAGCTACAAGAAATCCAAGCCATTTATTTTCACCCCACATTATAATCTATACATTGTTTCCTTGACAATCAAATATACCAATCTGTCTTTCATCCAAACTGGAATCTACGGATTTATTTGCCTTGTGAGTCTGATCTATATCCTTCTATATGTGGAAAATGTCTTTTGTTCAATCGTAAGGCCTAAATAATGTGAAATGCTTATGTATAAATAAAGCATGTAGGGAATATGTCCTCCAAATTTAGAAGAGTAGACAAGTTTTGCTAATTTTCATTGTAAACAATTGTTACACTCTCAAGTAATAGGAACTGTCTGGCACAAAGAAGGAGAAATGTTAAAAGATATAAACCTCTGAGATATTAACAGAAATTGCTTAAAAGGGGGGGGATCCTAACTGTTAGCTGGGGCTAATAATGAAACATAGTCCTTGAAATTAATCCAACTTAAAAAGCAGCCGATAAGTGAAGGATTAAAAAATTTTGTTATACACCAGTGCCATCTACTGGATACCAATGGAAGTATCCAGAGAAACTAAACTGAAATCCGAGCATACTGCACTATCCAGTAGAAATCAGAGAGTGATCTCCCTCCAATGAGCCCTGATACTAAAGCATATAAAAACTGAGGTCACTGTGTGCTCTGCAGAGATGCCTGAACCTAACACAAGAAGCTGCAGAACTCTAAGTGCAACCAACACCTGGACCAGCAGTGTGGAAAGGACTCACCCTTATTCCAGGGTTAAGAGGATAAGTAGTAATGGTGAGATTTCATTAAAGAGATTGTATTTCTCTTTCTATTCATTAATATAAATAGCAGTAGGTTATCTTCCTGAGTATACATTCTCTAGTGATACTCAAGTAACCATAGTTTAGATTTTAACTCCTTTATGAATCCAATCAAATTATCCTAAGAGACTGAAAAGAATTGTTTTAAGCAGTTGCTTTAACATTCTAAACTTGTCACTTTTGGACCAATCTAGTGAAAGAGAAATAACCACATTCTCCAGAATGCCTTAAAGACAAGTGCACCCTTGAAAGTGTGATATATGTGCTAGGTGCTAAAGCATGAGAATCCCTGATCATAAGTAAATGTAGTAAGAAATGTTAGTAAATTACATTGTTCTTTGATACAATTACTGAACCTCAGTTCTAGTCTGCATGATAATTGCGTGCAGGATTGCATTGTGTGTGTAGTACACACTATTAGTTGTGTCTACATCTGAGTGGTGAAATGCTGACTATATATTAATGTTGTTCTGTGCAAATTAACACATTGTTGGCTGGTGAAGAATAAGCGAGTGTCCTGATGTGAGAAATACTGTTCAAGTTAAAAGTTGACCTGAAAAGAACCCAGCATTAAACTAGTAAGTTAATATCCCTGGACTCAATGAAAAGGGGTTATCCTAATGCAGGGGTCAGCAACCTCTGGCACGCGGGCCGCCAGGGTAAGCACCCTGGAGGGCTGGGCCAGTTTGTTTACCTGCCACTTTGGCAGGTTCATCAGATTGCGGCTCCCACTGGCCAGGCCAATAGGGAAGGCGGGAAGCCATGGCCAACACATCCCTCGTCCATGTCGCTTCCTGCCACCCCCATTGGCCTGGGATAGCGAACCACAGCCAGTGGGAGCCACGATCCGCCGAACCTGCCAATGTGGCAAGTAAACAAACTGGCCCAGCCGCGTGCCAAAGGTTGCCAACCCCTGTCCTAATGGATTCTTTATATATTGGCAATCCTAGTTTGTTAGATGTCAGCTTTAAAATATAACTAGCATCCTGGCAAATTTGTAAGTTGACCCCCTTTCACACTTATACAAATTCCACCCCCACTGCTGATGGCCCACCCAGGGCCTCTGCATAACATATGTAGAAGAGGATCCAAAATTGGTCCAAAATGGAGAAAGGTGACTTTATTACCTGGTGGGAGGGATAGCCTGCTAAACCCAGGGTTGTGAGTTAAATCCTTGAGGGGGCCATTTAGAGATCTGGGGCAAAAACAATGGGGATTGGTCCTGCTTTGAGCAGGGGGTTGGACTAGATGACCTTCTGAGGTCCCTTCCAACCCTGATATTCTATGATTCAGAACTGCTTTTTCTACCTGTTTCTATTCTGCTATGTCACATATCATACTTCTCTCTCATTTGTAGTTGTCAGTCCTTCTAGAAAATATCTATAGGTTTTAATAGAAAAATTACACGTCAGCAGGGATTTTCCTGCCACCCTCCAGTCATCCTATACTCATAGATTCATAGACTTTAAGGTCAGAAGGGACCATTATGGTCATCTAGTCTGACCTCCTGCATAATGCAGGCCACAGAATCTCACCCACCCACTCCTGTAACAAACCCCCAACCTATGTCTGAGTTACTGAAGTCCTCAAATTGTGGTTTGAAGACCTCAAGCTGCAGAGAATCCTCCAGCAAGTAACCCGTGCCCTGTGCTGCAGAGGAAGGGGAAAAACTTCCAGGGCCTCTGCCAATCTGCCTTGGAGGAAAATTCCTTCCCGATCCCAAATATGGCGATCAGTTAAACCCTGAGCATATGGGCAAGACTCACCAGCCAGCATCCAGGAAAGAATTCTCTGCAGTAACTCAGATCCCACCCCATCTAACATCACATCACAGACCACTGGGCATACTTAGCTGCTGATAATCAAAGATCAATTGCCAAATTAATTGCCAAAATTAGGCTATCCCATCATACCATCCCCTCCATAAACTCATTAAAATTAGTCTTAAAGCCCGATATGTCTTTTGCACCCACTACTCCCCTTGGAAGGCTGTTCCAGAACTTCACTCCTCTAATGGTTAGAAACTTTCACCTAATTTCAAATCTAAACTTCCTAGTGTCCAGTTTATATCCATTTGTTCTTGCTCATACTAAATTCTAAAGAATGGTTAAAATCTACCTGTAAAAGACATAACTTTCTCTATTATATTACATAGTTTTTTGAGACAAACCCTACTGGTTCATCCTTGTTCAATTCTGTAGGATTTTTCCAGTAGGAAATTCAAAAACAAAGTAATTGAAGAATGCTTATGGCCATAAACAAATGACTACAGTGGCTAAGAAAGCTTTCACGCGGCCACCTAAAAGCAGGTCTATATGAGTGTGTCATGAGGTTTCAGAATTTCTTTTATTTGGAGGGTAGAAAATTGGACGTATACATTTGGTTGAATCCTCTCCCCACCAAAAAACAATTCCAAAAAACCCTGTGGGGTGGGGGGGGGTTACACTTTTTCTAAAGGCAACATTCTAAGTTAAATATCTCTTAGAGAAAATTTTTATCTAAAAGCATTGTTTAGAATTTGAGGTTTCCCCTCATTCCACAAGACAGGAGGGGAAAAGCTGAGAGAGAGAGAGAAAATGGGATTTTCCCCTCCCCCGCCCCCCTTCACCATTTTGAATGAAGTTTTTCATTTGACAGTTCAATGACAATGAAGGTTTTCGTAGGAAAAAAATGATTGTTATCAAAACTGTTTTTCTATGAACAAGTGTGTCAAAGAAAATTTCAACCAGCTCTTGCTGCTAGTTTTTTAACTTTCTCTGAGGCACCAGGATTGGGCCACTTCTGACAGCAAGATGCAGAACTTCAATAGGCTGATCTGCTATAGTAAATTTGATGCTCCAATGAACACTTTGGTGCATAACAAAGTTTAGCCTTCTATTAACTAGCTGCACGCACCTCATTCATAAGCCTTAAATCAAAACCAGTCAAAGTGGCTACCTTCTCCCATGCTCTTGAAGGAGGGAATATTGCCTCCCTGACACCCTTAGAGAACCATTAAACAATCAGCAAAGGAGATTTCAGAATAATGTTTCTCCTTGTCCCCTAAAGCTATGCAAATGATCTTTTTTATAACACTTTTCAATCTAATTGACACTTGTAATAAAATTCTGCCCGTACTGATCAATGTTACCTTAGAGTCAGCTCACACTATCCCTTTACATGGTGTCCTTCAGTTCAAATGTCTACAAGGCTGTGGAGTTTATAAGAATCTACTATAATTACTTGTTGTTCTGTAGACTGTATTACACAATTCAGGGAAATGGTTAATGAGACAATAAATTCCATTTATTGTGTAACCACATTCAGAAGCTCAATGTGCTTTGATCCAAACTTTATCACGCTTAGAAATAGAATAAATCTGTTCCCCTGCTGTACCTTAAACAGTATATTCATCTGGCTTTATTTGGTGGACTCTGCCTGGAGTCCTCACATGATATTACCCATCAAAGTAACAACATTAACTACTGAAACACACATCAATAGTGAGTGGGTTGTATTAAGCAAATTGAATATCAGTCACATCAAAACAGCTACATCCTCATTTGAAAATGTGTATTAATAGTCCGTGCAAAATAGACCATCATCAAATCCCTTTTCAAGAACATTGGTGCAATGTTCTAAATGGAAAAATCTAAATTTTTCAGCCTACAGAAAACCTTTCAATCATCAAAAATAAACTGCATTGGAAGGGACCTAACACACGAACACATAAGTTACCTGAAAACTAGTATATTACTTTCCCCTCCCCACACAAAATGGAAAAATAACACTGCTCTACAGCAAAAATGCTTCTGAAATAAATGTAGTCCAACTTTACTAATTCTGGGTCACTGAGAACGAAAATGATGCTTAAAATTGTTGATTGGCTCTAGTTTTCAAGATATGCTGTTGGGTCAGTATATATAACCCTTGACTTGGGAATGGTGGAGGAGAAGTGAGTTATGAAGGGAAGGGATCTCAATTTAAACCAGAAATGACTAAAATACATCTTTGACTGGATCTATGAATAAATCTGACTGGGTTTGGACAGTTCTTGCTTTTTAGGCAAAACAATAAACAATACGATCTGAAGCTGGTATTGCGTCATACATTATATGAATTGCATCATGTTATTCCTAGAAGTCATGGATGATGCAATCATAACGAAGCTTACATCACTCTGCTGAACAAATTGCCCTAGATCAGCTCTAGAAATCATACAGTGTCCTGCTCTCTTATTTGTCAGTGTTTGATTTTGCAAAGGGACACATTTCTGTTTAGCCAAAGTGAGCAGAGATGCCTCGTACTTGTGTGAAGAGTGCAGATAACTTCTGCTATGTTTGTGGTGAAGTGACTTTTGCATCACAAAAGCGCAGTATAACCACTATGGTTAAGAAAGCCTATCATCTTTCTTTTGGCTCCAAAATTGGAGATCAGGACAAGAGGTGGGCCCCACACATATGCTGCAACACTTGTGCAACAAATCTTCGCCAGTGGTTGAACAGGAAAAGGAAATCTATGCCTTTTGCAGTGCCAATGATTTGGAGAGAGCCAACAGATCCTCCCAGCAATTGTTACTTCTGCATGGTGCCTCCAGTTGGGAAAGGTGTGTCAAAGAAGAAAAAGTGGACTGGGCATTATCTAAACATTCCATCAGCTATACGCCCAGTACCCCACGGAGAAGGACTGCCGGTTCCTGATGCACCAGAATCATTCTCACTTGAGTCAGATGAGGAAGAGGAAGAGGATTAAACTTCTGGTCCTGAACCACCAATGTCACAGGACCCACATTTTCTCCCATCATCCTCCTCTGAACCACACCTCAGAACACAAGGTGAACTGAATGACCTTGTCAGGGATTTGGAACTACCCAAGAGTAAGGCAGAGCTGTTGGGCTCCAGACTACAGCAGTGGAATCTCCTGGCAGGCTATCAGGGCACAGACTGGTGGGATTGTATTGTCATGCAGGCTGCGATGGCCGCAGTTGAGTCCAGAACTTTAGCATAAAAAAAGCTGTGTTCTCTCGCCACCTGTTCTCCCTTCCCTTCTTTCCCCATTTGTCACACACATGGTGCTGTGGGAAGGAGGTGGAGACATCCACAGGGGAGGGAGTCAGTATGGAGGACTGCATGGGGCAAGTGTAACCCACGCACCTTCTAGGTGTGGTGTTTCTGTCCCATTTAGTGACACCGCGCCCACTTAGAGAGAGAGTTTAATGAGTCTGCTTTACAGCCTTAGCTAACAGGCACACGACTTTTAGCTCACACAGTAGAGGCTCATGCACTAAGCTCCAGAGGTCCCAGGTTCGATCCTGCCTGCCGACGACTGAGGTCTGTCGGTGTCACCATGGTGTTACAAGGTTACCCTGCCCCACCACTCATAGGGCCTGGCTGCATGGGCCAACAAGGCAAGGAGTCTTCAAAGCTGCTTCTGGCTGCAACACAGGGTAGTGTACAGGGAACTCAGGCCATGATGTGGGTGATGCAGCAGGAGCCGCTACTCTTATAGTCTTCAGTGATACAAGCCACTCAAATAGCTCTGTCCATCTCCCATAGCCACAATTCCTGTTCCAGAAACTCCAAAGCAAATGCCTGATGCTGTGCTGAAAGCCTGTCCTCAAGCTGTGCAGCCAGCCTGAGTCTTGCCATGCCTTTCCTCTAAACTTAAATCCCTCTCTCTTTGGTATTG
Source organism: Gopherus evgoodei (assembly GCF_007399415.2). Classification (NCBI taxonomy): domain Eukaryota; kingdom Metazoa; phylum Chordata; order Testudines; family Testudinidae; genus Gopherus; species Gopherus evgoodei. The sequence continues at coordinate 80,765,149 of NC_044322.1, forward strand.
GACCTGTTTGTTGATCTTGCCCAGCACTTTAAACATAAGTTCACCATGGAAACACTTTCTCTTGCAACAGTCCATGAAGGTACATTGACCCACACTTCTGCTGCAGTGTGGGCGACTTGTGGAGGCACTGCAGCCAGTAAAGGCTGAGAAGCTTGGAACAGGACAAGACACAGAGGGTCAGTCTCTCAAACAACTCACTGCAGGAGCACAGAAACAATGCTTGTGGAATGTCAAGAACATATAATGATACTTTTACAAACTGAACTTCAGTATATTGTGAGAAGAATGCTTCAGACCACAGAGCTCCTTGAACACAGCTTGATTAATCACAGTGAAAGGAATGCCGGCACAATGGTTAGTTAAAAATGAAAAGCTGCTTTTTAGATTTTAGAAAAATCACAAAACTACTTGGGATTTTTTCTTCCAAGGGGCAGAGGGAGGAGGAGCTACTGTCAGTGGCTGTGCCACAAACACTTTTTGTATGATTCCAGGCCTTCCACATTTCAGAGGTCGTAACAGTTCTTGTGGCGCCCTACTGGCAAAAGGAGACGTTATTCCAACCCGCTGGTGGGAAACCTGCAGTTTATGCAACAGAAGTATTCAAATATATAGGGACTGAATAACACATCTATGAGTGGTGTAGCTGGTCTTCTACTGAGGTGGCCCTGGAAAATATGCTTTCCCCCAAAACATGATATCTATCTGCAAGGGTGAAAGTAAAACACAAGACTTACCAGTACGGGGGCCGGTACCTCAAGGGGAAGGGGTGCGGCCCAGTGTCAGCAGCTGGTGGTTTAGAGGACCCGGGGCTTCGATTACCACAGCAGCAGTGGCTGGAGCTCTGGGCCCTTTTAAATCACCAGCCCCGGGGCAGCTGCTCCTTTCGCACCCTCCACCCCCACCCCTGTTGGTGCCCAGGGGGCGGGGGGGAATGACATTAAAGCGCTGCCACGGCAGCATTTTAAAGTCATCTGTGGCCATTTTTTACCAGTACACCATAACACCATACTAGCCTGTACTGGCTTACTCTCACCCCTGCCTATCTGGAGCTCCTGCTTCAGGAAAAGTTTGCAGCTATCAGCACACAGAATCGGGTCAGAATTCATTCGAGATCAGTGGGATACTGTGTTAAGCTTCCATGTGGCTTAGCTGTCATGGCTGCATGCAGACACACAAAACATAGCCTTCCTCCTCCCCACCCCCAGCACATTTCTGGACAAAATTTCCAACCAGAATCATATTAGGGACAAATGATTTTGTCGCCTATCAACTGCACAGACCACTGTAACTGAAATGGACTTGTGAATGGAACATTTCCTCAAACACACACAAACAGAATTCACTGTTTCCAAACAGCTCAACAGACTGTAGAATATTTACAGACTAGAGTACTTACAGGCGCAGCAATGTAAGGTTATTATTTTTAAGAAACTGGAATGGCCCTAGGAAAAAATCTGTCTTTCCAGTAAAAATACACTTTAAAGGTGTTCTTTACAGTTTGCATGTCCTGGTCACCCTTTGGAACTCCAGATAGACGGATGGGAAGGAACCACCACTGGCATACAATCCATCGTTAGCAGATAAACGCTGCTAGCTGCAGGGCTGCCCACGCAGGGGGGTGGCAAGTGAGACAATTTGCCCCATGCCCCAGGCTCTGCAGGGGCCCCCAAGAGAACAGCTGAGGCTCCTGCCCCAGCCCAACCCCATCTCCGCCCATCTCCCGGAGCATCAGCACATCCAGGGCTGTTCCTGAGCAGCTGCAGCCTGACTCCGGCGGGGCCTGAGCTCCGCCCCACTCAGAGCCGTGTGGTAAGGGGGCAGGGCTGCGAGCTCTGGACTGAGTGGAAGGAGCTCACAGCCCCTCCCCCTTACCATGCAGTTCTGAGCAGGGCGGAGCTCAGGCCTCGTTGGAGTCAGGCTGCAGCTGTTCAGGGGCGGCCCTGGATACAAGGCGCGGAGACTCCGGGTGAGGGGGCAGAGCTGAGGGTAAGAAGCTGGGGCCGGGCGAGTTGGCTAAGGGACAGGGAGTCTCGGGAACAGTCAGGGCACAGGGAGGGGGCAGAGGTTGGGGGGGCGGTCAGAGAACAGGGAATGGGGGGGTGTCAAGGTTTTTTCTCCATTCTGAACTTTAGGGTACAGATGTAGGGGACCTGCATGGACCCTTATAAGCTTAATTACTAGCTTAGATCTGGTAACACTGCCACCACCCAGAATTTCAGTGTCTGGGGCACTTTGTCCCCCCAAAACTTTCCCCTCCCTGGGTTGCCTTGAGAGGCTTCACCACTTCCCTAGTGAACACAGATCCAAACCCCTTGGATCTTAAAACAAGGAGAAATTTACCATCCCCTCCTTTCCTCCACCAATCCCCGGTGAGTCTAGATCCAATCCCCTTGGATCTTAAAACAAGGAAAACTCAATCAGGTTCTTAAAAAGAAAGCTTTTAATTAAAGAAAGAAAAGGTAAAAAGTATCTCTGTAAAATCAGGATGGAAAATGCTTTACAGGGTAATCAGATTCCTATAGTCCAGGGGGCCCCCCCTAGCCTTAGGTTCAAAGTTACAGCAAACAGAGGTAAAATCGTTCCAGCAAAAAGAAACATTTACAAGTTGAGAAAACAAACATAAGACTAACACACCTTGCCTGGCTAATTACTTACAATTTTGAAACATGAGAGACTGATTCAGAAAGATTTGGAGAGCCTGGATTGATGTCCCGTCCCTCTCAGTCCCAAGAGTGAGCAACGAACAAAACAAAAAGCACAAACAAAGACTTCCCTCCACCAAGATTTGAAAGTATCTTGTCCCCCAATTGGTCCTCTGGTCAGGTGTCAGCCAGGCTTACTGAGCTTCTTAACCCTTAACCCTAGGTAAAAGAGACATTAACCCTTAACTATCTGTTTATGACAGGGGGTTTGGATTGTGGGTGTTCTGGGGGGTCTGTCAGGACTCAGCGGGGGGGTGGATAGGGGTTGGGGCAGTCAGGGGACAGGGAGGAGGGGTGGAGTTCCAGGGTGGTGGTGGTGGTGTCTCTGGGGGACGGTGAGGGGACAAGGAGCAGGATGGGTTGGGCATTTTAAGGGGAACAGTCAGGGGGCAGGAAGTGGGTGGGGGTCAGATGGGGGACAGGGCCAGGCTGTTTGGGAGGCACAGCCTTCCCTAACCTAAAGATCATTCAGCAGTTTGAGGCTTGCAGAAAAACCAAGCTGTTAGCTTTTCCATTAGGGCTACCATCCCTTTCACTTCTCAAATGCCAAGTTATAGTCTATATTTAATTTCAGTGTCATAGGGAGATTCATGTCAGGAGATGGTAGCTTCATTTAAAATTAGCCACTGGGGGACAAATCACATGAGAAGAGCAATATCCTTCCCAACCCTACCAAGGGAGACACCGCCCCCCCTACATTCCCTGAGGCTCCAGAGGGGTTAATTCAGTGGTTCTCAAACTTTCATCCTCGTGACCCCTTTCACATAGCAACCCCCCTCTTATAAATTGAAAACACTTTTTTATATATTTAACACTATTATAAATGCTGGAGGCAAAGTGGGGTTTGAGGTGGAGGCTGACAGTTCGCGACCCCCAGTAATAACCTCGTGATCCCCTGAGAGGTCCTGACCCCCAGTGTGAGAAACCCTGGGTTAATTTAATTTTAGCACCCTGTGTCCATTCACGTGCATGTGCTATTTTGAGCATTTCAGTTTTCACAACATAGGTTCATCCCAGATTCTGGACCAAGCTCAAATGCTCAGTTCATGGAGTATGTACATAAGCTATACTAAAGACAAACCCACAGTAACTGTCTCCTGTTTGTGAAGGACCCCATGAAGCCAGTCTCTAGGAAACAGCTAAATGCATGGAGGTTAAGTCCATTAATGGCTATTAGCCAGGATGGGTAAGGAATGGTATCCCTAGCATCTGTTTGTCAGAGGGTGGAGATGGATGGCAGTTGAGAGATCACTTGACCATTACCCATTAGGTTCACTCCCTCTGGGGCACTTGGCATTGGCCATTGTCGGTAGACAGGATACTGGGCTGGATGGACCTTTGGTTTGACCCAGTATGGCTGTTTTTATGTTCTAACCTAAATGAACCCAAAGTTATAGAGATAGATATGAGTCAAGGAAGCCAGCAGAGTATCAGAAACCTGGGGAAATCTCTGACTGGATGGGCTCAGGCGTTTGGTCACAAGCTGAGGTGGTTCAAAAGTTTTGGATTTTTTTTAAGCAGAATTTTTTTTATTGTTTCTTTAAACAATCAAAAACAGCAAGCAGCAAATATTTGGCCACACACTTCTGAAACCCCAAACCATAGTCAGGTTTTGGCAGACTAATTTCAGCTTTTCAATTAAAAAAAAAACAACAAATTTTGAAGGAAAGCAGACATTGTCAGTGATTTTTTTCTGCTTTTTAAAAACCCCTAGTTTTCGAACCAAAAAAAGTTTTGATGGAAAATATTTGTCCAACCCTTTTAATGAGCTTTAGTGCCTTTTAGCACTAGTCGATGCTGAGAACCAGTGATACCTTGTAAAGAAGTTCTCAAAACTAGGTTTGTGCCGAAATGTGGAAGGTTTATTTTTCTCAGGGCCGCCCGTGAGGGGGAGCAAGTGGGGCAATTTGCCCTGGGCCATGCAGGGGCCCCTATGAGAATATAGTATTGCAATTTTTTTTATGGAAGGAGCCCTTGAAATTGCTTTGCCCCAGGCCTCCTGAATCCTCTGAGCGGCCCTGGCTAGCTGGGGCTTCTCATAACTTTTTCATTGGCTCATAGAGTGGAAATCCCTCCCATTACTGTATTAATAAACATTAAAATAGAGCCAGACACTTACTGGGTTTAGGGGTGGCTTCTGTCCCATCTGTGTCTGCTGCAGGCTCCATGGCAGGCTATTCCTTGGGAGGGTGCATCAGTTCCTCTGAATATTGATCCAGAATGTGCTGCCACTGCTCCTGCTCCAAAGCCTGCTCTGGAACCAGTTCCAGAAACAGAGAGACTTCACTGTCCCCACTCAGTGCCTGCTGCTGTCTCCCTCAATCCCCACACTGGATTCTGGAGCTAGCAAGGCACCATCCCTGTTGACCAGGTTATCATACAACAGTGTTGGCTCCATGCTGGGCACAATGCCCAGCATCCAGTTAAACTCCTCATAAAACAGGCAGAATTTTTGGTGAGTTGACCAAGGTGCAGTTCTGGTCCCTGGCCACTTAATCCAATCCCTGCACTGATCACCAGTCCAGTAAATTTGCACTATTTTCTAGTACATGTGATCATTCTTGGTACTCTTACTAAAGTCCACAGTTTTGTTGGCCTCGCAGCAGAGATTTATCAATATCAGGCTGTCCTCCTGTGACTATGAAGCAGTGAGCTTTGCAAATGGGTTGTTCTGTTCGGTCTCCATTGCAAACACAGAAGGCTCTCTGTTTGTAGCTCAGTGGTGAGAAGGGTTAACGCTCACTCACTGAGCTGTTGCAGTATCCCAAGAGTGGTTGCTTCTGTTTTCAATAGAGTAGATTCAAGATTATTTGGATATAAAGAAGTTGGCCCATGGGATTGTAGGATACTTTTTGGAGGATTCTCAGGATCTGAGACTAGCAGGGCTGCACCTACACTACAAAGCAATAGAGCCAAACCCTGGGTCAAGGCTCAACCTTGGCAGACTCTGCAGCCCTGCAGGGTCCTGGGCCCCTGCTTCCAAGCCCTGAATTAGCACAATTTGCTTGTGACAGAAGTGGGAGGGGTGGAGATGGAGTTGAGCCTCAGCCTGAGCCCAGGCTTACTTTGCAGTGTAGGCATACCCAATGGGACAACCAGCATGAGTAAGATGTTGCTAGAAGTGGCTGTTATTTGTCCCTACTAGCTCCCACCAATCAGAGTTAATGTTCTATGATAAAGAAGTTGTGAACACATAGGTATAAAAAAATGTTGTTAGTTTTCTTTTAGGGTTAAAAGTTTGGTTGGATTTGTTAATTTTTGACTACATCCTACTGGTTTTCTGCTAATACTGCTGCAACGTACCTAACATCACTTCTCAGACTTCAAAACTGTTAGTGAAGCATGTTAAGTGTGATAATAGAGATATACTGGAAGTAAGTAAAAAGAGCTTGTGTGTAAGTAATGGGGCTTAAATTCTTAATTTAAAATACATATATTTATTTACTCACTGAGTAACTGAATTCCAACAAAATGAATTTGTAATACATTCCTGTCTGGTTTTATTAGGATGTGTGCTGTATATGTAATGGAGAAATAAAGAAAATATATTGCAACATCAACACAGATTATTCACACACATAAACTTCTGTGTATCTGTTCAAACTGCAGCGAGAATGCACTGGAAAGCAGATTATAACAACCAGAAAAGACCGCTTAACCTTTGAGACAAATCTAAACAATAAATAACAAAAGGAAAATTGTAAAATATTTTGATCGCCTTTCTGTCATGTCATAAAATATTATCTTGTTTGAACAATTATGAGCACTCCCTAGCACCTTGATGCAGAGCACCACACAGAAATTTGGTTAAAATAATGTATTTCTAAAATAATTATACCCATAACTGTTATTGGCAATTTGCAAACCATATCAGTTTTTGTCACAGAATCCTCTGTATCAGTGAAGCGGGGGATACAGGATTTGCCTCAGAGAGAATAAAATGCTATATTTAAGCTCTGCAGTCAGCCTTTTCTTTACCCTAATTTATATGCTTGGTGCAAAGCCTATTGAATTCAACCAAAAGATTCTCATTGACTACAGTGAGCTTTGGATCAAGCTATATTATTTTTCTTATTACAGTTTATCAGGATTTTACCAGCCATCTGGGTTGTTATTTTTAAAGCAGCTATTGATAGAGTGGATTATGGCTTGTGAAAGGGGCTAGATTTACAAGCCATGTGGGAAGGCGTCAGAGTCCCATAACCATGACCTGGAGAGACTCCCATCTGGAGGATTGTTCAAGGTCTCTGTCTATTCAGTCACTGGACTCTTTGCTAAATTTACTAGTAGTAGAAGAGCCAAAAGTTTAAAATGTTAATGAGCAATTCAAAAAAAATCTTCCCTCCCGTCCTCCATTTTCCTGCTAACTTTAATTATTATTTCACCTGTATACAGTAACATAGTAGTGCTTAACACATTAGAGGGAATGACCTCTTCCCCATAGAGCTTACAGCCTATCACAACTCTACAAATGTTGTGCCCATCCACTGTGAATTGCAGAGACCACCAACTTATTTCACATGGACCATTGAATAGCCATTGGGGTGGCAACAACTTCCATCACCAGTGACCTGGAAGCAAAATGTTGTGAATTCTTTTGCCAGTCCTCTAAGCCAATTAGTCCCCTTTTTTATTTTGTTTTAAGATTCAAAATCTTTGGGTTTAGTACATTGTGTCATCCCATCTCACTAAACACAACTGTGTTTGAGCTAGTTTGTGCTCTGCTGCATGGAAAGATGAGGCAGCCATGGCAGCTGGTATTTTGACTTGTGAGCAAGTCAGAGAGAAGCAAAGACCTACAGATGGGAAATGGGAAAACTTACTGAAATATAAACATTTGGAGAAGAGAAGTGTATAAGCAGCTGTTGTTTCCATGCTGTTCCTACCCCAGTCAACCCCTACCCTGGCTCTGTTCCAAAGTTATTCCCTATCTGGGGTTTCCCTTTATTGTTAAATGCCACCACAACATAAACCTCAAAGACTACATACAGCCTCAGCTTTTCCTTGAACCCATCTGTTACTAAGGATTTTCTCTCTCATTCTGTCTCTGTCCCTTGTTTTCTATGCCTTCAAGAGGTACTCATACCCATTTCATACTCTGGGATTGGAGCTAATAGAACACACCTGGGCTGGCTGCCATAATAAATTGGCAAATCAGAATGGCTGCATTTTACACCCATTCTTCACAGGTGTACCTGACTACACATGATGCAAGGCAGTGGAAAATCCAGCTCTGACTCTGACGGCTTCCTTACAAGATAGTCATTGAGATCCTATCTACACTAGGCAAAAAGTTGTGGAAAAAAATAATTGGCTGGTTTTCCTAAGCTTGCATACACAACAATAATTTAAGACAATGAGTTAAATTCAGCATTACTTCAAATGGCTGCATATGATTCCACTGAAAGCCAATAAGAGCTGCACTCATTTATTCCAGGCCTAAATTTGGCTTGGATCTGGCTGAATGGCTGCAGTCCTCAGCTTCTTCCCATTTGTCTCATCTGCAATACAGGCATTTTCTAAGAAAGCCTCACTGCTGCTAACACTAGTTCTGCTCCATTGGGATTAGCACTATTTTAAAATATATACTTAGAAGAAGAAAGCCTGAAGAGCATCTGGGTGAGGAGAAAAGCCCAATCTAGACTTGGGGGTAATTCTCAGGTTTCGAATTTAAAAGAATTCACTGCTATACACTTTTTAAAAAGTGGTTTCCTTGTGTTCTGGCATCTCCACAAATACACTGGTAGCACAAATGAATGCATTCTGCACGAAAAATCTGTGACAGTTTGAAGGGCATAGCATTCTTCTGTTCCAAGATTTCTCTGTGGATGTTGCCAAGAAGTGATGGGAAATCCTACACTCCAAGGGCACACCACTCACATCAATTATTTAAATAAACTTCAGATCAGGTTCAACATTTTAAAATATATGTATTTGCACAGAGGAAGATAGAGGTAGGATGCCTTCAATGTTTCAGCCATCTGCTCCTTTGAAAAGAAGGTTCCAACCCTGGCATTGACCACGCTTTAACGTACAGATCTGAAAAAGCAGCACCAGAAATCTGTACTAGCCTAAGTATTCCTGGTTTCTCAGATTAATATTCAGTTTTATACTTTAGCAGCCCTTACCAGGGATGCTCATTGCTGGATGCTAGAGGATCAGAGCTCCTTGCTCCAACTCAATGTCAAGCAGGCATATTGAAACTTTCCTTCCCAGCAACCTTCCTCTCTTCCGCTAATGTTCCTCCTCAGGCAGTTGCCTCCTAGATAAGCGTTGGTGCTGTTTATTTATTTTAATAAATAAAAATAAAATTGGGAGCTATTAATTTTCTCTTGTTCAAGTGTTTTACTGTTCAACATTCTGACTCCCTCCCCTGCACCAAAGCTTCCAACTCAGCATTTTTACAATTTGCTCCTCTATGTTGTTAAATTTTGAATGTGCCCTGCTCTGAGATTCTGGCACCATTCCAACAATTATTAAATTCCAACCTCAGATTTTTCTGTTATGTTCAAATCATGCACTTCCTGACATTTTAGACACCCAACAAAATTTAACTTCCAGAAACTCTAGACTGATAGTCATAAAACTCCTACTGGCAGTCCCAATCCATGCCAATGCAGATTACTTTAGAGTCAAATGGTTATTCCCCACTACCCCCAAACTCCTACTACTCTGTCGGCATGACCAAAACTAATTTAGAGAAAGGTACCATGAGGTTTCAACTCATTTGTGCAGCAGAAGACAAGTGGCACTGGTCTAAAGATGGGGTACTGCTCCAGAAAAATGGGATGCCATCAGTAGCTGGCTAATTTCTTGTAAAAGACAAGAAAAGATATACCTTGATACACAGGAGAAAGAAAAAGTGAGGTGAAAGCAAGGAAATGGGAAAAAACACAACACCTCACCTCTGAACCCCCATAGAGCTTTCCCAGATAAAGATAATGCAGACTCCTTCTGCATCATGATATGCAGGTTCCCCCTCCACTAAATGATAATCCATAAGGGTGGGATTTGAGGTCACTGGAAGATTTCTAAGGAAGAAGGAATAGAAAGGGGGGTCAGGAAATAGTGCAGATACAGCAAGTTTAGGGTCTGACTGATCTGTCTATTTGTGCAGACCAGCAAAATCACACCCACTCTCCTCTTGCACTTATCTCGGAAAACCTCTCTTGGGTAGCATATGCCCCCCAGCGCAGCTCCAGGATCTTGAAATAATGGTGCACAGAGTACAAGGTCAATGCCCCAAATAATGTAGACATTGCAGCTGTAACAGCCATCTCAGAGTTGATAAACTCTAGTTTACAAGTTCCTTTGTTTGTTAGCACTTTTAGTTCATTTGATTATTTGTCATATTGCTTTTAGTTATGGGTAGACATTTGCAGCAAATACACTTTATCAATTCTTATTCATCTGCAGTTCCATCACATCTCTCTTTTTCCATTTTAATATTCAAGGTGGAAATAAAAATAATACTCGGAGGAAATTAATGATCAGTGTATGTTTGTTATTTATTAATTCTAATTGTACTTCCTTACTAATTATGGCCAGATCCTCAGTCCATTTATCACCTAAAACACCAATAGCTTCTTTCTGTCTTTCCTATCTATTACTGATTAACACTTTAGAATCTTTCTGAAATGCACCCACATTCCTTTCCATGGCAAGATCTTTGTCTAGACCAGGTGTTGGCAACCTCTGGCACACAGCTCGCCAGGGTAAGCATTCTGGCTGGCCAGGCCAGTTTCTTTATCTGCTCCGTTGGCAGGTTTGGCTGATCTTCGCTCCCACTGATCACGGTTCGCTGTCCCAGGCCAATGGGGGTGGTGGGAAGTGGCACGGGCAAGGAATGTGCCAGCTGTGGCTTCCCACCACCTCCATTGGCCTGGGACGGCGAGCCGCAGCTAGTGGGAGCTGCGATCCACTGAACCTGCCAACATGGCAGATAAACAAACTGGCCCAGCCTGCCAGGGTGCTTACCCTGGCGAGCTGCATGACAGAGGTTGCCGACCCCTGGTCTAGACCTTAATCACCTTAGTTGAAACCCCAGTCACTTTGAAGTCAATGGCAAAATTGCCATTAACTAAAATAGAAGCATGATTTCAACCTTTGTACTTTGACTACTACAATCTTCTCCTCTCTGGTCCTCCTGATATACCCCTAGTGCCTTCCAATTTGTCCAAATTGTTGCAAGAATCATCTACTCAACCAAGACTAGGGTTATGTTCATCCCTGCTCCTAAAATCACTTCACTAGATCCCTGTTCTTCCAATATCAAATTCATTTTCCCCCTTGCAAATTTCATCTGGTATAATTGACAAATCTTGTTATTTTAAAGTCTTATGAAGCTGTTCGTTCTGATTACTCTAAGCTTTTAAGATTCATTATAAAACTATTTCAAAGCCTGTCTGCAGATTTCTAGAACTATGTATGCAGAAAATACAGTTACTTTCAACATCCAAAGACACAGCATCAGAATTATATATTGTTGTCATAGGTTTTTCCCCCACTTTGAACTTTAGCGTCCAAAAAGTGGGGACCTGCATGATCACTTTTAAGCTTAATTACCAGCTTAAATTTGGTAAGCTGCCACCAGCCAAAAATATAGTGTTTGGCACACTTCCTGTTCCCCCAAAACCTTCCCTGGGGAACCCAAGACCCAAACTCCTTGGATCTGAACACAGGGAGAATTTAGCCTTCCCCCCAGACTTTCCCCTCCCCGGGTTACCCTGAGAGGCTACACTGATCCAAACTCCTTGGATCTTAAAACAAAGAGGAATTAACTTCCTCCCCCTCCGTTTCCCCCCTCCAATCCCTGATGAGTTCAGACCCAATCCCCTGGGGTCTTAAAACAAGAAAAAAAATCAATCAGGTTCTTAAAAAAGAAAAGCTTTTAATTAAAGAAAGAAAAAGTAAAAATTATCTCTGTAAAATCAGGATGGAAAATGTTTACAGGGTACTCAGATTCATATAGCCTAGAGGGACTCCCTCCCCACCAGCCTGAGATTCAAAGTTACAGCAAACAGAGGTAAAAATCCTTCCAGCAAAAGGAAAAGCATTCACAAGTTCAAAGAAAACAAACATAAGACTAATCTGCCTTGCCTGGCTACTTACAAGTTTGAAAGACTGATTCAGAAAGATTTGGAGAGTCTGATGCACATCTGGTCCCTCTTTTTCCCAAGAGCAAACAACCCCCAAAACAAAAAGCACAAACAAAAACTTCTCTCCACCGAGATTTGAAAGTATCTTGTCCCCTGATTGGTCCTCTGGTCAGGTGTCAGCCAGGTTTACTGAGCTTCTTAACCCTTTACAGGTAAAAGAGACATTAACCCTTAACTATCTGTTTATGACACGCCCCCCAAATCTCAGACAGTGTGGAACCACACTGGCGGTGATTTCTTCCTAGAACTTTATAATAAACAGATTAATAAAACACGTGCACCTTTACATATACTACTAATTATGTAAAACTACAAGATTTTCCACATTTTAAGGACAATTTTTTAACCAGTTGATTCTGGGAAACTTTCACGGGACAGTGCATCAGCTACTTTGTTAGAAGCTCCTGAAATGTGTTGAATTTCAAAATCAAAATCTTGGAGAGCTAAACTCCATCGAAGCAGTTTTTTGTTGTTTCCTTTGGTAGTATGAAGCCACTTTAGCGCAACATGGGCGGTTTGTAGCTGGAACTGCCGTCTCCAAACGTATGGGCATAGCTTTTCCAGGGCATACACAATGGTGTAGCATTCTTTTTCACTGATTGCCCAGTGGCTTTCCCTCTCAGATGTTTCTTGCTGAGAAAAATGACAGAATGGACGTTGTGATCCGGTCCTTCCTGCATTAAAACTGCTCCTATACCACGTTCAGATGCATCTGTGGTTACTAGGAATGGTTTGTCAAAGTCTGGGGCCCTTAGCACAGGGTCAGACATGAATGTTGCCTTAAGCTGGGTAAAGGCCTTCTGACACTCATTAGTCCACTTAACTGCATTTGGCTGGGTCTTTTTGGTCAGGTCTGTTAGTTGGGCAGCGATCTGGCTGTAGTGCGGTACAAATCGCCTGTAATATCTGGTCAAGCCTAAGAAGGATTGGACCTGTTTCTTTGACTTTCAGACAGGCCACTTTTGGATAGCATCCACCTTGGCCTGTAGGGGGTTTATTGTTCCATGATCCACCTGGTGTCCAAGGTAAGTCACTCTGTTTTGGCCTATTTGACACTTTTTAGCCTTAACAGTTAGTCCTGCCTGCCTGATGCGTTCAAAGGCTTTTTCCAGGTGTTCTGCCCATGAATCAGAAAAAATGGCCACATCATCGAGGTAGGCAACTGCATATTCTCCCAATCCTGCTAGGAGACCATCTACAAGTCTTTGGAAGGTGGCAGGTGCATTTCGCAGCCCGAAAGGAAGCACATTAAATTCATACACCCCTGCATGGGTGATGAAGGCTGACCTTTCTTTGGCGGGTTCATCTAGCGGTACTTGCCAGTACCCCTTGGTTAAGTCTATTGTAGAGATGAACTGGGCACATCCCAATTTCTCCAATAGCTCATCAGCGCATGGCATTGGATAGTTGTTGGGATGAGTTACAGCTTTTAGCTTATGGTAGTCCATGCAAAAGCGTATTTCCCCATCTGGTTTGAGTACCAGAACCACTGGAGATGCCCATGCACTGGTAGAAGAGCGGATTATACCCATCTGTAGCATGTTCTGGATCTCCCATTCTATAGCAGCTTGGGCATAAGGAGACACCCTGTAGGGTGGGGTTCTAATTGGGTGAGCATTACCTGTGTCAATGGAGTGGTATGCCCGTTCAGTCTGTCCTGGGGTGGCTGAGAACAATGGGGCGAAGCTAGTGCACAGCTTCTTGATCTGTTGCCGCTGCAGATGTTCCAAGATTGTGGAGAGGTTCACCTCTTCCACGCCACCGTCACTCTTCCTTCGTTGTAGACACCTTCAGGCCACTCAGTGTCATCATCTCCCTGGGCTGTAAACTGACAAACCTTTAAGTCTCTGGAATAAAAGGGCTTGAGAGAATTAACATGGTACACTTTAGGCTTTAGGGTGGAGGTGGGGAATGCTATGAGATAGTTAATAGCTCCTAGGCGCTCTTGGACCGTGAATGGCCCTTCCCATGACGCTTCCATTTTATGGGCCTGCTGCGCCTTCAAGACAATAACCTGGTCTCCTACTTTGAAGGAACGTTCTCTGGTATGTTTATCATACCAGGCCTTTTGCTCTTTTTGAGCATCCTTTAGGTTTTCTTTAGCAAGGGCTAAAGAGTGTCGGAGGGTGCTTTGTAGGTTGCTTAAAAAGTCTAGAATGTTAGTTCCTGGAGAAGGTGTAAATCCCTCCCATTGTGGCTTCACCGCTGATGCGGTGGAGGGGATTTAGCTGGACTCCGGGACTGTATGTGATGGCCAGTGGAGTCCAGCTAAAATCCCTCCAATGCATCATCAGGGATCTACAACTCATCCTGGACAATGAGCCCACACTTTCACAGACCTTGGTTGGCAGGCCAGTCCTCACCCACAGACAACCTGCCAACCTGAAACATATTCTCACCAGTAACTACACATCGCACCATAGTAACTCTAGCTCAGGAACCAATCCATGCAACAAACCTCGATGCCAACTCTGCCCACATATCTACACCAGCGACACCATCACAGGATCTAACTAGATCAGCCACACCATCACCGGTTCATTCACCTGCACGTCCACCAACGTAATATACGCCATCATATGCCAGCAATGCCCCTCTGCTATGTACATCGGTCAAACTGGACAGTCGCTACGGAAAAGGATAAATGGACACAAATCAGATATTAGGAATGGCAATATATAAAAACCTGTAGGAGAACACTTCAACCTCCCTGGCCACACTGTAGCAGATCTTAAGGTGGCCATCCTGCAGCAAAAAAACTTCAGGACTAGACTTCAAAGAGAAACTGCTGAGCTTCAGTACATCTGCAAATTTGACACCATCAGCTCAGGATTAAACAAAGACTGTGAATGACTTGCCAACTACAAAACGAGTTTCTCCTCCCTTGGTTTTCACATCTCAACTGCTAGAACCGGGCCTCATCCTCCCTAATTGAACTAACCTCGTTATCTCTAGCTTGCTTGCATATATATACCTGCCCCTGTAAATTTCCACTACATTCATCTGACGAAGTGGGTATTCACCCACAAAAGCTCATGCTCCAAAATGTCTGCTAGTCTATAAGGTGCCACAGGATTCTTTGCTGCTTTTACAGATCCAGACTAACACGGCTACCTCTCTGATACTTAGCTCTCACAGCGGTCCATAGAAGAAGCTTGTCCCTACCTGGTGAGCCTTCCTGTGGACACCTTAACCAGAATATGGGTAATGGCTGCTCCTATGAGTCATCAAAGTATGCAAGGGCATGTGACTAGCCCATGTGACCCTGAACTCCATCTGTGCCTGTAATTTTCCACAAACTTACACTGAGAGCATCCCCTCCATATGGGAAATTGTATAAAAAGACCCTGGAAGCATCTCCATTTTGCTTCTCTCCTGCTCTGATCTCTGGACTATGGACTTACACTAAAAAAAGCTTTCCAACCAATGAACTCAGGATCTTCCAATCTTTTGGAGATTACCAGAGACTTTAAAAGCCAGCAGTTTATTCCATCACTGCTACAAACCTGATCCAAGAATTTTGCAATGATTCTATGTATATGGTTTCTTTTTTAACTCTCTCGTCCTTCTTTTCTCTTATAAATAGATCTTTGGATATTAGAGACTAAAGGATTGGCAACAATCTGATTAATGGGTAAGATTTGAGTTATATATTGACCTGGCGGTGGCTGATCTCTTGGGAATAGAAGGACCCTTTGTTTGACTAAATTGGTTTTAAATAACTACTCATCACAAAGTCCAGTGTCTGGGTGATAAAACAAGGGCTGAGATGCCTAAGGAGACTGCAGTTTGGACTTCTTGGTAATTAGTGTGGTGAGACAGAAATTTACTTTTGTTTCTGGCATGGTATATCTAATAACAGAATAACCACCAGTTTGGAGTGATCCTACCCTATTTCTCAGTGGTTTGTCCTGAATCTGGTATCCTCAGCTGCAACCCACTGAGGCGCAGTAACAAAGAGCTGCTAGATCAGTAAGACAGGATGAAGTCCCAGAGCCACAGTAATAACACATACCCAGATTACACTACCTTACTTGCTTTAAAGAGACATAATATGCCAAGACAATATATTTGCCTTTTTCAGTATAATATCCAACTAGTGAACAACCAGGGGGGATATATTTATGCTTAATTCTACTGAAAACATGAAAAGTACTAAAGCCAAGAAAGATCAGGCAAAAGAGATTACCAAGGCTTCGTCTGAAGAAGTAATCACCATGGACTAATTCTGTTCACCAATGTGTCTGATATTATTTTTATTAAATAGATCCTATAATATAAAATCCATACTCTTTTAGCTGTCCTGTGTTGGCCTTGGTACTGTAAATTGAGGAATTTATGTACTTCTGGACTGCTAGAAAAGGATCTCCAGACATGAAGGGCAAAACTCTGACCCAGGCAGCCCCAAGGAAATCAACAGTGTTGCACGGATGGAACTATGAGCACAATTTTGCCTAGAATGTTTCCCTAGAAGTTTGTCAATCTGTATCTAAACCTGTAAGGTGTTGTGAACCTCCTGGAGGGAGCTTAAGCCCTCTTAGCTCTCAGGAACAATTGGCAATGCTTAGCACCTTCAAGGAAGCTCTTGGATCCTTTGTTTCTAAACACTGGCATGATGTATACTTTTCCCATTAGTGCAGAAATATGACAAACACTTTACATTCAGCATAGGTTAACACAGCACTGACATCCTTATGTGTTCCAAATTAATGAGTCAGGCCCAAAAAGTCAAGATACTGGCTTAAAAATCATGACATTTTAAGACGTATTAAGTTTGGCATTCTTATTTATTTATTTTCTGGTTTCTGAGCCTTCAGCGGGCACTCACCTCAGGTTTTCTAACTTTTCTCCACAAATCTGAGGGCTAGCAACTTTAAAAATAAACCATTTTTTAAAAATGCATGTTCATATCATCATGTAATCTTGATTCCAGTAGCTGAGAGTTTAAGAAAAACATCACAAATGGCAAAAAAAATTGTGAGAGTTTGCAACACCGCTATATTGTCAACCTGTCAGATCTGGCTGGTAGGTGCAGACTCAGCCCCTAATGACAAAGTGGCCAAAGAGTGTTCCACCCACCTATCTCAGAACAGAACTTGACCCAGTGTCATGGATGTTGTTTAACTATAACTGTTATTCACCAATTTACTATGATGAACATTTTTTTCTTACACTGCCTGTGACAAAGTGCACTCGCCCCACATTGGACAGGGAAGGGTTAACCCTATACTGTGAGCTGAGGAAGCCATGCCTCCTGAACTGTACTGGGCATGCTCCAAATGCACTACTATAAAAGGGAGCAGTTCAGCTCAGTTGTGGCTGACTGCTGGAGAGGAAGGACACATGCTGCAGGCTCCAGCTGAGGATCAGCTAAAGCCCAAAGCCATGGAAGCCAGAGATGGTGCAACCCAGCCAGATGTCAGGGTACCCACAGAGGCCCTGCAGAGTCCAGAATCACCGGGGACAATGCAGACTAGGGAACCCTGAAACAGCGGAGATGCCCTGACCATAGCAGCAGGAACCATGGTAGGAAGCAGCCCAGGGAAATTAGATAATTGCCTGGTTAGTGAACCAGAACTTTGAGTCAGTGTGTTTTGGTTGAACCTCCTCCTCCTCTCCTGCTGACTCATTTGCATGTGCTTTTGCCACTACCAGGGCCCTGGACTGGGGCCTGGTAGAGAGGGTGGGCCTGAGCCCCCCTACCTGGGTTTCTACCACCTTCCTTTTTGTGTGGTGGCCTCCTTCCCTGACTGAGGCCACTTAGCCACTAGACCTCACTGCCCTGCTAACAGAGCAAATCCACTGACTGTGGCCATTAGGCCTTAATGCCCTGCAGCCTGGTGTGATTCTATTGACTCTGGCTGCTGGGCCTTACTGTGCTGCTGACTCAGGTGAAACTATTCATTTTGGCAGCTCAGGCTTACTGCCTTGCTAACAGGGGCAAATCCATGGACTTTGACCACTTGGCCTTACTGCCCTGCTAACTGGAGACAAATTTATGGACTCCGGCCACTGGGCTTCTGTAGGGACTTATCCTCCCTACTCTGGTCGGGTGCGGCGCTGGACCGGGGTTGTGTCCGGGCTCTTCACGTAGAGCCGCCGCCTCCTCGCTGCCTCCTTGCTTCCCCCCGGGCCGGTCTCTCTGCTGCCGCCGTCCGGGAGAGGAGGCGAGCGGCTCGGGCCGCGGCCCCCACTCCTCGCTCCCTCTCATGCGCTCGGACGCCGGGCGCTGCTAGGGCCCCGGCCGGGCAGCGCGGGGAGCCCAGGCGGCTGGGCTCGGCGCCGCTCCTGCTCTGATGTCGGGTAGGTGTGGGTCCCTGAGCAAGGCGCTCCGCGGGCAGAGGTGGGCGGCAGCTGTCACACGTGGGTGTCCGTTGCCTCCTCAGCTGGAGTCCTGTGGCTGTGGCTGGGGGGGCTGGTCCGAGCCGCTTGTTCTCTGTGTTCCACACGGAGCGATTGGTTCAGGAGAGGAGAGGGGAGGAGGCTGTAGATCCTTCTTTGTATGGTCGGGGATTGCGTTGTTGCGGTTGGCCAATCGCGTGATTAGAGGCATGGTAAGCGCGTGATTTTTCTTCTTGTCCAATTAGATTACTAGCATGTATGATGCTAGCCCACATGATTGGTTCTTATGTAACCAGACTTAACTATATAAGGAGGTGGTGGAAGAGAATAAAGGTGATTCCTGACTTGTTTGCAGCTGTGTTGACTGTGTGAATTTTCTTCGCTCCGCATGAGATACCACAGGCTTCACTGCCCTGCTAATAGGCGCAAATACATTGACTTTAGCCATTAGGCCTCATTGCCCTGCTAATAGGGATGATATTGGCTCTGGCTATGGAGGTATAGATGCAGGTTACATGCACCGCGCCCCTACACCCTAAGGGAGGTGGGGCATACTTGCCCTGCGTTGGATGGCGTCCCCCCAACCCTGACACACTGCCACATATAAATGCAGTTTGCACAAGAGGAATGTTTCATGGAGAGGAAAAATTGCCAGGATATATGAAGCTTGAGCTTGAAGGGTCAGGGATGAATGGGAATGGAGTTGTGGCAGAGTGCATGGGAGACACTGGGCCTCTGCAGAGGGCCCTACAGGATAATACCTATGAACACTGATAGCTATCTCCATACGACTATCAATGTGATGCATACTGTAAAACTCACATACACTAAAATGTCTTTAAGTTAAAGTTAAGGGTGCTAGACTGCATATCCTACCACCCACAAAACAAGGAAATAAGCAGCTAAGTCATTCCACACCCCATTTTTCCTTGTCACCTCAACTACCCTAGCCCATGTATCTCCATCTTCCTCCTGAGCAACCAACAGACAGCCTTAACTTCACCCATATACACCATACAACATACATACACACATGCAGATTTCATGTCTCAAACTTTTAGATAAAAACTGATACTAGATGTAGGACAATCACTAATACAGATAATCCATTCCAGGGAAACAGCCAGCATCTACAATCTGGCACCAGAGCTCATGTACTTAACACATAATTACACAGCCACATACAAAATCATGCATAATGTAACATATGAAAATCACACCAACCCTATAACTAGAAAAACAATGAACATTGTCTCAGTTAAGGTTGCACAGTGGTTGTTCAAAATGACAGTGGAGCTATATGGGCTGTAGGAGGTATAAGGGAAGTAGCTGAGAGTATGCCTACACTGCAGTGCCTCTCCCAGCATATGCCTCTCGGATCCAGACAAGGAGTTTTTCTGGTCTAATCCACAATACAAAGTTAGCTTGACTTAAGCAGACTTGTTTTGACATAGAGTTGCATGTGTCCACACCTAAATTGGTCTCCTGTTGACGTAAACACCTCCTTTCATCAACACAATACCACCACCTCTTTGAATAACACAGAACCAGAGTTGACCTACTGCTGTCAACATAGTGCTAGTGTAGACACTGCATTACCTGTGTCAAACCAAGTAGTCCTCCAGCAGTGGTCTCATAATGCTCACCCCCACAATAGTGGTCATTCTGCTCACAATGGAGCAAGAAGCTGTGCATATCTCTCTTCACATTGAGAGAGAGGGTGATTTATATGAGTTTGTGCTGTGCAGATCTTTCTATACAGTGCAAGACAATATTAATTTGGCTTTACTCCCCAAAGGGGATGTACACGTGAATGCTGGGTAAATCCCATAGCTGAATCCTCTCCCACACAACTGATTTCAGTCTGCATCTGTGACTGGGTATGGCCTTACCTGTGTGTGTGTGTCTAGAGAAGGCTTGAGAGCCTAGCACAGCAAGAACAGGGTGAAGAAACCCAGGCTGGTGAAAAGGGAGGTCTCAGTGGGACCCCAGCACATCAGGTGGCATCCTGGATGGAGGGTTCAACCCATCACACATACAAAAGCATTCTTTTCAGATTATATATTCACTGGCAAGGTTGGGTGGGCAGGGCTGGGCTATGGGCAGATTGCTATTATTTCCTGGTGCACTTCCACAACAGCCTCTAATGGGATGGTATCTTAGCATGTCGAGCGCACCACAGTAAAAACAAAGGTTCAGCTGTTCTTGGCGTTCTTTCTCCTCTGGGGTCAGGTGTTGGTAACCCAGGTCAACCTGCATGAGTTCAGGAGTTGGTTCTAAAAGCTTTTGCATAGTGGGTGGGCAGGGGAGCCTCAGGCCACCTCTCCTTCCACTCACACAGCCAAGAGCCAATGGACAGGGCGAGATCAATAAAGGCCTCTAGATGGGTAAGGTTTTCCACACTGGCTAGCTAACCTTTTACATCCTCACTGAGTCCCCGCTGGAACAGATATGATTCGGCTGCCTTATTCCATTCAACCTCAGTCACAAACTATCAGATGTGAGCAGCATAGGAGGTGGCCAGAGGGCAGCTTCTTTGAAGAGGAAGCGATGAGTCATCAAAGTTGGCTCAGAAGGCATGCAGGAAGGCATCCCAGTCAGACCACACTGCACTCTTCTGTGCCAACAGAGAGGAAGCCCAATCAAGCACTTCACTGGTAAGAAGGCTGATTACTAGCCCCACCTTTGTCTGGTCTGTGGGGTATGTTTTGAGAGAAACAGGAAGAGCAGCCTGAATTGGTTCAGGAACTCCCAGAATTTCCAACAATCCCCGACAAACCATTCAGGCAGATGGAGTCAGTTTGGATGATGGGTGGTCTGTCCAGGCATGAAGCGTAGCTGCTTCTCTCTGTGAGTGTGTTAGCTGCTCGCACAGAGTTTGTGCTTTCAACAGTGAGCTGCATCACTTGAGTCTGTAGCATGAGGTTCTCTGCCTGCAGATGGGTGACCTGGTCCTGCAAGTCCCAGACCAGTTAGGAGCTGTTTGTCAGAGGGCAACCCGGCCTTTCCATCATCTGTGGTGGAAATCAGGGGGACTTGAAGGTGGTCTGGGCAAACTGATAGAGCTGAGCCAAGGGTGGCCTGTGTGAACTAATCAGTTACCAAGTTGCGGTCAGGAGATGAGTAGCAGGGTTGGGGTCAAACTGGGTCAGAATACCAGGGAGTTGGGCACCTGGTAACAGACAGCTGGCACGTCGCAGAGGTAGGGACAAACCAGGGTCAGAAGCCAGAGTCTAGGGTCCACAGCAGGCAAAGTGGGGAGCGGAAGCCAGTTGGACATTTGCGTCATTGCTCAGGCAACTCATGATGGCTTTCTGGTTTATATACTAGCATGAGCCAATCAGTGAGCTGTGGGGGACTGACACTCAGGGCCTACTAGGCAGTACTCCCACCACTGTCTAGCTTCACAGAGTCCTCCAGCAGAAATCCAGCCTAAGCTTCCCATAGCTATGTGGAAGCATCAGTGGCCCAAAACCCGCATGGTCCCAGGTTATAGTCCCACCGGTTTTTACAGGGATGGTGCCAGACTAGGGATGTGCATCTATTGCCTCACTGCAGCGCGGGAAAATCATTTCTGCAAATCCGTCCACTATTTCCTGCACATTGCCGAGAATCACGATCCTGTGCAGCAGGATATGCTTAATGGCCTTGGCCGTTGTCATTCAAGTGTGTTCCACTATGGGCTTACCAACTCTGAACTGATTCCTTACTGACCTACAGCAATCAAGTCTTGCAAGATCCAAAGTGTGATCATGACTAGCTTTTCCAGTGTCAATGCCCCTCTCATACTGGTGCCCCTGCATTGGAGGACTGGGTCGAGCTCAACATTTTCTCATTCCAAAGTTTTGCAGTTGGTGCTCATCATCTCAAGCCTGCATTATAATGTGATACCACTACTTGATGCTTGTTTCTCAAGCCCAGAAACACCTACTCACCTTGTGAAGTTGCTCTGTAAATGCCACCAATAAGTATTTTTATTCACTGTATCCATCATCCATTCATCATCCTCAAGCATCTCATCTTTCTCACCATGCCACTGGTTGTAGTCACTGAAGTTCCACAGCTACAGGAGTAGTCATGCATCCTGTATTAGCAATGGTCATGAAAACTGTGCTGAGCTAGGCATCGTTCATGCTTCTGCCAAAGAAATGGTAGAGATTGAAAAGTGATGTGCACCCTTGTGAAAATTTTAAAAATGGCATGAAAATTATGAGATGGAATAGGCATTATTGGATGGACTAAGTGGGATTGTGGAAACTTGATGCCTAGCTCCCAGAAACCCCTGGACAAATTGCTGGTTTCCCACAAAGCACTGCAAAAATGTCCCACAAGGCATTGCACCACATAGCAGCACAGAGCACACTGGTATATCTACCTATGATACCCCACCTTTTTTTTCTAGTGACACAATCACTCGTGGAGTATACACTCAGTGCCAATGCAAGAAGCGTGTGTGCACGTGCCCAAGCAACATACAAAAGTCAGCAGCTTAAGCCAACATAACTTATGTCGACCTAATTTGGTACTATGGAAATACTTTCTGTTGGTGTAGGAATACCATCTTCCCAAACAGCTTTAGCTACAAGGACAGAAGTCCTCTTTCATCAGAATGGCTGGGTGTACACTGCAGGTTTTGTTGGCATAACTATGTCAGTCAAGGGTGTGTTTTTTCACACCTCTGATTGACATAACTATGCTGACAGAACTTAAGTGTAGACCAAACCTAAGACTGAGAAAAAGAACTGATGAGTGGTGTTTAAATGGGTATCCATTGACTTAACTTCTTATGCTTTCTTGTTTTTCCAGTTTGTGATGTTGAGATATTCAGTCTAGAAAACTTATCTCTAATTAACAAATGCTGTGCATGGAAATTTAATAGCATTTATTCAGCATATTAAGCCACCACAGTAAAATTGTACAAGCTACAAGTAACCCAGGAAAGTTAAAAGCTACTAGAAACATTGGAAAGACATACCCAGCATGCTGAAAACAGACTAACACTGCTAGGGAGACAATGGTTGATACACTCTAGAGAGATCATGAGACCTTGTATTCAAAATGAAATTTCAAACAAAAATAAAGACGTCATGGCTACAAGTATTATACAATGATAAATACTTCAAAAGATATTAAGATTTATGGAAATTCTTTGATTGGTAGGCGCATCAACCACATATACTGCAAACATATCACTCATACAAATAATTGCTAATGTATTTAAATCACAGCTGAGGCATTTAAGCAATTAAAGACATGTTTAATAACTCCACTCTGCATGAAATCAACAAGCACATTTTAAGATATTCAGTAATTTAATATACTTGCAACAGACACTTTGCAGGCTATTTTCTCCCCTCTGCGAACATGGATTTATGCACATAACTCCCATTAAAGTTAATGGAGATATACCTATTAAACCCTTCACCAAGGAGGGAAGAATTTAGCTTCTCACATACCGTTCAGTACTGAAAATAGACTATCACTTCATTCAAGTGGCAGAGTGTTTAAAGCAGGGGTCTGCAACTTTTCAGAAGTGGTGAGCCGAGTCTTCATTTATTCACTCTAATTTAAGGTTTCATGTGCCAGTAATACATTTCACTAACGGTTTCTTTCTATAAGCCTATAATATATAACTAAACTATTGTTATATGTAAAGTAAATGAGATTTTTTAAAATGTTTAAGAAGCTTCATTTAAAATTAAATTAAAATGCAGAGCCCCCTGGACCGGCGGCCAGGATCTGGGCAGTGTGAGTGCCACTGAAAATCAACTCGCGTGGCATAGGTTGCCTACCCCTTGTTTAGAGTATGGGGATGGAAATCAGCATTGATTCTATTCATACCTCTACCACTGCTTCAGTGATACACCTTTAACTAGCGGTTCTGAGGGCCTGGACCCCAAAGTGAGTTGCGACTCCATTTTAATGGGGTTGCCAGGCTTGGAGTTAGATTTGCTGGATCCCAGGCCTGAACACTTGTCCCACTGCCTGCGTCCAAAGCCCAAGCCCAAGCGCTTCAGCCCTGGGTGGCAGGGCTCAGGTTACAGGCTCCCATGCTTGGGGCTGAAGTCCTTGGGCTTTGGATTTGCCCCTACCCCCACCCCAGACGGTGGGGCTTGAGTGGGCTCAGGTTTTGGTCCACCTTCCTGGGGTCCTGTAGTAATTTTTGTCATCAGAAGGGGGTTGCAGTGCAGTGAAGTTTGAGAACCCCTGCCTTACACAAATGACGTCATTTTGCTGTGCCACAGTTTACCCATTTGGACAATGGGTATTACAATACTTACCTGCCTTGTAAGCATATTGTGATGCTTAGTGTTTGTAAAGTGACTTGAGTTGTTTGAAACGTGGCAGAGGAAGAATGGGTTTGAGTTAGGCTGGTAGTCTGGTGTCATAAACAGATAGTCAAGGGTTAATAGAACAGAAGTACTTCATATCTCTTTTGCTTGTAAAGGGTTAACAAAATCAGTGAGCCTGGCTGTCACTTGACCAGAGGACCAATCAGGGGACAGGATACTTTCAAATCTTGAGGGAGGCAAGTTTGTGTGCTGTTAGTGTTTGGTTGTTGTTACTCTGGGGGCTCAGGGACCAGACGTGCAACCAGGTTTCTCTCCAATCTCTCTGATACAGGCTCTTATAAGTTCAGAAGAGTGAGTATTAGGTAGACAAGGTGAGTTAGGCTTATGTTTGTTTTCTTTATTTGCAAATGTGTATTTGGCTGGAAGGAATTCAAATTTGTATTTTGCTGAAAGGATTTTACTTTGTACTTGTATACTTAGGCTGGGAGGGTATTCCCAGTGTCTATAGCTGAAAGACCCTGTAACATATTCCATCTTAAATTTACAAAGATAATTTTTACTATTTTTTCTTTCTTTAATTAAAAGCTTTTCTTGTTTAAGAACCTGATTGTTTTTTTATTTTGGTGAGACCCCAGGGACTGGGTCTGGATCTACCAGGGAATTGGTGAGGAGAAAGGAGGGAAGGGGGAGAGAGAGGTAAATTTCTCTCCGTGTTAGGATTACTTTCTTTCTCAGGGAGAGTCTGGGAGGGGGAGAGAGAAGGAGGGGGAAGGTGAATTTTCCTCTCTGTTTTAAGATTCAAGGAGTTTGAATCACAGTGATCTTCCAGGGTAATCCAGGTAGGGGAAGTCTGGGAGAGGCAATGGTGAGGGAAAGGGTTTATTTTCCTTGTGTTAAGATCCAGAGGGACTGGGTCTTGGGGGTCCCCGGGCAAGGTTTTTTGGGGGGACTGGAGTGTACCAGGCACTGGAATTCCTGGTTGGTGGTAGCGCTACAAGTACTAAGCTGGTAATTGAGCTTAGAGGAATTCATGTTGGTACCCCACCTTTTGGACGCTAAGGTTCAGAGTGGGGAATTATACCATGACACCTGGGACACGAGAAGCCTTGATTCAATTCTCTGCCCCCTGCACCTGCCATAGACCTCTTATGTGACTTGGACAAGTCTCCTTCCGCTGTTTGTGACTAAATTCCTAATCTGTAAGATAAGGGATAAGAGCACCTACCTTAGGGGGGAGGGATAGCTCAGTGGTTTGAGCATTGCCCTGCTAAACCCACGGTTGCGAGTTCAATCCTTGAGGGGGTCACTTAGGGATCTGGGGCAAAAAATCAATACTTGGTCCTGCTAGTGAAGGCAGGGGGCTGGACTCAATGACCTTTCGAGGTCCCTTCCACTTCTAGAAAATTGGTATATCTCCAATTGTTATTTTGTTATTTATTTTGTTACCTACCTAACAGGGGTGATTGGGAGTGTAAATACATTACAGATTGTGCAGAGCTTGGGTAATATGGTAATAGCAGTTATATACATACCTACGATATATAGTAACTTTTCATCTGAGGATGTAAGTGCAAAAGGCTATATATTATCATGTTCATTACAGCCTAGAAATAACTTATCTCATGACTATTTTTGTTTCTACTTTGACCACCTGAGCCATGGGAAAAACTCATCATGAAACAGTGTTTTACACTCTTCAGAAAACAATGCTTCCTGGGTGACAACTTAATCACCATGGTCTTTTGGTTTCTTTTAGTATGAAAGTACCTGAGTAGCACTTCCCCCTCCCCCACCCCGCTACATTTCAGAGGACTTATGTAAGCAAGAAATCACTGATCCAGAAGTAATCTTAGAGAAGCAAGAAATTTTTCAGGACGCTGTGATACTGAACACCATCCAGGGAGAAACCCTGTTAGCACCTGAAGTGATTATACATTTATAGGAGTGGGTGTTAAGGAGACAAGTCAAATTTGATTGCCTACAGAGACCTGGAAACATTACTGAAACTATGAGATAGATGAGCACATCTATATCAGTGTGAATTACTGCACATAGAGAAATATTGAACTTTCAAAGTAAAACCAGTGACTGTACCTTATATATTTAAATAGATACACAGTTAAAAATGGAGTGTTACTCTAATTTAGAGTCTACAGCTGCTGACTTTCTCTGTCTCCCCAGGCATTTTTAGTCATGGAGCTCCTACCTACGATTCAGTCAGCCAATATGAAAGTGACTGCGGCACTGGAATATTTGCAACCTTTAATGATAATCCCTTCCTTTCTCTCTTCTCTCAAGAAGATCCACTAAACCAGATTGCCATGGGAAAGGGAACAAATTTAAGACAGATAAACAGAAACATTTTTTAAAAACCTACTACAAGTAAAATGTGAAACTCACTGCCACTAGATATCAATGAGGCCAGAATCTTATTAATCCAAAAAAGGATTAGATGGGTATATGGACAAAAACATCCACAATTGCATTGGAAATCCAAACTATACATATAAAATGATGGGTTCTAAATTAGCTGTTACCACTCAAGAAAGAGATCTTGGATAGTCCTCTCAAAACTTCAGCTCAATGAACAGCAGGGGTCAAAAACGCTAACAGAATGTTAGGGACTACCGGGAAAGGGACAAACAATAAAACAGAAAATATCATGTCACCATATAAATCTATGTTGTGCTCACACTTTGCTCAAAAGTGCAATGGAAAGAGTTCAGAGAAAAGCAACAAAGGTGATTATGGGTATGGAACAGCTTCCATACATGGAGGGACTAAAAAGGATTCAGGCGGATCAGCTCAGCAAAAGAGATGATTAAGGTGAGATATGATAGAGGTCTAAAAAATCATGAGAGGTATGGAAAAAGTAAATAGAGAAGTGTTATTTATCCTTTCCCACTGGTCCCACAAAATTACTGGTCACCCAGCAGCAGGTAGTTTTTTCACGTAATGCACAATTAACTTGCAGAACTCATATAAATGAGTTCAAAAAAGAATTAGATGAGTTCAGGGAGAATAGGTCCATCAATAGCTATTAGCCAAGATAGTGAGGGATGCAACCCCATGTTCTGGGTGACCCTAAACCTCTGACTACCAGTAGCTAAGAGAGGAAGACACGGGTGGATCACACCAACATCCCTGTTTTGTTCACTACCCCTGAACCGCTGCTACTGGCTACTGTCAGAGACAGGATACTATGCTAGATGGACCATTGGTGTGACCCAATATAGCAGTTATGTTCTTATGATTATAGAAATTTTTATGTTTTAGGGCATAACCGAACTATCATGCGGGGATTATAAAGAAATGTGCTGAATGGACAAAGGGATTAAAATCTAATATCTACTTTACAAATAACAACCTAAAATATAATACAAGGATTAAAATCTAATACCTACATTAACAGTTCTAACAGACAGGTGAGTCAGACTGGTTTCTAGCCACACATTTTTTAGTGTTCAGTGAGGTTTATGGGCCTAGACATGAGTGGCATCTGGCCTGCCAGCATCACACAGACATTCTGAGTGAGTGTTCTAACTATAGGGCATAAAGGTTACCAGGGACGCAGCAACACCACCACCTCCTCTGGTTGTATTTTATGTGAGGCTTGATCCTGTAGTTGTGCTCTAAGCATGCCTACTGGATTGGGGCCCACAGGACACCTAACTTGAAGATCCCTCTGCAATGAGAGTTAGGTGTCCTGTGGGCCCCAATCCAGTAGATCTGCCAGGGATCAGGATTTATGCAGCTGTGCATATGCCCACTGACAGAAATTCAAGCACCAAAGACCTTTAGGAATCACAGGATTAGGCAGATGCTGAATGGGGGAGTTTTGAAGATCTAGATTTTGGACTTAAGTATCTAAGGAGGCAGATAGGCACCTAAATCTCTGTGTGAATCTAGCCTTGTGTGTTAGTAATGAGGTCAATCTAATGCAGTAGTTCTTTTCTAACGTCTGTCACAGCTCTCAACCAGCTCTCACCCAGATAGGTATTAAGTATTCACCTGCCTCTCCTGGCTCTTCTTGCTCTGAGCAATACAAATTAACTTGTAACAATTCCTGGAAGATTTAGCTCCTAAACTATTATATTAATGCAGCCTGAGGCCTACCATCACAGAAAAGGATCTTTTACACACAGTACTGCTCCCCTCAAACACTAGACATGACAACACCAAGGGGCGTTTTCAAAGTCAATCTTCCCAAAGGAAGAACTAAAGCAAACAGTCCAGGGCACATAGTTCTCTTTCAAATGCAGAACATTTCCTTGTGGAAAGGTACTTGGTATTTTATGTTTAAACAGCTAAATCTGTCCCATCCTGAAAATCTACAGCCATCTGAAGAACTACCAATTCAATCTCTAAGGTTTAAAAAAAAAAATCTATAATATATATTCCATGAATGATTTTAAAATGTAGGGATTTAGATATCAAATTGCACTGTTGCCACAAATATTATCCCATTTCCATATTTTGAGATCCTATGAAGAAACGCCTTTACCGACAAGCAATTACCAGGTGATCATTGGATAATTACCCACTGGAAGATTCCTCAGATAGGACACAAGAGGCCTAATTTACTGCTGGCAGAAGTGAACACAATTCCACTGAAGTCAATGGAGTTGAACCCATTTACACCAGCAGTGAGTTTGGCTCAGAGAACTCACCTGCTAAAACAGCACCAGGCAACTTCTTTAGTGATCAATGGCCAAAAGGAATCTCTGGCTTTGCAGACCCTTCAGAAGGAGGGGCAGAACTGAACCCGCAAGCACAGTGCTTAGTGCTCATAGACTGAAACAGAGGGACCTTTCTTCTTTCTAAAGGAAAAGGGAGATGGATGTATGGTAGTACTATCCAGATATGTCATCATCTACGTTATTTGTAGGAAAACTCTGTATTATGATAGCACTCAAAGGCCTTGGTGCAGCCATCTTGCTGGGTGCTGCACCAACACAGAAAAGAGACCATCCCTGCCCTGGATTTTTTCATTATTTTTATGGAGCAATTACAATAAATTTTAAAGACCTTTGAGACATCAAATAACACTTTTGGTAGCACAAACCAAGTGTTATAAATATTAGTATAAGCACCAATTATTAAATACAACGGTAATGGCCCCCTCCATGGATCACCAGCAGGTTTAAATGCAGGAACTTCAGTACCAAAAGCATTGGTTCTAGCACTGGAGTTACAGGAATGCCACCACCACCCTTAGAAATAGAAGACTCCCCATCAATGTCTGCAAAGCCACTACCTTATCATTCTTCAACTCCCTTAGTAAGAGTCAGCCCGCGGTGATGCCTACAGAACAATGCCAGTTTATCACAGCTAGGCAGGTGGCAAGCTACATTGTGCAGCTAGTCTATGTGAAAACACTGCTACCTCACCCTCTCCCACATCTATCCATGGGTTCACCCACCAGTGCTTCCTTATTAGCCTAGAGATAGTAAGCTCTTCAAGACAGAGACTGATTGCATGACACCCATATAGAGCCTAGCACAATGAGACCTCTAGACACTCCTGTAACACAAACAACAGTAATTACTCACCAGCTGAGATCATGCAGCAGGGAGACACTGCATCCTTTTGAAAGGTGGCATAGCTGCCGTGCTAGCCCATGCTGCCCAGAAGGAACTCTGGTGATGGCAGCCCCCATTTGTCCTGGGGCTTCTGGCTGCAGCTCGACACCTACCGCCACTTTCTAATGATGGTGCCTAAGGGCACACACTATCCCTCAACCACAGGGCAGACTGGAAATGTCATCACAATCACTGGCTGATACTTTACTTAGCATTTTGTTAGTTGTAATGGGATGAGAGCTATCGGCAGCTGCTTCAACAATAATGGATTCATTTCCAGAGATGGCACCATCTCCTGGCACAGTTCCTACTTTTATGGTTTGAGTTTCTTCTCTTATCCACTCGGGATTCCTGCATTCCCTCAGCGGCAAGCTGAAAGCTATAACCTACAGATACATTTTTAAAATATGAGCCAAGCAATAGCATCTTCATATTAATTTTTGAAATACTTTAGCCAGACTGGGAGGAAGGTACCTCATGTGAGTATCACTGTTTTAGTGATATGAATGCAACCGAACAAGTCCCCCTCTGCCATTCCAGATAAGCTGTGGGTATCTTGATCACTTATCCTTAATACCCAAGCTTGACATTTTGGACCAGAATGTGCCTGGGTCCTTGTGAAGGTGCACCCAGGGATGGGCAGAACATGGCACAAGGGATAAGGATTCCTCCTTCTTACAACCCCTCCCCAGATACTAGCCAACATCAAGAAAGTGGGGAGGGGGGAAGGGAGGAGGTGGTGATGCCATGGCCCCACTGCCCTTCCTGCACCATCCAGGTGAAGTCAGCCACAGAGGAAGGTGCATGTTGCATACCTTTCTAATGGGTATTGCACCATGCACATTTGCCTGCATGTTAGGCGATATTATGCCTAGGGCAGAATCCATCACAAGCAATTCTTCAATGCACTCACAATGCATATCTATGTCTCAGTGGCACAACCTGATTCTCCATGGGTGCCTGACCTCACAGAGATAAGTACAAGCCCCAGATGTGGATCTAGGTTTCAGAAATTGCAAAATTCAGGAGGGTTTAGACCCAAGCGTTTGGTTCAGGCCCATCTCTGATTTTCAGCCTGTGGACACTGATGACATAACACAGCAAAAATGAATACTGAAGGGGAAGAAATGAACCCGATTAGTCCCTAACATGGAGAGGCCCAACTTGGGAACAGGAAACTCCCAAAGTTGCTCTTGCAAAATTCCCACCAGATTGTTCTCTCAGGTGGTGGGAACAGGAAGGAAATTAACCCACAGGGCTCAGGGGAGCTGATGGACACCAGCAAAATCTACAAAGAGTCCCTCTGCATCTGCACCATCTCTTCATTGTCTCTGTGCCTAGCTACATGGAACGTGTCAGAATAACTCTCTCCACAGAGTAGGGTAAATGGTACCCAAGAGGTAATTTAAATTCATTGATTCCAAGGACAGAAGGGACTATTATGATCATCTAGTCTGGCCTCCTGTATAACACAGGCCATAGAACTTCTCCCAAATAAACGTAGATACCATTTGCACTAGAGATCTACTTCCCTTGCACCTAGACCGTAGAAGATCTGCATGTGGATTCAGGTGCGGGGGAGTGGGGGAAATGTTCCAGGGTCTCAAGATCTTAAAAGCAATATATTTGATGCCAATATTTTCAACAATAGACTTTAGGTACAAGATATAGTAAGCCAGAAACCTGCAGACATTGTTCAGTCCTTTAATCCTAGGACAAAGAGGATCCCTTAGTTTCCGCAGCCACTAACTAGAAATTTGAAAATGTTGCTTCCTACACATCTCTATCCCTGGAGCAAAATTAACTTACTACTTCTCTCTAGCAATGGTAAAATAGGAGAAAGTGTGAAGGCAAGTGATGCAGTGCTCAGGGAATAAGGGAAAAGGAGTGTTAAAAACTGATAGCTTATTCCCAAAGAAACAATATGAACCCCACCAAGCAGGAAAATGTGCAAATACGACTCCTAATTCACTCTAGACAATTTGTCATTTATAACATTTTCTTTATGGGACATAGAAACAAAAATCAGTGGGTAACCCAGCAATATTTCCTCTTATATAGTTGTTTACCATGAGAAAAGCATAGGGATAGAGACATGGGGTTATAGAAAGCCATTTAAAGATTAATTTGGTAACCTGGCAGAAGTTTCTATCATGCTTGCTTATGGCAGCAGTTTATTTTAATTTATATATTTCATTCTTTTGAAAGTTCAGCTGAGAGATATTTAAACCCCAGTGGAGTTTTTCTCCCATTTTCTTATCACAAACTCTGATAGAATTACAACTTTTTAATATATGTCTTGGTGCACATAACTCTCTATACTGAGTTTAAGAAATATGAGGTAAAATTTTCACAAGTGCCTAAATGAATTAGGATCCTAAAGCTCATTGACTTTCAATGAGATTCAGGGCTTGTTTACACAGGGAAAGTGATGTGCAAAGCTGTAGTACAGTAATTATAACACTATATATAGGCTGGTGTAACTCCTGATGTGGACATACTTATCCAGAATAAAAGTGACATTATTCTATTGTAATTAGTACCAGAATAATGTCACTTTTATTCTGGAATAGAGTCCACATGGGGAGGGAGGGGTTATACTAGCGTAGTTATACCAGAATAATTATTCCAACATAGTTTTGTATGTCAATTTCCTCCCATGCAGACAAGCCTTTAGGTTGCTATGTGAGGTATGAGACTCAAATGCTTTTGAAAATCTTACCTTTGTGTCTAGCGGTCAAACCAGAAGACTGAAAGCCAGCTGTCCTAAATTCCATCTATAATACCAGCACTCTGTGGCTTTGGGCAAGTTACTTAACCTCTCACCCTCAGCTTCTTCATCTTTAAAATGAGAATAATATCATCACCTCCCTCACAGGGATGATGTAAATCAAAGTTGCTCCATCAAAGTCCATGGAGCTAAGAATCTGGCCTCATGTTTTCAAAGCACTAAATAATATCATACCTGGCACAACATGACAGATTATAATACATCTGTAATACATTAAAATACATTAATATCATTGCACTTTAAAAGCTCCTGTCTCAAATACTTCTGAACAAGGTAATTTAAAAAAAATGATCCCACTTTCGCCTAAGAACTTTTTTTTTTCCCCTCCAGTTCTCAGATTTGGTTTTTCATAGAAAAAACAAAGTACTTTTGCAGGAAATTTTGAATAAAAGAAAAAAGATCAAATTTCTTCATGAAAAACAACCAGCATTTTCCAGTCAAATCTAATTTCATGCTTTTGTGACTTGAAGTTATTAAAATTCTAGATCGATCATTCAGGGAGTTATCTTTGCAACCAAAGCAGTCATTTGTGCCACAAGATCTTACCCCTTGACAAGCAATTGTCGTTTGGAGAATTCCCAAGCATCACTGGTTAAAGTGTCTCACTTCCTTTGCAAAGTTCGTCTGTCTTAGCCTCAGTGTTTTTCATTTTCCACACCCCAGGAGCAACATGCCACTTTCTACTGGTGTATGAATCCCTATTTGAGTTTGGCAACACCCATATCTACACACTGAAATCTTTGCAATATATTTTTATTGGACACAAGTTATTTCTTCTTTTGGGGCCCAATCCTGCAGGGCTTCTGCTTGTGAAGTTCCCACTCAAGATAACAGAAGGTACAGAGATTAAAGGTCTCTGCTCTATTTTCTTAGTAGCACTTCTAACTAAGCAATTTCTTTATACAGAGCATACCCCGCAAAACTGGCCTTTATTACTGCACTTTCCTTCTCCTAGTCTCACCTTTGTGCCTTATTTAGCTGCCTAAGATGCTGAAATAGCGTCCTTGCCACTATGTGCACCAAGAACCTTCAAAGCCTCCTTCCTCAAGAAACTTCTTCAAGATCAATCTTCTTGGAATCCTTGCAATTAGAGCTGTCAAGCCATTAAGAATTAATTGTGATTAATCATGCTGTTAAACAATAATAGAAAACCATTTATTTAAATATTTTGGATGTTTTCTAAATTTTCAAATATTTGTATTTCAGTTACAACACACGTAACATGTACAGTGCTCACTTTATATTTATTTTTATTGCAAATATTTGCATTGTAAAAAACAAAAGAAATAGTATTATTTCAGTTCACCTAATACAAGTCCTGTAGTGCAATCTCTTTATCATGAAAGTTGAACTTACAAATGTAGAATTATGTACAAAAAAAACTGCATTCAAAAATAAAGCAATCTAAAACTTTAGAGCCTAGAAAGTCCACTCAGTCCTACTTCTTGTTCAGCCAATCGCTAAGACAAACAAGTTTGTTTACATTTGCAGGAGATAATGCTGCCCACTTCTTGTTTACAATGTCACCTGAAAGTGAGAACGGGTGTTCCTATGGCACCCTGGGAGGTAACTACTACAGTTCCTGGGCTTGTTAACAGCACCAGAGAGATGATGGTTCACATGTACTGAATGAAGGCAGCCCAGAGAAGAGTCAAGACAAAGAAACAATTTTATGCCCCAAAATGATGAGTTTAAAACAGACTCAGGGCCTTTTTTCTGATGCAGCAAAATGACATAACCTTTGGTTTAAGAGGGTGAGGGCAACCCTCGATGAAGGGCTGGAAGTATGTTGACTTGCCAGGGTCCCATAAGGCTGATGGGTATGTTAAGTAAAAGTGTAGATCCTTTTACTGCCTTTTTATGTGTTTTCACTGTATGCTTTTTATCCTGAATAGATGTCGTCTCTGAGAAAGAGCTCAGTGGTCACTGGTAAATCACTTGTCATTGTCCTGAGAGAGAAAGCAAAGCGTAGGTGCTGGCCTATGAGCTGACTGGCTTGCTGAGGCTATCACATTGAACTGCAGAGGACTGCAGCCTAAAACCTCAATCTTAAGAGAGAAGGGACATGGGTCCTTGCCCACAAAGAGTTGAAGGCTAGAGGCCTAAGACCTCAATGGGCATTCTTAGACCTCATCATGGAGAGGCTCAAAGGTACAGTTATCCTGAAATTGTGATAGATCCATAAGAAAATTGCCTGTCTGCTCATTTCTCCAACCACTTGGTTTGATGTTTGTACCATTAGGAATTTGCTTGATAGCACATCACATTCAACATTCAAAAATATACTGAAGGGAACTTGCTTTTATTGTGGCATCCTGAAAGAGACGGGATACTTACTCTCCAAATATATCACAAAGAGTTACCCTTATTCTTGTCACCATGAAAAAAAGTCAGACTACAATCTACTGTTGGCCTTTGTTACAGAAAACCATAATGCACCATACAAAACATCTCACACCATAGATGAGCAAACTGCTTCTGAATCAGTCTCTGGGTACGTCTTCACTACCCGCCGTATCAGCGGGTAGCAATCGATTGCTCGGGGATCGATATATGGCGTCTCATCTAGACGCCATATATCGATCCCCGAACCTGCTTTTATCGATTCCGTAACTCCACCAACCCGAATGGAGTTGTGGAATCGACAGAGGGAGCCGTGGACATCGATCCCGTGCCGTGAGGATGGTGAGTAATTCGATCTTAGATACTTCAACTTCAGCTACCTTATTCACGTAGCTGAAGTTCCGTATCTAAGATCGATTTTCCCCCGTAGTGTAGACCAGCCCTCTGATTTCAGGATTGTTGGGCTATTTCAACAGCCTTAGCTGAAACTGGCCAGCCTAAAATACGGCCAACATAGGCAGCTCTGCTTTGTAGAGTGGTGAACAAGGGCTTACAGGAACTGAGTCTACCCTGCTTTGCACCAGCTTTCTGACCAAGTTGCACTGGCAAAAAAGATTTCATATATTGGCGAATCAGGCCCATGATATGGAAAATGTACCACTTCCCTTCCTCCTTTTCCTCCCCGTAAAGAGAAAACATTGCTACTGAAAAGACAGGGGAGACGTGTAAAGAGCTAAACAAAGTAAGAAGCAGAATTCTTTCACAAGTGGAAAAAGAGACCTGTGTTTTGACTTTTACTCACCCAAATAATGAAGAATGTGGATTCCTTGGGGAAACTGACTAATGTAGAAGGAGCAACAACAGAGTCTCTTTCCTGGAATAACAAAAATACACATTTTAATCTCTGTTCTGCCTTTCATAATGCAACTACATGCTTTTCACTCTGTGACTGTCAGTAAAAATTAATTTTGAAAGGAGCACACATGACCGACTTGAGCCTTTGCCTTAATTTACTTTTTCACTAAGAGCCGAGATAAGATGTAGCACTGCTGCAGAAGGATGGACGGCTGTACGCTATATTGTAGGAGACGACAGTGTTAAATTAATCATGTTCTATCTGGAATTTGCAATTCTTTCAGAGATGCTCAAGACATATTAAAAATTTAGTGGTACCAGTGAAAGTAAGTAGGAGGTTGTGAAGCAGAAAGCTTCAGAGGGCACTTTAAATGTGAAAGATGCATTACAGTTTCTCACACATGAACAAGATAGCATGCCTTACTAAAAATATAATAAATAAGAAGTGCAAGCTGACAGATGTAACTGTGAAGGGAGCTCTTTCCCAGGCAAATGCACCACATGTGATTGACACCCCCTTAGCTTTTCTGTGATGTGACTATGAAAATGAACAGCGTCGAAACAATGTTGCATTAAAGTCAACATGCCATTCTAGTGCTTTCAAAAATCCAGACAATATAGAGGAGATTTTGGCATGCGCAGTAGAGGCGTGACATCTGTTTCTCAGCCTTGATTTAACTTTTATTTAATTTAGCCCTTTCTACTCTGCTTTTCCTGGGTGTGTGGTTTCAGGGTTTTGCTTTGGGTGGTGGTGGGTTTTTGGTTTTGGTTTGGTTTTGGCTGCATTGTCTCATCACTTGCTTCAACGTCAGCTGCATACGGTGAATGAAGGGAGATGTAAGTTATCCCATTAGTGGCTCACTGCTGATCGTCTAAGGTAATTTGAATTTATCAGTGCATGCTTGGCTGCAGCAGCGACGGGAGGGGAGAGACAGATGTTTAGGTTCTCTCTCCTCAAGTACCATTGTCTTCTCTGCAAGGGCCTTCAGCACAGAGCCAGCTTTCGCAGGTCTGCAAAGCTTACAGCCAGCACCCCCACCCCTTAAATTCAGAGACCTACAAATGTAAAGGAGAATCTCAGTTTTCAAACAAACAGTATGTCTTCTTTTCTTTTCCTTTCAAAAATATAAGAGGCTTGAAAGCTGGACTCAGACTTGTCTTAATGATCACGGGTTATTTGCTGTTCCTCCCCAAGCCACAGTACTGGCCTTTAGGTTGTGAGAAAAAAAACAACATAGGCCTTTTGGTTTTCAGGAAGACCCTCAAATCTATTATAGAAACCAGTGCTGCTAGGCTATAGTTGATGGCATCAGAGCTTCTACATGCTCTCTACCAGCTGACTGACTACATTGGATCCAGTATATCTGTGGAGTATCGATCCTGTCTACTGGTCACAAGAAAGGGCCCGCCTTAATAGTATGAAGCACAGAATGGCCTCGGGCACAGTTGGACAATTTTAAGGTACAAGAGGGCCACAAAATCCACTAAAACTTTTGGAGGGCTGGTGAGTGCGATATGGAGAGGTGTCAGGTCCTGCTCCAAGGCGGTGTGCTGTGCAGGGTGTGGAGGACTATATAGTCTTGCCCCCTGGGGTAGTGGGGATAGGAGGTCCCATCGGGTGAGATAGTTGGAGAGTGAGCCCACCTCACATTCATGCTGCAGCAGCGGATTCTTCCCACAGGGCTGGGCCTGGCTTCTTTCTCCAGCCCATTTGCTTTCACCATGTCAAGTCAGCAAGCATCTGCGTGCAGGTGCGGCCCTCTGCCCACCACACCCCTGCTCCCCACCCCTCACACTTCCTGGTCTTGATGCTGCCAGATTACCTATCCAAAGCTATAGTGAGCCAAGTCAAGTTATCTGGTGGGCCAGATATACACTCTGGGCCTCTAGTTGCCCATCCCTGATAGAGGGATTAAGCAAATGACAGTGACCTTCTAAGGTGGCCTTTATCATGTCAAAAAGGGCAAATACTTTGAACTTGGATGTCTATATTTAGTCATCTTTCAAACCAAAAAATAATACAGAAAAGAACCTCAATGAAAGCAAACTCCGCATCTTTCCATTTGGCATCATGCATTCAACAAAAATAGAGACACATTCCTCAAGCCCCACATTTTGCGGGCGCATGGCAATTACCCTTGGTTACACAATACCTGTGCAATAAACTACCTAGTGTGATTGACCATATCTCCCTCTAGTGGCCAGACTCAGAAATCATCTAGCTGGTTACTCTCTCCATAAATAAGCTTTGCATCAGTTCAAGTCACACAGGTGCTGAAGCTCCCAAATTTGATCCCTGCTGATGCCAGTGGGTGATTGTATGTAAGCAGCCCCAACATATTTTTAATACAATTTTGGGATCCATTTGATTATTTTTGAGTTACAGAAAAACCAAAAGCCAAAATAAAAGTTTGTTCCCTAACCCTCTTTAGTTACCTGAGCCCCAGATCTGTTAGTCTGCTGGGCAAACTGCAAAGTCCACATTTTTTCTCAGGCATTTGATCTATGTCAGGGTTTGTTGATGAGTATTGTTATTATGGAGGCTGGTTTTTGTGTTCTGAGTCTGGGCAGACCTTTGAGTCTACTGAATGGTGCGTGGTGTTATCAGCTTACCTTTTGTATTAAAGAAAGTGAAAGGCAAAAAACAAAAGTTAAGATGGAGTTAAGGTAGCGCATACCTATGAGTAATAAAAGGGTAAAGAAATTACAGAGATGTAGTAATTATCCCAAAATCAAATATTATAAATACAGGAAATTCAGAGCTAAGGTTACACTTAAAAAAAAATCCACTCACATTAAGGTGTGGAAATATAGAGTTATAGCACCCAAGTAACTTTAATTTTGCCGTTGGCTGACACCATGCAATAATCTGATGGTTGTAATTAATACATCATGGAGTTTGGTGTCCTTGATTAAACTTAAGCACACATTAGAGGTTGTTTTTGTTTGCTTTTTTCCCCTCCACATGGCGTTAAATTTTAAAGGCAGGTTCACTGGTACAAAGGAGCAGCACAAAGCATCCAGAATGCACTGGCATATAAGGGAAGGTTACAGCTGCTTTGCATCTCCAGAATAGTGCAAAGCAGCCAAGGTCTACTGGGGACACTGGGAGTTGGGGACACTAAGCACTCTGGAACAGGGTTACTTTGACTTGGACCTGTGCACTTGTGTGGACAACAGAGCCCTAGGTTCGAGCACGGGTCAGAAATTCCTTAACCTAGGATTAAAATGCATTGTAGATGATCAAGCCCAGGGTTCCCTGACACAGGTCAGCTGACCCACTAACCCTAGGCTTACATTGCTGTGTAGATATTAGAGAGCAGTGTTAGTGAAACTGGCACTATGTGAAGGGGACAGAGAGAACCCAGTCAGTTTCTAATATCACTATGCTTTCATAGTGCTCCTTCCCATCCACACTGCATAGCAGTGCAATCTCATTCTTCCTTATTCTCTTTGAATTTATAGAACTAAAAAAACCCTTCATTTTAATTCCCTTGATAAGAGCTAATTCAGCTTGACTTTAGCAATTCTCACTTTATTCCGACATTTTCTAACCTCTGCAATGTAGCCTTCTTTGCTAATCAACCTCTTTTTCAGTTTTCTATAGGCTCTCTGTTTCCTTCTTTTGGAGGCAATTATTCATCCAGCTGGATCTGGAGCCTTTCCCGATAAGTTTCTCATTTTGCTTGGAATGCAAATTTCAGCTAGTTTTTGTACAGCTGATTTGAAGAAATTGCAAGCCTCCTTTGTGTTTAAGTTCTTGAGCTCTTGAGTCCAGTTGACTTCTTTAACTAATTCCCTCAATTTCCTGAAGTCTGCCCTCTTGAAATAAAACATCACAGTTGACTACCTGGTTGTGATTATCCTTCCATTTAATTTAAATGGAATCAATTCATGAGTACTCAATCCAAGGCTATTTCCTACAACCAGCTTTTCTAAGATGTCCTTACTCTTTACTAAAACCAAGTCTAAAACTACACCACCTTTTGTTGGCTTGGTGACAGGTTGATGAAGAAAGCTGTCATCTAACACATCCAAGAATAAGTGGCTCTATTATCATGACCAGGATGTGGATGAACTGACTTAGTGCTAAGAACGGGAGCTGGAAGCCAGGCCAGGTCAAATACCAGATCAGAATTGGAAAGTCAGGTGTCAGGAAGCAGGAATGGTCAAGATTACCAAAAAATCAGACTCAAGCAGTAGGAGCAGTGGGAAACCCAGTTGCATGGAAAACGTCCAGCTCCTGTACTTGGTTTAAATACAAGTAGGGAAACCAGTCAGGACCCTCATAGTTCTGTAAATCAGATTCCAAGACTGGAGTCCTCTGTTGGAGTTCAGCTTCTAGTTCTGGCAACTCTTTACATAGCACACACCTTAGCACATTTATCTCTCCATATATTCAAATAAGAGGCTCTGCTGGCACAGTAATATGACCGGTATTTTTCGAGTAGGAAATTCATTGGGGTCTATATGCAGATGTAAGTCTGAGCTAAGCCCGGATTCAGCACCGCTTCACTTTACATCAGTGTTTCGCAACCTGGGGATCATGGGACTGGTTTGGGGGAATTCCACAGGGGGCCCAGCAACATGCTTCAGCACTGGGCAGTGGTGAGGCTGGGGTGCCTTCAGCCCCAACGGGGTGCTGTCAGCTTCAGCCCCAGCCCCACTCCCAATATCACACAATGGGGCTCTGGCAGCCCTAGCTTCAGCCCCAGCCCCATGCGGTGGGGCTCAGGCGACTTCAGCCCCTTACCTCCTTCAAGTCCTAGTAGAGCGGTCACAATTTTTTTTTAAGTCCATAGGAATCGCCAGCCAAAAAATGCTGCTTTAGCTTGTCCTTTCACGCACGCTCAATACTCCCACCCTCTCCTTTGTTTGGAACTTACATTGTTTAGCCTTTTATTTTATTTAGAGTGAATTTAATAATGATGTATTATGCCACCATGAGTTTGGCACCGGTTGCTACAGTCTCAAGCTCAGTGGAGTGAAATTGCTTCTGGTGTTTTTCTCAAACTTGGAGGGTCAATGAAGACATGAAGTCCAAGGATAATGACTACAAACCCAATCAGAAGTATAAAGTCTTATCTGTACTATGAGTTGTATTAAATCAATAATGTTAAAATTACCCAGGAAAATAGAAATCCTACAAATATGTATTATTTGTATATGTATATGTAGAAATCCTACAAATTATGCAATAATTAAAACTGTAGTTATACTCACATCCTCAAAGATATTCTAGGGTCCGATGGACCTCTCAACAGATGATCATTGCTAGACGAATGGTTCCTGCTGTGCTTTCCTTTGGGGTTGTTCCTTGCATCTTCCCTCTCTTACCCAACCAGGGAATCCTCTTTTATGTTGCAATTCTGACTACACTTAACATCTTATGCATGAAGGTGTCAACTCTCTTTTCCTTATCTGTGCCTCCATATCCCACGAATATTCCCCTTTTTCATAGGCTGTTCATAGT
The DNA here is from genome assembly GCF_007399415.2 of Gopherus evgoodei. NCBI lineage: Eukaryota > Metazoa > Chordata > Testudines > Testudinidae > Gopherus > Gopherus evgoodei. The sequence continues at coordinate 80,806,688 of NC_044322.1, forward strand.
TACTCTTCTTCTCATTAGCATCTACACATGACATGTAAGCTGTGGTCAAGACAGACGTTCAAAAACATTTGCCATTATGCGTCTTGTGGTCTTGGACAATACATTGCAATCTATTGCAGTCCATTTTTCCATAACATTAGCTATTGGCACATTTTATGCCATTTTGTGAGCTTGCTGGCATAGAATTATTCCTAGGTCATCACTCATGTCAAGCATTCTTAGCCTAGTATGACTAAGTTAACATCTTACTAGGGCTGGTCTACACTGGGGGGGAAATTGACCTAAGATACGCAACTTCAGCTACTTGAATAGCGTAGCTGAAGTCGAAGTATCTTAGATCGAGTTACCTACCGTCCTCACAGCGCAGGATCGACGTCCGCGGCTCCCCCTGTTGACTCCGCTCCTGCCGGATTCAACAGGCACTCGTTCGGGGATCGATATATTGCGTCTAGATGAGAAGCAATATATCAATCCCCGAGAAATCGATTGCTACCCGCCGATACGGCAGGTAGTGAAGACGTAGCCCTAGTCTCAGCCAGTAGGCCTTGCATTCCAGCGATGCTTTACTTACATACCTTGTACACACTCAGAAATCCTAAATACTTATCAACCCTATACCTTCTATAATTCTACAATTTAAATCTATTTAGCATACATTGATTTTTTATGAAATAGCATATGAATTGACCATAATATCACATAATACAATGATAAATGGGCAATAAAATGAACTAATTGGCTACAATTGACAACAATGCAGCTACTCATAAGAAGAACGGTTGAAGCATAGACCTGCAGAAACCATTAAAGTACAGCAACTTAAAACACTGGTAGAGTCTAAGTTTATGCACTGGCTTGTCCAAAGCTGTTTAGTTGTGACTGGTCCTTTCCTCAGATGTGCATAAGCATAGCAAATGTTAGCAATCAGTAATTCAAGGTAAGCTTTTTGTTAGAGATGGTTGCATACAGGAAATGTTAAATCAAAAAGCCTCTGCTCAAGGAATGTATTAGCTGAATAGCTCTCTCTCACACACACACATCCCCCGCACTGCCATCACTTAAAAATCAAAGAAATTCCAGGCAAAATAACTAGTGCTAATACAACATTAAAATAGAAATCAAATGATCACTCAATCTTAACTCCACCTTCTTGTGCATATGCCTTAAAATTGTCCCTGCCTGCAGGTATATGGGATCTTGGGGAGCAATTACCACACAGGTGGGGTGCAAAATAAACTTTATTAAGAAAATGCAAAAACAGGGAAAATTTAATAGTGAGGGGTATGGGGTTTGTTAAGGTAGGCAATTGGGGAGGGAGTTCTTTTAGTATAGTATAGGGGGTTTCAATAGTGGGGTACAATACAGTGGGGTACAATACAGTTGGTAACCAACTAACACTGAAGTATAAATGTAACAGGTGGCTAACAATTTCTAGGTAAAGGGTGTGTCACAGCAGCATATAACCAACTAACAGTTATGGGTAAAATGTGTTAAATAACCAACAACTCTAGGTAAAAATGTGTCACAGTGGTGTAAATATAAAATGTGAGGTGTGTGAGAGAGAAAAAGGGTAACCAATGGGGTTTTATGCTAGACTTCAGTAATACAATTGAAGTTTGGCAGCAGTAGGAGTGGGGTGAACACGTGGGGGAAGGGATTAAAAGAGAGAGAGAGAGAGAGAGAAAGGCAGTGGTAGAGGAATGAGGTTAGGGGATGGGGGAAGAGGAGCACGTGGTGGAGCAGAAACCAAAGATAGAGGCGCTACAGAGGGAGATTTAAACTCAGGGAGACACAGAGAGCAGACAGGCTGCAAGTTTAAACAGCAGAGAGACTGCAATGAGTGACTGGGGAGCTCGGGGGGGGGGGGAATTGGGGCAGTGGGAAGACAAATTCAAATAGTAAAAACCTTATCTATCCCCTAACTTAATCAAACTTATATAAAATGACAAGCAGCTACAGAATACAACCAGGCAATGATTTTCTAAACTTATCTTAACCAACAATTAGGCAACACTACAAATATCACAGAAACTTACAAGCTCTACAATCTTAACAAACTATGACTTATTAAATTAAAAAAAACCAAGACCTATGGTGCACCTTATGCTATGGGGAGGTTACAGAGGGCAGAGTGGTATGTATCCAGGACCCAGCTCCCAAGGAAGCCAAGGGATGGTGGCTACAGCGGTGGATACAGCTGAAAGCAGAGAGCCCCAAGGCAAAGCCCACAGGAGCAGAGCTTAGCAGTGGCAAAGAGCCCTGTAGTTTAAGAGAGGTTTTAAGACACAGACCAAGGTTTAGCTTGAGTCTGTGTGCTGGGGAAACAGAGCCAGCAGCTAAAATAATAAAATAAAAGTATAGAAAGTTTTTACAGAGGGATTCTTACCAGTCCCCAAGGCAGCAGCAAAGGCAGAAGCAGCAGCAACATCAGAAGAGACAAGGAGGGTTCGGTACAGTCTCAATAATCAGGAGATCTCTCAGGTAGCAATTCGTTCTTCATGGGGGGGTTTTCAAAAACGGGGGTACGCTCAAAAATAAAACGAGAGCGGAGAAAGGACCCCCCAGAACCCCTGGCTGATCAGACCAGGCAGCAATGCAGGAACCTTTCTGAGGTGTGTTTCAAAAATGTCTGGTTTTAAAGGCAAACTTGGGCAGTTTCCCACCAGTAATCCTGATAGGCTCCCTCTGTCACAGGGGAGGGGGCACAGGGGAAAAACTGAAGGTAAGCCCAGAGACATGCCTGGACATAGTCCTGTGCAATAGGTGACTCAAGAGCACATGAGACTATGACTCATGCCCAGGATCTTAAAACCACAATAGGCCTTGCAGCTCTGGACATTGCCTACCCTACACCAAGCCCAGGTTCAACGAGGTGATAACAGGACTAACCCTTTGAAAAGGGCAGTGGTCCCACTTAGCATGCAGCACAAGTGGCCATCCCTTTGAGAAGGGCAATGGCTCTTGTTAAACAACTTAAGGGGCCCTCCCTTTGAGAAGGGCAGTGGCCCTGTTAAACAACTTAACAGCCAGGGAAGGGCGGCCACAGGAGAACAGAAAACAAAATGGAGTCTGGGGAAACAAAATGGAATAGGGGAATAGCTGTAATGGACAAAAATAAGGTCTCTTTCTTTATGCTATCATATTTTTCACAAATATCTAATACTACTAACTGGAAAGCCAATCCACTATACAGTAACCATACTATCCATAGCCTGTATTACTTAAGTAAGGTTGTCACTGGATATTAATTTGTACTAAACTGACTTTTTAAAATGGATCTTGAATGCTAGCAAAAAGCTACCACACAATGACCTTTCAATATACTTTAGTGAAAATTTCTCAAAGTTATGTATGCAAAACAAAACATACAAAATATACATTTTAATTGTAGAATTAATCCACCACTAGTGGCCCTTATTTTCAGCAACACAAGGTTCACCACACAGCATACGTGCATAAATCCATGCCACCAACCTATGGCTATTCGGAACCATGTATAAAGATCTGCAGGACCAGAACTTGGGTCTGCAGACTCTGGGGCAACTGACTTTCCCACACCACGATTATGAGGCTATGCAGCACCACTTTCCAGGACCACTGTGGAAATTAGGTGCCACAGGAAGCACTGCCCAAAGGGGCCACAGCAACAGCACTCTGGTGCCTTTTGATTGGCCTACGCTCACGATTTAACCCTTGAAGGTGCCCCAGGAAGTTGTGTGGACAACTATGCAGACATCTGATTTGTGGTGGCTCCTGACCTTGCCTTGCTATCCGATCTTCAGTCTCTGACCCCAGCCTTACTCGGATCATGACTCTTGCCTCCTGACTCCAGCCTGATAACTTCTAATCCACTGTCTCCAATCCCAGCCTGACTCTGACCCTCTTACCTACTGATTTTAGCTCTCACCTATTCTGACCCCTGCTCACGAATCACCGTCTTGTGGCGAATCTTTGACTTGGCAACACTAGCCCAGAAGTAACCAGTAGGCCAGGCCACCTATGCCCCCATCTCTTACATTTTGTTTAAAAATGAAACCATAAAAATGTAAGTCACATGTCACATGTCAATGTAAGTAAGTGGAATTCTATGAAAACAACTTCATTTGGAGTAAGAGGTCTTGAATATCGCAGGTCTCCCTATATTTCACTCTAATACAAGTCATGTAGAAGTAGGCTGGGTAACCTAATGGAATTAGAAATAAAAGATCCTGTTCCTGGAAAGATCCTGCACCTGCTTGTTTAATTTTAAGCACCAGTAGTACCAATGAAGTCAATAAGCCTACTCATGGGTTTCAAGTTAGGAACTGGTTCATCTTTGTGAGATCACACAATTTTACTTATTTTACCTACGAGTTAAGCCAATACCAAATAGTCACGTAAGAGCAGGAGGTGGCAATAAAAAGTGCTTTTCTATTTGACTGCATTTATGTTTAAATTCTTCAGTAAATAATGTGCAAAAGTTTCATGAATATCCCCCAAGTGGGCTACTTAACTACTATTATATACAGAACAGATAATATTTTCTGTGCTATATTATGCAGCAGAGCAATACTCTAGACTGTGTGATAGAGCAATGTTCTTATAGCCATCGAGGCCCTTACGTAGCAAAACATTTAAGCATGAGTAGACTTATTGATTTCCATGGAGCAACATAAGCTTAAAGTTATGCCTGTGCATTGCTGGATCTGGGTCAGAGAGGCTTATAAAGAACAACCAGCCTTTAGTCAAGTATTCATATGATCCAGGTGAAGCTTGACAAGAACAATTTAAACTAAAGTCAGGTGTTTTTTTTTTAATTATTTATCTACATTTTCAAGATAGCCTTCAGATTTTTAAATTGTGTAAGGAGCTACAATCTGCACAACTGCAAGCGTTCTCTGTCAAGAGAAAGAACCTTGGAACAATTAATTCATTTTTAATTAAAAGATTTGATATTATTTGAGACCACTAGCCACACAGCTGCTAGTGTTTACTGCATATCTCTATGTATGTGTTTGGCCTTGCTTTCATCAAACTATTTTCCTCTGAGTATTTCTTTTTTTTCCCCCTTCTGTGTTACAGACATGAGGGAGCAGGCTGAAAACTGACTAATATTGTTTGGTAATATGGTTGTTTGCAGTTTGTTTGTTCTCCGGTGGATTTTCCTATAGCTGCTGAATTTTTACTCATTAGTTTAATGGTAGTTATTTTGTAGATTTCTTTTATCCTGTATATTTTTATTGAATCCTTATTCATAATGCTACAGCAATTTGAATATGTTATTCATGATGCAAAATTTAATTAGATACTAAGTAAATGGTCCATTAAAATATTTTCCAGATTGTTTGGGAAAATATTGTGGGTAAACATTTTCTTTGGAACTTGACTTTTTGGATGAGGAAAGGGAAGAGTTTGAAATGAAAGTTGCTGTTTATTTTGTATCTTGGCACGTTACAAGTAAGGGCGCATATCTGAATTATACGGCATTCCACTTGCAAGGGGATAGAGGACCTTGCCTTTAGAGGAAGCATGACATTCATTTGTTAGCAAGATCAAGTCTGGACTGGCTACACTGCATTCTATAAAGAAACATTTTCGAGGTAACATTCCCCACAATGCAGCAGAGTGCTCCACCATTTGAATGATGATGATGATGCACTAAAATAGCTGGCACCCGATAATACACATCATGGGCAAAGTCCCCAAAAAGATTTGAGCTGGAAGCAAAGATATACATTGTGAGTATGTAACTATGGCTCCATTCACGAACAAGAGAGGCTTTAATTATACATGGGTTTGCACAAACAACTTAGTTCAGAGTGTTCAATTCACAAAGGTCTCCTTTTCTGCTCTCAGGCTCCCAGTTCTAAGCAGTTTTGCAGCTATTGAAACAGCTGCACGATTTTTGATTTGGTTATGGATACTTTTAATGGGCACATAAAGTGAAAAGGGAAGAGAGGAAACATCTCTGCCAGCACAGTACAGCGAGCCAGCTTTGTAGCTGAAGAATTTTGAACAGACTTCATTCCGATCAGCACCTGACTGTGCTCCAGAGTGGGAGCAGATAGCCCACTGGCAGCACAGTTTGGGGAGGAGGGAGAGGGATTTGTTCAGAGAGATGAAGGTGGGAGGAGGGTAGGGTAATAGACAGGAACAGGATATAAAGTGAAGGGACTAGTGCAGGCAGGAATATGGGGACAGGAAACGTGCCTTTTGCTAGGGAGAGGAGCAGGGACAGTTAAGATAATAAGATTATACCTGCAGCCAAAGTTTTTGGGTCAGAGGCTCTTCCCCCCACCGCCCTCCCCAACTAAACAGATAAATATGCTATTGTGAGGTTTAGTGCTTCCATTCAAGAGCACAATGGTGTTAAGCATCAGTTTCTTTGTGCAGGGAGGGTAGGTCCATGGACGCGTGATGCTATCCTTTTGGCCCTGGTGTTGATGTAGAGTACAGTGATATTTCTATCCTAAAGCATGTTTAAAACAATGGTAAATGGGATATTTCATTCCGAGGGAAAGCAGGAGGACAGAGTGTCAAAGAGGACTTCGGGGAGGAGGGTGAGGTGGCTGTTGACTGGGGTTCCCAAGCGGCAGGCCATCAGCACCACCCCAGGAAGCAATGGGACTTTCATCATGCCCAGGAGACTCTTCTGTGTTAGTGAGTAAACTATTAGCCAGTCAGAGAAGCTCATTCCAAAGAGGGTTCAGGGCAAATCAAAGTTTAGAACAGCTCTGTGTGGAAAGGCGAGCCCTGCCCAGAAAAAACGTGGAGGCATCAGGAGATGCCACAGTAAAGAGTATTTTATCTTAGTGCAATAAAGTTCCATTCAGCTTCCTCAGGCATGCTTATTCCTCCCTTCCACACAAAGCACAAGAACTCTGTTACAACAGAGTCTCTAGGCAACCAGGGTGCCTTCATTTTATTGTGTTTCTGTCTGGTTGCATGTTGCAAGCTTCCCACTCCTCATATTTACCAGTCTAACATCCTCCCGAAGTGGACAAATACATAGTCACCAGTTCTGGACACATCACCTACTCTACCCCCCCTTCCCTGCCTCTCCATCCCTCCCCACCTGTCTGAAAATAGGAATTTGGGGAGATGGAAAGGTTTGGGCCCTGTACTAGCCCACTAAAACAGGTCTGTATGGGGCCTCAAATAATTGAATCATCCCTGTGAAAGAGTAAGAGGAGGATGACATATCAGGCAAGTGAAGAGGGAAAGAGGCAGTGAAGGAAGTGGCAGTTGATAAAGGTGGCTGGAGAAGCTCTCACTATCCAGCTAAATCCTCCCTTTGCCCACCTCCCTCCCCACAAACTTGTGCACACAGAGCCAAGCAGACACTCTCAACTGACCAACAGGCAGCAGCATTTGCCTGCATGCCCTGTTTCAACGGTGCTTGAGTAGAACTGCTTTTAAACGTTTATATTTTATTCAGAAAGCTTAATTGGGAGTTTTTACAGCTCCTGATGAAACTAGGAGTAGCAAAAGGAAAAGTTACAAGCCGCTGGCAAATTGCTGCTGGCAAGTGATATTCAAACCAACAATCGATGCACAATCACTTCCAAAAAACAACAGTGAGGCCAGTGAAGTCCTATTTTCACAGCATTTGTGTCACAGTGACAGCAAGGATAAGGGTTCCCCCTTACTCCCTCTCCCACAACATACCACACTGTTTCTGTGGATTTTAATCCCATATGGATCATTCCTTTTTAAAAAAATTATGAACACTATTATTAAAAACACTTGGTGTTGAAACATGAGTGCCTCGTGTAATCCTACCCCTGTGCTGCCTCTGCATAGCCCAGGGGTGACTGACCTTTACTTTCCAGTACACACACAAGTAGTGCATGGAGCTGCCAGCTCTCACGATTTTATTCTGAGTCCTGCAATATTTGGTGTTTTGCTTCAAGCCCCCGTTCTGGAGTCATGCGATGATTTGAGAGATGATTTGTGGTTGACAGTACTGCAGTGGCCATGGATTCTAGTCAGGAAGCCAGCGCTCACCACTCAGAGATGGGAAGAAATTAAGAGAGAGTTTGGAGTGTGGAACTTCCTCCCTCCCATCTGCATAGAAGTTCTGCTTTATAGTGCCACAAAAAAAAAAGGTCACGAGGTATTGTCAGGATATTGACCGGAGAACTAAGAAAAGCTGCAGATAGCAGATTTCCTTTTGCTTTTTGTCAATAAAACAAGGTTCCCCAAATGTGTTAATAAAAATACCCACACACCTAAAATGCAGCAGAGAGCTATGCTCACCCTTCTCTGTCTGCTATAAATTCTGGACTAAATCAAAATTGGTTTCCATTACCTATAATCAGCTCTGTTCCCAGACGATTTGATTTGCAATCATTTTAGCAAATGAATTATAACACAAAAAGAATTCAAACAATGTTGTCCCACTTGCCCCCCTCCCCACACTTGAACAAACACGAAGTCTTACCAACTGAACAATTCTCCCATTTTGCTGGGGAGGGGCTGACTGTTCCCAGTGGCTGTAAGTTACATCCCTCACAACAGAAGCTGCCTCAGAAGCAAGCAAAAGAGGAAGTTGCATGACTCACCTCTCCCAAAAGTAAATACAGCCTTCCCCTGCTGCAGCTGATGGGCCCGCCAATGGTTGCTCATGCATCACCATTGGCTCTGGCCTACCTGGAGATCCCTCTTTCTGCCTTCCACTTTCTGCTATCCAGCTACATAACATATGCCCTTATAAGAGAAGGAACTGGCATCTAGTACCACAAGCCAGCTCTCTCTCCATTACATTTTACTGGACAGTGACAGCACCTCTTCATGTTGATAATGGATACTGCCTTTGTAGGTGGGGCCAGGGGATATCCATCCTGAGCTTAATTTACTTCACTTTATCACGTGATTGCACTCCTCCTATAGAGCTAAAAGTACCAGGTGCCTTCCTGTCTGGGAAGGATTGCTACACAGTGAACACCGTTGTTACTTCTGCTGCAGAGGAAGGCCCTTGTTCCGACTTTTCATGGGAGTGTGGGCCCAACTCCTTTAGTCTCCTTTGAAAATCCCAGACGTATTCTATACTTAACCCCAATGGGTGCACAATCCCCAGTTTATGGTACAGTCTGTAGGAGTGGGTGAAAGCAAGTCAGAACATATTGAATATTTCTTGCTGCAAATAAGGACCCAAGAAAACAAATTCATAAAGGGACCCAGATATGTTTGAAGCACCCCGATATCTCTGCTGCTTCTTATTTGGCCTGTTCTCTTACTCCTCTGACAACACCATAGAGAACATAGAAACCCAAGGGGCTAATTCTGCAGGTGACCACTTGCCTTGCATCATGAGACTGTTTAAATGCACACCCCACCCTATATGTGAGGTGTTGGTGGTGAGGAGTGATGATGTTGTGGTTTACAAGAGAATCCCCTTTTCAAATATTGACTGGGTCCTTCCACTCATCTAAGGAGTTTTTGATCCTAGTAGGTGATGACGGTTTTGTCCAGTCTGTCCCTGTTTGGTCGGTAAACTGAGCTGAATCCCATCTGAGGGCATTGCATGTGAAGCTCTGGCATGTAGTATCACCACTCTGCCTGCTGCCATATGCCCCAAGAGTTGGAGGCTGAGTCTGGCAGATATTTGTGGGCTACTTTGAACAGTCTCTATGAGCATGAGCAAGAAGAGGAACCTGTTTTGAGGCAAAAGAGCTCTGGCCTGTAAGGAGTCGAGGTCAGCCCCTATGAATTCCAGGTGTTGCACTGGGAAAAGGGTTGACTTCTGGATATTTATCTGCAGACCCAATTCTGTAAATAAGTGCATTGTAGCTCTGGTAACTCAGTGAGCCTCCTGGAAGGATTGGGCTCTGAGGAGGCAATCATCCAGGTAGAGGTAAATCATGATCCTTTGGGTGCATAAGTGAGCAGCCTCCACTGAGAGAACTTTGGAAAATACTTATGCAGCTAATGATAAGCCGAAGGGCAACACTCTGTATTGATAGTGGTCTTGTCCCAGAGTGAATCTGAGAAATCGTCTGAGAGTCAGCAGAATTGAGATATGAAAAAAGGCATCTTGAAGGTCGAGGGCCAAAAACCAGTTTCCTTGTTCCGGTGCTGGAACAATCTCTGATAAGGTGACCATCTTGAACTTTTGAGCCTTGACAAACTTGTTGAGAGCCCTGAGGTCCAGTATGGGTCTCCAACTTCCTTTCCTTTTGGATACTAGAAATAACAAAAGTAGAACATTTTGTCACCTAGATTTTGATGTAGTGGTTCTATGGGTCCTAACTGGAGGAGACACTTTACCTCTTGTCATAGTAAACTCTCGTGAGAAGCACAGAAGCCAACTTTCCCAGGTGCCGGTGGGTGCTCACACCCCCCTGCCCCAGCCCCGACTCCACCCTTTCCCTGCCCCACCCCCATTCCAACCCCTTCTCCAAAGTCCCCGCCCCAACTCTGCCCCTTCCTGCCCCTATTGGACCCCTTCCCCAAATCTCTGCCCAGCCCCATCTCTTCCCCAAGCACGCCACATTCCCCCTCCCCGCCCGCTGCACAAAATAGTGGTTTTGCAGCGCAAGCGCTGAAGGGCATGGAGGGAGGGAGAGAAGGGGGAAAAGCAGACATGCGGCATGCGGAGGAGATGAAGGTGAAATGGAGCGGGGCAGGGAGCTGCCATGGGTGTTCCAGTCCCGGAGCACCCACAGAGTCAGCGCCTATGGTGAGAAGGGTCCCTGAAGACAGATGGGAAGGGTATTGTGAAAGTGGTAGGGAGGTAAAAAGCATGGGGTACCTAGTTCAAATGATCTCTAGGACCCATCGGTCTGATGTTATGCATTGCCAGGCACTGCAGAACACTGGCAGTCAGTAGCCAAATTGGTGTAAACCGGTAGTCAACTGCATCATTTGAGGGGATTGGTCTAACAGCGCCTTGACCCACCCATGAAAACATGTTTGGACATAGAGGGCTGGGACAAAGAAGAATATGGGCCAGATGGTTTACAGCTGAGAAATTTGCCCTTCTTTCTTTCCTATTCATGGTGGTGTTAAGCCAGGTACTGAGATGTGGGTAGTCTGTGTTGGGATTGGGAACTGATTTTTTTGTCCTTGTGTGTAGATGCCCAGCAAACAGAAAATGGCCCTAGAGACTTTCAAGGTGTGAAGGGAGGCACCAGTTTTCTCTGCAAAGAGCTTCATGTCCTCAAAAGGGAGGTCTTCAACTGTAGAATGTACCTCAGGAAGCCGAACAGATGGAGCCAAGATGCCCTTCACATCACCACCATCGTGGAGATGGACATAGCCACTGTGTCAGCTGCGTTGAGGGCAGATTGTAGCAATGCCTTTGCCACTAACTGACCCTCTTGGACAATGGCCTTAAATTGGTCATGATGTAACTCTGGCATCCATTCAATAAAATCATTCAGTTTTGAATAGTTTATATAATCATATTTTGCCATGAGGGCCTGGTAGTTGGTGATGTGAAATTGAAGTGTGGCTGAGGAGTACGCTTTCCTTCCAGAAAGTCTAGGGGCTTCCAATTCCTATCATATGGAGTGGCCCTTGACTGGTGTTGTCAACCTCAGGAGTTGACAGTGTCCACCAGGATGGATTTGGGTGGTGGGTGAGGGAAAAGGAATTCAGATTCCTTGGCAAGGACATAATATTTTTTGTCTGTCCACTTACAGGTAGGTGCTACTGATGCTGCGGTTTGCCATACAGTTGTTGCTGCATCTAAGATGGCTTAATTAATAAGGAAGATGATCTTTGAAGAGGAGAAGGAAGAGTGGAGGACATCAAGGTGCCAGTGGAGAATGTCCTTGACTTCTTCCATTGGTATTTTGGAGAGCCTCTGCAACTTTTTTTTTTGCCAACTCCTGGAAGAAACAAAAAGTCATCTGTCTCAGATGGTGGGGAAAGCATGATGGCTTCATCCCAGGAGGAGGAGGATATGGTCCTCGGTGTTGCTTCTTCCATGGCATCACCCTTCTCCTCTATGATGTCTTGTAGGATCCAAAGCTCTGGATGCTGCAGCCGAGGAAGTGTGTGATCAGAGTTCTTGGGCAAGGCTCAAAATCAGAGAGTCTGCTGGAAATATGCTGCCCAAGGGTGCTAATAGATACATTGGGGAGGTGGTGGCATACAGCCCAGTGGTTGTGCCCATGGATGGCTGTATCAGGATAGCGGGAGTGAGGCCAACTGCAGATATATTTTTGGGCTTTGCTGGTATTGAGCACCATACGGGTCCTGAGAGGAGTACTGTGATGCTACCTCCTCTGGCTTGCTGTCTGAATGCTCACTAGAGAGTGGGGGAACATGGCTTACTAGTGGGGATGATTCCTGTGCTAGGCTAGGTGGATGCTTGATGTGGAGGTCCCGGTACTGAAAGGCAGGGACTTTTGTACATCCAGTATTCTGGAGCGGTGGGATTCCAAAGTACTGATCATCCCTTTGTCAGTGGAGGTGCCGGGAGGGATGGGGATCTTGTCTGTACCAGTTGCTCCAGTACTGGGCGAGATGTCGATAATGGTAATGGTGTAGACTCTCATACTGGGAGCCCATTTTTAGTGCAGTGCTTATTTCTATCCTTTGATGCTGATGGTTCAGTGCCTGGGCCCATTTAGTCCATGAGCATGTCAGTGGTACTGGCCATTGTTGGTCTCCATGAGTTATGGGTACCGGACAGAGATGGTCTCAGTGCCAAAGGTGTCAAAGATACCAAACGAGATGGAGATCACTTATGGCTATCACAGGGCTCACTATGGGGACTTCTCTTCTTAGATGACTTGTGGGCAGGGTCATCAGCTTGTTTCTTCAACCCACAACTTTTAGATGTAGAGGGCTGTGGGGAAGATTCACGTCTGCCAAGTGACTTGTTGCACAGGTCCTGTGGGTGCCTGAGAGCCACCTCCATGAAAATCATCTTCTGTTGGAGCTCTCTGTGCTTGCTAGATCATGGCTGGAGTTGTTGGCAGAGACCAGACTTTTGCTGGATGTGGCCTTCCACGAGGCAGGGAATGCACTGGCAATGCTTGTCTGGAATCACGATTGCCTCCTTGCAAGTGAGGCACTTCTTGAAGCCTGGCGAACTGGGCATAACCCTTGGTTATGTCTTTTTTTAAAAGGGAAAAATAAGAAAAAGGAGAAAAATCTAGGAACTAGGAGACTAAGTAACTACAGAAATTCACATTAAAGTAATAGCCTTAACTGACTGTGAATAGCTCCATCTCTATCCAGGGGCAGTACAGAAGAATCTGAGGGGGGTTAGCCCATGTGCACTGTCTAGTCTCGTGGTGCAGCACGAGGAGGGACAGCGCATGTGCCAGCCTATGGACATTGTTACCAAAGTTCTCTGATCAGCAGCGCAGGGAGACAAGAACACCTACTGTGAAGCACCCACAGGGGCGCTACTCAAAGAAGCAGTAATACTACCTGGATTATAAAGATGGGGAATGGAAGCACAGAGGTTCAGCTCCACAAATGGTGTTGCAATGCCTCACCTCTAGGCGCCTAGAAAATCACAGGAACAACACTGTGATGCACGAAGCCTGAGTCAGGCTCCTAGCCTCCCTATACAAGAATGGGGAGAGATAGGCACCTTTGCATGGGTGCCACGAAAGCCAGCACATCGGAGGAGGAGGTGTGAGAGCAGCCACCTAGGCTAGCCAATGGACGGTGCACACAAGACGAGTATGTTCTAAGCCCGACCCTTGTCATAGAGATAGGGGCCTAAGTCAGAGCTACAGGGAGGTGCCTCTCTCTACTAGGTGCACAACCGGGAACCCCTCGGGAACCCCTCGGGAACACTTGCAATCAAACATCTTAGGTGCCTACGTTGTTCTTATGAGAATGAGTTAGGCACCTGCCTCACACCACACAAAATGGCCAGTGGTGCCTATCTTGTAACTTTTATCTCAGTGGTTCGAGCACTCACCTGAGATGTAGGAAACCCAGACTCAGCTCACCCCTCCACCTGGGGGGAAGGGAGGTAAAGAATTTGAGCAGAGGGCTCCCCCTCTCAGGAGACTGCTCTAACCACTAAGCTATGGGAGAGTCTGATGTGGGGCTCCCTCAGTCCTGTTGAATCTGTTCCGCTCTGGATAAATAATGAAAGAGTCATTGGAACAGGGGAACAGTAGTTTGGGTCTCCTACCACCCACGTGGGTGTCTATTCACTAGGCTAAAGAGTCATGCTCACATTCTCTCTCAGTGACTAATTATTTATGCCTCCAGATTGGGCCCCAGGCAGTGCTTAATTTGTAATGAAAGAGGTGCCGGGACTCAAGCAATTTTTTTTTTACTTTCATAACTGACACGGCAAGCCCAGAGGTGCCAGGCCTATGAACTGCCAAGATCAGAGGTGCCGAGGCTTAGCCTTCGCAAGCCCTGGCACAAATTAAGCACTGGCCTCATGAGTAGGATAAGCATTACTCTGTCTACCTTCCTCCAGTTCGTAGATTGCACTGGTATTTAGGCAGTAGATAGGTGTACAGACACCTCAAGGGAAGCATTGTGCACATGCTCAGAGGCAGAAACTTAAGCACCTAGGGAAATTTTACAGTGAAAAATGTAAGCACTGAGTGAGTTTAGGCACCTATATGGTTCATTGGCAGTTGAGTTGGAGGGTTGTGGATCACACTGGTGCCTTAAACTGGGACTTGGACACCTAAATACTGGGTTGAGGCACCTAAGTATCTTTGTAGATCTACACCAGAGAGGTTAAGGGACATACCCAAGTGCACACAGGAAGTTTGTAGCAAAGCCACTTCCTGAGTCTCACTTTAGTGCCTTAATAAAATGGCCAAACCACTTGGACCAATTTAATCCTGAGTCACAAGAAACATGATAATCTCCGACAATGGAGATTGACTTCTTAGAAAACAGACTCAAAATAGTAAATCCTGTGGTCTCCTATATTATGAAAAGAATCATTTCCCTGTCATTTAGTCAAACTGAGATTCATTTGGAAGTAGAAACTGCTTCTAGTGATGTGAATTACATTTAACTTAGCACACTGGAGAATGAAGAGAGATGGGTATCAAGCTTTTGGGCAAGTTGTTCTCTCTCTTTGATTAGTTTTAGAAATGTTAGTTCTTTTCAGCAGTCAAGAGATTTCCTCTCCTGGTGATTGCTCTGCACTTTCCCACCATGTACTTAATAATTATAAAAGAGTGTGGTGGAAAGTGATGTTTTAACCCATATTTTAGGGGCCCCAAATGGGCTCTAAAAACACTGTAGTCTTACATTTTCATCTAGAGATAATTATTAGATAATGCCCGTAGTAAATTATTTGCTGCTCATATAGCACCTAATATTCACTACCTTCAGGTAATTATTCACCATTTTAAGAGAAAGTACATTCAGGTGTTCGCTAGCAATTTTAAAATTGTACCCACAATGGCCAGTCCTTTGCCTCAGGCACAGTATATTAATAATCTTTCTAAGTAGACGTAGCATTACACACAATAGGGCAAATCCTGGTCTCAGTTACACCATTATAAATCCAGATTTACTTCTTTGACCTTCATGGAGTTACTTCATTCATTCCTACCAGATCTCAGTGGATCTCTGGATTTACACTGGTGTAACAGATTAGAATCTGTCTCAGTAGAATTACTAACAGCATGGGCTGAGAGCAGATGGATCTAGTAATCAAGCTGTTTGATACTAAAAGCCCTTATGAAGAGTGAAGGAAGACTGGTCCCTGGAAATCAAAACTGCACGTATATGACGTATATAACATATCTACTGTATCCATGAGTAAGTTGCTGTAAGTGCTGCTGATAAAATATGAAGCAGCTATTACATTATATGGCATAGTAGGACAACAACTAATGCAATCCTAAAAGAATATTTCTTTTTATTTAAAAAAAAAATTAAGTCTGAAACGGAGGTCAGGAGTAATTTATGTAATTAACATATGACGCATACATAACTCCTTACATCCTGAAATATCTCCAGACATTTCACAAACCATGTACATATATCAGCATTGAAGGATAAGTATCAGAGGGTAGCCGTGTTAGTCTGGATCTGTAAAAGCAGCAAAGAATCCTGTGGCACCTTATAGACTAACAGACGTTTTGGAGCATGAGCTTTCGTGGGTGAATACCCACTTCCTCAGATGCATGTCTGACATGCATCTGAGGAAGTGGGTATTCACCCACGAAAGCTCATGCTCCAAAACGTCTGTTAGTCTATAAGGTGCCACAGGATTCTTTGCTGCATTGAAGGACAGCCACTTCTGGCATGCAGCAAACTGCACAACCGTACATAAGAGGCAGAGGAGCCCTTTCGGCCAATGGCATCAGAGCAAACTTTTGTTTTCACAAGGTGTACAATAGGTTTCTTTTGAAAATATAAATTTTCTTCCAAAAGGTCCACATATCATAAACAACATCCACAGCAATCTTCAAAGGTAGACGATTAGGGAAACATAGCCTAGACAGAGCTACTATAAGGTGGGTGCATAACTGGTTGGAAAACCATTGCCAGAGATTAGTTATCAGTGGTTAACAGTTAAGCTGGAAGGGCATAATGAGTGGGATCTAGTTCTGTTCAGTATCTTCATAAATGATTTAGATAATGGTATAGAGAGTACACTTATAAAGTTTGCAGATGACACCAAACTGGAAGGGGTTGCAAGTGCTTTTGAGGATAGGATTAAAATACAAAATGATCTGGACAAACTAGAGAAGTGGTCTGAGGTAAACAAGATGAAATTCAGTAAGGAGAAATGCAAAGTACTCCACTTAGGAAGGAACAATTAATTGTACACATACAAAATGGGAAATGACTGCCTAGGAAGGAGTACTGTGTAAAGGGATCTGGGGTTATGGTGGATCACAAGCTAAATATGAGTCAAGAGTGTAACACTGTTGCAAAAAACAAACACACAAAAAAAATCCCACCTTATTCTGGGATGTATTAGTAGGAGTATTGTATTCAAGACATGAGAAGTAATTTTTTCACTCTACTCCATGCTGATAAGGCATCAGTTGGAGTATTGTGTCCAGTTCTGGGTGCCACATTTCAGGAAAGATGGGGGCAAACTGGAAAAAGTCAAAAGGAGAGCAACAAAAATGATTAAAGCTCTAGAAAACATGATTTATGAGGAAAGATTGAAAAATATGGGTTGTTTAATCTGGAGAAGAGAAGAGACGAGACTGAGGGGAGACATGATAACAGTTTTCAAGTACATAAAAGGTTGTTACAAGGAGGAGAGTGAAAAACTATTCTCATTAACCTCTGAGGATAAGACAAGAAGCAATGGGCTTAAACTGGAGAAAGGGAGGTTTAGGGTTGAACACTAGGAAAAACTTACTGTCAGGGTAGTTAAGCAAGAAATTGCCTAGGGAAGCTGTGGAATCTCTGTCATTGGGGATTTTTAAGAGCAGGTTACACAAACACCTGTCAGGAATGGTCTAAGTTATTACTTAATGCTGCCTTGAGTGCAGATGATTGTGCTAGATGACCTATTGAGGTCCCTTCCAGTCCTACACGTCTATGATTCTATGCTAAAGAGGAGAGTGTCTAATCACATGGGCACAGGAGCCTAGGAACTTAGAATACTGTACACTAATTTTAATTAAAAAGGGGGCTTAACAACTATTAACATGAAAGTTAGGGTTAGTAATTCAGTGATCCTCATTAACCATCTTCCTGCAGAACAATCAACTCCAATATTGTCCATAACTTATAGTCAGTGGACTTTGGCTGTATGCCGTGATCCAATTACATACATATTCTTTTTGTGTGTACATTCCCAAAACTTCAAACCACTCTTTTTGTTTTAAAATGGAATCCATTCAGCCAACTAAAATTGTTTATACTCTATTACAAACCCAACTATCTCCTGCTGCAAGGATATCTCCTCCATTACTGGGGAAAGTAAGTGAATCCAGGGTAGGCTGTCTACCTCCATGGAAACAAAATTGGAAAAGAAAAATGCATTTGCACTAGCCTCCCTGATGGAGTTTGTTGACAGAGCTGCTAAAAGCGGTGAGTGAAGTTGGTGCCATCACCTGCAAAGTAGACCTAAAAGTCAGCAGAGAAAGCCTTAGCCCACTCCTGAATGATGCAATAAATATCTCTTTCAGAAAGGGCATTCTTCAAACCTCTCAAACATATTATAGTCGAACTAATGTTACATTACTTCTTCATTAATGTTCCAACCACTGTCTAGTCTCCAGAGTCCTTTTTCTGGACAAAAGTGAGCTAATTCCAACAAATCTCCTCACACAGCTTATTTTATTTGGTTATGTATTTGGATTTTAAAACCAAAATGATGTATTATTTAAAACCACAGAAACCCAGACAGAGGCATGCAGCAGTTCCCACCGCATACAGCAATAGTTAATCTAGCCTAATAAAACTAATATATTTGTTCTTCAGTAAAATGCCTTAAGGAAAACCCATACAACAAAAGGCCCCTTTAAAATAATTAGCCTCTCAGTGTGTCCTGAAGCCTAAGTTTAGTTATTCTGGACCTAAGGAAGGGAACAACTTCCAAACCCAAGGGAATGTACTGTCAACAGCTCTCTTTTTGGTTAGGGTCTCCACTATTCACAAGATTCACTGGTTCATTAGTTGGTCTGGCTGCAAACATCCAAGCTCCTTTAAATAAGAACAGGTTACTGCTGCCGGTTCCCATGGATCATGTTAGAGTCCTTCACTTGACTGTATTGAACCTCCTAACCCATTTTTTCCCCCCTAGCCCTGCAGAGTCTACTGGAACTGCTCTCCAAAAGGCAACCTGAGAATCACTGATACTTTTGATAGCATTTTGTCAAATTCTGATTGGCCTGGATGATCTCCCCACTTCAGAGATGAAGGAAGATCTTGCTCTCCCCTTCAGACTATGCACATTGTTCCAACTGCCCCACAGCAATATGGTGACCAATGCTGTGAACACCAAGTCATGCAAAAGTTTAAACTGGCCTGTAGCTTGCCGGTGACATATTTGGGGAAATTCCTTGGGATACCTTTTAGAGGGGAGATACAGTCTGCAGAGACCACAAACATGGTGTGTCAGCCTCTTCTTGGGGAAAAGCGCATGGTGGGACCTCTAGCTGGACAGCGATTGGAGGAAGGAGAAAAGACAGTTACCTTTTCCATAACTGGCATTCTTCAAGATGTGTTGTTCATGTCCATTCCACAGTAGGTGTGTGCTCGCCATGTGCACTAGTGCTGGAAGTTTTTCCCCTAGCAGTACCCATAGTGGAGCAGCCCAGCGACCCCTGGAGTGGCGCCTCTATGGCACGGTATAAGGGGTGCTATGTGCTCCCCCTACTCTCAGTTCGTTCTTGCCAGACAACTCCAACAGAGGGGAAGGAGGGCAGGATGTGGAACAGACACAAGCAACATATCTCAAAGAACACCAGTTACAGAAAAGGCAACCGTCTTTTCTTCTTCGAGTGATTGTTCATGTGCATTCCGCAATAGGTGATTCCAAGCTATATCTGTTGGAGGTGGGTAGGAGTTCACAAATCCTCAGGATGGAGCACAGCCCTGCCGAACCCGGCGTCATCCCTGGTCTGGGAGATGATTGCATAATGCGAGGTGAACGTATGAACTGAAGACCACGTGGCAGCCCTACAAATGTCCTAAATAGGGATGTGGGCCAAAAAGGCAGCTGACGAGGACTGCCCCTGAATTGAGTGTGCCTTCACAACTGGTGGCAGAGGGATTCCCGCCAAGTCATAAGAAGTACAGATGCACAAGGTGATCCAGTTAGAGAGCCGCTGAGTGGAGATCGGCCAACCTTTTATGCACTTGGCCGAAGAAACAATCAGTTGCGAGGAATTTCTGAATGGCTTAGTCCACTCCTGGTAGAAAGCCAGAGCCCATCTAACATCCAGCGTATGGAGGTGATGCTCTTCATTGGAAGCATTGGGCTTGGGGCAGAGGACTGGCAGAAAAATGTCCTGACCCATGTGATAGGCGGAGACCATCTTTGGGAGGAATGAGGGGCATGGGGGGAACTGGACCTTATCCTTATGAAACACAGTGCACGGGGGCTCAGAGGTCAGGGCCCTGAGCTCTGAGACTCGCCTAGCAGACGTATCACAACCAGGAAAGCCACCTTCCACGAGAGGTGTGACCAGGAGCATGTGGCTAGCGGCTCAAACGGGGGCCTCGTGAGACAGGCCAACACCAAGTTTAGGTCCCACTGCAGGACAGGGGGCCTAACATGTGGGAAGAGATGATCCAAACCCTTAAGGAATCAGCCAGTCATAGCATGGGAGAATACCATGTGGCCCTACACCGGTGGATGGAAGGCCTATATGGCTGCCAGGTGCACCTTTACTGACAAGGGTGCCAAGCCCTGGGCTCTAAGGTGAAGGAGGTAGTCCAGGGTAAGCTGGATCAGGGCAGCCACCGGGGAAACGCCCCACTCATCCACCCATCTGGAAAACCGAGATCACTTTGCCAAGTAGGCTTAGAACATAAAGGGACCGTCTGCTTTCTAGGAGGATGAGCTGAATCTCTTCTGAACATGTCCTTTTCTCCCTACCTAACCATTGAGAAGCCATGCCGTGAGCTGGAGTGCCACTAGGATGGGGTGGAGGAGGTGGCCCTGATCCTGGGAGAGCAGGTCCAGGCGGGATGGCAACGGCCACAGCAGGGCGACCACCAGGACTGTGAGAGTCGTGTACCAATGCTGTCTGGACCATGCCAGGGCAATCAGAAGGACCCAGGCCTTGTCCATCTTTTCCAGGACCTTGCCGATCAGTGGGAGTGGGGGAAAGGCATAGAGAAACTGGCCTGACCAGGACAGGAGGAAGGCATCGGAGATAGCCCCTGACCCCCAGCCTGGAGCAGAACCGGGTACAGTCACAGTTCTGCTGAGACACGACAGGTCCACCTGGGGAGTTCCCCACACTTGGAAAAGTCTGTACACCACCTCTGAGTGGAGAGACCACTTGGGCTGGGAGGAGAAGTTCCTGGTCACGTGATCCACTCACGCGTTCCAGACACCTGGTAGATGGAAGGCCTGTAGGCAGATGTCATGGGCTATATAAAAAAGTCCCACAGCCTGAGGGCATCGTGGCAGAGGATTGGGCCCTATCTTGCCTGTTGATATAGAACATCGAGGCCATGTTGTCCTTGAGGACCCTGACCACCCTGCCCTCCAGGTGTGAGCAGAAGGCCATGCATGCCAGCCATACTGCCCTGAGCTCCTTGCCGTTTATGGGGAGGGTCAGCTCCCAAGCTGACCACAGACCTCGGATCTGAACATTCCACACATGGGCCCCCCATTTCAGGTCTGACGCGTTGGACACCAGCTCCAGCAACAGGGCCCTGCCCCTGAACGGGACCCCTTAGAGCATGTTTCTCGGGGACAACCACCACCATAGGGAGGTGATCACCGGTTCAGGTACTGTGAGGACTTTGTCCATCCTGTCCCTGGCCTAGGAGAACTCCAAGGCCAACCAGAGCTGTAGGGGCCTCATCCTGAGTCTGGCATGACAGACCACATATGTGCACAATAACATTTGACCCAAGAGCTGGAGGCATGCTCTGGCTGTTGTCACCGAAACCTTGTGACCGTGTCGATGAGCCCCTTCAGGGTCTCGAACCTGTCCAGTGGGAGAGAGGCTCTGGCCAATGAGGCATCCAGGACCGTCCTGATAAACTCTATGCATTGAACCAGGACTATCATGGACTTGGTGTTGTTTACCAACAGGTCCAAAGTGGTGCACATGGACAGAAGGAGTGCCACATGATCCCGCACCTGTGACCAGGAGCTGCCCTTGACCAACCACTTGTCCAGATAGGGGAAGATCTGGACCCCTCGGTGCCTAAGGTGGGCCGCCACCACCAACATACATTTGGTGAATATCCTGGAGGCAGTGAACAAGCCAAATGGGACGACCATAAATTGGTAGTATTCCTGACCCACCGTGAAACGGAGGAAGCGTCTGTGCCCCTTGAACATATGAATGTGGAATTACGCATCCTGCAGATTGAGGGCGGTGTACCAGTCCCCGGGATCCAGGAAGAGGATGATGGAGGCCAGGGAGACCATGCAGAACTTGAGCTTCACCATGTACTGGCTCAGGTCTCTCAGGTCGAAGATGGGCCTGAGCCCCGCTTTGGCCTTCAATATAAGAAAACAGCGAGAATAGTACCCCTTGCCGTTAAACTCCCCGGGTACCTCTTCCACTGC
Source organism: Gopherus evgoodei (assembly GCF_007399415.2). Lineage (NCBI taxonomy): Eukaryota > Metazoa > Chordata > Testudines > Testudinidae > Gopherus > Gopherus evgoodei. The sequence goes on from NC_044322.1 coordinate 80,828,796, forward strand.
TCCTTGGCCCAGGAGCTCTCCACCTCCTGCTTGATCATGTACGTATGGATGTAGCCCTGGGAGATGGAATTGAGAACCCATCAGTCCGAGGTCAGCTGTGACAACTCTGGGAGGAAAGCACACAACCGATTGGAGAAGGGAAGCTTTACTGGGGGTGGATCCCTGATGACAACTGGCAGGGCGAGTTGGGAGGTCCTGCAGGGAGGTCTGCACCTCTCTGGACAGCCCAGCCTCCCTGAATCTCTACTTTTTGGGGTAAGCGCAGGCTGGCCCTGCTGCTCCCTGTGGTTGACCAACTCAACCACCAGGGAGTTAGGACCAGGATAGGTGTATAAGTATTCATGCCCCTTGGCGGGTACAAAATACTTGCGTTCCACTCTCTTGGAGATGTGGGCCAAGGAGGCCGGTGTTTGCCAGCGGGCATTTGAAATTTTTTCCACCCCTTCATGGAGAAGCAAGGCCACCCTGCCCAGTGCCAAGGAGGACAGCATATTAAACAGGGAGTCTGAGGGCTCCTCCATCTCCTCTGCTTGGAGGTGGAGGCTTGATGTCACCCTTTATAAGAGTTCTTGGTGACCCCGAAGTCCTCCTGCGGAATAGAGGGAGGTGGGGCCATAATCGCCTCATCCAGGAAGAGTGAGAAGGCCAGCGCTGTACTTTGGGTGTCCACTGGCCAGAGGGTCCACCACCTGGTCAGTCTCCTGGCACGGTGCCAAGGATGTACATCCCATCGACTCTTTCCTCGGAGGTCTGGAGAGGTAGGCCAATGGTCCTTCTGAGGCTCCAGCCACTAAGCAAACACCCACCAGAGGCTGCTTCAGAGGCCATGGTGCCCACTGGTACCATTGGGCCGGCCATGGGGCCTAGTGCCACTGTACCTGCTGTGGCACCAGCGGAGCTGGCTGTTCGGCCTGGCTGGCCTGGCCCATCTATGGATGACTACAGAGGGAGGCTGGACAGACATACGACCTGCTGCTGTCCCCAGACCAGTGGGAGTGGCAGCGCCAGGAGTGGTGCCGACCACAGGACTGCAATCCCGACATGGAGGACCGGTAGTGTCGGTAAAAGCTGCTCCGCTATAGGCTCCAGTGGGCAGACTCGTGATGGCGAGACAGTGACAATCGACATCCGGGGCTGCGGAGATCCCAGTAGCGGCTTGCCTCTGGAGCGAAGGGCCGATATCGGCGGTGCTCCTGGTACTGGCATGGACATAACATCCCAGGTTGCCTGCAGGGCCTCTGGCGTGGAGGTTATCTGGACATCCGGGGAGGCCTTCTCCAAATGGATTACTCCGCCTGATTGGAATAGGAGGCCTAGTGGCCACTGGGGATCTAGGACTGCCCAACATGGGTCTAACCTCTGTCCTGGGTTTACTCCGGTGCCCTGGAGAAGGCCTCTTTCTAGCCTTCTAGGCATGCCCCATGGACGGGGAGTGGTGCCGACTAGTCAATGGCTCCTAAGGGTCAACACGCACTGACACCGCAGTGCCCAGTGCCAACTCGGAGCAGCGTGCCAGAGCCAGTGCCAACTCCATCAGAATAGCCCAGAGCCTAATGTCCCTTTTTCTCGTGGTCCGAGGCTTAAACAACTTGCAAATCTTGCGGCAATTGCTGAGATGGGTTTCCTCCAAACAGTGCAGACAGTCCGCGTGCAGCTCACTCAGTGGCATAGATCGCCTACAAGCTAACTGAACTAACTAACTAACTACAGGTACCATACACTGAACAAACAAGCAGTTTTGGGGATGAGCTGCAGCAAAGCTGGAGCAGAGCAGTTCCAAAGCACCTTTACTGGTGACAAGAAACAACTGAGGGTGGGGGGAACGCACAGCACCCCTTGTATTGTGCCATGGAGATGCCACTCTAGGGGTCGCTGGGCCGTTTCCCTACAGGTACTGCTAGGGGAAAAACTTCCGGCACCAGTGCACGTGGTGAGCACACACACCTATTGTGGAATACATATGAGCAATCACTCAAAAAAGAACTAACTTTACCAGTTACAGTGGCATGGTTAGGGCTGCCACCCGCACAGCCAAATAATAATGGGATGTAACTAGTTATAGGAACTAAACCATGTGCAGTCTACACATCAAGTATGGATGGGGCATGGTCAGGTGTCACCAGTTAACCAACTGTTAACAGTGACCTCTGTGCACACAAACCACCTTTGTAACCATGTCCATGTTTGGCTAGAGCAAGGGTGGGCAAACTTTTTGGCCTGAGGGCCACATTGGGGTTGCAAAACTGGATGGAGGACCAGGTAGGGAAGGTTGTGCCCCCCCCAAACAGCCTGGCCTGTGCCACCTCCACTTCCCAACCCTGACTGCCCCCTTCAGAACTCCTGACCCATCCAACCCCCCCTGCTCCTTGTCCCCTAACTGCCCCCTCCCAGGACTCCCCACCCCTAACCACCCCCTGGGATCCCAACCCTTATCCAACCCCCCTGCTCCCAGTCCCCTGACTGACCCAACCCCATCCATGCACCCAACCCAGTGCCTATCCAACCCCGTTTCTCGTCCCCTGACTACCCCTCCCAAACTTCCACCCCCTTCAACTGCCCCCTGCTCTCTGTCCCGACTAACCACCAGGACCCCCGTCCCTTATGCAACCCACTGGCCCCGGCCCCAGCTGAGTTACCACTTACCACGCCAAGCAGAGCATGCAGAGCAGCATGCCTGGCTGCCGCACCGGCTGGATCCAGACATGCTGCTGCTCTGCTTGGCAGAAGCGTGCGGCGGCGTGGCTCTGTGGTGGAAGGGGGAACAGCGGGGGAGGGGCCAGGGGCTAGCCTCCCTGGCCAAGAGCCATGGGGCCGGGCAGGATGGTTCCACGGGCCGGATGTGGCCCACGGACCATAGTTTGCTCACCTCTGGGTAAGAGGCACAATATAAAGTGGTCCAATGTGCCCTTTCTTTCTTTGTTTTTTCACTTTTTAGACTGTAAGTTCTGTGGGGCAGGGACCCTTATCTATGTGTTTGCACAGTGCCTAAGAAATCAGATACTAATTCTTACTGGAGCCTTTGGGAACTGCCACAATACAGATACATCCATAAATAATAGCACTCGCTGACTGAGGTGGAACCCCAACGGGAACGAGGGTGGCAGAACTGGGCATACTGTTCTGACTAAGACAGCAGATGCCCATTACTAATACAGCAGAAATGCTGCCTGTCAGAATGGAGGGGACTTGTCAGAGCTGTGCATGAAAGCTCACATGTGGAATCTGTGCTGTGTCTGTATTGCTAATGCCATCAGCAGCTCTTTCAGGAGTACTAAAATCATCCAAAAAAAATTTTTTTTAAAGAGTTGTCATTGTTTCTCAAGTAGATAAGAGGTTCATTAAATTTCAGGCTACTGATACCACCTTCTTCATGGGGTAGGAAATGTTAAACACCACTGAAAATTGAGAAAGAATCAAATTGCTGCCTAATTTACAAACTAACAGTCAACAGACATCACATTAAACAGCTGATCAGCCTTCAAAATTATTGTAGCCAGGTTTACTTTTTTAGATCATTTTTTAGTCTTTGAAATGTCAAATGCAATGATCCGTCTGAGCTACAAATGTGGCTGTACATATGCAAGAGTGTCATCAACACAGATAAGAGCTGAAAGCAACCTTACAAGGATTCATTACAGAATTTATCACTACTTTGCATAAAATTCATGAAGACAATATACTCAACAAGCCGCTATTCCATTTCATGATTGGTTTAAATTTTGGAAAGAATCTCCATCTTGTAACTGACTATTCTCTTCAACCACAGAGTAGAGTCAGGACCCTTGTACTCACATCTGTTCTTCAGTCATGAATCATTCTGAATCCAACCCTGCACAGATTTGTGCTGCAGAAACTAAGGCAAAGTTTTTCATAAAGAAAAGCCTAAAGTTAGGCCCCTAAATGCATAATCAGGCACCTAAATAAAGTGGCCTTATTTTTCAAACATCCTGAGCACCTATAGGAGTGTTCTATGAATGACAGATGTTCACATATCTGTAAATAGTTAGTTGATAGATAAAGATACCGGTAGATGGCACTGAGGAAGATGTGTTTTGTCGGACCACAGAACTACTACTAATGCAAGGAGCCTAGGTAACAAGATGGAGGAACTGGAGCTACTGGTGCAGGAAGTGAAACCGGATATTATAGGGATAACAGAAACCTGGTGGAATAGTACTCATGACTGGAGTACAGGTATTGAAGGCTATGTGCTGTTTAGAAAAGACAGGAAGAAAGGCAAAGGTGATGGAGTAGCCTTGTACATCAATGATGAGATTAACTGTAATGAAATAAGAAGCGATGGAATGGATAAGACAGAGTCTGTCTGGGCAAAAATCACACTGGGTAAAAAAGCAACTAGAGCTTCCCCTGAGATAGTGCTTGGGGTGTGCTATAGACCACCGGGATCTGATTTGGATATGGATAGAGACCTCTTTAATGTCTTTAATGAAGTAAACACAAAGGGGAAAATGTGTGATTATGGGAGACTTCAACTTCCCGGATATAGACTGGAGGACGAGTACTTGCAAGAATAATAGGGGTCAGATTTTTCTGGATGTGATAGCGGATGGATTTCTTCATCAAGTAGTTGAAGTACCTACGAGAGGGGATGCCATTTTAGATTTGGTTTTGGTGAGCAGTGAGGACCTCATAGAAGAAATGGTGGTAGGGAACAACCTTGGTTCGAGTGATCATGAGCTGATTCAGTTCAAATTAGATGGAAGTATAAACGAATGTAGATCTGGATTAGGGTTTTCGAGTTCTCGAGGGCTAATTTTAAAGAGTTGAGGAAATTAGTTAGGGAAGTGGATTGGACGGATGAACTGGTGGATTTAAATGCGGAAGAGGCCTGGAATTACTTTAAGTCGCAGCTGCGGAAATTGTCAGAAGCCTGCATCCCAAGAAAGGGGAAAAAAAACATGGGCAGGAGTTGTAGGCCAAGCTGGATGAGCAAGCAACTCAGAGAGTGGATTAGGAAAAAGCAGAAAGCTTACAGGGAGTGGAAGAAAGACGGGATTAGCAAGGGAAGCTACCTTGGTGAGTTCAGAACATGTAGGGATAAAGTGAGGAAGGCTAAAAGCCGCATTGAACTGGACCTTGCAAAGGGAATCAAAACCAATAGTAAAAGGTTCTACAGCCACATAAATAAGAAGAAAACAAAGAAAGAAGAAGTGGGGCCGCTATACACTGAGGATGGAATGGAGGTTAAGGATAACCTAGGCATGGCTCAATATCTAAATAAGTACTTTGCCTCAGTTTTTAATAAGACTAGTGAGGAATTTAGCGATGATGGAGGGATGATAAATGGGAATGTGGATATGGAGGTGGATATTACTGCAACTGAGGTAGACGCCAAACTTGAACAGCTTAATGGGACAAAATCAGAGGGCCCGGAGAATCTCCATCCGAGGATATTAAAGGAACTGGCATGTGAAATTGCGAGCCCGTTAGCGAGAATTTTTAAGCAATCGATAAACTTGGGGGTTGTGCCGTACGACTGGAGAATTGCTAACATAGTTCCTATTTTTAAGAAAGGGAATAAAAGTGATCCGGGTAATTATAGGCCTGTTAGCTTGACGTCTGTAGTATGTAAGGTCTTGGAAAAAATTTTAAGGGAGAAAGTAGTTATGGACATAGAGGTCAATGGTAATTGGGATGAATTACAACATGGATTTACTAAAGGTAGATCGTGCCAAACCAATCTGATCTCCTTCTTTGAGAAGGTGACGGATTACTTAGATAAAGGAAATGCGGTAGATCTAATTTACCTCGATTTCAGTAAGGCATTTGACACGGTTCCACATGGGGAACTGTTAGTTAAATTGGAAAAGATGGGGATGAATATGAAAGTTGTAAGGTGGATAAGGAACTGGTTAAAGGGGAGACTCCAGCGGGTCGTATTGAAGGGTGAACTGTCAGGCTGGAAGGAGGTCACCAGTGGAGTCCCTCAAGGATCGGTTTTGGGACCGATCTTATTTAACCTTTTTATTACTGACCTTGGCACAAAGAGCGGAAATGTGCTAATAAAGTTTGCGGATGACACAAAGCTGGGGGGTATTGCTAACACGGAGAAGGACAGGGATACTATTCAGGAAGATCTGGACCACCTTGTAAACTGGAGTAATAGTAATAGGATGAAATACAATAGTGAAAAGTGCAAGGTCATGCACTTAGGGATTAATAATAAGAATTTTAGATATACGCTGGGGACGCATCAGTTGGAAGCGACAGAGGAGGAGAAAGACCTTGGGGTATTGGTTGATAGCAGGATGACTATGAGCCGCCAATGTGATATGGCTGTTAAAAAAGCAAATGCGATTTTAGGATGCATCAGGCGAGGTATTTCCAGCAAGGATAAGGAGCTGTTAGTACCGTTATATAAGGCGCTGGTGAGACCCCATCTGGAATAGTGTGTGCAGTTCTGGTGTCCCATGTTCAAGAAGGATGAATTCAAACTGGAACAGGTCCAGAGACGGGCTACTAGGATGATCCGAGGAATGGAAAACCTGCCTTATGAAAGGAGACTCAAAGAGCTTGGCTTGTTTAGCCTGGCCAAAAGAAGGCTGCGGGGGGATATGTTTGCTCTATATAAATATATCAGGGGGGTTAACATTAGGGAGGGAGAGGAATTATTTAAGTTTAGTACTAATGTAGGCACGAGGACGAATGGGTACAAACTGGATATTAGGAAGTTTAGACTTGAAATTAGACGAAGGTTTCTAACCATTAGGGGAGTGAAGTTCTGGAACAGCCTTCCGAGGGAAGTAGTGGGGGCAAAAGACTTATCTGGCTTTAAGACTAAGCTTGATAAGTATATGGAAGGGATGTTATGATAGGATAGTTTAATTTGGGCAATTGATCTTGGATTATTACCAGATAAGTCTGCTCAATGGTCTGCGGGGAGATGTTGGATGGGATGGGAACTGAGTTACTGCAGAGAATTCCTTCTTGGGTGCTGGCTGGTGAGTCTTGCCCACATGCTCAGGGTTTAGCTGATCGCCATATTTGGGGTCGGGAAGGAATTTTCCTCCAGGGCGGATTGGCTGGGACCCTGGAGGTTTTTCGCCTTCCCCTGCAGCGTGGGGCATGGGTCGCTTGCTGGTGGCTTCTCTGCAGCTTGAGGTCTTCAAACCAATTTTGAGGATTTCAATAACTCAGTCCTGGGTTAGGGGTTGTTATAAAAGTGGATGGGTAGGGTTCTGTGGCCTGTCTTGTGCAGGAGGTCAGACTAGATTATCATATTGTCCCTTCTGACCTATGAGTCTATGAGTCTATGTACTGCAAATGAAGCTGTGAACAGCACACAGTAGCTTCCACTGACTCTATTAGATGCTGCTGGACACTCAGCCCTTCTAGATGCCCAAATATAAATCTACAAAGCTAGCTTCAGACATTCCGGGGCAGAGCCTCCCTTTGAAGTCAATGGAGCTATGACAATTTATATCCACCCTTCATTTTTTAAAATCTTGACCCAAGCTTTTATTTATTTTACAGTATGTCTCTAACAATTCTATTCCTAGGAAACAGAATCCTCCAGCTATGAACTGAATGTGAACCAAGGCAATAGTCTTCTTAAGCACAAAGGCAGCAGGAAATTGGGATTTCAAGGCATCAAAAAACATTCCTAGTCACTTCCATCTCTGCACGCATGAGGGTAGGGGAAGAGGACTCACATACACTTCCAGTGCCAAAAGCCTTGTTTCCTTCCTAACCAAGCTTCCAAGCTCCTCCCATACTTTTGCCAGTACCAAAAACCTTCACAATGGTCAAAACCTCCAGCTTTCCCCAGCAATTCAGTTATCCATTGTCAATAAAAAAAAATATTCTGCGGAACACTGGAAACTGAATGCAGGGAGACAGCATGTAATAAACAGATTTTAATAACAAAAAGAAAATGTGCAATGCACAAGTATTATCTATTCATGCTTAATTTAATTAAACTTCCATTTTTCAAATTGGCTTTACATCACAGCAGAATTCAGCTTCACAGTGCTGCAGAAATCAAGTATGTACCAAGCTTGACATTGACCTTGCCAGAGAGCAAAGGGCTAGTTTACAAAATACAAAGGGCCTTACACACACAGCCATATTTTGACAAAAAGCTTCTAGATGTGCCCATAACATATGTGTTTAAGTTCATGGGGTGAAAAAAGCTTTAGATGTGTGAAACTGCTGGGTTAGAGGTTGGGTTGAAATTTTTCCCTGAGTTTAATTCCTAGTGAACACCATGATATTACTGAATAAAGTAATACTCATCTACAGTCACTTCTCATTTACAAGCCATAAAACAGGTGACAGGTGTCAAAGTCAGATTCAGGACTCATAATTGATCAGACCATTCTGTTTATTAACAAAGCGCTCTGCTAATACATCCAGATAATGTGAGCACCATGCAAGACTCAAACTATCTTATTTATACAGATAAAAGGGCGCAAACTTAACAAGATAACAAAATGAAGCAGAATCTGATAAGTTTACCTGAGCTAGACATGCATATCTTATTTCCTTACTAACTATTACCGATCTCCTATTAATATCCCACCATTAGCTTAAGAGGACCCTTTGTTTCGTACCTTAATGTTTCTCTTCCTGAGAACTATATTTCAACATTCCTTATTTCTGCTTAAAGGAACATACAGCATTTCTTTAATCCATTCTGTTTTTACAATATAATTTGTTTCTACTTTCACACAGGTTTCAGCCAGACATATTTATGAATTACATATATGAAAACAGGGTTTCTTTACATTCAGCATCCTGTTTAAACTGATCATAGTGTCAGATTGTTTAGAGAATCCTAGAAAGACAATTTGTTTTTGCAAAATAATCTCATGTAACCTTCTGCCAGGTGGAGCTGGCAACAACCAGGGCCAGAGTTAATATCAAAGGGGGTCCTTTTCAATAATACAACAGAGAACCAGCTTGAGTCTCCACCCAGTTACCTGGGAAAATTACACACCACCCCTGGGGGCCTCTGAGAGGCAATACTTTCCCACTTGCAAGCACAGAGTCGGCGTGTAGACAAGAAATTTTTAATGAAAGGGGGGGAAAGTCACCCAGCATTAATTAGGGAAAATGCCACAAAAAAGATTCATAATCATAAATCTCTGAGCAGAACACCCATCCCAGAGTGCATGGGGCAGTGTCGTCTGCCTCATGTTCTTGAATCCTACAATCAAAACTTCTTTTTCTATGCCCCTCTTTGCTCCCTCTCCATACCCTACTCACAGTGGACAGGGTTCAGGGTGCATCTGTGTGAGTTGATTTCCTGCCTGGGGAAGAAGGCACCTTGCTTGCTCCACCATCTGAGCATTTGCTCTGTCTGGCCACTCTGCCAGCCGCTGTTCCTCACCACCTGGCCACCCTGTCAGCCGCTGTTCCTCACTGCCTGACCCCCATGCCAGTCAGCTGCTCATTACTTTCACCAGTCACCCATCACTCACCTCCTGCTGCCATCTGCTTCTCTGCTAACACCTCTGTAGGTCAGTCTCTTACTGATTTTTAGCTCTCAGCAGGCTGGGAAGAAACATTGTCCCACCACAAGTGATTTCAGATCTCATTGAGTATTTAACATATTAGCAGTGGGGAGGAACAGATTAAACCAGATCAGGCACTCTTAGGGAGAGTCCACAACTCCTGGCTAGGACACCTGTCTCCACTCTTCTTGCTTTCACAAGGGTCTGTCATTCGAGGCCCTGGCTTAATGAGGCCCTTCCAGATGAGAGTGACAGGTTAAGCACAGTTCTGCTCTCCTTTATTCATACAATAAAGACAACAGCACTGATCACAGCATTTCACTACCCCTGCATTTAATACTCAAGTGATTTGTAACCCAACACCGCTCTATCTGCTGGATATCTAAGCAGAGTAGCTGTGTTCACGTAAATACAGTTTGTTCCTGAAATCTCACCCCTTCCCATTAAGTTCATTCAGACCCTGCTTACACTCAAGAACTAGAATTTTGATTAAACCACCACACAGAAAGCAGGCAAACAAGTCATTTTCACCAATTATTTCTGAAAATGATATAAACAAGATTAGAAGGATGTATTGCAATGAACTAAAGCACAGGAGTCTCCCTCATTAGATCTGAAAGCATGTGACAATCACCATGAAAACTGGTTATTAAATAAAATTAATTTAACATGTTAAAAATGTGTAAATTGTGGACTTATTTCTATACAGACACACACCTGTATTTTGGTAGTAAGGCCCCAATATAAATAAGCACTTTAGTATGTGCTTAAATCCCATTGAAGTCCAAGAGACTTAACTATATGGTTAACAATCAACATGTGTTTGGGTGCTTTGATGAATGAGGGCCTAAATGTTAACTTCAGTTAAATTCACGTTGGAAAGGAACTGAACTAGTGGATATGTGGTTTTGGTCATGATGTACTACCAGCAATAAAAGTTTACCAGCATCAATTGTCTAAAGAGACTCTAAGGTGAAATATTTTTGGAGATATCTCAAAATAAAACTATAATAAGTAATCGGTATCTCAATTGTCCAAAATAAAAGATTAATTAGTACTAGACTTTAGATCAAACTAAGGAATCCATTTTCTCTCTCTGTGTTCTCTAAATTTACAATTTTAAATGAGAATTAAGCTATTATGTTCAGTCGAGACATGCTAAACTTTCCTTTGCTTCTAATCTAATTCTATTCTGCTCTTTTCTGATACTAAATATTCACTTCTACATGTTCTGGCTATTCTTGATATTATATAGATATATTATATTTCCCTTTCATAATTTAGATATCTGTTTTTTTAGCAAAGATGGAGCCGGTATAACGTGCATGCATGCACAAACATTCAGGTATCTTTTCTGAATCCTTTCTAATTTTTCAACATCCTGTTTGAAGTGTGGACACCAAAACTGGAAATAGTATTCCAGCAATAGAGTCACACTGTATACAGTGATAACACCTCCATATTTCAACTCCATCTTCTCTGCTTAAACATGTCAGGATTACATTAGCTTCCTTGAACAAAGCATTGCACTGGGAGCTCACATTCAGCTGGTTACCCACCTTGACTCATACGTCCTTTCCAGAGTCACTGCTTTCCAGGGTACATTCTCCCATGTTCTAAGTGGGACCTACATTATTTTTTTCCTAGATGTATAACCTCATATTTGGTTGCATTAAAATGCATGTTGTTCAAATTAGCTCAGTGTACCAAGCAAACCAGATCAGACTGCATAACTGACCTGTCATCACTACATTTTCCTCTGTCATAAACAGATAGCTAAGGGTTAACGTCTCTTTCACCTGGAAAGAAGTAATCTGAATCACCTGACCAAAGGACCAATCAGGAAACAAGACTTTTTCAAATCTGGGTGGAGGGTTTGTTGTATGTGTGTCTTTTGTTCTTGGGTCTTCTGCCTGAATCTCTCTCAGCTAGAGAAGGATTTTTCTATTTCCTGCTTTCTAATCTTCTGTTTCCAAGTTGTGAGTACAAAGTGGTTTTTTTCTTTTGTATTTACATGTCTATAGTGGCTGGAGTGCTTTAAATTGTATTCTTTTTGAATAAGGCTGTTTATTCATATTTCTTTTAAGCAATTGACCCTGTATTTGTCACCTTAATACAGAGAGACCATTTGTATGTATTTTTCTTTCTTTTTTATATAAAGCTTTCTTTTAAGACCTGTTGAAGTTTTTCCTTAGTAAGGAACTCCAGGGAATGGGGTCTGCAGCTCACCAGGGAATTGGTGGGAGGAAGAAGTCAGAGGGAGATCTGTGTGTGTTAGATTTACTAGCCTGCCTTTGCATTCCCTCTGGGTAAAGAGGGAAGTAATTCTGTTTTCCAGGACTGGGAACGGGGAGGGTGGAGTCCCTCTGCTTAGATTCACGGAGGTTGCTTCTGTGTAGCTCTCCAGGAGCACCTGGAGGGGGGAAGGGAAAAAGGATTATTTCCCTTTGTTGTGAAACTCAAGGGATTTGGGTCTTGGGGTCCCCAGGGAAGGTTTTTGGGGGGACCAGAGTGCCCCAAAACACTCTAATTTTTTGGGTGGTGGCAGCAGTACCAGGTCCAAGCTGGTAACTAAGCTTGGAGGTTTTCATGCTAACCCCCATATTTTGGATGCTAAGGTCCAAATCTGGGACTAGGTTATTGACATCCTCCTCCTCTATTTTTGCCATTACTTTTTGATCTTATTTTTAACATTTAATGTGCACTACATTAATGCTGAATAGGGCTAATTTTTTTTAATTAGAATGGCATATGGTACTTTGCCAAGTGCCTTACAGAAGCCCAACTGTCAGCACAGTTAACTCTCTATCAACTAAACTTTCAGTCTAACTACAAACAATATCAATCTTATTTGACAAGACTTGCTTTCCCTAAAATCATGGGTATCAGGCCTGTTATTTCTGTTGTTAGCAAGCAGCTAACAGCAGAAGTTCCATGGACCTGGGTTACCTGCACCTTCCTGGTGTCTCTCACTACACCTCTTTAGGTGTCATGCTTGTGACTAGTGGTGAATACAGTGACAGCTTTCTCAAAACCAACTTATTGTTTAATTATAATAGTAGGAGCAACGCATTTAAAGAAAAATGAATTTAAAACAGTCAACATGTACGTCTAGGTTACTTAGCAGCTTACTATTCCCTGCTGGTAGCCTAGGAAGGCCTAACTTCTTCAGAGACTGCAGCAGGTCCTGGGTGTCAGTCCGCTTTCCCGAAACAGTTCCACAACAATTGCCCCTTATCTGGAAAGAGGGTGTTGTTTTTTAACCCAGTCAGAGTTCCTTTGTTCTTGTCACTTACAGGGCTTTTATCTTTCTGGACCAAACCAGTCTGGTAAGCTCAGCAGGAGGTCGCGTCATAGTCCTCAGAGCCAATGGCTCTCCCAGGTCCTGCAACAAGTCTCAAGTGTTTATCACAGGATGGCTTACCTTGAGCCATTATTTCCCTCCTGATTATTTCTATACAGCCTACTATTGAACTAAACCAATATATTCATATAGTAAACATCTCAATTACCAGGTCAACACACAGTATTAATAAATTACAGAGCAGCTCCAAATCCTATCACACCACAACGATTGCCATTAATTATGCTACCATCCTTTAATTCTTTGCTGTTTGTGTTCCCATCATATCAGCATTTCTATGATTTTGCCTGAGATTCAGATCAAGCTAATTGGTCTATAGTTAACCAGGTTTATCTTGTTTTTATTTTTAACATATTGCCACAACATTTGCTTTTCTTCCAGTGCTTTTTATGCAGTGCCTTTTGTGTTCAAAACAAAGTACAAACAAGAGACACTAAATAAAACCAGCTGGTGGAGATTAAAGCAATGAATGAGTTAGTTAGGATCTTATTTAAGAAGTCAGCCTTGCCTTCAGAATAGTTGACCTACAATTATTCTCTGTTCTTAAATAAAGATATTTTAAATAGAAAATATATTAACTTCTGTTTTAATGGCACAGACAATTTCAACACAGACTGAGTTAAATAAAGTAGCTTCAGAAAAGCCAATGGCATTAAATAAACTTCATGTCCAGATGTGTGACAAAGTATTCAAGCACAAGAGTACTTGCAGTCTCTCTTTTGAAATAAACTCCCCTTCTACATTAACTCAAGAGAACTGAATCAGGCCATCATGCATTTAAGCCATTAGGAAACAACTACTGCCAATTCTTCAATTTACATACATATTTAGGTTACTTACGTTAAATCCAAACACTGGCATCTTTAGTACATTTTTAAAAATACTGAATATGTAACGAAGACACTTAAGTTATGTAAATAAAGAATATTTTAGGAAGATGGGTGTCTCTATCATCTGCTAGCACATCAGGAGGCATGAAGCTGCACCAGCATCATGTAGTAATGTGTTACTAAAACATTCCTTGTAAAGTGTAAATCCTATTAGAATAAAGTTCTTGGATTTTCCATTGTTTGCAACTATTGGAACTCCCCCCTCAACTTTTCTTCCCAACATAGAAAAGAGTGAAAGTTTGAGAGAGAAATAGTAGGGAAAAAATACTGGAAACTTTTATTTAACAATTTATAATTTATTTTTATAGCAGCTTAACTTTAACTGTTTGCTTCAACTTTGAATTTCCCTGGCATGCTTACTTGTCCCTCTTATAAGCCTTGTATTTAAAATTTTGCGCAGCCCAGGTCATGAATAACTCATGTCTTGCTTTATGCACCATGCAACCCTGAAGCAAATACAACAGATTCCTGGTTCCTCAGCTCCTTAGCTTTCCCTTCTCAGTAGCCTTCCTTCCTGTATTCCTCTCTGAACCAGACCTGCTTCTCTTGTTCTTCTTGAAGTGTTCAAAATATCAAAACAGACATGAAAATGAAACTAACAACTTTACTACCCCCAACGCTTCAGTTCTGAATCTTTCTCCATTGGATTCTGCCTCTTGTTTTTTGTTTTCTCCCTAGCTCCAGCATTTCAATGAGATCCAGAACTCTCAACTTCTTTTTCTGCCAACAATAAAAACTCAATTGGGAGGGAAGCATCTTATTCCCACTAAGGAAGGTTAATTCTGTAGCCACCACTCAACTGCTTCATCCAGAGGGACTCTCAGGTGACATTCCCATTTTTTAAATTAAATTATAAAATGAGGGATTAAGTGGAGAGACAGGTCTGATACCATAATTGTGCTTATGATTACAGTGATAAAACTCAAATTTTGAGACATATACTATACTGTGTAATACCTATGGATTGATTTATGTAGTCAGAAGGCAGGATAGCAATCACTTAAAACTAGGATAGAAATAACTTGATTCACAATAAAATGGCTGGTTGCAGTGTAGAGCAAGCAGCTAACAGCAGAATTTTCATTGGAGTATGTAGGGGAGGAGCTTGGCGGTTTGGTTTATAGGTACAGTTTCACATTAGCAACAAGGACAGACAGACAGTAATTACCTATTATGACATCAACTGGATGTGTCATATTTTGCTTCAAGCCTGAAGAGAGAGGAGACTTCATCTGCATGATCTTGAAGAACAGCTGATCACCTTGCTAAACCTCAGGGATATGGAAAGTTTCCTGAATACACAGATCTGTTCAATATCACAGCAGATTCCACAAGGAAAGCAGTGGAGACAAGTGACAAGGGGAGACAAGGAAACAAAGATGACAGCTTGAAATTTATTACCACCAGAAGTACTGAGAACCCAAATGATATATTCACAGCTGGAAGTATCAAATGACAAGCAGGTGTTGAGTAAGACATCTGAAGAGAATCACCTGCAAGAACAAACCAGATGAAAGGATCTACAGATAGAGAGGAAAGAATGGAGAGAACTGCATCTCTGCTCAAACCAGACTAACCACCAACAACTCCATGAGAGCATCCACAACTGGACAAAAAAAACCCCAAAACCCACACAATCCTCTTTGGGCACTCCAAGCTAAGAAGAGTGAACAGGATATTCTTCAAAAAGGACAGAAGGGTAGCAGTATAGTTCACTGATGTCCAGGAATAAAGATGAAGGACATTACCACAAGAATAAACAAGATTCTGATGTCAAAGCAGGAGACATAGCTTTGGCAGTGATCTACATATCAGGCACCATTCCACAGATCCTGGAAGGCTTCAGGGGTCTGAGAAGGGGTCTGAAGGAGAGGAATATACAGATCTTCTTGGGAATCCTTCCTGTTCGCTGGGCAAAAGATAGATGGCAGAAGACACTGGAGATGAACAGTTGGTTAGGTAAGTGGTGTAAGGGGAAGGTTGGAGTTTTATGAGACATTGAGTCACCTGCTATGGAGATAAAAGGTTGTATGGTTCTGATGACCTCCATCTCAGTAGTAGGGTACCAATACTCTGGTTGATAGACTAGCTAGGTTAGTTGGGAGGCTTTACACTAACCATATAGGCAGAGGGTGTTATCACAGCAATCATTGTACAAACACTCAAATATGTAAACCAGCCCTAAAGCATCACATACATGACAAATCCAGGCACAATGGGGTATGTAAGGAACACAATTTTAACTGCCTATATAGTAATGTTAGGAGTCTAGGCAATAAACAATAGGAATTGCTCATGTATAAGACGAAATACTATACAGTGGTATTCCTGAAACTTGGTGGGATGGGTCATATGACTGGAACATTAAAATCTATGATTACAGCTTGTGCTGAAAGGACAGAATGATAAAAAGGAGGGGCGGGGGTTGCACTTACACAATTACCTATTACAGAGTCAGACATGATTCAGAATCACAGTACCACAAATGTTTATGTATTAAAGTTCTAATTAGTAAATATAGGGTAATGGTGGGCATCTGTTACAGTCCACCAAATCTCACTAGAGATCAGGATGAACTGCTCTTTAAGCTTTTGTCTGTAATGTTAGGAAGGAAAACGTATCATGGATGTCTTCAACCAGGGGGTGCAGGGGGAGGGGACGGGCGGAGGTGAGGAGAGGGTGCATTTGCTATACATTTCATGAGGCCAGTTAACAAAACTTCCTTAGAACTTCTAAAAATAATAGATAATTTCTTAATACAGAAAATCCTCTACTCAGCCTGGTGTAATCCAATATTGCACTTCATTCTGACAGAAAAAGAAGAATTAATCATTGACCTAAAAATTTGTGATTGCTTAGGTACCAGTGATCATGAACTGGTTACATTTACTATGTCCAAACAGAACATGACACCAGCCAACAATATGGACACTTGGAACTTTGAAAAGGTGTCAATTTGCCAGATATATTCTAAGATTTTTTTAATGTATTTTTTTCCTTCCTCTGAACTACCAGGGATTGGCCATGGCTGGAGACAAAAAGGTGACTGAAAACAACATTATTGGCTTTTGTATTTATTGTTTCAATAGATTTCCATTTCAAATTTGCTTCATTCACAAGTACTTTTTCCCCTAACTGCTGGATCTGGGATTTGATAGTTAAAATGTAGTCTTTCAGCTCATGAAGCATTCGTATCCATGATGAACTATTTTAAAGCAAGTGTGCTCAGGGTAAAGACCTGGCAATAAGAATTTATTTGATATCCCATTCATGATCCATGAGCCAGAGAAGAATCTAGAATAGACTCCCATTACTATATTCATTGTTAACAACTATATTAAAGCTAATACAAATGTATTTGGATCTAGGGTAACCAGATATGGACAGAAAGACATCCATTTCAAATCTGTGGAGTAAGAATGCTTCAGCTTTACATAGGTCACTTTTCTGACCATAACTACACTTCAAAGTGCAGTTGCTGGAATGAATACCCTCAACTCCATCCCTTTCTTGTGCAGCAAGACACTTGCTCTCTTTATAAATCCTAGATCTACCACTGCATACTTCTATAAAGATGGGGTTTCGAGATTCTTTATTTTTTGCATTTGACAAGACATTGCAATTTTTACAGAATGCTCAATAAAAATAAATACATTTGAACAAGCTGAGGTCTTCCACAGGGTCCATATTTACCTCAGACTCTGCAGTTACTTTATCATATGGAAGTGTTCCTTGTGTGAACATTTTGGGTTCCTTTCGACTAAAAAAAAAAAAGGGTTCATTTTCTCCCCTTTATTAATGAGCATCTGTCAGCCATTGCTCCATGCACAAATAAGGTCATTTTAACAGCAACATGGCAACCAATTTTCACAGAGTATTAGGATGTCTATCTGTAAAACAATAAAACTCCTTAAAGCTCTAATATGCCACCAAAACAAGAATGTTCAGAGTTTAAGCAATGTAACCCAATATTCATTATACCCTACATTATATTTCAATTCCCCTATATAAGATACTGACCTGATATTGAACTTTTACAGTTGCTGAAAAAGCCGCACTAGGTACATATGTGCAGAACTAATTTTAAAAATGCTATCAGCTCTCACATTCCTTCCAACTGCAAAGTTTGATTCTGAGGTGCAAGGCAATTAAGCATTTTATCTTTCTTCTGCCACCCTATACACAAAAAAGTTTCCAAAGGCCTCTGTCTCAACTGTTTGGCTATCGCAACCATTTCAGAGTACCTGATGGCTGCCCATCCTTTTCAGCATCTAATTACACTTTGTAAGGGCTTGATTACCAAAATGCATTAAACAATAATGAGATACGGATAATTTACATCTGGACAATAAAGTTGAAAAGAACAGTATAACTGGTAATTGGCCTTGACCAAAGTAAATAAGGTGCTCCTTTTTATTTACATTTGGTTTTCCCCATAAACTGCCTACTGGGTTGTATGGAAGTAAGAGGCTAGCAAAAAACTGAATCCCCATCCATCAGTATTAATCTCACACTTTACTGAGGCCCCATCCATTTATCTTTCCGACACAAATTAGAAATTCAAGAGTTTTAACAAATGAGCCTGCAAATGTAAACTTATTAGGCCATATATTTTTACTACACACTGTGCAGTGCCCTCCACAAAGCTGTCCCTTCAGAGAGTGTTTTCCTATTTTGTGTTATTGATGGCAGCTAACTAATCACATTTTTAATGTTGTCTTTGGGGAAGGCTGTTTGAGTGAATGTGCAAACTAAACTACCCAGAATAAATCTACCTTATTAAATGCTTGAAATTATGTGTCTTTTACGATAAAGAAACTCTCGAGCATTGTTACATTTGCTAACCTTCTTTTTGCAGAAATCAAAAGGCTGGGATTAATTAAAATAATACATCAAAACTGGGGTTTGTACAGAATGTGTCTGTGTGTGAAGGAAAGGCCAAGAAAAATTGGTTAATTGGTCTCTTCATCCCTATTCAGTTCCCCTTCATTGAAATATCTTTAAGAATTGCTTTAAAACTAGCCTTTTTTAACTAAATTCTGTAATAATCCAGGCCGTAGGAGAATTTACTAGTGAACGGATAACCCAGGGAAAATACACTCCTCTTACTTCATAGACACGGTCTGTCTTTCTGCATACATTACCAAAGGTTATCACAACTTCTGTTTGACAGAGGACTTTAAATATAGTGTTCCACATTTCATACAAAAAATGCCATTATTGTAACTGGTTCCTAAACGTTTTTGCTAAATGAAAAATCCAGCCTTTCATCTGCTTTTAGAAAGAGCAGGCGGCTTTCATCTAAATGTCTTTTTGTGTGTGTTTGTTTTTAGAACCACCAAAAGAACAAACCTGAGTTGTGTAGCCTTCACTACAAGGTCTTGCTTAACAATCTTTCAGCTACATGTTTCTAAACAGCATTGACCAATGATATTTCTGCTGTTTAATCTCATTATTCTTAATGTTTAGCAAAAAGATGTAATTACTTTAGGGTCCTTTATTACTTTGTTAAGAGGCAGGTTAAATCATTTTAACTAATGATCTGGAGAAATGCTAATTGTCCTTTTATTGCTCCCTTCCCAGCAGCAAATAAAAACACGGGTGAGATCTAGATTCCCATCTTTAAATATCTGGAATATGAAATGATGCCAAGATGTGAACAGTGGGAGACAGCAGGTTCAGATCAACCAGGACTTTTATGAGCACAAGAATATTCCAAAGGGTGTGCTCCACAGTCTATTCCGGTATCCCACTGAAAATAAAGAGAAACATTTCCATACATGTGAGATCTAGAAAATGCAACCTTAAGAGTCATATATTTTAGTTTTGTACACCCAGAATTATTAATATTACATGTACTTGCTTACATAAGCAGGAAAGAGAGAGCGTCAGTTTTACAAACAAGGAAACATAGCAAAGCTGAGATAGTATTGGTTCGGAAAAGCCAGATACACATGCTTAGACACCCTGGATCCCCAGGTGCTTCACACACCTAAGGAGAGGGCTCTATGCCACCTTGGCACTTGCCTGATCCTTGGGATGCGAAGAGCAGGTCCAGGTCCCCATATAAAGGTGCAATAAATTATATCAGTTCATAATGGCCCCTTGTGAGAATGCTGGCAGGGATTGTTCAAATGCAGTATGGGTCTGATCAGACCCCCAACACGCCTTCTGCAAGAGGGGAGGCTAGTAGAGCCAGCTATGCCAGGTTCATATCACTCTGGGAGTTTCGCACAACAGGAGAATCCCCCAGCCTCCCATTTAAGAAAGCATCCCAGCCAATCTGTAAGAGAAAAGGAGCTTTAGCACAGGGTAGGATCAGGCCTATAAAGTTATACCAATTTTTGTTTTGTTTTAATTAGTTTGTCCCCCTTGGTATATCTTCCTCAAATAGTTCCATTACTCCAACAGAGACAGTAAATCATTCTACTTTTCTTAGCATTCTCAGTGCTTAGATTCTACACAAATTGGCACTCTATAAATTACTTTGATTATTTTGTCAATTATGTTTACAGTAGGAACTTGGTTTCGAAGCTATTGTCCTGAATCAGATTTACTAGAGACAGTCATAATTTTAGCAAAATTATTTGCAGAGAGGAAAAAAAGTAAAACTGATTCGTGCTCACAGTGCAAAACAAATCTGTTGACAAACATTTTATCCATAGGGTACATTTGTTAAATTGTTTCTTTAATTTCAAAAAGTGAGGACAATTATATCATATCTGTTTCTTTGCATAACAAATCCAGTGATGACAGATATGACCAATCTATACTGTAATAATCTTTTTAGCATATTTCAATGTACGATATTTTCCCCTTTGCATTCTGGATTAAGCTGTACCCAAGAAATACACAAGTGTGGGGAAGAGGCCTTATACCAGTGAGAATGTGGGGGAAGGTGGGGAATTGTTCTTCTTTTACATACTAATTAATTTCCAAGAAATGAGTTACTTACCATCTGTAGCAAAACAAAAGAGCAGTTAATGGAAGTTTGTTTATTCTGCTAGACAGCCAAAAAGACTGAGCTAAGGGACAATGGTTATTTGTCCAGGTGAACCTGAGAAAATCCCTCTGATACACAAAGGTGCTAATAGAAGCAGAGGAAAGAATTGTTGTTAACTAAACATCAATAGGTATCTAGTAGCAGGATAAATGAAAATTGTACATTTTATTGGCGCTAAGGGAAAACTGCAAAACATCTTCCACTAATAACTTGTTCAAAATGTTAAATTATTCTAGGCTTTGTTCTAAATCTTTGTATTGGTTTTCCTGGAAATAGTCTAGCATGATTATAGGCAGGAATGTTTAAGGAAATATTCTACATTTTTTAAATTATTTTCTGAAAACCTGATTCTAAGTACTATCCTCATCCACTCAGGGAACAAACAAAGGAGCTCAAGCTCTGAATTTCTTTTGCCTCCCACTTGACTCATTCATGATTGCTCCCAGATTTGTCCCCAAATTCCAACCTCCCATTTTCTCTTCCAAATTGGAAATTTGCCTCAGGATCCCCTGGCACAAAGTTGTGGCCACAAACTCTCCTCCAGATTTAATCTTGCAGGGAACATACCACTGTGGATTTGCTCCCTTCCTGTAATGATTCAGAAGGAGTCTGAGGATATATCTACACTGCAATTGAAAATCCATGGTTGACCTGTGCCAGCTTACTCAAGACGCGGGTCTCAGGCTAAGAGGCTGGTTAATTGTGGTGTAGACATTCAGAACTGGGCTGGACCCCAGGCTCTAGGACCTTGTGAGGTGGAAGGGTCTCAGAGTTCAGACTGTGGCCCAAGCCCAAAAGTCTACTTCACAATTAAACAGCCCAGCACCCCAAGCCCAAGTCAGTTGGTGTGTCTAATTACAATATAGACATATTGTAAGAAGCTCTGGGTGGCCTGGCCTAAGGAGAAAGGTACAGGAAGTGGAACAAGCAATTGGAATCAGTTTTTAGGTAGAAGCAGTTGAGCACTAACCATGGAATTTCTGCCCTCTGCTATGATTGAGCTGGTAACACAGCAGGGGAACATCTAAATGGCTGTTTCCTTGGGAATGTGAGAAGAAAAAAAAAGTCTGTTATTAGGAGAATAACCTTACTTCACCTCTGAGCATTCACTCTCCCTCATCATCAACACAATGCAGTTACTATCCCTAGACTCATCAATAAAGAAAAATTCTTATCATCTATGGCAGTCCTGGGGACTGAACCTGGCCCCACCTTGTCTTTCTAATATCCTGGGACCAACATAGTTACAACCACACTGCAGATTGGAGAATAAACTCATCTATAAGGCAACGAGTCTGTCACGGAAAACACAGATTCCGAGATTTTTTGTGACCTCCGTGACTTCGGCTGTCAGCCCCGGGCAGTGGGGCTCAGGCTCTCAGACTCTTGCCCCCAGACAGGTGGCAGGGCTCCAGTTGTCAGCCTTCTCCTCCACCCTCCCCACAGGCAGGCAGTGGGACTTGAACTTTGCAGGACAGATCAGCTGTAGACACTTCATTGGATCCCCATTCTTTTTCTTGATCCAATTAAATGGGCCTAGTATTGATCTGAAAGGCTCTTCTGACTGGGAATACATTAGCTCAGATACCATCTCTTCATCCATGACCCACAAAGAAAACTGTTTGTTTGTTCAGGAAATTGCTATTATCAAGAGCCAGGTTGAAGCTATGAAGACCTGGGAATCAGGGTAGTCTCTGTATAAAGGCTAGACTAGGGAACATCTTATCAAATGAAAATCAGACTGAACCCAAATCTAATACTCAGGAAGAATGCAAGCCAACTTTTTTACATGGCCTTCCCACAATGATGAGATGTAAAATATCCATCACTTCCTAGTTTCTCAGAGAAGATGAAGTCAAATGTGCCTGAAATGTATTAACAGCTCGTCAAGCAGAAGGCAGAGTTCCTCCGTTCTGTAGTTCTTGTCTCAAATTCTTTAATGCCCTTCAATTTCTTGTTATGGCATTGACATGCTATGATGATTGGTTCCTTTTAAATAACTAAATAGAACAGAATATCTACAGACCAGGAATTATTTGCAAAAATCACTTGTGTATTTAATATATTATAACAAGGTGGTAGAGCCAAGAAAGAGGGCAGGTGTGGAGGCCAGCAACAAAAGGCTACTCAGAATTGGTAAGTTTTGAGGAGGTTTTTGAAGGAGACAATTGCTATTGTATGACTCACCAAAGGCAAGGAAAGTGTTCTGGGCACAGGGGGTGGCACATCACAAGAAAGAGAGAGACATTTCTATGAGAAGGCAATGTGGGGTACCAACATGGCACATGGACTATCTGACTAAAGGGAACAAATAAGTGCTACGTGCCGCTAGCCTGTTGCAGCTGATCTAAGAAGGACACAACTAGATACCACTGTCCCAGTTCACACAATTGAATTGTGGGGGGTTAAAAGGCTTCTGGGCAGAGGTTCCCCATCATTGCTAACTGGATTTGCTTTCTTCTGCTCCTTCTGCAACATGGGCCCAATCCTTAAATTCTTCCTCAGACACAACTCCTACTTGGGAGCTTTGGCCAAGGACTAAACCCTCTGAGCACTGCTTTGAATTGCAGAAAATAATACATATCATCATAAAAAAGCTTCTGTTCTACTTTCTGCCCAACCAAACTATTACCACTCATTTGTAAGGAATTCATTTTCACATTATATACCACACAATTGTAAGGTCAGAATGTATAAGAAGCTCTAGTGAAAACATTACAAAAATCTAATGCTAAGCTAACCCCATAGGCGAAGAAACAAAACAGACATTTTTAAATATCAGGGAGATGTAAACCTACAAAAGCAATAAAACACAAGGTATTTATCCAGCAGCATCTTTAACTTTAAGTACATATATAAACAGTTAAAAATGGACAAAATAGAAAAGAGTTGAAAGCTGAAAATGCAGAACAAAACAAGGAAAATGTAGAAATGTACAACACTCCAAAGCCAAATCAGAATAATAAAAATCCTTATTTTGTCAAATACACACAGACTGTAGTGATCGTAACTTAGGACAATAGTCTTCAAATTCAAAAAGGCGTGGGGAGTGGGGGGGTCAGTTAACCTTTATAGAGAATTTCTTTGCTTAATGGCACTTTCACATAGTAAATTTCATATTACTATATTTTACTATTGTTTGTTATACATTTCAATTTTTTAAAAAAATCTAACTGCAGCACAAGAAATGATAGTTTTAACTGGTGATACAGCAACATACAATTATGAGAAGCAAAATGCATAGGTAAATTACAATATAGTGAATTAAAATGGAAAGATAGACAATAGCAGTTAAAGGCAGTTTGGAAAGACAGAAGTCAAATAACTAACACAATTAAAAAAAAAACAACTAGATAATACATATAACTACTTCATCCAAGGTCTTTCATACCACTTCAAAAGGGATCATTCATTTGATAAACTGCTATTTAAGATGAATACAGCACTTGTGAAATAGCCTGCAATAAATTATCCAGGAAAAAATGTATTTTTAAGATATTGTGCAATTATAAACAGAAAATCTAAGAAGCATTTTCCATTTTGTTACAAAGTATGTTTCAATTGTATGTAATCAAAATCATACATGCTTTCAGGGGTTATAGGAAGAAAGATAAGATGGCAAAATACAAAGGTATATGCCAGCAGAAGACTACAAAATCAATTTAAGGAGTGTAACTGCAGTTGTCTTCCCTAGGTTTTTAATTATGTGTTTGTTTGCCATGGTGGCCTAATTTAGTCAAGTAGATGAGCCAACATTAAAAGCTGGTAGGAGAGGTAAGTAATCCCCAGGGTGGTCTGTTTGTGCAGAGAGTTTAAAAGCTACATGTACAGAAGCAGAAGCCAAGGCAAATTTGAGAAGGGGGTCCCACATGATAAACAGTGAAAAGCCAGCAAATCAAATTTTTCACAATTAGTTGAACAACAACTGTGACAGGTTCAGCGCTTAGCATTTTCATTTGTGTGCTCAAATTTGGTTATCCGTCCTCTTTTATGCAAATGTGATGTGACAGGAGAAGCTGGGAGCACTCATGCAGGCCGATCACTCACAACAGGGGCTAGGTCTGTACAGCTGAGAGGCCTGGATTAAATGGACTGAGTGCTGATGGATAAATGACATGAGCAGTGCTGAAAGCCTCATGAACTGATTTAAAACTTCTCAGGGAGGATGCCCAGAACATAAATTATACTTTATATACTGTACCCTACGCTGTAAAATATACAGGAAAAAATCCCATAAACTGCTACCAACAAATACCCACATTTATAATTTAGCTAAACCCAACATGCTTATTGCCCATTAGGAAACAAAAAAAATTATGAGAACTGCCTGTAATAATTGTTTATGCATCTCTCTAAGTGTATATTGTTCACGGTGGAATTTTCTCACATGCATAGAGGACCCAGAAAGCAAATTAAGCAATTAAACCATTTGTGCTACTTTGATTTACTGGATTGTGTCCAGTGAAACACATGCATGAGCACAGAATACATTTGCACCATGTATGTGCAAGTGACTTAGCAAAGGAAAGGGTTGGTCAGTGAATTCTACAGTGCTCCAGAGGATACAATAATTAATGACTCTTAATATCAGAAAAAATACTTGTACATGAAGGGATAAAGAATCATAAAGGAAGGAATTCGCTATGTATAGCTCCCTCTTGTTGGCTAATTGGAAATCGCACAGTAGTGAATAATTTTTAAAGAAAAATTTCACAGGAAATCTTGCTGAGTGCACTACTGATCTCCTCATGCTGGATCAATTTTAAAGATGACATGACATTTCTTGGTTATACCATCTAAGTGGGTGGATCACTAGTATAGTTTAAGAGCAGAGATTGTCAGGAATTTCCCAACTTTTTTCTTGGAAAATGATTCATTGGAACAAACTTTTCATGGGAACACATCAGTTTAAACTGAAGTTTTATCTAAAAAAGGTTTCTCAGGTCCAGGGTGGAATTTCTGGGAGAGTGGGGCTCTGTCTGATCTTTTAATGAAAAACTTCAATAAAGTATCAGGCTGATCCTGATGAAAAACATCTGAAATCTTAAAAATTATCATGCAATGGGAAAACTGTTTCCCATCAGCTGTACTTGAGAGGCCGCCAAAGATTTATGTTAAGAACATAAGTAATGATGGGACTATTTAAATATAATGGTTTGTTGTTTTCACTTCAAGTTTAAGTCTTGCATACAATTCCTTTAACACGTCTTCTTTCATTCCAATTCCAAGGAGTTCATAACTTACTTCACATTTCTGATTAAGTGCAATAATTGTTATAATTTTCTTTTCTGTGCAATTTGCATGGCTAATTGCTCTTTGCACATTAAAAAATCTCATTGATGTCCATTAAACTTTACTGTAGTTCTGAATATTCCCAGTTTCAAAATTAGACATTATCAGAATATAGTGAATCATAAAATGAAAAGTCCATAATCCAATTTTTTTTAATGTGGAATAATTTGATTCTGCCCTCACCTACAGTCGTATAAATTAGGAATAATTCCACTGAAGTCGATGGAATTAAACTGGTGCAAGCATGACATATTCAGCATACTGTAAACAAAGTTGAATTCCCTGTCAGCTAAATCAGATGAGTCAAACCAAATTGTAGAACAGGGATGAATTCTGTTTGTTAATTGCCCGCGGGTTGGGCTATATATTGAGGACTGTATATTTCCCCCAACGCAGAGTGGAATGACCATTTGTGTCAGGGGAGGGTTTGCACAGAGATGAAGGGGAATATACAGTCTTTATGTAGTAACCAAATGTTTAGTCATTTGTTTAGTGCCTTATTGTCAGATTTGCCATTAAAAATCTGCTTTCTCTGCATGCATGTCCCTCCCTGCAACCAGGCTCAATTTCCAACCCAATGTTCTTCTCTCCCATAATTATTAATAATGATTAAGCGTTAATGCTAGCACACAAGTGTCATCAGTGGTCTTTAAAGCTGATATCCAGTGGGATTAATAAAGGGCAGGGGAGTTCAAACCTGTATGAAATAGTTTTAGGTTCTCTAACGACTCAGGAAGACATGACTGCATTAGTTATGCTCCGTTCCCATGTGGAAGGTTCTCTATGCAGCCAGGAGGGCTAGAAACATAATTCTATTTTTTTTAAGAAACCTAAAGCTTACATTTTTGAGAATCTGAATATGTCCTGTGGGCTACCTTACCAGCATGCAGGCTGGATCTGTCCCATGGGCCATATATTTGGCTCTCCTGATCTAGGTGGAAGAACTGAATTAAATCAGAATGGCAAAAGTGACAATGTAGTAACACTAGATTAATTTAACATTTATGATAGCATGAGAGATGCAGTGTCAAATACAGACATTCGTACAGAAAGGCATTTGAATAACCAGGTGCATTCAAAACTCCCAACAAAACAGGCTGGGCTTAGGTGCATGAAAAGAAGATATTTCTTATGAACTAGTAGGGAAAATCATAAAGGATGTGAAGTGGTTACCGATGACATGGAAATTAAGTGATTGTTCCATAGAGATGAGCATAATATATAGATTGCATCATGGATTGGATCTATTAGGGGTGACATTCCTAACCCTCAAAATTATTTCACTCATACTTTGTGATATATAGAAATTTATTACACTTTTGCACATTTTGTATCCAAAGAAAATTCTGATTACATTTTAAACACTTCTGCAGATAGAATGCCTAGGCCCATCAGACATCAAGAGAATGAAATCTTCTCTCCTCATCAGGAACATGACATTTTGGGAAGAATATCAATAAGTGAATAGATTGATTCATATGCATCTCAGAAATTAACAGAGTGGAAGAAAGCGAAAACTTCTCCTTGTGATACATAGCGGAACTGCCATAAGTGTTCCCAGTTCACTCACCCTTCTGACTGATGTGATAGCAAGTAGGAAAGCAACCTTCATGGAGAGACAGGACATGAAGCAAGTGGCTAGAGGTTCAAAGGGAGGTCAGGTAAGTACCAAAACAACAAGATTAAGATACCCTTGCGTTGTTGGTTTTAATCACCAGTGGGAAAGTTCTAATGAGGCTCTTCAGAAATCTGATTGCCACTGGATAAGTAAAAATAGTATTAGCATCAACTGGAGGATGGAAGGCATGGATTGTTGCAAGGTGCACTCACAGCAAGCTAGTGGAAAGCCTGACATTCTGAGAGGGAGCAAATAGCCTAAAACATCTGGAATTCCTGTAAATTCTGAGGATATTTGGTTCCTGTGTCCCCCTGTGGAGAAATGTCTCCATTTGGCCACATACCATTTTCAGGTGGAATTCTTTGTGCTTTCCTTGAGAATAGACTGAATGAATTCCAAACATGAATGGTTTAGGTCTGATGTTCTTCCAAATACCAGGCTGTGAAATGAAGAGGGCCAGGACTGGGATGTCTGGCCTCACTTCTTTTCTTGAGTCAGTAAATCCAGGAAGGATTGGATTCTGATGGTAGGTTGAGTTAACATTTGCTGAAGGGTCTGAAAACCAAAACTGTCTGGTCCAGCTGGGTGCAATGAGAATGATCGAAGCTCTGTGAATGAGAATCTTTCATACAACTAGTGGTGGTAGCAGGGTGAGAGGAAAGGAATGCCTGAAGTGGTCTGTCCAAGGTAAAAGAAGGGTATTGCCCTTGGAGCCCCAGCCCAAAGCTGCTCTGGAGCAATACAGGGGAAATTTCTTGTTTGTCTGGAAGTGAACAGGTCCTAGGATGGCGTCCTCTCTGGGTGAAGATGTCATTCACAAAAAAAATGTTTATCTCCCATTCATGGTGTGGAGAAGTGCCTGCTGAGACACTTCACCAGAGAGTTCCGCACACCTGATACATATGTTGCTGAGAGAGTTATGTGGTTCCTGGTGTACCAGTTCCCTATGACGATCACTTCTATGCAGAGCGGAAGGGATTTTGCTCCACCCTGTTTATACAGAAAATAGTTGTGCTGTCTGACATTATCTTTGGATATGGCAGGTCCAAAAGAGTATAAGGAATACATTGCAGGCTAGATGGACTACTCTCAGCTCCAGTATGCTGATATGCTTCTTGGCTCCCTGAGGTGTCAAGTGCCCTGTGAATATCCATGTAGGATCCCCACCCTATGAGGAATGTGTCCATGATAATGGTCGCCTCAGGTGTGGGTGTAAGAAAAGGGACTCCCACATGCACATGTTCTGAGTTCATTCAGCAAACAAGAGAAGCCATGAACTTGGCAGGAATTGTTACCCTAGTATTCTTGCTCTCTCTGTCTGGTGAGTAAACAGACGGAAGCCAGGCCTATAGGTAATTGAGGTACAGCCTGGCAAATGGTGTTATATAAGCACACAAGGTCATAGGAAAGACAGGTATTGACTGTGGCCCAAAGTCTGAGTGTAATTTTTACATAGGGAAATTGTTAACAGGCTTTCCCTTCACCCTCTCACTTCCCTGATTCTTGTCATGCAGACAGCAAGCAGCAAAAGACCAGAAATCCGAAGTGCAGATAATATGATGTTTATTGGGGTTAATTTCCAGCAAGCTTGATTCCAATTTCCCACCACTTCCTGTTTGAACGCAATTTATATAGCAATATTCTCAGCTATACTTAACCAATCATTCTACTGAAATCTATCTAACCAATCTTAACATATTGTAACACAATTCTCTAACCAATTATATCCCACTACCCTAACTGACTTACACCTAGCAAAATTAATTATACAGAAGACACAAACAATCAGAGAACCAGACAGATTCATAATAGAAAAGTGAGGGCCATAAAGATAAAACATACAGAAATTAGGGTTTCACAACCAGAACCACTGATGTGATTTTTTGCCAAACAGGATGCTATCAAACTAAATTTTCATTAACCATCTTAAGATCTGTTTTCTTTATCTGGTGTTTATAGGCATTATCAAGATAGCACTATATTCCTAACGGCCCAATACTACCTTATTTCAATGTGACTTGTTTGGAATGTGAGGATGTGACCATACGCTTCTCAGCTTATAGCTGGCCTCTGCTGCTTAGCTGAAGGCCTTAGCCTAAGAACTAGGCCTTAGACTGTCACACAGAGAGACCGTCATTTTGATTCTTTCTTTTATACCTCTATAACTAGCTAAGTGATAAAAATACACCCACGTTCTTAAAGTATAGGCCTTTACAGGGAGGTCTGCATATCTATTTTCTAACAGAAATAGACCCTGGTTATGGTCAATTCTAAGGTTTCCCTTATAAAGTCTATGTGTCTTTGAGACCCACAAAGAGGGCTTTTCTTTGTAGACATAGATTCCCAAGAAGATAGATGGAGTAGGAATAGGGTCACTAACCAGATCTCCTTGCTGATCTGCCCTTCAGGACCCAGTTATTCAGATACAGAAAGATGGTGTAGCCATTCTGTCTCATCCTGGCTGCCACAACTGAGAAGACCTTTGTGAAGACCCTGAGTGTTGTAGTTAGTCCAAATGGGAGCATTATGAATTGATAGGGCTCTTCTCCTACCAGAAATTTCATAGAATCATAGCCTTTAAGGTCAGAAGGGACCATTATGATCATCTAGTCTGACCTCCTGCACAACGCAGGCCAAAGAATCTCACTCTCCCCCACCCCACACTCCTGTATCAAACCCCTAACCTGAGCTACTAAAGTCCTCAAATCGTGGTTTAAAGACTTCAAGGTGCAGAGAATCCTCCAGCAAGTGACCTGTGCCCCACGCTGCAGAGGAAGGCAAAAAAAACCCAGGGCCTCTGCCAATCCGCCCTGAAGCATGTAGGTAAGACTCACCAGCCAGACACTCAGGAAAGAATTCTCTGTAGTAACTCAGATCCCATCCCATCCAACATCCCATCACAAGCCATTGGGCATATTTACCGCTAATAGTCAAATATCAATTAATTGCCAAAATTAGGCTATCCCATTATACCATCCCCTCCATAAACTTATCAAGCTTAGTCTTGAAGCCAGATATGTCTTTTGCCCCCACTGCTCCCCTTGAAAGGCTGTTCCAGAACTTCATCTAATTTCAAGTCTAAACTTCCTGATGGCCAGTTTATATCCATTTATTCTTGTGTCCACATTGATACTGAGCTTAAATAATTCCTCTCCCTCCCTGGTATTTATCCCTCTGATATATTTATAGAGAGCAATCATACCTCCCCTCAGCCTTCTTTTGGTTCGGCTAAACAAGCCGAGCTCTTTAAGTCTCCTTCCATAAGACAGGTTTTCCATTCCTCGAATCATCCTAGAAGCCCTTCTCTGTACCTGTTCTAGTTTGAATTCACCCTTCTTAAACATGGGAGACCAGAACTGCACACAGTATTCCAGATGAGGTCTCACCAGTGCCTTATATAATGGTACTAACATCTCCTTATTTCTACTGGAAATACCTTGCCTGATGCATCCCAAGACCATGCTAGCTTTTTTACAGTTGTATCACATTGGCGGCTCATAGTCATCCTGTGATCAACCAATACTCTGAGGTCCTTCTCCTCCTCTGTTACTTTGAACTGATGTGACTCCAGCTTATAACAAAAATTCTTGTTATTAATCCCTAAATGCATGACCTTGCACTTTTCACTATTAAATTTCATCCTATTACTATTACTCCAGTTTACAAGGTCATACAAATCTTCCTGTATATCATCCCGGTCCTTCTCTGTATTGGCAATACCTCCCAGCTTTGTGTCACCTGTAAACTTCATTAGCACATTCCCACTTTTGGTGCCAAGGTCAGTAATAAAAAGATTAAAGAAGATTGGTCGCAAAACCAATACCTGAGGAACTCCACTACTTTCTCCTTCAAAAATTTTCCCAAGACTTTGCATACTACAGATGTCAAACTAACAGGCCTGTAGTTACTTGGATCACTTTTTTTCCCTTTCTTAAAAATCGGAACTATGTAGCAATTCTCAAATCATACGGTACAACTCCTGAGTTTACAGATTCATTAAAAATTCTTGCTAATGGGCTTGCAATTTCACATGCCAGTTCCTTTAATATTCTTGGATGAAGATTATCTGCCCCCCTTCCTCTCGATTTAGTCCCATTAAGCTGTTTGAGTTTGGCTTCTACCTCGGATGTGGTAATATCTACCTCCATATCCTCATTCCCATTTGTCATCCTACCATTATCCCTAAGCTCCTCATTAGCCTCATTAAGACTGAGGCAAAGTATTTGTTTAGATATTGTGTCATACCTAGGTTATCCTTAACCTCCACTCCATCCTCAGGGTTTAGCGATCCCACTTCTTTCTTTGTTTTCTTCTTATTTATACGGCTATAGAACCTTTTACTATTGGTTTTAATTCCCTTTGCAAGGTCCAACTCTACATGGCTTTTGGGCTTTCTCACTTTATCCCTACATGTTCTGACCTCAATAAGGTAGCTTCCCTTGCTAACCCCACCCATCTTCCACTCCTTGTAGGCTTTCTGCTTTTTCCTAATCACCTCTCTGAGATGCTTGCTCATCCAGCTTGGTCTACAACTCCTGCCGATGATTTTTTTCCCCTTCTTGGGATGCAGGCTTCTGATACTTTCTGCAACTTTGACTTGAAGTAATTCCAGGCCTCCTCCGCCATTAGATCCACAAGTTCTTCAGTCCAATCCACTTCCCTAACTAATTTCCTTAATTTTTTGAAGTTAGATCTTTTGAAATAAAAAACCTAGTCACAGATCTATTTTTGTTTATTCTTCCATTTAGTTTGAACAGAGGAACCTTCAGTGGGATGGGATGGATGACTGTCCACCTGACAGTAAGCATCTTTCATGTGGAAAGCCCTCAACCATGTGCCCTCCTTCAGAGAGAATATTATCAATGCCAATATGACCATGCAGAATTTTGATTTTCAAATAATCACAGTCAGTTGGTATAAATCAAGAATTGGTCTCCTCCTTCTGTTTTTCTTAGGAACTAGGAAATATGGCAGCAGAATCCTCTCCGTTGACGGTGAGGTGGCACATGCTCTGTAGCCCCTCTTCTGATGGAGGATCGCCTGAGAGTGGTCCCTGAAAAGGAGCCAGAAAGGGGGGTTGTGATGGGGAGGTGACAAACTTGATTGTGTAAGCTGGAATTAATTATTTCTAGAACTCCGTAATCCATTGTTATTGCTCTCCAGTTGTGAGTGAAGTGGGCAAGGCAGCCACCAAAATTTTGGAGCCAAGTTTAGGATGGCATCATAAAGGAACATGTTTCTTGAACATGCCATCAAAAGAAACTCCTAGACGACGGATGGAGTTGAACTGCTGCAGTAGATGTAGAGAAAGCTGTGTACTTGGGTCTTTGTACCCTCAAGACATTTGTGCAGTGGCTTGTAAGGTCAAGGATGATGGAACAGCTGAGAGGGTTGTCTTTGTCAGTACACCTGCTTGTAGCGTGTTTCCTCTTTGCAACTAGTGTATAAAAGCCCACTGAAGAACTTAGCTTCATCAAAGGGCAGATCCTCAATGGTATTCTGTATGTCCCTGGGGAATCCTTGAACCACATAATTGTGGTAGTTATCCCTCTTAAAACAGGGTCAGCAGCATCCATTGCAGCCTGATGGGATGTTTTAGCTGCCCTTATTATGAGGGCTTGGAATTGGGCCCTGTCCTCCTGGTGGATCTTGTCCTCGAAGTCCAAGGATTTGGAGTAATTGGTGAAATCATACTTTGCTAATGGGGCCTGGTCATTAGTAATTACAAATTGAAGGCTGGTAGAAGAAAATACCAGCGTTCAAGGCATTATCACCCCTGTCAGTGAGTGCTGTCTTAAGTGCTGTAGCCTAAACCTCTCAGGGGCTGCCTGCACCACCAGGGAATTGGAAGCTGGGTGTGTAAACAGGAACGCTGTTTACTAAAAGAATAACTGCTTAAGTGTAGACCAGTGGATACTACTTGCTAGAAATCTCCAGTCTCAGGCGCACAGAGAGCAAGCATACACTCGTGTAGAATACACATGGGGACTGGCACTTGAAAAACCATACTTGTCTGAACCAGTGAGGCTATTAGGATGAATAAACCTTTGTCTCTCCTGAACTCTGCTACTAGAGAGAGTGACAGGAAGACATACAGGAAGCTCTTATGAAGACACAGCACAAATGGCTGGCTGAATACAGACATTCAGTCTGGGCATGAGATATTGGAAGAATCTGTGTGGCCAAAGAATTCTGCAGAAAGCAGAAGCTGAAAGGACACATTGGAAAAATGTTTGCAGTGGTCAGGCAGCAGATTAGACACAATATCAAACCAAGATATAAGAGCAGCTGCAGACAATTGCTCTCACCTTGCAAAGTCCATATGCAAGCAGTGGCAGGCAGGAGCAGAAACATGGCTGCTGGAACACTGAAAGTTTAGCTGCACAGTATTTTAATTTTGGGGGTATAATGAGAAAGTTATCAGTGGTAATTTTGTCCTATAAATTCACTGAGTGAAATTCAGAAGCACCTAAGTCTCATTGACTCATAATGCGGCTGAGGCCTAAATCGCTTAGGCACTTTTGAAAATTTCACCCATTATGACTAGATGTTGGTGAAAACAAGCACAGAATGGAGTCAGAAATTATCATAATCACTGCTAACTGGTTTCCACTGAACATGTCCCATTCAGAGATGGCAAGCAATGATGGCAACCAAGACATTAAAAATGTTAGTAGCTGCTACGGTAGTCTATAAATGTCTTGAAATAGTAGGGTACACTAGTATTTGGAGGTACAAATCCAATTTTGATAGGATATTTGCTGGGGAAATGACTGTTGACTCCTCCCTTTTGGGGTACTGCTGTAATACAGCATTCTCCATGAAAATGGAATAGGAAAATTTATCCATGCCTTACCTGTAAATTTCCTTCCTTAGAGTAACAAAGTCCACAGATCCATGACATGCAGCCAAGAAGGCAGACCAAACATATCAATTGACTATCTTGGAAGTATAATATGCCAACTCACTAAAGAAGTGAAGGCAAGAACTGGTAACACTAGTGGATCATTTTCCCATCTGTCAAACATCTGGAAGAGTAAGACGATACATCTACACACTAAAATAAAGTTGTGCAATGCTATTGTTCTCCCAACACTACTGTATGCCTTGAAAATGTGATAGATGGTGGAGGTACACCAAAGGAAGCTGAATGTATTCCACCAGTATTAAGAAGAATCTTCGGGATTCACTGGAGAGATCATGTAACCAACATGGAAGTGTTGCACCACATGGGTCAGCAAACTGAGGATTCAAAAATTAGAGACAGCTTCGGCAATTAGATCAGGATACTCCATGGCAGAAGACCAAGCTATGGCTTAAATTAAATTCCATCTGGAGAGAAGAGAAAATGTGGAGGACAAAAGACTTACCTATCAGAGGATGATTGAAAATGATATTGCCATCATGGAGATAACTTACGATGGAGTCAAAATCTTGCTTCTGAGAGACAGCAGCAAGAAAAAGGGTTTGCCTCACATGCCACTAGGTGCAAGAGATTCCAAGTAAAGTAAATCTGTCAACCGGAGGTGGAGTGGTGATGGCTCCACCTCTTAGAAACCACTAGTTGAGATGCTTCCATAGCCTAAGAAGAGCTAAGTACTCTATATCAGATAGGAAAATTATGTATTAAGACTAAATAGAACAATTCTCCTGCTTATCCTTTACCAATTAACAGATCATTCAAGGTGGGTTGGATCTGTGAACCTCACTATTCCAAGAAAGGTAATGTTGAAGTAAGGCATGGATAATTTTTCCTGTTATTTCTAATGAGGTCCACAGATCCATGACATTGGGATTTTCATAGCAATGTCCCCTCAAGGGGAGGGGAAGGGGAGCAGGAAGTGACAGGGACACACATACAGTTATGTGCAGATGTGAAAGGGGATAACCCTCTCCTCAGTTACTGGGATTGGATGTCCACCTTGTAGAATATGAAGTGGTATGAACAGGTAGTGAGGGGGCTGCTTTACAGTTTTCCTCTTATGAAAGGCTTGATCTTTCTGACCACCAAGCTGCCACAGCTCTGTGGGAGTGAACACTGATATTGGAAGATGGAGTTATACTGTTTTTTACTTGCACATGTCTGAGATACAGTATCTTCGCTACTTGGAATTTAGAAACCATTTCTCAGTTTCTCCGGTTTTTCCTGAAGCAAGGAACTTTGTAATGGATAGTGACAGTTCTTAATCCAAGAATTGATGCTTAACTGACTTTCATAAAACTGTGGCTCTGCAACATCCTTACTGCTGGAGTTGTACAGTGTCTATGACTAACTCTAGATGAGACTTGGATACGGAGGTCTCACAAGGAAGGGGTAATCATAGACCCCTTCCTGTTGGAGAGCTGCTATTAACACTTCCAGCACTTTTGTAACACTTGTGATGCTGCTGCTAAATCAAAGGGCAAGGACCTGTACTATAGTGTTGTCTTCTGAGAGCAAAGCTTAGGAAGCATCTGCAAGACTGCTGAATTGGGGTGTGGAGAGCGCCATCTGTCACTGTGCAGAGCAACTGCACCTGTATTCGCCCTCTATGGTCCACCAAGGGCACCCACTCTTAGGCTTCTGGCTCCCCAGCTGTCACATCTCTTGGGCACAGACATTTGTCTCTCTCCCTCCCGACTGGGGTATTTCCAGGCTGCACAGCTCCCTATCTACACTGAGAACTTCCCAGCAAAGACTGCCTGAGGGGGCCTGCTTTGTGGTACATACTGTAATTGCCACAGTTAACTACCACACAGCTCTTTATAGGTAAGCACGTTTATTCTTAAGGTTAAAGTACTACAGAGAGAACATTTAAAAACATTGAAAGAACCTACACGCATGCTAATCCACCTGGATTTCAACAATTTCCACCCCACTATCAACCTCAG
Source organism: Gopherus evgoodei (assembly GCF_007399415.2). NCBI lineage: Eukaryota > Metazoa > Chordata > Testudines > Testudinidae > Gopherus > Gopherus evgoodei. The sequence goes on from NC_044322.1 coordinate 80,865,310, forward strand.
CCTGGACCAGTCCACACAAGAGCTCCACTTCCTGGACACTACAGTACAAATAGGTGATCGTCACATAAACACCACCCTATACCAGAAACGTACTGACCGCTATACTTACCTACATGCCTCCAGCTTCCATCCAGGACACATCACACGATCCATTGTCTACAGCCAAGCCCTAAGACACAACCACATTTGCTCCAATCCCTCAGACAGAGACAAACACTTACGGGATCTCTATCAAGCATTCTTAAAACTACGATACCCACCTGGGGAAGTGAGGAAACAGATCAATAGAGTGAGACGGGTACCCAGAAGTCACCTACTACAGGACAGGCCCAACAAGGAAAATAGCAGAACACCACTGACCATGACGTACAGCCCCCAGCTAAAACCTCTCCAGTGCATCAATAACGATCTACAATCTATCCTGAAAAACAATCCCTCACTGTCACAGGCCTTGGGAGGCAGGCCAATCCTCGCTTACAGACAGCCCCAGAACCTGAAGCAAATACTCACCAGCAACTACACACCACACTACAGAAGCACTAACCCAGGAACCAATCCCTGTAACAGACACCGTTTTCTTCTCTGTCCCCATATCTATTCTTGTGACACCATCATAGGACCCAACCACATCAACCACACCACCAGGGACTCATTCACCTGCACATCTACTAATGTGATATATGCCATCATGTGCCAGCAATGCTCCTCTGCCATGTACACTGGCCAGTCTCTACATAAAAGGATAAATGGACACAAATCAGACAACAAAAGCCAGGAGGACAACACCTCAATCTCCCTGAACATTTAATAACAGATTTAAAAGTAGCCATTCAAAAAAACTTCAAAAACAGACTTAAAAGAGAAATTGGAGAACTACAATTTATTTGCAAATTTAACTCCATCAATTTGGGTGTGAATAGGAACTGGGTGTGGCTGGCTCAGGGCCGGCGCTTCCATTTAGGTGACCTAGGCAGTCGCCTAGGGCGCCAGGGTTTGGGAGGGCGGCAGACTGCTCCGGTGGACCTCTCGCAGGCATGCCTGCAGACGGTCCGCTGGTCCCATGGCTCCGGTGGACCTCCCGCAGACACTCCTGCGGACGGTCCGCTGGTCCCGTGGAGCATCCGCAAACAGGCCTGTGGCAGGTCCACCGGAGCCGTGGGACTAGCGGACTGTCCGCAGGAACACCCGCAGGAGGTCCACCAGAGCCGCGGGACAGGCGAGCCAACCCTGCGCCTAGGGCGCCAAAAACCTTGGTGCCGCTCCTGGGCTGGCTCACTACAAAAGGAATTTCTCCTCTCTTCGTATTGACACTTCCTCATCAATTATTGGGAGTAGACCACATCCACCCTGACTGAACTGGCCTTCAATATTGGTTCTCCACTTGTAATGTAACTCCCTTCTCTTTATGTGCCAATATACACTTATGCCTGTATCTGTAATTTTCACTCCATGCATCTGAAAAGTTGGGGTTTTTTTTAACAATGGAAGCTTATGCCTGAATAAATCAGTTAGTCTTTAAGGTGCCAGTGGACTCGTTTTTATCTAGTTTGGGTCTTCAAAGAGAGTGCAAATAGATTTCCGACAATGGGTTTCCACTCAAGGTACAGCTTCAAAAGGATGGTCATTTGCATTCCACTCCTCACAAGCATTTTCTAGGAATCCTACTCAACTAACAGTTCTTTCTTGTCTTAGGCCCATTGTTTAAGAGTCCTTTGAAGGCATAACACTTACCATGGTTTACATTAGTCATACCATATTAGATACCACAAACATCTTCATTTTTAATACAAGAGCTCCTAAGATACATAACTTAATTCAGTAAGGTTTGTGCAAGATATTGCAGGAAATTGCCATCTGTCACAGCATCTTTCACATCTATTGATGTTATCCCATTCCCTCTGCTGATGGAAGCTACTCTGGATTTTGAGGTTTCCATCTTGAATTTTGATTTAACAGATCTGTTGGAATATTTGATGACAAGAACTGCTTTTTAGCCTTCTGACTTTTGGGGATGGTGGGGGAGAATAGGAACAATATGGAGTAAAGGCTCTGTTTTATCTGAAGAGGAGGAACAAGTTCTATTACTCCTATCACAGGAGATCTAGGATGGATCTTGGATAAGAGTGTCATGGCAAGTGTCTGCATGCCCTGACACCTCTTCTTCCTCTGGGAAAACCCATTAAGCAATTCATTTTTTTGAACAGGTTGAGAGGGGCCACACTTGCACTACCATCCACTAATGCTAGCACTATTTCTGAAAACCTACCAAGCACCTCAGGTGGCAGTTCTGTTTTGTTTATTTATTCATTCTGGTTGGCAAGATGGGAGAAGGAGGTTGAAGCAAGGCAAGGCAACCTGCAAGAGAAGCTGAGAGGAATAACCAAGACATCAAGGTCTGGTGACCTAGAGCAGCAGCTGTGAATGACAGACCAATAGTTAGGACTCGGCAGCCCACAGCAGCAGCTGAGGACAACAGCCCAATAATTCCTGTCTTTTAGGTAAGGCAGGAAAATCCCTATCACACTATTATAGACACTACACAGCTTTTTGAAGGCATCTGCAGACCTACAAATTGTAGTTTCAATACTAAGAATACTCAGTACACGCTTGCCTGAAACTCTGTCCTCTGTGAGTTTTATTTTTTAATATTTTACTATTTGCGTCTCGAGCTCTGATGTGGAGCGTTGGCCTTCCTTCCCTATGCAGAGAGAATTCCAGTTGTGTTTGCACACCTAAAGGAAACAGCAAATGTCTCTGACCTGATCTTTTCTGCATTGATTTCCCATGCTGCACTCTATGAGAGTGAGCAAGACAACCCAGTACTGGTAATTATCTCATGCTGCATTCAGCAAAGGTGAACAGGAAAACCAGGCACCAAGGATTATCTGCCCTGCTGCACTCTGCAGATTTATGCAGCTGAAGGCAGGGAAACAGATTTCACTGTCTCTCTCTGAGGGTATTCTACACTACAAAATTAGGTCGATTTTATAGAAGTCGATTATTAGAAATCAATTTTATACAGTTGATTGCGTATGTCCAAACTAAGCTCATTAAGTCGGCAGAGTACGTCCTCAATACTGTGGCTAGCATCAACTTACGGAGCGGTGCACTGTGGGTAGCTATCCCACAGTTCCCGCAGTCTCCACCGTCCATTGGAATTCTAGGTTAAGCTCCCAATGCCTGATGGGGCAAAAACATTGTCACGGGTGGTTTTGGGTACATGTCGTCAGTCGCCCCTTCCTCCATGAAAGCAACGACAGACAATTGTTTCACGCTTTTTTCCTGGGTTACCTGTGCAGCTGCCATACCATGGCAAGCATGGAGCCTGCTCAGCTCACGATCACCATGCTGTTGTGGGCAAGTCTACTGTGGGGGCTCCTGTGATCCAAGTAGCCAATGCAATCATTGACATTCTGTTATCAAGGGTAGTGACTCTGGGAAATGTGTGGGCCTTTTTAGATTTTAGGTGCATCATATTCCTGTCCTTTGTCGCTGGTGAAGAAGTCCTGCAGCCGTACATTCCAATCAGGTCGGTGCTGTAACACCCCATAGCACTTCTGTGGTTGACACATGTAACGCTCCAGGGCTCTTGCTCTTTTGCCTTGGCCAGGGTACCTTGCCTTACCCAGACCTCCAAGCATTCGACACAGAAGAACCTTCAGCAGCTGGCATCGCTACACAGCAGCAACTCCTTGCCTTCGGAGCAGACGGTGCAGTAAGACTGCTAACCGTCATCATCCACCACTTCCGCTGCAACTCTGCTCTTCTGCTCCCCAGCAATGAGCTCGGGGGATCTGTTCTGGTCCAAATGGTGCAGTAGGACTGCTAACTGTCATCATCCACCGCTTCCGCTGCAACTCTGCTCTCCTGCTCCCCAACGACAAGTTCGGGGGATCTGTTCTGATCCTCCTGGGTGCTGCTGGCAGCAGACGGTGTAGTAGGACTGGTAACCATCCTCAGATATGTAGCTTGGCTGGGAGTTCTGGGAACGTCTTCCCTGCCTGGCTCCTAGCAACCTCCAAAGCATGATGTACAGCTCCATCACTTTCCCTGCAACTCTGCTCTACAGCGACAAGCTCAGGAGATCTGTTCATGAAGCCTGGACAGTAGTAAGGAGCAGTTCAACTATAGGCTGAGCAAGTGCAGAATGGTGGTACAATGTGCCTTTGGACGTTTAAAAGCACGCTGGCACAGTTAGTCAGACCTCAGCACAATCAACATTCCCATTGTTATTGCTGCTTGCTGTGTGCTCCATAATATGTTAGAATACAGGGAAGATGTTTATGGTAGGTGGGAGGTTGAGACAAATCGCTTGGTGTCAGATTTTGAGCAGCCAGACACCAGGGCAATTAGAAGAGCACAGCAAGGCTCACTGCACATCAGAGAGGCTTTGAAAACCAGTTTCATGACTGGCCAGGCTTCCATGTGACAACTGCGTGTTTCTCCTTCACGCAAACCCACCACCTTTGTTGATTTTAATTCCCTCTAAGCCAACCACCGTCTCCCCTTTTGAAAGAAACTATTGTTTTGAAACCATGCATTCTTTCTTTATTAATTAAAAAAAATGACATAACAGAGAAGGTAGCCTGGGTGGGGTGGGAGAGGAAGGAAGGATAAGGACACATTGCTTATTGTAGCCACACTAAAAATCAAACTGTTTGAATGACAGCCTTCTGTTGCCTGGGCCATCCTCTGGAGTGGAGTGGCTGGGTGCCCGGAGCCTCCCTCCCCCTTGCGTTCTTGAGCATCTGGGTGAGGAGGCTATGGAACATGGGGAGGAGGGTAGGCAGTTATACAGTGGATGCAGCAGCGCAGGTCTGTGCTCTTGTTGGCTTTCCTGCAGCTCCAGATGCTTCATCAAGTTATTTTGCTCCCTCCAACAGATGCTTCATCATGTCCATTTGCTCCCCCATTAGCCTCAGCATCACATCCTGCCTCCACTGTTCGCGCTCACTTAATTCTTTCCTGGCCTCTGCCACTGAATGCCTCCATGTATTAAGCTGTGCTCTATCAGTGCGGGAGAACTGCATGAGCTCAGAAAACATGTCATCATGAGTGGTGGTTTTTTTTTGCCTTCTAATCTGGGATAACCTCAGGGATAGAGATGATGGGGGAGCGTAGAAACATTCTATGCTCTACGATTCTGGGGGGACTGCATGGTCACCTGTGCTGCTGAGTTCACCATGCTGACCAAAGTTCCCAGGGCTTTTCCTCAGGCCAATTCTAGTTTTTTTTGCCTCCCCAAGCAAAAAAAATTTTGATTGCCCCCACCCCAGCCCTGGGCTCCCCACTGCACCCCGCTGCCATCCCAGCCTTGGGCTCTCCCCCCCACCAACACCCCCTGCCACCTCAGCCCTGGGCTCCCCTACTCCCCCACCCCCCGGCTGCCCCAGCCCTGGGCTCTCCCCCACACACACCTGCACCCTCCTGCTGTCTCAGCTCTGGGTCACTGGTAACTTGCTCCCAGGGCAGGTCATTCAGCAGGAATTTTGGATGTGCACAGAACAAGATAGGATTGGTTCCCATATGGTTACAGAACTGCAGTAAAGTGGAATAATTTTCAGCTTATGTGACTGGAGGATATCTGGATGCATATTATAAGACTGTCCTCTAGAAATGAGGAAAAGTTGATGCGACTTTATTATTCTTTTGTTCCACTCTGTTTCTGTGGGAAATTTGCCAATGCAATATCACTGTCTTCCTTTTAAACAAATAAAACTCAAAAGTCAATGTCTATTGAAAATAGCAATTCCAATCCTAAGAACCACTGGGAAGCATTTCTTGCTCAATTTTGTCCTACTTTTTCTACAGCAAATTACAGTGGATCAGTGGATTTGATTTGGAAGAAATGAAGTAACAGCTGCCCAAATTGAGTTTGAGCACTCCTGAATTTTGATGTGTTCAAATCTGGAAGGCAAATGCTAGATTCCCTGTCTGAATATTAGCTAAATCTGGAAAGGAAGTGTCAATTTCTGCTTCCATGGCTCAGAAGTGGAAATCCTCTTACGTGCTTGGTACTGTATCTAAAGCTGCCCAGGTCCAGTAGAGTCTCCCTTCCCTTAGTTTTCATTTTAAATTCTAGTGGGATCCACACACTTCCCTTGCTAGGCTTCAGATAGAGAGGGGTACTGTCCATTTAGTCCACCCAATTCCTTCTTTGGGGCTTGCCAGGTGAGGTTACACCAGTATCCCAAATCCAGTCTGGGGATGTGTTCTGAAGGGGATATCTGGACCAAAACCTACTCCTTGGGCACACTAGTTCCCCATTCACAGTGCTACCCTGCTCTAGCAGTGAGCTTTCCATTCATAGCAAGCTGCTGCATGAGGTTTCAGCTACCCTAACTCCCTCCTCATCCCTTTCCTGTTGATAGTGGCCAAAGGAATGCTGGGAAATGTTCTTTCCTTGCTCCAGGGCTGGCTCTATAGGCAGGGAGCTAACCAAGGAACTACAGCTCCTAGGGCCCCCTGCTGGCTCTCAGCTCGCAGGCTGGCTGGCTGCCACCCCTGCAAATGGGCTGCCCAAGCACCTGCTTGCTTTGCTGGTGCCTAGAGCCTCCCATGCTTTCCCTGCGTACCTGGCTAGTGCATAGGCATTCAAAGTGCTGTCCAGAGCAGTCACAATGGAAAACTCTGGGATAGCTCCCAGAGGCCAATACTGTCCATTTGCGTCCACACTACCCCAAATTTGACCCAACAAAGTCGATTTTAGCGCTACTCCCTTTGCCGGGGAGGAATACAGAAGTCAATTTTAAGAGCCCTTTAGGTCGATGGAACAAGGTTGGTTGTGTGGACGCATTCATTTTTAAATCAACCTAACGTGGCTAAATTTGACCTAACCCCGTAGTGCAGACCAGGCCTTAGAGCACCTCCTAGAGGAATCCCCTGCATCACACTCTTCAAAAACTATTTTTTTTTAATGCATTAAACTGTGGTGACTAGAGGGGTCTGAACATCTGTGAGACACCTCTCCCTTCTTCTTAATCCTCATCTTCCTGAGATTGGGAGAGAGAAATTTTAGACTGAAGACCTTCTGCAGATTTGGGGGGGGGGAGGAAGAGAAATCTTGTAGTTATTCTTTTGGGAAGCTTTCTTGCTCTGAGAAAGAGGGTATTCAGAGTGGAGTTTGTACTGGACTAGACTCCAGAAGGGGGCTTTCTAGGGATTTCTGTTTACGAGATTCTTGGATGTGACCTGGAGATACTCTGATTCCACTCCAAGGGCACCAGGCTTCAAGTCTGCAGGTTCAAAGAGAGTCCTGGGCATGCTTGCTGCAATGGGAGGCAACAATGGGTTGATATTGCTGGCAGGAAGTAGCACTGAGCCTCTGCAGAGCTCGATAGGGGTGGACAGAGTTTGGGCCTGAGAGCCCCTTACCAGTCTCACCTTGCTCTGTCTCTGGAGCCCTGTCAGTAGCTCCAGGCTGTCACAGCAGGTGTGGGGAGGAGCTGAGCAGCCACTCTGTGGTCAGCAGTCATGGCTGACAGCACATGTCCCAGTGGCTGGGCAGGAAGCTTCCCCGGCCCTTTGATACTGTATTTGCTGCTGAGACTATGCTAATACTTCCTGGGAGCTATCCTGCTCAGGCAGGGAGGCCACAGGAAACACTGCCTTGCCTGAGCAGTTGAGAGAGGCCTAGTTCTTTACAGATCAGGCTTTGATCTCTATGCAGACACTTAATCAGCAGGGGAGGTGCAAGAGACAGTGTCTTGTTTTTCCTCTCAACCTTCTCTGCCATGCTACATTCCCATTGATGAGACAGGGACACAGAGTCCTGATGACTATGAGGTGAAAGGGAATCCTCTCTGCTGATAAAGGCAGACCCTGACAGCCTAGAGATTAAACTTGTTTTTAACTCTTCCCTGAAATTTGCTCTGCAGCTGGAGAGGCTGACAAAATCTGGCAGTTCCTTGGTGGTGCAGTCACACCTCATCTGCTTCTGATAGACAGGTCTGGATTGCCTCCAAGGCTACATAGAGAAGTACCCAGTGTCATGGAGACAACTTTGGCATTTGAGTATCTAGAAGTATTTGCCCACGGGCTTTGGGAACTTTTATACACATTATAAGGGAACTCTGAGCTCTCCATTAGGTCCAAACCATAAATGGACCAAAAAGAAACCAGTGGGAGAAGATCAGGAAGCCTGGTCATGACCACCAAAACTACTGGATCTTAAGTGATTTCTCAGATGTAAAGTTTTAGCTTCTGATTATCTTTTCACATGAATCTTATTTCCCCCTTATTCTCTAATTTTTCCTGTCTACAGACAGAATTTCCAATTTCCTATTTCCCATTTTCATTCTGTGAATGTGTCAGGGCTGTCCTAAGAGCAGAATTAATTTGAACAAGTCATTAAAGTCAGTATTTAACTGGCTTTTTCCCCACAAAGCATATTTGGTGTCTTTGGGTGATTAAAAGAAACTATTAGAAATTTTCATGCAAATCAAAAAAGGATTTTTCCAAAATTCAAGTTAATTATAGTCAAATACTTGAACTTTATTTTTTATGTATTTAAACTTCACAGAAATTTTTTTTTTAAACTTACAACTAGGCTAAGTCCCTTGCAAAATCACTAAATCCATAATCATTTTTACCACCACACATTAGCCCTTTAATAATTGGCAAGTCCCATGCTCAACTCAATAGAGACTCACATTTGATTGAGAGAAAGGAAAGAGGTGGCAAAACGTCTGTTTCTCAACCAGCTGGATGTTGCAGGTCTGAGGGAGGAGGGAAGCCACAGCAGAGAAGAAAAACAAAGAATGGAAGAACAAATCCAGAGAGTTGCAAGTTTTGCTGTTCAACGCAGAAAGACTGGGACTGAAGGCAACAAGATACCTCTTGAGTGACATGCATGAAGAGAGGAATTTGCCTAACCAACCTTCCAAAACAAAAAAGGCCAGGGATCCCAGTAGTGTGTTCAGAATGGCAGCTAGCAACTTCCTGAAAATAATTTGAGACAAACCAGCATGCTGCTATGAAAGGGTCTGCACTAACCACACATGAATTCTTTCAAAAACTATTAAGTTTGATGGTGGTGCACAGAAATAATCTAGTGGAAAAATTTTAAGGCGCTATAAGCACCTAGTATGTGTTACTTCAGGATGACTCCTGAGAGCAATTCACAAGCTTTTACATTTATATTTTTAAGGAGGTCATAAAATGTGAACTTTAGTAACTGTTACAGCCAATCAAACTGCTATCAAACCTGGCTCAGACTACGGTAACACCAGTAATTATCTACTAGAATTACTTTGAAAAGCTTATCTACACCTAGCACTTCTCTCCAAGTCCTTTTATTTCTCTAAGATAACAAGCAGACCTTGTAAAACTCAGTATATAGTTCAGTGGTTTGGGGGGCAGCAGCGGAGAGAAGAGGAAGAGAAGGGGAGAAAAAAGGAAGACAAACCTGAAGGCAAGGAACTGTACTAGTAATAAAAAATGTCTTGAAAGATGTAGTGACAAACCGAAGACATATGTGGACAAACTATATGGGGACACAGTTATACTTCAAAAATATACAGTGGAAATAGTTGAATAGCTTTTAAATATTTCTTTAATATAAAAAGTAACAAATATCCCAATATAAAAATAAAGTGAGCCAAGCATTTTTGCAGAAAGTTGTTAATACAAGGTTGAAAATACTAATGTATAAGTAAATCATATTATAGTAACAAAATGCAATGGTGATTTCTTATGTAAATTACATTTTGGGATAAAAATGTTACCTCTCATTTTATCATGTTTAAGATTCTGTTGACTATAGCTTCTTACACGAAAATTGTTTTTCAGTAATTCAGAGCAGGCAACAAATCTCTTCCTACCACTAAGTCTGGTAATCAACCAAAGTGGCCAGCTTCCCATCACCTTCATCACAAAAGACAGAAATCAGCACCACATCTGCTGCTCTGATCTCTTTCACCCCACTTTATTTTTAGAAAAAATAGTAGCACAAATTTCTTCTATTAGTAAAAAAACAAGCATAAATACATAACATGAGGCTCAGATTCTAAAAACTGGGAAATCCAAATTTCAAGGCAAAAAAGTGCCACTTCTAGGTTATCAGATTTAAAAATCCATGCAGGTGGGCTTTATCAATTGACAAAAGTGAAATTTTATGAGATGAAAAGCAGCAAAGATTCAGTAGTTCATAGCCCTGTGCTCAGGTTCCTTTACGGCAGAAAGACACTCGTCAAGAATTTATTTAGCATTTTAATGCAAATTTTAATTTTTCAGAAATGAGATGAATTACTCTCTCCGGAGACGGCAGTACCAGCCTCCTTCTCTCCATATAAATCTCTCTTACCAACTTTGAAAGACTACCAGCATATCTAAAGACTAGGCTCAGAATCCATATTAACTTAATCCTTGGCCTGCTTACTGATACTGCCAACAAGAATCTCAATTGTGTTTAAGATCACAGTAAAAGTATGGCATAATATTGCTTTGGTCAGTGATTCTCAACTTTTTTCATATTGTAATCCTATATCAAAGGAGGAAAAAGGCTTCTGTCCATTTAGCCATAGAAAAAAAGATGGTCATGACCCCTATGGACCTATTCTCATGGCCTCCAGGCTGAGAACCCATGGCCCTGGGCACCAGATCCATACAGTAAGTTATCAGGTCAGCAGACAGTCTCACTGAGCACAGAATTTTGGCACTGTGCTACCTTGATTTTTTCCTGATCTGGCAAAAATTAAGGCTGCAAGATTTAAAGTACGACTCAACAATCTCCTCAACTGTATGTGCATGAGCAATTTATTCCCAAGATCCTCAAGACTGCAACTACTGAACCATGAAGAGTCTAACCTTTGTCTGTGGAAGATTGTACAAGAAGTTATTTACATTGCATGAAAGAGGATCTTAAGCAGGAACACAAACACTATCATAAGGAATCCCAGACGTGAGAGTTAAAATGGCAAAGACCATAAGATCACAAAAATGGGAAAAAAAAATATTGAGAAACTAATGAATTGACCTCAGAGAATTCCAGCTGCATTGCATACGATTAATTTTATCATCTATGATGGGTCTTTGGGAGCAACTAGGGCAAGGTAAAAAACTCAATACATATCATTGTAGTGAACAGAAATGCTTTATAAACAGAAATAAGAATTACATGGGACGCTCCTTATTCTGCCTTCAAAGAGCTACATCATTTTTGTCTATTAAGTTCTCAAGAGAGCAAAGATTATACATTAAACATTAAAGCAAAGGACACACGAGTGTATATATGAACACAAGATATCAGAGAAGTTTAGAAATAAAAATAGCTAAGAAATCTGTCGAAGTTTAAATTTTATATGGTTGAGTAGCTTTTGCCTTGCATCATGGAAGCTGCCATCTCACAGAAGAGAGAGAAAAGTGGGCCATGGCTTTTTGCCTCTGTGGCCTCCCTTCTGATAGGTCTATTCATATCCCTATTTTCTATCCAGTTACATTCCACACATTCATCTCTTTGCTACCCAAATGGAGATAACTTTTTGCAGCACAAACTTTATTAGTAGTAGTAACATACTACTGAGGCACCCAAATACTGTGCTGGATGCTGTAAAAAAGAGATAAAACATACTGAAAGTGTCTTACAATATAAACTAGAACACCAGATGATTTTATCCCTGTATTTTGGTAAATGAGGTAAGTGGGGAAGAGGAGATTCTGTTTCACTAATGATGGATACGGCAGGAAAGGTGGCTGACAGGGGCTGGGTACTTCTACCACATCTAACACTGCTGTGATCACAGTAGTCTGACTAGTTTGAAAACATTAACTAGTAGCTCAGAGATTCCTTCAGGGAAGTTAAATTGTGGAAAAAACTCCTCAGTCCTGTTTATATTACAGCTTCTAACCCTACTATCACTGGTGCAGTTGCACTGGTGGTGTATTATGCATTCATTGTTTGCTGTTTACTGCCAGAAAGGGCACTGCGTTTATAGAAGTTTACTGAAGCTGAGCGAAGCCTGGGGGACATATATTCCACAAATGGAGAAACGCAGAGGCCACGTTGAAAAACTGCTAATGCTTAATGAATGTGTACAACAAGCTCCACATGCCTGATTTATTTGGATCAAGAGAAATATCACCTTGGTGATACATTAACAATTTCAAGTCCAACAGCAAGAGGTAAGAAAACAGGAACTGAAAGGTGAGATCAGTCATGACTCCTTTAAAGACAGTCTCTGTGCTGTCGATCTAAAACAGGTTTTCAAAGGTTCCGAGTTCATGTTGCATGGTACATATTTGGAACTCCAAGCGTAAAGATCAGTGGAGAGCCAGGTTACATAGAACAGCAACATCTCAATGACTTTATGTCATGTTACCGCATAATGCAACACTAATAGAAGTGTAACTAGAGTTAAGGAATGGTTACTTAGTGTAATTGTGGTTTCCTCTCTATGACCTCTGTTCATCTGATGCTAACTGATCTTCCAGAGCCTGAATGCAGAGTCCTTAGGCTTACTGGTGGTAGAGGTACTTGAGAAACCTTCAGACTTGTGGGTACGGAGTCAGAGACCAGTGGGTGCTGAGGTGGTAGATCTGGCCTGAGACTGTCTCTTTGTGGCAAATTCTCTACCCAAGAGATCTGAAGTCCACTTCCCAGAGTATTTTTGAGAGGATTCCAGTGATTTCATCTTTTAATCTCTAGACAAATGTTGTGCCAAGGAACCTGACATGGTGGACCTAATCAGGGGTCGTTGTGCAGGAGGGAAGTCTCAATGTAATCTCAACTTGGCCGCTGCTCAAACTCTGTCTCAGGCTAAGGCCGTTGAGGACCTGACAGTGATTCATCCATGAAACGCTATATAGCCCTGGTGAAGGGCACGAGATGGGGAGAGCGCATGCGTGGGCCAAATGGACAGTGCTACCTAAAATCTCTGATCTGAGGAGCATAGGATGCAAACACACCTAGAGTGGGGCACTCATAGGGACACTACTTGAATAATCAAAGCAACAGTAAGTAACCATGGTTTCTTCTTTTTCAAGTAGATGCAACCATGTATTCCAAGTAGGTGACGCATAGGTGGTACCCACCCCAGGAAGCAGGGCTTAGAGTCTAAACAAGGATTGGAAGACCATTCTACCAAAATTTGCATCTGCTCTGGCAGATATAGTAATGGCATAGTGGTTCGTAACGTATGTATGGACGGCCACGTAGCAGCCCTGCAAATGTCCAACATTGAGACGCCACTGAAGAATGCTATTAACATTGCTTGCATTCTTACAGAATGGAGTTTGCACCTGCTGAGGTGTAGCCAAAGTGATTTTATATGTAATCCTGATACAGAATGTTATCCATTTAGAGATCTGAGAAGAGACCAACTGAGCCTTCATACAATCTGCATATGACACAAACAGGCAAGGCAAAGCATGCGACAGTTTAGTCCTGCCCAGATAAAAGGCTAGACATCAACCATGCCTCAACTGCCTCAATCATGCCAGGGCAACGACAAGGAGCTCAGCCAGATCCACCCCATCTTAACAACTTGTGGGACGATAGGGTTTGGGGGGGGAAGCATACAGGACAGTCAACTACCAACTAAGGTGGAAAGTGACAGATGGCCCCCACCCCAAGAGCAGAACAGATGACATTTCCTGCTGTTCCTTGGAACAAACTGGTCGATCATCGGAATACCCCAAGATGACCCAGGGGACACTTGGCTTCAGAGACCACTTATGACTCGGGAAAAAGTTCTTTCTGAGATGGTCCATAAGATGATTCTAGACCCCAACCAAGTGATCAGTTATCACAGCGGTGCTTTCCTCGACATAGAACTGTCACAACCTGATTGCCTCTTGGCAGAGCAACCTGTAGTATGCTCCCCTTTGCCTATTCATAATACATCATGGTGATATTGATTGTAAGTATGTGAACCACTGAGCCCAATATGGTCCAGAGAAATGTGACAGGCATTGTGGATGCCCTGAATCTCCAGCATGTTGACATGCAGTGAGGCCTCCTGTTCTGACCATGACCCTGAACTTTCAGCAACCCCCCATGTACTCTCCAACCCATCAAGGAGGCATTGATGACAACAGACCTGGTTGGTAAGGGCTGGATGAAAATAGGTGTCCTGAAGGCCCAGAAAAGCAAAAGTCATTCTGAGGTGGGCAGGACAGTCAATAGTGTGACCATTCAGAATCTGATGTATCTGATACATCTGTTGAGGCCATGAAGGTCAAGAATTGATCTTACTCCTCCTTTGGATTTGGACACCAGAAAATACCAGGAATAGAAGCCCTGACCCTGGTGTTCCAGCAGAACCTCCTCCACTGCTCCCAAAGCCAGTAGAGAGCAGACCTGCTTGAGGAGAAGTATCTTATGAGAGGGGGCCCTGAAGAGGGACAGGGAGGGAAGGAAAGGAACTGGATGGCATAGCCCAATCTGATGGTATTTAGGACCCAGCTGTCCGGGATGATTGAGACACAAGCACTGTGAAAGCAGGCAAGCCAGCCTGTCCCCAAACGGAGGGGATGGGGAAAAGGGAGCCATGACTAGACCACTGCTCTGGATCAGGGAATCAAAATGGGCACCCGGTGGGAAAGCATGTCAACTGGCCAAACCCTGTACCCAAATGCCTCTTTAGCTGCGACCTATGCACCTTTCTAGGATAGTTCAATTGTCTTGGGGGAGTGAAAGACTGCCCAAATGTACACTGCAGACCATAATGCTGCTCATCACTACAGTGGCACCTCTGCACTCCCGGCATGGACGCGTCCAAGGACTGTAGGGTAGCCCTAGAATCCCTGAAGCAATGCAGAATCTCATCTATCTTGTCAAAAAAATGCGCTCTGACATCAAAGGGCAAATCCTATCTATCTTGCTGCACATCGGGAGCAATGCTCAAATTCTGCAGCCAGGGTGCCCTTCTCTTGGTCACTGCTGAGGCCATCATTCTGGCCGAAGTATACATGGTGTCCAGCGTGGACTGCAATGACGTTAGCCACCAAGCAGCCACTGGCGATAAACGCCTGATATTCCTCCCTCAAGGCTTTCGGCAGCTGGTCTGCAAAGTTAGACACTGCTGTCCAGTTCACAAAGTTGTATTTGGATAGCAATGCCTGGTTATTTACAATCTGCACCTGAAAAGAGGAAGAGGTGTACATCTTCTAACTGATCAGGTTTCATCTGTTTAGAGGCTTTATACTTACGAATAGTTAAATTTTCATTGCTGGGATCTATTGTTCATCATTGTTACAACCAAGGAATCTGGTGTTGGGTGCACCAGAACCAAGTAGTGTTTCTCCAACTGCTTTACAGTAGATGGTACTGAAGCCAGCGTGCTCAAGAGAACCTTAGCAGGCTCTAGGAGCATATTGTTAATAGGGAGGATGACTCTCCTGGACAGATAGCTGTAGGATATTCAATAATGTATGGGTATTCTCCTGCAGGAATTCCACTTGAATACTCAGCGAAGCAGTCACATGCTGCAAATGGTCTTCATATGCCTTGAAATCCTCCTGTACTGAAGGAGAGGAATAGCCAGGCATTGAAGAATTTTCTAGGGATGAAGACAAAGCGGTAACTGTGCCAGAGCTGGATCCTGGTCCAGGACTGACAGATCAGGACAGGAAGACTCTGAAGATTCTACAAGGGAAGGTTCACCAGTTCTTGGGCCTGCAGCAAATTGACAGACACTGCCACAGATCTACTCTGAGATCCCGCCTAAGAGCAAGCTGAGGAGTGGGACTTCCATGACCGAAGAGCGTCCCCTAGATGCCACGGAAATCACTAGAATGGATAGGGCATTAGTGGCCATTAGGCACTGGGCCAGGGACCCTTGCCCGGAATGCTAGATGACTGCCAGTGCTGGTACTCACAGAGCTCCAGGAATAGCCCTCAATGCGAGTCAGGTGATGAGAGAGCAGGAGGAGGAAGATTCTAACCTGGACACAAGGAGCCCCATGCTTCAGGGGATAAAAGATGGAGCCAGCTTTGAGGCTATGAGCAACTGTTCTGCCTCATCCATAGCCTAGAATGGAGAGAACTGGCACTGATGGTGGAACCGGTACTGCCAGCACCAAGAACACGTCCATTGTTTTTGCTGCCAGAAACAGTTGACTCCGAAATCAGCAGTGGTACTGACGTGACTGTTGATGTCAAAATGGAGACAGGTGAGTGCTGTCACAGTAACATCAGCAGCACAAAGAGCAGGGTGCTAGGAAGTTCCCAGTGCTAAGGTGGTCCCTTGGGCCTGGCATCGGCACCACTTTGACTGACTGGAAAGGAAACACTAGTGTGCAGTGCCGACAGACCCACTGGTTCAGCAGTCCATCGAGACAATGGCACTACAAACGACACTGCCCTGGAAAAGTCCTGGACCCAGGGAGGGGTCAGGACAGAAAAGCAGGTCCATTGCCTCCTGATACACTACTGGCACAGAAATAGCCAGTGCTGGCATCACCCTCATTGGTACTGGACTCGACGGACACCCCAGGGCCATAACCAGAATCGACAAAACGAGGTCTTGCCCCCTCCCATCCCCCCAGTACTGGGGCAGTGGTTAACAGGACCTGCTCCAGCCTGTGTGTCAGCATTCACATTGTTCCATTCTACACTCCTTCTGGAGGAGGCAGACAAGTCCCCACACAATCTGGGTGGCCTCAGTTGGTCTTATGAAACTTTTTCCTTGACACACGCAACAGGGAATGACTCCATCTCTTCGGAGAGTTGCTGGATCCAGAGCACAAAACAGCAGCACTCCCAGAACTTGAGGGTGACCTCCAGTCCTATGCAGGTGCCAAAACAGACAGCATGGCCTGTTCAAGAAGGTGCTACTTTAGATGGAAGATTCCTCACTACCTGAATCCATTTCATGAACAATTTGCAAATCCAACACTGCTCTTGATGTGGGGATTGTTATTGGGGATCACTCCTCTACATGACAGACAATATTTAAACCCTGGTGGAGGCATCACCAGGGAAATACTTAGACTAAATTTAACTAATACTATACTAATGAACTATATACAGTTCAAAAAAAGGCACTAAGGAATAGAGATTGGGAGGTTAGGAACTATAGAGAGCTCCAACTCCAGGCATGAGTGGGTAAGGAACTGAGGGGAGGTCAAGGTGGCACCACCTCATATAGCCAGAGGAGGGTATATGAGCATGATGCATAAGCACTACCTCTTAAAGGTACTGCTAAGCAAACTCCTCCAGCTCTGGTGCACTGGGCACGCACACCCCTAAGTGGAATTCAAGGCTGCATCTACTCAAAAAATGGGTATTTTATACCTGAAAATTTGGTTCCTGTAAATTGCTTTGTACCAGTCCCAGCATGTAGGGTTCCTGAAACCAGGTGGAGCTAGAGAATAAACCAAAGCATTAGAAATATCAGTCTGCCACAAAACTGAGATCACGTTGATGGAAATTTCCCTCATACCTATATTAGTAGCCTGGCTTCTTGTTTCTTCTGTGTGGTTTATAAAAACACTTTTCACAAAGCAATCACCGTATATGTGACCTCTCAGTGCTCATCCTCAAAATAAACCTGCACACCTTCAAAAGATGAGCCAGGGAGCCTAAATTCATAACTTTGCTAGCCATTAAAAATCATAGACTGAATAAAAATGCTGGATTTATGGTTTATTACAATCTATAATCTCCCTTCCCAGCCTTCCTCGCATCCTTTATCTCCTTTCTCCCCTCTGACTGGAGAGATGTTAACTGGCCACTTCACCTGGAATGATCCCTTGAAATGTGCGTTAACTACTTACGCTGAACAATCTGTTCCACCTTATATTAGCTGTGGTTCAGAGCACATTCCCCAGAGCTGATGAAGAGCTCTGTGTAAACTCAAAAGCTTGTCTCTCTCACCAACAGAAGTTGGTCCAATTAAAGATATTACCTCATCCACTTTGATTCTCTAATATCCTGAGACCAACATGGCTACAACAAAACTGCACATACAGACAGATTGTACTTCTGGTTGGGATGTGACTTTTAGTTCTGCACTCACTGCATATGTACCTAATTCCAGGGCTGGCTTACAGCAGACTAAATAATTACTTTACAAAAAGCCTTGACTAACTGGAGACAATTGCCTAACCTATTAACTTACTGCA
The DNA here is from genome assembly GCF_007399415.2 of Gopherus evgoodei. NCBI lineage: Eukaryota > Metazoa > Chordata > Testudines > Testudinidae > Gopherus > Gopherus evgoodei. The sequence continues at coordinate 80,883,373 of NC_044322.1, forward strand.
GTTTTCATCATGGTCTCTTCAGAAAAATACAATAAATTCATTTATAAAAAGGAAGAGGGCAGGGAGTAGGAAGGGGGGAGGGTAGAATAGGCATCCTGCAAGATGGGAATGCTTCTCAATCTTATCCAGATTTAAATGTGTAGGGCCACATTTCATCATTGGTGTTTAAATACAAGCAGGTGTAACCAGTGTCCAGTCACAAAAATAGAATTTCTGTTGCCCTGGTAGCGATGGATACTATCTTCTGCAAGAATTGCAAATATTTGTATGAGCAGGAAAAGCTTGAAATGGCAGTACATTACTTCCAATTTTTGGCAGTTTTTCTTGTGTACCCATAGTGCCCTCTAGCATTCAAATGAGAAAACACTGCCTTATCTGAGCCTAAAAAAAAAAAGTTGCGCAACCTCAGAGGAAGGAGACTTCAAAATGCTTTGAAAGGACATTCTTCCCATGTTAAAAACAGGATGCTGTAATGGAAACAATACTTTCCCAGTTTTTATATAGTACTGTCGCACAGAACTTAGAAGCTCTGCAGGATGAATTCTTGTGCCTTTAAGTCATTTCAGCACTTTTCTATATCCCACCTATAGCAAATGTGAATTAAGATGATGCATTCTCTTGGCATGAGAATATGGACGTTTACATGCAATCTGAATGGACTGCATATTAACATACATATTTGTCAAACGTCTTCTATTTCCACACACAGAAAACAGAATTTGGCTCAAATATTTTTTATTAAACAGAAGTCTATATAAATTGAAGAATAATTTGTGGTCTTTAGTGAGATAAGACAAGTTTCATAGATTGTAGAGAGCAAATTGTTGTATAGAGAGAAGGCTTAGTTTGCCTCAGAGAAAAGCAACCTTCCATCTAGCTGAAGACCATTAGGAAAACATTTTGGAGAAATCTGATAGTACTTCCCCTTCTTCCTTTACAGTTAGAAGGGCACCATGGAAGCCTATGAAAAGCATGATTCACCATTTATTGATAAAACAGAGGAACTGCTTTGATGCCCATCCAAGACCAGAAAAGAACCAGCTTCCAAATGACTGAAGTGGATTTCACATCTAATGTTCAAAGTGAGCTGTTAAAGATATTCCTACCATTGCTCATCAAGAGGGGTTATATCTCTAGCTTAATATCCCCCTTTTTCTTAACAGATTTGGTGATATAAACAGATCTGCTTTTTATAAGAAAATAAATTGTTGACAAGCTTCCAACAAAAATTCACATGCCAGTCAGCACCTACAACAGACGGGTGTTCTGAGAATTAGTCTTTGTAAAATGTATTGAATAAATGAAGTAAGTATTATTAATGGCTTCATGAGAAACATTTTTCCAATATATATCGCAAAAAGGCTGAAGTATGAGGGAAACTGCTGCAATAGATACATGATTTCTATTTTAAGAAGGAAGTCTTAAGAATGACTTCCTCAATTGTATGTCTCTCCAGCTGCTGATAGGAAAGGGTAATATACTGTTCACACACCTGTGCAGCTAACATTGCAGGATGTAATCTTGCACAAACTTGGTCAGAGAAAGGCAAAAAGCTGAATTACTCTACTGGCGTACAGTGGAGGTCAGGAACACATGACCACATCAGTAACACAGTAATACAGGATCAGGTAATACGCAGTTCCAAAGACATCAATAGGCTCTCAGCATTACAAGCCCACTGGAAAAACGAAATCCTGACTCATCTGGACAAAGAAAAGAAAAAAAATGCAATATTAACATTCAAATAATTTCTGATTATCTAATAACAATGCTAAAAGCTCAGACCGCATGAATTTAAAAGCAATTATCTACTGGGGAAAATATACAAAGATAAATGATTTGCAAAATGTTTGCTTGACAACTGATCTATAAAACTTATACAGAACCAATAAACATAGTATCCGGGCAGCAATCCTGCTGAACATATTAAAAACCCTATGAAGATACATGCATAAGCTCTACCAGGGGTTCATAATGCTTAAAGAGCTAATTTCCAAGAATCAGATAATCTGATTTTTCAAAGAAAAGCTAGTAAACCATATTCATCGAGAAATTTCTTCTGAAGAATTTCTAGGAGAAATCTTTTTTGTCTTAATAAAATAGCTGCATGTGAAGATGATAATGGGAATGCTACTGCAGCAGCACACTTACTGTAAAAATCAACACCATTCCAACTCAAGAAACGAAAGGCTAAATATTAACCAAAATCAAGGTAATGATCTCTTATCTCTAAATTAACTCCAGTATTTTCTAAAGAAACTTCAAATTCTTGTGCTATTTATTTCATTTGTTTTAAACACGGTAATTTAACTGGTTAACAAGAGTAACATAGGATCTGCAGTATTCGGTTACATCTAATATGCTACCTTCTCCAGTGGCCAGCAGCTGATGGTGGAAGGTGAAAAAAAATCAATGTACCTGGACAAATCTGTAATACAGCAAATGAGATGTACTGATGAAAAAACTTATGCCAGTTCCTGTGATCACTTTGTAGCCAAAAAAATACCAGTAGAAAATCCGAAAATCCCAGTCAATGATATCAAGTGAGCTCATTATAAAGAAAAAGGCAAATTAACAACAGGTTTGGGAATAATTTTTATTAGATCCTCAGTGGGATTAGAAGGCTCAGGGAACTGGTAATAAACTGTGACATTTCATTTCCAGGTCACTGATTCACATGAGGGGCATATCAGTGGAGGATGAAAATTCTTTGTATCTGATGGCGTTTGGATGTGCTTTGCCTAGTGGACAAATATCCATGTTACAAAACCAACATCACAACTGACTAGAGGAGCATTATTGTTTGCAATCAGAGCAAAGATGTGAAAAGCCAATCTATGAAGATTAAGCTACCACTTCATCTCTCTAAGAGTGGGTGCTTCACAACAGGGGTAAGATATATTGGCAGATCTGTACAAGGAGGCTTCCTCTGATGTTGCTCATGATGTACACACAAGATCTTAGAGGACAAAGATGTTCATTAAAGTTTAAAATGTTTAAATACTGAAAAGATTTCAAAATGTCATTCTTCAACATAAAAAACGGTTACCTACCTTTTCGTAGCTGTTGTTCTTCGAGATGTGTTGTTCACATCCATTACACATTAGGTGTGCACGCGCTGCATGCATGGACGTCGGAAACTTTTCCCCTTAGCGGCTCCCGTAGGGCTGGCAGGGGGGCCCCGCCAGAGTGGCACCTCGCTCTGGTGCATATATACCCCTGCCCGCCTGACCCTCCCTCAGTTCCTTCTCGCCGGAGACTCTGACAGAGGGGAAGGAGAGTGGGAAGTGTAATGGACGTGAACAACACATCTCGAAGAACAACAGTTATGAAAAGGTAGGCAACCATCTTTTCTTCTTCGAGTGATTGTTCACATCCATTACACATTAGGTGACTCACAAGCTTACCATAGGAGGAGGGTAGGAGTCAAGAAACAACTGAATGAAGCACAGCCCTGCTGACTGCCGCATCCTCTCTGGCCTGATGATGGACTGCGTAGTCAGCTGTGAATATGTGCACCAACAATCAGGTGGCTGCTTTACAGATCTCCTGGAGCAGAACCTGCGTCAGGAAAGTTGTCGAGGACGCATGAGCCCTAGTCGAGTGAGCCATGATCGTCGGGGCTGGCACTTCGGCAAGCTCATAGTGTGTGTGGATGCAATCCACGAACCACAATGGAATCCGTTGCGCCAGGATAGGGAGGCCCTTCATTCTCTCTGCAATGGCAACAAACAACTGTGTTGACTTGTGGAAAGGCCCGGTTCGTTCCAGTTAGAACGCCAGGGCCCTACGGACACCTAGGGTATACAAGATGCAGCGACTTGGGTCCGTGTGTGGCTTGGAAAAGAACACTGGTAAACAAATGACCTGACCCATGTGAAATTGTGAGACCACTTTAGGGAGGAATTTAGGGTGTGGTCTCAGCTGCACCCTGTCCTTAAAAAAAAAAAATGTATATGGGGGTTCCAAACTGAGGGCCCTCAGCTCTGACACCCTAGTCTGACGTAATGGCCACCAAAAACGTCACCTTCCATGAGAGGTGCGTGAGAGAGCAAGAGGCTAGGGGTTCAAAAGATGGTCCCGTGAGCTTAGTTAAGCCCAGGTTAAGGTTCCATGGGGGAACCGGTGGGCACAAGTAGGAAAACACCCTCCCCAGCCCCTTGAGAAATTGGACTACCGTGGGGTTGGAAAATATGGAATGCCCAGACTCCCCAGGATGGAATGCTGATATAGCAGGCAGATGTATTCTGATTGAGGAGGAGGCAAAACCCTCATGTTTGAGGTGCAGTAGGTATTCTAGTATGGATGGGATGGAGGCCTGAAGAGGCTGTATGAGCTTAGGTTTGCACCAGTAGGAGAACCTCTTCCATTTGGGGAGGTATGCCGCCCTTGTGGAAAGTTTTCTGCTACTGAGAAGAATTTGTTGGACCTGGCAGGAGCACCTCCTCTCCATAGCGTTTAGCCACAGATATTCCACGCCGTGAGATGTAGAGACTGTAGGTTCAGGTGGAGCAGGTGACCTCTGTCCTGCGTGATGAGATCTCGGTGCAGGGGCAGGGCAATCGGGGCAGTCACTGACAGTTCCAGCAGGGTCGTAAACCAATGCTGGCGTGGCCAAGCCTCTGCAATGAGAATCATCACCGCTTTGTCCCTGTGGACCTTGAGCAGGACTCTGTGGATGAGTGGGAGTGGTGGGAAGGCATACTTCAGACTCCCGTCCCCCGGAATTGCAAAGGCATCTGCCACCGAGACTGGGCTGTGGTTCTGTAAGGAACAAAACTGAGGGCATTAGCTGTTGTCCTTGGTGGCAAAGAGATCTATTTGGGGAAATTCCCACCTCTAGAAGATTGATCTCAAGATGTCTGTTCTTAACATCCATTAATGCACTTGATACAATCTGCTGAGGTGGTCCGCCAGCTTCTTTTGTACCCCCGGAACGTATGAAGCCACTAGTTGGACTGAGTGAACTATACAAAATTCCCACAGGAGAAGCGCTTCATGGCAGGGGGAAAGGAACAGGCACCACCCTGCTTGTTTATGTAGAACATGGTGGTAGTGTTGTCTGTCGGAACTGTCACACTGTGGCCTTCTATGGTAGCATGAAAGGTCTGGCAGGCGAGGCGAACCGCCCTTAGCTACTTTACGTTGATGTGGAGCGACATTTCCTCCCTGGACTACAACCCCTGTGTTTGCATGTCCCCCAAGTGTGCTCCCCATCCTAGGGCTGATGCGTTTGTTACCAGAGTCAAGGTGGGTTGTGGTGTAGCGAAGGGGACCTCTTCGCAAACTACCTGCCGATTGAGCCACCCGCGGAGGGAGTCTGAGACTCAAGCCAGGATTGTCACGAAAGGTCCAAGGGGTCTCTGACGGGACGATACGTTTGGGCTAGCCACAGTTGCATCGGTCTGAGTCTCAGTCGGGCATGTTTGACTACATGGGTGCACTCTGCCATGTGCCCCAGAAGCTGCATGCAGCATCTGACTGTAGTTGTGGGGAACCGTTGCATACAGATTACGGTTCACTGGATGGCTAGGAACCTGGAAACCGGTAGGCTTGCTCACACCTCTACCGAGTCCAGGACTGCCCCTATGAAGTCCAGTCTTCGCGTAGGTATCAACGAGGGCTTGGGCAGATTGACTAGGAGACCTAGCTTGTTGAACAAGTCTAGTGCCATCGTCACGTGGGAATGAACCTCGTCCTTGGACCAGCCTGCAAGGAGCCAATCGTCCAAGTACAGATACACCCACATTTTCCTTTTTCGAAGAAAGGCTGCCACCACTGCCATGCATTTCATGAACACTCGTGGGGCCGTCGCCAGGCCGAAGAGTAGGACCGTAAACTCGTAATGGTGCTGGTTTATGGTGAACTGCAGGAACCATCAGTGAGCAGAATGAATGGCGACATGAAAGTACGCATCTTTCATATCGAGGGCAGTGTACTGATCCCCCGGATCCAGGGATGGGATAACAGAACTAAGGGAGACCATGCGGAAGCGGGCCTTGACTAGGAATTTGTTGAGTCTGCGTAGGCCCAGAATGGGTCGAAGACCCCCTTTTGCTTTGGGCATAAGGAAGTACCTGGAGTAGAACCCTTTCTGTCTTAGGTCTGGAGGGACCTCCTCCACCGCCCCTGCCCTGAGAAGGGCCTGAACCTCCTGCATCAGGAGCTGCTCATGAGAGGGGTCCCTGAAGAGGGATGGGGATGGGGGTTGGAAGGGAGGGGATGAGGAGAACTGAAGCGTGTATCCCACCTTCACCGTGCACAGGACCCAATGGTCCGATGTTATATTAGACCAGGCACAGTAGAAATGGGACAAACTGTTCATGAAACAGAGGGGAGGATCTGGTGAGAGGCTTGGTGCACTGTCCTCAGGCACACCTTCAAAATTCCTGCTTGTTGCCGGGTTGTGGCTTGCCCTGCCCCTGGCCCTGGCCTCGGCTAGGTGTGTTGTTTCGCCTACGCCTATTCTCACTGCCCTTTCTGCGGTAAGGTTCCTGCCTGGGGCAACGACTGTACTGTCTTTGTTTTGGTGACTGGGGTTTAAAAAGCTCTCTCTGTGTTGCCAGGGTGTGCATCCCCAACGACTTGAGGGTTGCCCGGGAGTCTTTAAGGCTATACAGCTTGGCGTCCATTTGGTCTGAGAACAAGCCGGACCCTTCAAATAGGAGGTCTTGGAGGGTGATTTGGATCTCTGATGGAAAGCCTGAAGCCTTCAGCCACACGGAGCGTCTCATCACCACTCCCGATGCTATTGTCCTAGCAGTCGCATCCACTAAATCAAGCGAGGTCTGCAGGGAAGTTTTGGCTACTGCCTTCCCTTTGTCCACGATGGCCATGAACTCACGCTGTGAGCCCTGAGGCAAGGAGTCCTTAAACTTAGAGACTGCAGCCCATGAATTAAAATTGTGTCTGTTTAGGATCGCTTGCTGATTTATGATCCTCAGTTGGAGGCCCCCAGATGAATAGATCTTTCTATCAAACAAGTCCAACTGCTTCGTCTCTTTGGCCTTAGGGGCCGGGGCTTGTTGTCCATGCCATTCCCATTCATTGACAGCAGATACAACCAACGAACAGGGTGACGGGTGACAGAAGAGGAAGTCAAACCCCTTGGAAGGAGCAAAGTACTTCCTCTCTATGCCCTCTGCTGTTGGTGCACTGGAGGCTGGCGTTTGCCATATTGTCTTATAATTAGATTGTATTGTTTTTATGAGCGGGAGTGCGATTCTGGAGGGCCCTTCAGGGCTTAGGATGTCCACCATGAGATCCTCCTGCTCTACTGTCTCCTCCATCTGCAAGTCCAAATTTTGGGCTACCCCGCGGAACAGCTCTTGGTATGCCCTGTGATCAATCGGGGGAGGCCCTGAAACCGCTGTACCCACCACGGCTTCATCTGGTGAGGACAAAGAAGTTAAGACCTTTTGCGCTTCATCCTCCAGTCCTTCCTGTGACTCCTCACAGGCTAGGGGCTCCTCTGGGGTCTGCCCAACCGAGCGTACTTGAGACGGCACTGGGCTCGGTGCCATCCCAGCCCTTTCGTGCTCCGATGCATCTGGCAGTCTGGAAACTGTGGCCTCCTTGTGAGAGGAAGGGCGCCCATGTGGGGAGCGGGACCGATGCCCTGAGAAGCTGGACCTCGAGGTTCTGGAGGGGGGCCCTTGTTGCTGGTGGTAGGCCCATGGTGTCCAGAAGGGCCACTGTCCTGGCGGGCCCCACTGTGGGTACCACGAGGCTTGGTGCTCTCTGCTGGCTGGTGTCCTGAGAACATAGCTACAGTGGCCCAAGTCCACCTCGGATTCCATGGACAGAGACCTCGAGGGCTGTGGCGGTGCTGAGGAATGGTGCAAGTCAGGGACTGGGGAGTGGTCTCGTATTGACCGGGATCAGGAGTGGCGCCTTGCCGATTGGGACCAGGATCGGTACCGGTACACTGGAGACCGGAAATGAGGGCCAGCGGTCGGGCTCGGCCTTCAAATGTTCCTTTATCTGCTTGGAGAAGGAGCCGGGGAACGCTGGGGCCGGTGCCGAGTGCTGGCTGGGACCAGACACCTTCGCGGCCTCCTGAGTCAGGGGCAGCCAGGAGTCTACTGAGGCGGAGCTCGACTGGGACCGACATCGAGAGCAGTGCCGGGATGGTGACCTCAATGGGTGCACCACTGCTGGTTTGCCTCTGGATGGCAGTCTCAGTGCCAGAGGCTTCTCCTTGGCCAGGAGGGGGCTCGCCACAGACAATTCAATGAGGTCCTTTGCCACCTCAAACGTGTCCGGCATGGAAGGTTGTTCTGGGATCTCCTCCAGCTCTCCTCCTCACTCAAGGCGCTTACCCCGGGGCTCGACAGGCCTTCAGGCACCGGAGCCACTGGTACCGGGGTCTGTCCCAGGGCAGCACTGCCCTTTTGGGCACTCAAGTCCTTCATAGGCGCTGCTCTCTTACATAAGCAGCAAAGAATCCTGTGGCACCTTATAGACTAACAGACGTTTTGGAGCATGAGCTTTCGTGGGTGCATCTGAGGAAGTGGGTATTCACCCACGAAAGCTCATGCTCCAAAACGTCTGTTAGTCTATAAGATGCCACAGGATTCTTTGCTGCTTTTACAGATCCAGACTAACACGGCTACCCTCTGATACTTGCTCTCTTACATGGGAAGCGCACTCGGGCATTGGGTTGGCCCTTCGACTGGGTCAATGAAGTCAACCGGTGCTGGTCGTGTTGTCTCAGTGCCGCAGGCTTAAGACGCCCCACTGGTACTGGATCACGAACCAATGCCGGAGCACTCCGCACCAAGGCCGCCGGAGCCATGAGACGGTCCAAAGTTGAAGGCTGTAACGCAGCCTCCATGAGCAGCTGCTTAAGTCAAAAGTCTCTTTCTTTTTCAGTTCTTGGCTTGAAGGCCTTACAGATTTTGCAGCACTCTGTCTAATGTGATTCCCCCAAGCAACGGAGACACGAGTCATGGGGATCGCTAATTGGCATAGGCTTGTGGCACGTGGCACAAGTCTTGAAGCCTTGGGTGTATGGCATGCCCCGCCGCCCAGGGCCGGTGCCAGAATTTATCCAAAGCCTAGAACAAATGAAGCTTATCTATCTACTAAGATACTGCTAACTAACATTGATAACTGATAACAGTGCTAAGGGACACTCTCAGTTGAGAGACAGGAGAATGTTCCAACGCCGCCAAGGACAGTAAGAAGGAATTGAGCGAGGGTCGGGCCGGCAGGGGTATATATGCACCAGAGCAGGGTGCCGCTCTGGCAGGGCCCCCCTGCTGGCCCGATGGGAGCCGCTATGGGAAAAAGTTTCCAATGTCCATGCATGCGGCGTGCGCACGCCTAATTTGTAATGGACGTGAACAATCACTTAAAAGAGAAACTATGTTTCCTCCCGGTTTCTTTAAACCAACTTTTCACTTGTTAATTTTACACCCCCCACCTCTGGACTCAATTTCTATAACCCTGGCTTTAAGAGTTATTTAAAAGAAATTCTCACTCTTTTGTACATGGCTTTTGAGACAAAGACAAGTTACAATTTCTTTGACTCTCTCTTCCTGTTACCCCACAACTTTGATATTTCCCATCATTTTCTTTTAACTCAATGTTTTCAATGAGTTACAGCTTTGTATTTTTGTGTCTTAAGTCCTTCATCATCCAACATCTGACAAAAGACCATCTTAAAGAAAAAAAATACCTTTTTCCTTAGAAGTCGGCAAAAGTTTACTGGAAAAAACAAGGCAACCATTCTTGGTGTTTCATATTAGCAAAATCCATTTACAGAACTGTTGGATACAAAACAGAGCAATTTAGCTAAGTACACATGCATACATGAGCAGAATCACATTCAGGAGGATCAACTCAGTAGGGAAATGAAAGTTGTGAGATGTATGGATTGTCAGATAAAAAAAGAAGGCTGTTCCACAAGAGAGACTTCAAGTGATGACTTTCAACATTGGTCAGACTGTGTGAAGGGACAAAGAGGACTCTGGTGCTAGGCAATAGGAAGGAACCAGGAAGATGGCAGACATACATGGCATGTAGTTTGGAGCAAACCATAAGGTGTCTAAAAACCAAAAAGGGCAGCTTGAAAAGGATTCAGAAGTAAATGGGAAACCAGTTTAGATTGTGGAAGGGTCTATATGCTGTACAGAACTCAATCATTACTATTATAACTGGTATCAGAGGGGTAGCCGAGTTAGTCTGGATCTGTAAAAGCAGCCAAGAGTCCTGTGGCACCTTATAGACTAACAGATGTTTTGGAGCATGAGCTTTCGTGGGTGAATACCCACTTCATCAGATGCATGTAGTGGAAATTTCCAGGGGCAGGTATATATATGCAAGCAAGAAGCAGGCTAGAGATAACGAGGTTAGTTCAATCAGGGAGAATGAGGCCCTCTTCTAGCAGCTGAGGTGTGAAAACCAAAGGAGGAGAAACTGGTTTTGTAGTTTGCAAGCCATTCACAGTTTTTGTTTAATCCTGAACTGATGGTGTCAAATTTGCAGATGAACTGAAGCTCAGAAGTTTCTCTTTGAAGTCTGGTCCTGAAGTTTTTTTGCTGCAGGATGGTCACCTTAAGATCTGTTATTGTGTGGCCAGGGAGGTTGAGGTGTTCTCCTACAGGTTTTTGTATATTGCCATTCCTAATATCTGATTTGTGTCCATTTATCCTTTTCCGTAGAAACTGTCCAGTTTGGCCGATGTACGTAGCAGAGGGGCATTGCTGGCATATGATGGCGTATATTACATTGGTGGACGTGCAGGTGAATGAACTGGTGATGGTGTGGCTGATCTGGTTAGTCCTGTGATGGTGTCGCTGGTGTAGATATGTGGGCAGAGTTGCCATCGAGGTTTACTGCATGGATTGGTTCTTGAGTTAGAGTTACTATGGTGCGGTGTGCAGTTACTGGTGAGAATATGCTTCAGGTTTGCAGGTTGCCTGTGGGCAAGGACTGGCCTGCCACCCAAGGCCTGTGAAAGTGTGGGATCATTGTCCAGGATGGGTTGTAGATCCTTGATGATGCGTTGGAGGGGTTTTAGCTGGGGGCTGTATGTGATGGCCAGTGGAGTCCTGTTGGTTTCTCTCTTGGGTTTGTCTTGCAGTAGGAGGCTTCTGGGTACACGTCTGGCTCTGTTGATCTGTTTCCTTATTTCCTCATGCGGGTATTGTAGTTTTGAGAATGCTTGGTGGAGATTTTGTAGGTGTTGGTCTCTGTCTGAGGGGTTAGAGCAGATGCGGTTGTACCTCAGTGCTTGGCTGTAGACAATGGATCGTGTGGTGTGCCCGGAAGCATGAAGGTAGGCATAGCAGTCTGTAGGTTTTCAGTATAGGGTGGTGTTAATGTGACCATCTCTTATTTGCACCATGGGGTCTAGGAAGTGGACCTCCTGTGCAGATTGGTCCAAGCTGAGGTTGATGGTGGGGTGGAAGCTGTTGAAATCATGGTGGAATTTTTCCAGTCTCCTTCCCATGGGTCCCGATGACGAAGATGTCATCAATGTAGCGTAGGTAGAGAAGGGGAGTGAGTGGACGAGAGCTGAAGAAGCGTTGTTCCAGGTGAGCCATAAAAATGTTGGCATATTGTGGGGCCATGCGGGTGCCCATAGCGGTGCCACTGATCTGGAGGTCTATATTGTCATCAAATTTGAAATAGTTGTGTGTGAGGATAAAGGCACAGAGCTCAGCAACCAGTTGTGCTATGGCATCATCAGGGATACTGTTCCTGACAGCTTGTATTCCATCTGTGTGTGGGATGTTCGTGTAGAGAGCCTCTACATCCATGGTAGCTAGGATGGTGTTTTCTGGAAGGTCACCAATGCATTGTAGTTTCCTCCGGAAATTATAACTGGGAGGTCTCTGGGCACTAAACACAAACAGTGGCACACTCTAGCTGGGGGAGGAAATGGCTGTGCTTGTTTCTTTAATGTGTGAGAAAGTGAGCTGAAGCATTGTGACCCTGGTATTCTTCAGTAACTAGAAGAGATAGGACAAGAAAGAGTACAAAATACAAGATAGCAACAATTTTTTCATTTTCACCCTAATTTTGGAGGCACATAATTTTAAGTTTTTTGTAGGAAGACCACATGACTAAAGGGATTAATATGAATTGGAATCTCACACAGCTGTGTCACTAGTTTGAAGTCAGTACAACTGAGCAACCACCAAAAGTTGTAACCATCTAATATCTAGGTGAAATGACTTAGTTTCAGCTTCTTTGAATGTGGACCCATATAAAAACCTACACCCTAACAAACTACTCAATCTATGGAGCATGCACAGTCCTCATCTGCAGTACCTGATATGTGGAAAATCTCAAATCTTCAGTCTCCAGTCTCCAACATTTCAGTCTGCCACCCTTCAGAAGTACTAAATAATTAAAAAATAAAAAGTTGAAAAGTATGTGTTTACTCAATAAACCAGAATAGCTCATTTAGAACACTACAGAACACACACCAAAAAACCCTTCAGACCACAGATTTAGAAAGCTACTCTGAGGGACCCTCTCATCTTAGGGATGATACTACTTCCATTTCCCTTCATCTCTTATTTTACAAATAAAAGGGCTGCCTGCAGAGTAATCATGTTCCAAGAAAAGACTTAAGGGGAGGTAGTAATTTGCTCCCAATTAAATAAAGACTGCAAAGAGAAAAATATTACAAGATCCAACTACCACCTCTGCACTGTCTGATGAGAGCTGTATTGGATTTATATTACATTTATTTGTGGGCTGATGGATACACAAGGCTCGAATAGCAGATATGCCTACAAGAGACCTGAGGAGGAGCCAGAATGCTACTTTAAGGAAGGTGAAACACTTTCTTCTGGGTATAGGAGTTTCTCTATTTCTACAGGGCTAAATCTTAGGGCTTTTCTAAAAAGAGAAGAACTGCAAACCTATGAAACCAATGCAGAAGATAGTGCCCTGTGGAAAAAGTGTGTATTTAGTATTTCTGCAAGCTCTCAGTTCTATTAGCATTTCTCACATTTATAAGTTTTAAAAAGCAACTAAATTAACAGACCATAGTACGGACTGATCATTTTCCCAAATGTAGTTTTAAAACGGAAAAAAAAAAATCTTTGTGAGGACAAAGGAGATATATTAATATACAGGCTCAAAGTTCTTAAGACTAGAATACCTACCATTCACTTTTCTTAATGTATTCTTCTGTTACATTTCTTTAGTGCATATATCTTTGCGGGATCAAGTTCTCTTCTGTGGGTCCACAGTATATGCATACAAATGCTCTTCTTATTCATTAAATGTTATTCTATTTGAAGCAGTTTGATTTAAATTACGTTATCAGTTTTAAAATTTAAAATATGTTTCCAAGGCTTTTATGCTGCAAAATCATATACTAAAATACAATTGTATATCACCTAAAAATGAGACTTCACATGTCAAGTTGTTAGTTTTTTTATATATTCAATAGGTTGATGTAAAAAAAAAAAAAAAAAAAAGACAGTGATTATAGCTCCTTTTGTGAGTATGGGGGTGGGGGTGGGGGTCACCATTTGGAATGGTCTTTCTTCTTTCCTTTTTTATTTTTTTCCATTTTCAAGGACCATTGTCTTAGCTTTTTTGGTTATTGCTTTTTTTCTTTTTTTTTCTTTTCTTTTTTTTTTTTTTAAAGACCATTCCATTTATTTATTTTTTTAAACATCTTAAAGTCATAAGGACTTATATGCAAAGCAGTCATACACTGTATCATTAAAACCCATACGTAAAATACGTACACAAATCCAACAAAAGGCTAGTACATAGTAAAGCCTAAGCATACTACTATGCAATATTATGAATACATAACTTTAGAGACTTCAGTTTAGTACTGTTATCTATTCATTTCTGAAAACATTCACAAAGATTTTAAATGCAAATTTTCATTCCACATCTGGAATAGAACAAAAATTATCTATGTTATAACAACTCTTGGTCTTTTTTCGACCAATTCATTAAATTACAAAGAATCCAAAGAATTCTCTAACTTTCAGGAGAAGTATGTAATAAAAACATTGCATATGTTCCTAATAAGATGTCTTTAGCAATCATTTACTGAAACAACTCAAACATGAATCTGGCAAAATACAGGATTGATCAGCTGCTTTTTAGTCTATTTCTGAAATCCAACTTCATCACATTTACCAAAAAACCTTTTAGTACAAACAAGCAAAAGTACATTAGGTAATACTAATGCAATGTAGGTACAGTTCCAGCACTTTCTCTAATCAGTTGAATCATCTTCTCCATGAACGAGATTCATTATCCTCTTCCTCTTCATCATCATCTTGGAGCAATGAGTCATCCACCAAGGATTCTTCCTGAAACTTCAAAAGAAAAATGTGTTAGGCTCCATTTCAAAAAAGGTCAGAGAATGTAAAAGATAAAAATAAAAAGTAAACTTCTGCTACACAGACTTGAATGAGGGCAAAGATTATATGTGGACATTCTCTTTTTAATTTGAAACAGAAAAAATGAAGGTTACTTCTAATCCAAGTTCTTCAAGATGACTTCATATTCACACTTATGGTACTGTACCACCTGGTGGATAGAACCTTCCAGCAGCTCCCATTGGCTCGGAGCAGCGATCCACGGCCAGTGGGAGCTGCAATCGGCTGGACCTGTGGATGGGGCAGGTAAACACACCGGCCCAACCCGCCAGGGGCTTTCCCTACACAAGCAGCGACCTCCTGTTTGAGAAACCCCGATATAAAGCATGTAACAGACTCTCATGTATTAGCATGAGGTTTCAGAAAGGAACTGTCTCATTGAAATGGATCTCAGACATTTTCATAAAAATCTTGGAGCAAGTTTAAGAACTGCTGTATCTGTGAAAATTTGTAAACGGTAACTCAGCTATCAGGGCATGCAACTCACTCACCTTCTGGCTGTGATATCAGTGATGAAGACCACATTAATAGATAAGTAAAATAAAGAACACTTCGTCATGGTTAGAAGAATGACCTCACAGGCATAGATGAGGCCAAATTAATATCCCAAGATAGACAGGATCCCGTAGAGGAAGATACATATTATATAATTCAGACTTTAATGTCAGAAGGGACCATCGTGATCATCTAGTCTGACCACCTGCACATTTGCAGGCCACATAACCTCATATATCGACTCCTCAAATACAACCCAAACATCTGGCTAAGTTACTGAAGTCCCTAAATCATGGTTTAAAGACTTCAAGTTACAGAGAATTCACCATTTACTCCCCGACCCCAAATATGGTGATCAGTTAGACCAGAACATGTGGGCAAACACCACCAGGCAGACAGCTGGGAAAGAATTCTCTGTAGTAACTCAGAGCCCTCCCCATCTAGTATCCTATTTCCAGTAGCTGGGTATTTTTGCTACTAGCAGTTGCCAATGAGTCACATGCCATAGTAGGCTATCTTACCACACCATCCCCTCCATAAACTTATCAAGTTCAGTCAGGTTTTTGCCCCCACTGGTCTCCTTGGAAAACTGTTTCAGAATCACATCTCTGGTGTAGAGAAATCTTCATCTAATTTCTAGCCTAAATTTATGTATGACCAGTTTATAGAAGTTAGTTCTTGTGTCCATACTGGCACTTAACTTAAACAACAACTCTCCCTCCTTGGTATTTATTCCTCTGATATATTTATAGAAAGCAACCATATTTCCCCTCAGCCTTTTTTTCGGTTAGGCTAAACAAACCCAATTCCTTGAGTCTTGTTTCATAAGATAAATTTTCCATTCCTCGGATCATCCGAGTAGTGCTTCTCTGTACCTGTTCCAGTTTCAATTCGTTTCTCAAACATGGGAGACCAGAATTGCACACAGTATTCCAGAGGTCCTACCAATACCTTGTATAATGGTACCAACACGTCCCGGTCTCTACTGGAAATACCTCGCCTGATGCATCCTTTGACCACATTAGCATTTTCGTGGCTGCCATCACACTGATGGCTCACAGTCATCCTGTGATCAACCAGTACACCAGGTCTTTCTCCTCCTCTCTCACTTCCAACTAATAAGTCCCCACCTTGTAGAAAAAATTCTTGTTGTTTGTCCCTAAATGCATGACTTTGCACTATTAAATTTCATTTCATTTCTATTACTCCAGTTTACAAGGTTGTCCAGATCTTCTTCTATAATAGTCCAGTCCTCCTCCATATTGGCTATGCCTCTCAACTTTGTGACAAGTTTGTGAGTGGTAGCCATGTTAGTCTGTATCAGCAAAAACAACAAGGAGTCCTTGTGGCACTTTAGAGACTAACCAATTTATTTGGGCATAACCTTTCGTAGGCTAAAACCCACTTCGTCAGATGCATGGAGTGGAACTGATGAAGTGCATCTGAGGAAGTGGGTTTTAGCCCACAAAAGCTTATGCCCAAATTCATTGGTTAGGTCTCTAAAGTGCCACAAGGACTCCTTGTTGTTTTCCCAACTTAGTGTCATACGCAAATTTTATTGGCACATTCCCACTTTTTGTGCCAAGGTCAGTAATAAAAATGTTAAACAAGTTTGGTCCCTGAAGACTGATCCCTGACGAACTTCACTAGTAACCTCCCCACAGTCTGACAGTTCACCTTTTAGTATGACCTGTTGTAGTCACCCCTTTAGCCAGTTTTTTATCCACCTTTCAATTCTCATATTAATCCCCATCTTCTCCAGTTTAACTAATAATTTCCTATATGGAATTGTATCGAATGCCTTACTGAAATCCAGGCAGATTAGATTTACTGCATCTCCTTGGTCTAAAACATCAGTTATCCTCTCAAACTCCTTCACAAACCTTTTCACAGAATCATACAAAAAGGGATCTAACACTGACCAAAATGTGGTAAGCTGAAATAGCAGTCAAGTGAACTTTTAAAGGACAATCCTTAAGTCTTCAAATACATTAAATATTCCAAAATACAGGGTATGGAAGCTACCACTGGCAACTCAGATTTTCCCTTCATCCAGACAAATCTAGTTCATTTTAACTAGTAACATTTTCTCGTAGTCAGTTTTCTACTGTTAAGCCATACATTTTGTACCAAAGAAGAACATAGTTGCTCATGAGTAGTCATAGTATGACGTCCCACGCTGTGGATCTGGATGAAGAATCCCATCTTGCAGCTGTGACAAAATATCTGGAGACAGAGGAAGATTTACATACCATTCGACAGCTGAAGGAGGCCCACACACCACTACTGTCTCAGCCAAGCTGGAACAATCAATGTAATTTTTTCCCTGTCCTGTCTAATCGTCACTGCTTTCTGAATCAATGGAAAGAAGAGAAAAGGATACAGAAGGGCCTTTCCCCAATGTAGAAGGAAGGCTTTTTGTTGATTTCTGTCACAAATAAGTCCATTTCAGGTTGATCCTAATGGGAAAAGATGTCATGACAACCTGATCCTTCAGGGACCATTGTGAATCTGAGAGCTGTCCTGCTGAGATGATCTGCTAACAAACAGCCTTCCCCTGCTAAATGCGGCACTACTGGATAGCGCTCTTGACAAATGCATCAATCCTATAACCTAACTGCTTCAGCACATAACTGCAGTGAGTTCCCTCGTTTGGTCATGTAAGACAAAGTGGTTGTACTGTCCATTGCTACCTAGACTACCTTCCCCTGTATATGAAGGAATGACTTGAGAGATGAATGATCCTTAATTCCAACATGTTGATGTACAAACTTTTCTCTTGAAAAACAGAGCTCAGTGTACAATCCAAGGTAGCTATAGATGGGCTCCCCCATCCAGCGTTGGAAACATCTGACTTTTTTGTCAATGAAGGAGAAGGAGGACTGAACAGAGCACCCCTGAAAAGACTTGCTCCTCCATCACCTTCTCGTATTGATAGCCTTGAATTTACAAAATCACTTGTTCTATTTTTAGAAACCCGTCTTCTGGAAGAAAATCTTTCCCTGCTACTGAGGTGTTGTCTACACTAGAAAATTAGGTCAGTATAACTTCACTCGAGGTGTGAAAAATCCACAACCCTGAATGACACAGTTAAACCAACCAAAATTCCGGCACAGACAGTTCTAGGCCAACAGGAGAACTCCCCCGTTGATCCAGCCACCACCACCTCCTGGGAAGGCGGATTACCTAAGCCACTGCTGCGCGACTGCAGCATTTTAAGTGTAGACAAGCTCCAAGTCCAGTAAGCAACCTATAAAGGGAATTCTGAGTTGGGCACAAATTTGACTCCTTGACATTGAGAAGCAGACCCAGATCTGAAAAGAGCAAGATTTTAACCTCAATATCGAGTAAGAGAATCTTGCATGTAGTCACTTTCAGTAGCCAATCGCTCAAATGCAGATAAACAAAAATACCCTGTTTTCTCAGATGTGTTGCTATCACAGAAAGGCGCTTGGGAGAAAAAAAAACAACTCTTGGTGCTGCTGACAGGCTGAATGCGAGCGCCTTATATTGGATATGGCACCTTGCCACCAAAAGCCACACATATTTTCGATGACTGTGCCACATAGCAACATGAAAATGTGTGTCCTTTAAATCAAGAGTGGTGAACCAACCCACAACTGTATGCAAGGAAATTGTAGATGTCATGGTTAACATCCTAAAGCAGACTTTTCGAATGTACGTATTCACATTTCTTAAGTCTAAAACTGGACTTAAGCCCATCTTTTTTTATCAGAAAATAACTTCAATAAAACATCTGTCCCCAAAGATATTTGGATACTTCTTTGACAGCTCCTACCTAGAGCAGCTTGTGAACTTCTGTAAGCAAAATCAGCCCACGAAAAGGGTCCCTGAAAATGGAAAGGTAGGTGGAATTGAAAGGGGGCAGTTTTATGAATTGAATGACATAGGCTTTTTCTATAATGTCTAGTACCCATAAATCTAATGTAATCAGCCTCCTTCAGTTGATAAATCGGGCTACTCTGTCTCTGAATAACAGAGGAGAATGATCCTCATTGATTGGTCAACAACTCTTGATCCTCAAATCTTGATATCAAATCTGAGGCATGGTGTTAGCTGAAGATGAAGAAAAGGGAGCTGGTTGCCTCATCTTAGGTTTAGATCTGAAAGACCTTCTTATGCTCAGTCTGAAATGAAGACAGGGATTGCTGCTGCTGACACCTCTGGCAAAATAAGACTGATGACTGTGAGTATTACTGTCTCTGGTGTCTAAATGATGGAGTAGGTGGTCTCTTCCTGGTCGTCAGACCCAGACCCAGAGAGCGAACACTAGAGCTAGTCTCCTCCAATTTTTCCCAAAGCTCATCTGTCTCAAGTACTGAAAATACACAAGTGTGGTTGCTGCCATGTTGGTCTCAGAACTTTAGAGAGAAAAGGTGGATGAGGTAATATCTTTTATTGGAACAACTTCTGTTGGAGAGAGAGAGGCTTTCAAGCTTACACAAAGCTCTTCTTCAGATCCCATGAAGATGATACCTCACCACCACAAGCTCTGCCTCAGAGCAGAGTTAGTTTATAGCACTGAAAATAAAAGAAACTTTTAATAGTGTGTAAAGTTGTTTAATATCCTTCACTTTGTACTCTAAAGATTTTATTTTTAAAATATTGTGAAATATATAAAAATCAGCCCCTTGCCTCTGTACAGCAGCTCCATTCTGCAACATTAATGTGACATCATCTGCACAGTTCATGAACAGAAACTTTAGGAGATTTAAATTACCTTTCCTCTTCATCTAAGTGTATTATGCTTAATGCTCGCCTTACCTGCTGTTACCAAACTGATTTTTAAAAAAAGCTGAAGATTCTCTTGTCTGGGGATTGGTCCTGCTTTAAGAAGGGGGTTGGACTAGATGACCTTCTGAGGTCCCTTCCAATTCAGATAATCTATGATTCTAATAGATAATTTATCAAAAAACATAACATGTGAAATGCATTCTGGCAAGGTGATTGGAACAGTGTACAGAAATTGAAATATTTGTCAAGTTAGACTTGTGCTACAGAAAATAAAAATGAGTTTGGGAAAATTAGACACCTTAAACAGAGAGAATGGGTTGAAGAATGAAGAGACAATGAAAGAAAGTAAGCTTATGGTAAACAAAGACAATAGGTGGTTTGGGACATATGTTCATTCCTTCCTCATAATTTTTCTCTAGTGTTGAATTCATTTGTCTCAACTGCAAAAATGCATGATTCTTAAAGGAAAAGCTTTTTAGACACTCTAATAATTATTTTTAGGCACAGGCATATTCACGATGCCTATCTAGTTCAATTTTGAACTCTATTGTAAACTGTTGAGGTGTAACCTCTCATTTTATCCACTATGATTTGCAAGAGGAAAAATATCAAATGGGATAGATTAAGTACCTTGGGTTGTAAACAGGCAAAGTGGCTATGAACATATGAGTTAGACTATTTTCAGTATACTGTTTTAAGGCTCATAGCAGCATAATAGCTTGGACATGTATAATATGTTGAAGAATCATAAGAACTATTAAAACATGAGATGTACATTATCTGGTCTTCAGAGAGTCTCCCATTTTTATGTTTTCTACAATAAAGAAAGTTCAGCTTCATTCCCCCCCCCCCCATTTAAAAAAAAATTATATTTAAGGGCTTTTGTTCTTCAAGTGGCTCTGCACATTTCCATGTATCGATACTGTGCTGCTTGGTGGCACCTCACGGTAGAACCTTCTCCAAACAGTGCCTGCTGGAGTGCACATGTACTCCAACCCACCTCTTCCCTCAGTGTCTGGGAATGTTCTGAGGTGGAGGCTATATGAGCAGCACCATGCCCTCAAGCACCTCAGTTCCCTCCAACCACCGTGGAAAACAGAAATTACTTCCCCGGTCCTTCAGATATAGGGCACTCTAAGTGTCTTGTTAGATTTATAGTAGTTTACTCCTAGTACAGTTAGTATAAGATAGTGTTATAATACATATAGTGCACACACTTATTAAGGTAAGGTTCCTTTGCGTTATGGCAGAAGCTCAGAATAAAAACAACCTGAGCTTTGAGATTTGCTTGGTGCCCTGCTGTTTTCTGGATGTCGGACAAGTATGTGAGGCTTTTAAAATGTATGAGTGAGGTACATTCACCTCTGGGTGCTCCGTTTGCCAGACTAGCTTCCTGAACTTGTAAGGATAGGCAGACCAGGCTTTAGGTACTGTAGCTCAAAGAAGTTCTGGCCACTAAACTGTCCAGTTCCAGAGGTCCTGCAAATGAAGAGGACTGACTTGGCTTCAGTAGCTTCCTTAAGTAAGGAGACCTCAAAGTTTTTCAGATCACTCGCTATCTGTGCAGAATTCTGCTCCTTTGGAGAAAGCTACCAATGCTTCAAAGGCACAGGAGAGCGCCTGTTAGGGAAGTCAAGGAACCTAAAGCTATGTTGGTTCCAGCTGCATGAGAACAGAAGCAGAAGCTGTGGGAGAAGGCAGCCACTGTTAGCAATACCATATCCCACTTGTCAGACCCCTCCAAAACAGATGTTGCTACTACAGTTCCAATGATAAGCTGAAGTCTGTTCCAGACTCTTTCAAGCCCAGTGCTGAGCGATGGAGTGTTTTCTCCGATCAGTCAGTTTCCAAGTTTGTGGCACTGAGCCAATCCTCTGCTCCAGTTCCAAGTGCCACCATCAGATCAGAAGAGGATAACAGTAGTGGCTGATGTCCATTTTCCTCTGCCTCAGAGTCCTTCAACTTTGAATGACAGGAACTTGGCAGGGGAAGAAATGATCTTTATTAGTACCACAACCTGCTTCAGCTGTACTTAAATCTCAGCCAACAGATTAGGACTATTGGAAATTATTGCCTATTGCCATTCTGGGGTGTTGGTTCAGTACTGCCTCAGAGGAAAGAGTGCAATCTACTGAATTATCTGCCCACTTTCTTTGTCTCTTAGGGTACTATTTGTGCCCATACAAACACACAACCTGTCTGTTATGAATAATGGAACTTGTAAACAAAAAGTCAAATACTTTGGTGAATTGAGTGTCCACATACACTACTAAGGCAGTCAGGTATTTTCAGCTTATAAGAGAAGCGTGCATGAAAGTCAGAACCATTTATTATAGAAACAATGAAAAAAATGATACTAGCTGGGATAAAACCAAAACTGAAAGGAAGAAGCAGTGTGGAATTTCTCTTTCATGCAATTGGATGACCGCTGCATTTTCTGAAATGTTATTCTAGACTGGGGGTCGGCAACCTTTGGCACACAGCCCATCAGGGTAATCCGCTGGCGAAGGCACAGCCCCACGCAGCTCCAAATGGCCATGTTTCACCGTTCCTGGCCAATAGGAGCTGCAGGAAACGGTGGCCAGCACGTCTCTGTGGCCCACCGCTTCCACTGGCCAGGAACAGCGAACTGCGGCCACTAGGAGCTGCGCAGGGCCATGCCTGCAGATAAAGTAAACAAAACGTCTCATGGCCTGCCAACAGATTACCTTGCTGGGCCGCGTGCCAAAGACTGCTGACCCGTTCTAGAATTTGTCTAAGATCAGTGTATATATTTCAAATACTCATGAGTGCATGGTCTAGAACTAATACAGAAGTTCTCTTAAAGCAAAAGCTGATATTTAAGAAATGCAAAACGCTCTTAAGGAACTTTGATTGGAAATCCATTATGTATGGGAATTTACTGAAGGAAAGAAGGGACTAGTTCAGTAATGACTGAAGAGAATGTAAATTAATGCAACCTGGTTAAGTAAACAAGATAAAAGAGAAAAATAAACTTGTATGATTAAGAACATGATAGGAAAAAATGACATAAGAACTTAGATTTCTAAGTTACCAAATACATATACCAAAATCATCCTGGTAAGGAGATAATTAGGAAATCTCTAAAAGATCCACCCAGTTGGAAAAATAATTATGAATCGAAGACACTGAATGTAAAATTTCAGAGAATATTTCAGCAATAATATGAAGATTTTAGAAAGCATACAAAAGCAATGATCCGCTAGAACTTATGAAAGAACAGATTTGATCCAAAATCTGCCACTACCCTCCCTCCCACAAGAGCCACATTGGACTGATGGCCACAACAAGACTCAAAAACAGAAGTCAGACCCGAAATGGCTAGTAGGAGGAAAAAAAAAAAAAAGTTAATCAAAACAATAATGCAAAGGATCAACAAAAAGTTAACTCCTAAGCTACAGCTTCAGTTCCAGTTCCAGAGAAACAACTAACCTGCATCACACACTCTGCATTTTTAACTATGAAAAGTCAGGGGAGTCTCACCCATTCACCAGGGTTTCACACAGTTTGTGAATTACATTCACAGAGAAAACACCAACATGTAGCTAGCTGGTCCCTAAACTTTTCCCCCCATTACATTAAGAAAACCTGACTCATTATGTGGATAAAAGTCTGTACACTGAGTTTCTCTTCACTTCAAGGAGGCCCCATCAGAGGTCCCTTTTCCAGGCAGGCAGCGGTTCTCTGGTCTCTGGGACCTAGTTCTTTCCGGAACTGAGAGGTTTTCCCTCTAACAAGAAATTCATCACATCCAAAAACCTGCTTCTTTGCTCCCAACTTGTGTTTTCCCCCAAGCCCACATCACTCTCTAGAGCTGAAGGCTCCAATTTTCAGACTTGATGTTTCAGCAGGAGTTGTAGAATGAAACTGACTGCAGCCCATCTATAGAAGAGATAATCAATCTCCTGCCTCTGTTCCAGTGTTTTTGAAGGACATTATACTCCCTCACTATGTAAACTGTAGATTACTTTACTTGCTTTTATTCTTTTTCTCAGAAGCGAATAAAATGACTGTTTGATCTACAGGGTAATATAGCCAGACAACTCCAGAATTCACTTTTGCTCCTTCAAGAAGTTTCCTCAGCAGATCCCCGCTAAGAAACTGGCAAGCAGTGACTGCTTTCAGGAGGAAGACAGAGAACCAAGACTGAAACATTGCTTTCCATATTCAAGCATCTGATCTGGCTTTAAGAATTAAAAAAAACCAATGCTTCATTAAAATATAAATTGAAATCTAAGTGGCAATTTGCAAATTTCAAATTTGGAGGCTCCAAGAAGGCACAGTCTGAACTGAAGTGGCCTGGCCTATCCCTTTTTCTAAACCTCAAAAGATTTCATCTGTTTAAGTAAGGAGTACATGTAGAGACAGCAATCTGATATGTAAATCTGACTTCTCCTGGAAAAGGAGAGAGAAATGAATTAGTATCAAATGAAAATAGAAGAACTGTTGGGTACAGCTATAACTGTGAAACAGTCTCGCCATGAGAACTTCCATCTCAGACTGTCCTAACTTAAGTTCAATTTACTTAGAAAGTTGTAAAAAACAGATCTTAGGGAATCTTTTAGAGAGATTTCTTTAGGCCTATGGAAAAAGAATCTAAACGTAAAAAACGACCATGAGCTGATTCTGTGATTGTACTGGTTGATGGAAAAAGGAATCAGCTGATATCTAAGGAGCAGGATCTCTCTTTTACCCTCTAGGTTCCAGAGGCAACATGCATTTGGGCACACCTACTGCTCAAAAAGTTTATTGCTATCAATGGTTCTATGGTCCATGAAACAGAATACATGAGTCAAGAAGGTGCTTTTTATCCTTTACATTAGTTGGATTATATTTAAAACTGAACCTGGAAATTAAGTGGAATTAAGAAGGAAAGAGAACTTTTACAACTACAGTGAAAACTGCTGCACATCAATTGTGAAGACCTAGAAGTACATAATGCAGAAGGAAGAAGGGCCACAAAGTATGGATATGTGATAGACTGTCAAGTGGACTGAAGAGAGGAAATTAGGAAACAGTTTACTGACAATTACAAGTGCTTTATGCTTAGAGTATGGAGAGCTGGAGAAAGATCACATTAATATTAAGGAATGAGCTAGCTATTGGTAGAGTGACCAGATAGCAACTGTGAAAAAACAGGACAGAGGGTGGGGGTAATAGGTGCTTATATAAGAAAAAGTCTTATAAGGGACTGCCCCTCTGTAGGTTAAAAAAAAAAAAGGTACACCTTTATAATAGGAAAAAAAAATCTAGTTCTGCACAATAAACGAGTTCTGTAGGAAAGAAATTAGTCAAGTCTCAATTAGTCATTTTTAGTTGTGATTGTAAATACACTGAATTATAAAATATCAGAATACTAAAGAACAGAAATGGGAAATATCCAAGACAAAAATACCTGAGTTGGTGGAAATGTTGAGATTGACTCAATTTGAAGGGAAAAAAAAGGTTGCAGTTTAAAAAAAAAATCAAAACATTAGAAAACCAAGGGAAAGAAATTTACTAGAGACTACTTTATTTTATAATTCAGTGGATTTACAATTATCTCCGTTGATTGTCCTGGACATGACCCCTGGGTTCCGCACTCTCCCCCCAACCTTTGTATGAGACACTCCTATTTTGATAAATTACTAAAATGGACCATCACAGTTTTGTTCTTTGCTGTGAAAGAGATACAATGCTCCTGATACGATATGATGGAAGATTTGAACCAACAATAAGTTCATAGTGGCAGAAGGGAGAAGGCAAGCTTAGTAGTAGCACAGACAAGAAAGTATAGATTATGTAATCAAACTACAAATCCCTATATGGTACAGGAACAGATTGGGAATCAACAGATATTACCTATGTTTATGGGGGAAAAAAATCTATATTCTTTCATCTTGCCAGAAAATCAAAAGAAAAAGGAACTTACTTCCTCTTCATCTGGTTCAACTTCTTCTGTTTCAACAGCAGACATATTAATAACTGGCTTATTCCATGCCAACTTCAAATCCTGTCCTTTGAATCGAGATCCATGAACAGCAGCCTGAAGCAAGTTAGAAAGTTCTTAGTTTCACATTTCTTTGTGAAAGGGAAATAAAATAATCAACAGTTGATCAGATACCAAAAGTAAACAGACACTACGCTTTTACTGGTTGCGTGTGTGTGGAGGAGGTGATTTTTACACATTTGTAAAACTGATTTATGAGCTATTATGGACAGCTTAAAATTAAATAAATTTACTAAACATACCATTACAGTGTATATAGTTCAGGACTTGATAATCAAATGCATTTACACAGCTGTTCAGCTAAGAGTTTACAAAAAGTAAAAAATACAGTATTAATCAAAATGCAAGTAAAGAAAATAAGCTTAGGAAGTCATGGATCAATTCATGACATGGCTAACATTGTCATGAACACCTTACTGAATTTTGATCAGTGTTTCACACCCTTGAAAGATTGACACAAATTGAAAAAACACTTAATACATTTACTTGCTACAAGAACCCAAGCATCCCACAAATACAAATGATTCAATGTAACCAAAATTAAACTCTGTGATTATAACTTATTCTATTGGAAAATGCTCCCCTTCCTGCAAACCCTTTGTAATTGAAATGTAAAAATTTTAACTTATGGGATATTCATGCCTTTCTAAGTACCAGATGCATTAAGTGGCTGCTTTGGAAATAGTATGTTCAAATTAAAGTAACATGAACTAGCATAAATCAGCGTTAGCAACATTTCGAAATAACTGTCACGGTCACAAAAGATTTATAGTACAATCTGAAAGTACAGCATAATGTGAAATGTAGAAACAATTACATGTTCAGTGACATCTGAACATGAATTGTGTGATATTAAAGTCCCGGGGTATAAATTTTAAATCTGTACATATAAATTTATGATAAATTTAAAAGATTCCATGCCTATTAAAATGCAGCTCAGGAGTTTTTTGTTCACGGTCTCATCACAATGTCACACAACTAGAATTTTTATAAGTACTTATACATGACATTTAGGTTCAAAAACAACTTGTAATCTTTTGAAGAAATTACTGCTACATAAAAATGCAACATTTTATAGCTAGGGAATCCTCCTCTCCCTTCCAGACTAAAATGTCCACCACCATAAAACTTCAGCTTTTTTCAGCCAAAGGTAAAATATTACATTTTCTTCTGAATAAGCCCCAAAGAAAGCTTTTATGATTCAACTAGTTCTGCAACTAATCTTCATTACCTATTACTACTCTTAAAATCTGATTTACTAACAGGCACCAAACAATTTATAATCCAACATGTTTTGAATTATAAAATGAATTTGATTTCTTTGAAAGTTCTAGATTTAGTTTTACAAGTCATACCAGAATGTGGGATGGAGACTATGTAATACCAAATTCCTGTTTCATAATAAGTCCAAACGTCTTCTCTCCATCATTATGAAAAAATACTGTCATATGAGCTTGCAGTGAAAAAGACTCTTTCATGACATTTACTGTATAGGTGGAGTTTCTCTTCAATTAACATTATACACACTTTGTATTGCTTACATATAAAAATTGTGTTAAAAGAATATTAACATTACAAAGTCAAGCACTCAAAAGTTACGAAATGCCAAAATTAAGGTCGCAAACATTTTGGCACCCTTGTGAGTATGCTTTATGATACAGTCGTTAATTACCCAATGAAGTGCTTTTTTCCCCACAGAACACCTGCCTTGTTCAGTGGACAGCTTGGATGGCACTCAATATATAGATAACTATTCAATATTTACTTTTACCCTCAAGGTGAGAAGGAGTCTGAATCCTAAACAATAAGCAATTGAATCAAGTGGTTGTACACTGTTATTGTGTACAAATATACACCAAGGTCTTTTATGAAAGCTTGTAATGTTCTGACTTTGGTGGTCATTATGAGATACATATACACAGACAGTGGTATGAATTTACTTAATGATGTATATAGAAAGCTGTGCTGCAACATTCAGCTCCACCTCTCAATAGGGAGGGGTTAGCTCCAAGAACCTAATATCTTTTAAAGCAAGGAAAAAACAAGTAATGGGTCATTACATTAATGGGAAAACACTGAAACAATTTGCAGCTGAAAAGAAAACCCCAGTCTTGAAAACTAAGAAAGGAAGGAATTTCCCCCACTATGAATCACCATAGCTTGAGAAATTTAAAAACACACACACACACAAAACTACCCCTGCAAACACTGTGAAAAGAAAAGGAATTTGATGTGAAATATATCCAGAATTAAGTGATGGTCTCAAAGGTAGGGGGCTGTCTGCAAACCCTACAGAGCCTCTTCAGGGCTATGGTATAAACTGGGAATCTGATCAAAAGCAATAGGTAACCTGTCTTAAAAGGGATTCAAATGTGCAAGTATAAGGTTGCGTCTCTGTTTATTTTCTCCATAATTTGTATGGTGTTTGCTTTCCTTATTACTTCATTTTTGAATCTGTGATTTTTCCCTCAAACAAACCTTTTATTTATTTTTTACCCCCAAAAGGGCTCTGTTGTGCAAATGGTGTGTAGTGTGTCTCCCAAATGAAGTAATAACTGAGGTGCAGGTTTCACGCCTTTGGGATTGACCAACCAAATGGAAAAAGTCAGTGTCTGGTACTTAAGAGCTCGGGGTAGATAGATTTGAGGAGACCTGAGACTGGAAAGGCTGTTGAAGTCATCCTGCAATGAGTATTTAGGCTGGCGGAAGCCAAGATGAGACCTTTATGCTTGTAAGTTGGCTACTGGTGTTAACGTTCTGAGCCTTGAGAGCATAACATTAAGGCACACATATACGGCAGATGGTAAGAGAGCCCCTGGACTGGTCTGAATGATTCCCAAAACATCACAACTTGCATATAGCAAAGGGGCCAAATCCAGGGACAACCTTAAACCTGGCAATTCCTAATTTTTGAGTGCTTGACTTCGCTTAAAGTTAGTCTGTAGGCAATTTCCTAAATTTCTGAGAAAATGAAGTTAAATTCCATCACATAGAACCATACAGGGATCATTATTCTGATTAAGTGTGAGTTTCCTTTACATTCTAACATACTTACCTGTCCTATGTATTTATATGGATCCATTATAACCTCTGAATGCCTCAAAAATGTTAATGTATTTATTTTCAATACCTGTTAGGTAAGGAAGTGCCATCCACATTTTACACTGGGGAACTGAGGCACAGACAACTTGTCCAAGGTCAAACAGGAAGTTTGTGACAAAGAAGGGAATTGAACCCAAGTTTCCCCGAGTTCCACTTATTAAAGCACTCCACTGGCATGCTTCCTCCCATTTAATTAACTAATTAACATTTAATAGTTTCACTAAATATTTAGAAAGCAGTAATATTTAGGGAAAGTTTCATACTGATACATTATATCATAAGCAAACACACTAATTTTATTTCAAAGTGAACTTGATCATTTGGATGAATTAAATGTAACTGCATAGTAAACCCAAAGAATAATGAATTAGTTCCCAAATTAAATTTCAGTAATCACAACCTGTATCATCTCTTAGAAATGTTGGTGAATTGAGAAATTAAAGATACATAGTCAAACCAAATTTCTCGGACTTCATATACCCTACAAATTCCCAAGAAATCAAACTTCTATAAAAATAAGGGACATGAAAAAATACATAAAGAAAACCCTTTGAACAACTTGTTACACGATTCTGCATTTCTGATGTAAACTACAACAAAAGGGAAAACAATCAAGCCATGGGGAACTAAGGTAACTTTCATGGGCAAAAATAAGGAACAATAAACTTGTAGTGGGTTCCTGCCAAAGCAAGACATCCATTCATGAATTACCACTGGGGAAATGTCTTGCTTTGACTCATGCAAGCTATACTTTATACTTTTAACTAGCTCAGAATTTCCTCCCTCTTAAGGAATTCAGTTAATATGCTGGTCTGAAAGATTTTTTGAAAAAAATATGTTACTCAGTAATCTAATTTCATCTAAAATCAAACCTGTGTGTTTATCGGATTCCTCTTTGATAATGAACTCAAAAGCAGTCAACATAAGATTCAACTGTTCTGAAATTACACTTAATTCTTACATTTAAATTTAGTTCAGTTTAAGTATGGCTAATATGAGATATCATTTTAAAGTACTTTTAATATGAAGAATATACTTACAGCTTCAGCTTCTGCTCTAGTCTTAAAAGTAATCACTGCATGGAGAGAAGAGTCGTCTATCTGGCAATCTTCAATTTCACCATATTGCTTTCAATAAGAGAAAAATGTAAACTAATTGAAAGATTCCTCTTCTATGTATTAAGGGCTAGTCTACACTGGCAATGCTAAAGCACTGCAGCGGCAGCGCTTTAACATGGCTTGTGTGGTCACAGCGCAGCTCCCCCAGCACTCTAAAAAAAACACCTCCACGAGGGGCATGGCTCCCAGTGCAGGTCCACACTGATGCTTTACAGTGCTGAAACTTGCTGTGCTCTGGGGGGTGCTTTTTCACACCTCTGAGCAAGAAAGTTGCAGCGCTGTAAATTGCCAGCGCAGACAAGCCCTAAAAGAAAAAATCACATGGACTTGAAAATTAGATAGAACTGGAAATGACACACACTGAAGAGACCTTAATGGTTAACATGCCTTTGTGAGAAATACTATATAATTTTTATATGCACTCTAAAACACTGAACACTGAAGTATTTGCAAAAATTTACTAGAGCATACTATACGGATGAATCATGGCTCTCCTCCTCTTCTCCTTCAGAGCCACTGACTCCATCATTGTCAGGAAAATGTCTGCAGAAAGACTAATCTTGCAATGTGCCCAAAAGGTGACAAGACTCAAATTCAGTCTTATTTCCAGTAACAGCAAGTTCCAGAGCTGAAGGTCCTCTACCAAGAAAGCTCTGCTCCGGTCCCTATCGAGCATACTTGGGCTCCATCACCTCAAGCATCCCTGACAATCACATCTGCGTAGTTAGAGTGCAGAGAGATGTGGTCATAACTGAGCTATAGCTCATTCAGGGTTTTATAGAAGAGGACCATAAAATATTTTCAACTGTAGCAGATAATATACATATTAATACAAACCAAGACAAACTTTTTTCAAATTGCTGTGCAAGAGAAATATGATCTCACCATATTTTCTCTCCACTGGAAGTATTTTGGTCTGAAATATAGTTGCAAACACTGTAAGAGCAAAGCTACGAAAAACAAACACTGATGTAGAACTCTGTAGGCTACATGATGAAGTGCCAGAGGTCTCTGCATCAATTTGTTGATAAGTGTCACAATATTGATGTTTATGTTTAAAGTGTGATTTTTAAATTTTTTTTATCCGTGTAAATAATTAGTTGCACAAAAGCATATATTTTAAGACCCCCCCCCAATTTTTATCAATTTAAATTGTCACAGTTGCAGGAAACTACAGGTGGGGTGGTGGTCAGAAAATTATTTATTGACAGTGGATTTGAGGGTCAAAAAAATTAAGACATTATAAAACTTAAAAGACAAACTGTCAACATGGCTTGTCAAAATATACCAAGTAAATATCCTTAAATCAAAAATTCTCAAGCAGCATTTTTCTTACTTTGCCTATGAGTACCTTTTTAGTACTATCGAGGGAAGGTGATTTTTTCCATTGGTTTGTGCATGTATGGTGAAATCGGCATTTACCAACATTTACAGATAAAAAACGAATCCTTCCAATCGTATGTCATCATGGGCCACCAACCTAGCACCGCCACCTGCGCATTAAACTCAACAACCAAAATTAGACCAAAGTATTATAGTCCACAGGAGACTAAACTATTGTGTGAGACAGGAAGAAAATAGTAGGGCCCAAGGTGCACCAATACCCGAGGCCTCTGTAATGGCAGGGAACTGATTAAGTGAGATATATCAAGATGATCTTGGCAAGTGACTCAGACCCCATGCTGCAGAAGGAAAAAAAACATCCAAAGTCACTGACAATCTGATGTGGGAGAAAATTCCTCCTCAACCCCGCAAAGTTCCCAAACACTTTTATAAAGACGACAAAATTAGTTAAATGCAACATTATCCACAATTAAACCTTCTGAAACAGGGAAAAGCCAAGTTATGGGAGATATCATAACCATAAACCTATCCCCACACAGCAAGTTTCCACTGACAGATGCAGACTCTGCCTTCACAAGGAGCTTCCTTCTGTCTCCAGATAAGGAGACAATAAGAGTACATTAACCTCCCTAATAGTAGAACGCAAAATCTTAAACGTGACCTTGCAAAGTTTTTGGGAAAAAATTTTTAATGGCACTAGTGTGAGCTCATGTTTTAAAATCCTACTAGATATTTACAAAAAACCCCAAAGTCTTTTTTTCCAGCTCTTATTTTGCCTTGCAGTTGGTGTTTTTGAACACACACCTTTGCTTCTGCAATTTGTGTATCTATTTTCTGTGAAAGTGACATGCCAAACCCATGTTTAAAGACATGTTAATTACTGACTACCGTCTGAGTTCGCCCCCTCTCAGTCTCTCTGTACAAAGAGACAGCAATTTAGCTATGTTAACAATACAATCTAGCAACGTGCAAATTAAGAGAGATTATTATTTGAATCCGCTTGCTATGCAAATAGCACTGATGTAAGAAGGGTTGGAGCAAGAGTTCCTCCCACTCTGGTCTCTTCAGAGGAAGGGGACAGAGCCACTATTTAGTTATTTTTTTAAACTATGATGAAAACAGAGATTGTCAAAAGCAAAGGCAAAAGCAGCTCTTCATGGATCATAAATTAGTTGAAAAAGTAAACTCAAAAAAGCTTCAGAGGTCAACTTTAATTACAACTTCAGTAATATCAGCAAATATTCAGACTTGACATACATGCACAGGTTAAATGTGAGCTCTGACTTTCCAGAAAATTAACTTTTTAGACTAAAAGTGGTATAATTATTATGAATTCTGATTTACATTTATTTTAATGCCTAGTACAGGATTTAAAATATTGTTTTAACTGAAAATCTAAATGTAATGTTGGCTGAAGAGTCTTACTAATGTCCTTATAATAACTAGTTAAGTTTCCCAATAATAATAAAAAGTCATTTCAACACATCTATTTGTATAGCCATACGCTGCTGCTGGAAATGTGACTGCTACAGAAGAATAAAAATTGACATAAGATTATATGTCTTATCCTCTAAGTCAACTACATCTTGAGAGCTGTTGGGCTACAACTGATTCCTGTTACTGGTACACAGGCTGCTCCTGTTGTGGCGAATGTTCAAAGGCAAACAGAAGGCAGACCTGACTGACTGCTCCACAATCTCAGTGCAGGACTCTCAGCCACTAGTAAGAACCACAAGAGCTAAATCTCAAGAGAATTGATTGCGACACAGCCTGAACTTATTTTTGAGAGCTCTGTAACATCACCAGTATCCACTCTGCAAAATGAATAGGCTTCTCTTTCATTGCAGGCTTGAAGAGAGGAGATATAGATCAGGCAATTTTTGCCTCTTGTTTGATTTTCTATACACTAATATAATGGACTGCTGACAAATATAAACCCAGTATCAAATTTTGAACTGCAGCTCTAAAATTAAGAAGTTAAGAAAAGGGAATTCTGGCTTTGTCTGTGTGCCATTTTGGGGACACAAAGACTTCTGGGAGTGGTACTAAGATCTTGCAGTTGTTGTACAGTTCTGGTCTCTACTCTCAAACTCAAAAAAGTGAGTATAACTCACTGAGACAGGACTGTCAGGCATAAATAAAGTTGAAGAAAGTGTATCTCCAAAAAGGCAGTTTGTTTACATATTATCCTGTTTTGTTACAACACAGATGTCTGTTAATCTCTTTTGAATATGGTATTCTGTCATTTAGAGGAGTGGTCCAAGATTTCTTTTCATTCTTATACTCCTCCAGTTCCGGCAAGAGTCCATTACCAGTTGTTGTTCTGCACGATTTTTACCTCAGGACTTACTACCACCACCACTCTAACAGTAGAATGCTAGGATATTGAATAATTGACAATAGAAAATTTTACCTCCAGATTCTCTCCCTGGTGTACACAAAACCCACGTAAACAAACAGGGAACAACTTAGCATCACTTATGATTCTTTCACCCTTTTCCTATGCTCCTTTTCTTTGGCAGTGACTTTGGATGATTTTTCTCCTTCTACAGCAGGGGCGGGCAAACTTTTTGGCCTAAGGGCCACATCGGGTTTCATAAATTGTATGGAGGGTCGGTTAGGGGAGAGTGTCATGGCCAGGCCCTCACCTCCCATTCCCTCCCCCCCCCCGGACTCCTGCCCCATCCAACCCCCCTGTTCTCTGACGGCCCCTCTGGGAACCCTGCCCCATCCACACACCCCCGCTCCTGCACCCCCGCCACCCCATCCAACCCCTCCTCTCATTCCTGACAGCCCCGCCGGGACTCCTTTCAACCACCCCTCCTCCCTGTCCCCTGACTACTCCCTGCCACTGCATCCACCCCCCCCCGCCCCCTTCCTGACTGCTCCACTCCGGAACCCCTGCCTCCATTCAACCTCCTGTTCTCCCTCCCGACCCCTATCTACACCCCCACCTCCTGACCACTCCCCCCAAACTCCCTTGCCCTCTATCCAACCCCCGCTGCTCCTTGCCCCCTTACCACGCTGCCTGGAGCACCAGTGGCTGGCAGCACTAGTTGTGCCACCTGGCTGCAGCCAGGCCACGCCGCTGCCACCACGCAGCACAGAGCACTTGTTCAGGCTGGGCTCTGCAGCTGCGCTGCCCCAGCTCACAGCCCTGTCGTCCAGAGCATTGCGCTGGCAGTGGAGTGAGCGAGCTGAGGCTGCAGGGAAGGAGGACAGCAGGGGAGGGGGTAGGGGCTAACCTCCCAGGCCAGGATCTCAGGGCCAGGCAGGATGGTCCGGCAGGCCAGATGTGGCCTGCGGGCTGTAGTTTGCCCACCTCTATTCTTTAGCATGGGGTATTAGTCACTTTGCAAGATCATCTTGATACATCTCACTTAATCAGTTCCCTGCCATTGAAGAGACATCGGGCATTGGTGCACCTTGGTCTGTATTAGTTTCTGCCTGTCATATATTAATACTTTATTCCGCTGTTTCTAAAGAATGCCACTTGAGTTCAGTAAAAGTTCACTTTTTCCTTTCCCGACCTTGTCTGAAGTCCTTCCACAGTTTAGAAACAGAAAGCTCTCTTCAAAGGTAGAGAACCTACTTTAGAACTCCTTGGTTAATTAAATAGCGGATTCGAGTTGATCAGAATCACCCCTTGGAAGTTTTTCCCTGCACTACCACAAAACTACTAAATTCAAAGAGAAGAAATGTTGAAGTTACTACATACCGCAAAATGAGGAAGAAGATCTTCTCTATCACTTTCTGTGAATGCAGAAATCTCCAGTGCCCTCGGTCGATGATCCACTACTGCATGAACTGGAACCCCTCTTCCGCGACCTCGGCCTCGTATTCCTCTGCCTCTGCTACGTGATGCACCTCGACCTCGTGCATTAATTCCTCTACCACGACCTGAAGAAAGAATCCCTCGTTTGGCAGCCTAAAAAGTTTAAACATCACTTCAGTCCACAACACATGGACTAAACATTATTTTCACGGAATTAAAATACAATCATGTTCCAATCACAATCTTTGTTAATGTCAAATTTTGAGACCTATTCCTAGCAAGAGAAGTGGATGTGGGTTTTGTTTCAAATAAAATTAAGCATTTCAAGATGATTACCTTCAAAATTCAAGTAAACTAACTCTCAGACTTGTCCTCAGGAACCATTGTGAATGCCTTTATGATTCTGAAAAAAAATGTTACCTTTGTTATACGGGATGTGTTGCAAATCACTTAAGTGTGTGCACGCACTTGGTGCATTTGAGCCAGAGAGTTCTATGCAGCAGTACCTGTCAGGGCAGAGCATGCTCCCTGCACTGCTTCATGCCGAAGGTATAAAGAGTAGAGCTGCCCTGATACTCCTTCAGTTCCTTCACAGTGGCATCGTGATGAATACATTGTGAAGCAGAGATGGAGGAGGGAAGGTTGTGAAATAGACATGTGCAATGCATCTCGAACAACACTTACAATACAGATAAGTAACTATGTTTTCTTCTTTGAGTGCTTGCATATGTCTATTCCTCTTAAGTGACTCCTACCGTGGTGGTGGAACAAGGAATCTGTTTGAAGAGAGACTACAGGACTGTTCTTCCAAAGTTTGAGTCAGTTCTGCAGGTAGCAATAATCGTATAATACTTGGCAAAAGCATGCACTAATTCCAGGTTGCCGTTTTACAGATGTCTGCTATAAGCAGATCTATCAAGAAGGCAAAGAAAGTTGCTTGAGCTGTGGTGGAATGAGCTCACAGCTCTGAAGGAGCTAAAGTGTTTGTACCTCATAACTTCTTGTTATACACAGTTATCCAGTAACAAAGTCTCTGAGCTGACATCATCTGCCCTTTCATTACATCTGCACAAAAAAACATGGAGATAAGCTAAACGATTTACTCCTGTCCATATAGAAGGAGGGGGCACATCAGATGTCTAATGTATGGAGCCTCTCCTTGCCCGTATGCATATGAGGCTTAGGAAAAAAGGTGGGCAAATAGACAGCCTAATTAAGGTGGAAGTTGGACACCACTTTCAGAATAAATTTTGGATGTGCTCTCATGGAGACTTTAAAGAAAACAGTGTATGGGGATGTCCCACCATTAAAGCCTGCAGCTCACCTACTCTTCATGCAGATGTAATAGACAAAGAGAAAGAAACTGGCCGACTGGTAGGCTAAAGAGCAGGTTGTTAAAGGCTCAGACAGAGGTCTGATTAAAAGCTGACAATACAAGGTTCAAGTATCAAGGAGGAAACATCTGCTTAACTGAGAGGTAAGGGGAGAGTAAATTCTGTTTATCCGTTTAGAGAATCTAACCACCATAGTTAGAGAATACCAAACACTTTTGTATAGGAGGGTGGATAGCAAAGAAAGCAGCTGAAGGTACTCAGTTGGGGTTTGAGTGAAGTACTTGACCATAATGAGGATAGAGAATGTCCCCTTCCCTGTCTGGACAAAATGTTAATGTTCATTGAATGGTCTGTGCAAGTCTGAGAAAAAACATTGCCTCAAACAAGAATGGGCTATCAGTATAATCTCTCCCAATCCTGTTAGAGCTTGAGTATGACCTTGTGTATGAGTGGTACTCAAGGAAACTCATACATCAGAGCTGACCTCCTGGGAAGGAGGAAAGCATCTGAAAGAGAGCCTGGGCTCAGCCTTACTCTGAAACAGAACTGATGGCACTTTCTGTTCTGTCTTGTTGCGAACGGGTTCATACTGATAATCCCGCACTTGCAAAAAAATAAATCTGAGTATACTGAACTTCAATATAAGTCATGATCCTCCTGAAAAGTCCTGCTGAGGTGGTCTGCTATGACATTCTGAGTTCCCAGGTGAAATGCTGACAGAGTGATTTCATTCTGGATGCAAGAGTTATATAGGTGGATGGCCTTGTGACATAACAGTATGGATATGGCACTTCCCTGCCTGTTGACATAAAACACTGGTATCATGTTGTCCTGGAGGACTTGGACAGTTTGGTATTTGATTCAGGGTCGAAAGACTTGACAGGCTTTGTGTATGGCTCGTAGCTCCGATATACTGATGTGGAGTGATGATTCATCCTTCGACATATAGTTTGTGTTTGAGGCCTCTCTAAATGAGCTCCCTACCCTAGAAAGGAAGCATCAGTAGTCAAAGTCATGGATGGAAGAGAAGTTGAGTAGGGTGGCACTGGTCTATAAATCACTAGTGGGATTCTTCAAACTAGTGGGATAATGCAAACACCCCGGCAGTTTTAATTAAATTATATTATAATTAAATGAAATTAAAATACAGCCAGGAGAACTGGCTGTATTTTGAAGAAGCTTATTGAGGGTACAAGAACAAACCATCCCGATGTAAAGAATATGGCAGGTGACAAGCTTGGCTTAACAGTGAAATCTTCGGTGAGCTTCAACTCAAAAAGCAAGCTTACAAGCAGTGGAAATTTGGATAGATGACTAGGCAGGAGTATAAAAATATTGCTAGAGCATGCAGGGGTGTAATCAGGAAGGCCAAGGCATAATTGGAGTTGCAGCTAGCAAGAGATGTGAAGGGTAACAAGAAGGGTTTCTCCAGGTATGTTAGCAACAAGAGGTGGTCAGAAAAAGTGTGGGACCCTTACTGAATGGGGAAGGCAACATAGTGACAGATGATGTGGAAAAAGCTGAAGTACTCAATGCTTTTTTTTTCCTCAGTCTTCACAAACAAGGTCAGCTCCCAGACTATTGCACTGAGCAACACAGTATGGGGAGGAGGTGAGCAGCCCTCAGTGGTGAAAGAACAGGTTAAGGACCATTTAGAAAAGCTGGACATGCACAAGTCCATGGGTCCAGATCTAATACAATCGAGGGTGCTGAGGGAGGTGGCTGATGTGATTGTAGAGCCATTGGCCATTATCTTTGAAAATTCGTGGCGATTCGGGAAGGTCCCGGACAATTGGAAAAAGGCAAATGTAGTGCTCATATTTTAAAAAGGGAAGAAAGAGAACCCGGGGAACTACAGACTGCTCAGCCTCACTTCAGTTCCCGGCAAAATCACAGAGCGGGTCCTCAAGGAATCCATTCTGAAGCATTTGGAGGAGAAGAAGGTGATCAGGAACAGTCAACGTGGATTCACCCAGGGCAAGTCATGCCTGACCAACCTGACTTCCTTATATGATGAGATAACTCGCTCTGTGGATATGGGGAAAGTAGGGGACATGATATATCTTCACTTTAGGAAAGCTTTTAATACAGCTTTCCCGTTGTATTCTTGCCAGCAAGTTAGTTAAAGAAGTATGGATTGGATGAATGGACTATAAGGTGGATAGAAAGCTGGCTAGATTGCCGTGCTCAACAGGTAGTGATCAACGGCTCGATGTCTAGTTGGCAGCCAGTATCAAGCGGAGTGCCCCAGGGGTCAGTCCTGGGGTATACATCTATCCTGAACTAGCCTTTTAAGCACTACAGGCCTGTGTGGACCTTGATGCTGACACTAAATGCTCTGTAGTGATGTCAATCTACTCTGTTCTGAAACAAGAGTAGATTAACAAGTTCTATGAAATTTTAGTGCATGGCAGCAGGGGCCACATGCACACAGTGCACAGCAGGCTAGTGAGGGGTAGATTTACAACCAAGTTTACTGTGAACTAGGTGTTTGTGTACATAAGCCCCCAACGTCATGGAACTCAGGACCCAGTGGTGTGAGGTGATGGATATCCAAGCACCACAAAATGGCAGAATCTGTCCCCAAAGGGAGGGGAAGAAAAAGGAAGAACTTATTACTGGTATTCTTCTGTTTGGTGGGCAGTCAAATTGACTGGTCCAATCCTGCTAGTTGCTGTTTAGTCAATGACTAAGAGGCAAATGATGCCTCCTCTGTGACATGAGACCCCATTTGACAGAATAAGAAGATCTGGGTTGGCAGAAAGGTTGTCATAGTTGCTGCTGTGGTCTGGATTGCTTCTTTCAGGGAGCTGGCATGTAGATCCCTAGTGAACAGTGTGGCAAGTGAGTCCCTGAGGCAATGTCAGGCCTTATCTCCTCTTTCATCTGACAAAAAAGACCAGAGATCCCTCAAAGGGCAAGTCCTCAATGATCTGTTGCACTTCTGCACGTATGCCCAAGTTCTGAAGCCACAACGAAGCCCACCTGCTACATGATCTCGACCATCTCGCCAAATATTAAGTAGGCCAATAAGATTTTCTGGATTTGGTAAGGGAGGGATCATCCCAGATATATTCAGAGTCAGACACTGGTCCATCATATACTCCCTCAGGCAAAGCTCTTTCAATTTTTGAGTCCTTTTTTTAAAGGAACAGATGTCACACCTTTTCCAAATGTGACCTTCACACAAACACAACAAATAGCAGTGTTAGGAACAGAACAGTGGGGTAGCGCTTTAACATCTTTGCCCTTTTTTTCCCCCGCCCCTGCTGCTGATGGGAGTGGGGAGGAGCAGCTGCCCCAGGGCCAGCATTTTAAAAGGGCCTGGGGCTCCAGGCCACCACAGCAGCCAGGGCCCCAGATGGCACATGCCAGGCAGCGTGGATGGGCTGGCGGAAGGAGGCTGATCCCAAGCCCTACTCCTTCCACTCAAGTCCCCGCCCCTTCAGAGGCCCAGAGTCGGGCCCCCTTACCAGTGAGTGTTTAATATTACTTTGACTCCTGGCCTTCTGTCTCTAAATATGTCAGTGGAGTATAGACTGATGAATAGGGCAAAATACAAGATGTTCTAATTATTCCATGAACCCAGAGACAAGTAGTTTGCAGCCTTTTAATCCAGTTTCCTAGATAAGCTGAGAGAGTATAATATGATGGGGGCTAATTTAGCTACAAGGAGTTAGGGAAAAGATCTTGGAGTCATCGTGGACAGTTCTCTGAAGATGTCCACGTAGTGTGCAGAGGCGGTCAAAAAAGCAAACAGGATGTTAGGAATCATTAAAAAGGGGATAGAGAATAAGACTGAGAATATATTATTGCCCTTATATAAATCCATAGTACGCCCACATCTCGAATACTGTGTACAGATGTGGTCTCCTCATCTCAAAAAAGATATACTGGCACTAGAAAAGGTTCAGAAAAGGGCAACTAAAATGATTAGGGGTTTGGAGAGGGTCCCATATGAGGAAAGATTAAAGAGGCTAGGACTCTTCAGCTTGGAAAAGAGGAGACTAAGGGGGGATATGATAGAGGTATATAAAATCATGAGTGATGTGGAGAAAGCGGATAAGGAAAAGTTATTTACTTATTCCCATAATACAAGAACGAGGGGTCACCAAATGAAATTAATAGGCAGCAGATTTTAAACAAATAAAAGGAAGTTCTTCACACAGCACACAATCAACTTGTGGAACTCCTTAGCTGAGGAGGTTGTGAAGGCTAGGACTATAACAACGTTTAAAAGAGAACTGGTTAAATTCATGGTGGTTAAGTCCATAAATGGATATTAGCCACGATGGGTAAGGAATGGTGTCCCTAGCCTCTGTTTGTCAGAGGATGGAGATGGATGGCAGGAGAGAGATCACTTGATCATTGCCTGTTAGGTTCACTCTCTCTGGGGCACCTGGCATTGGCCACTGTCGGCAGACAGATACTGGGCTAGATGGACCTTAGGTCTGACTCGGTATAGCCGTTCTTATGTTCTTAGTATGTCATTGAACATAAAAACACAAGAACATAAGAATGGCCATACTGGGTCAGCTGGGTCTTCTGATAGCAGCCAAGACCAGGTTCTTCAGAGGGAAGTAACAGAACAGGTAACCATCAGGTGATCCATCCCATGTTGCCCATTCCCAGTTTCTGGCAAACAGAGGCTAGGGACACTTCATAGCATGGTTTTGCATCCCTGCCCACCCTGGCT
The DNA here is from genome assembly GCF_007399415.2 of Gopherus evgoodei. Taxonomy (NCBI): domain Eukaryota; kingdom Metazoa; phylum Chordata; order Testudines; family Testudinidae; genus Gopherus; species Gopherus evgoodei. The sequence continues at coordinate 80,924,374 of NC_044322.1, forward strand.
AATAGCCATTGATTGTCCTATCCTCCATGAACTTATCTAGAAAGTTTCCAAGACTTATTGCCTTAGGACACCTCAGCTACTATTGTGACAAGATCTTTAGTATAATGGCGTTTAACCATGGCTTCACACTTTGCACTCTTGGTTGCTCAATCTCAGGAACTAAACACACTCAGCTGATCACACACTGGAAATGAAAAAATGAAACATTCCCCCATCTTGGGTTTTCTACTATCATATCGAAACTAAGATTAGAATCCACTCTGACTTCAGATAAGAAGCATCAAACACAGTAATCCATTTCAGTCCCCAGTAAATGCCAGTGAATACTTACAAGTTAATCCTCCTCATGGCAAGTTAATTTAGTGAGTCACTGACCACTCAAGGAAAGCCATAGAGATTCTGGCCCTGAAACATCTACTGCTTCTTTACTAATCATATAGATCCTCATAATTTTTTGATAACCACAAGAAAGGAGGAAACTTGAGAGTTTGCTGTTGTAGTTTGTGGCAAGGTGGGCTGGTGCCAAAGTAGGGAGGTGCATGTCATGTATCACCCTACCATAGTTTGGGAACCTTGTTGCTGAAAATCCATCAACTATGTCCTACACATTGCTGAGGGAAACGATTAATGGCCTTACACACTTGCATGACAATGACCACCGCTGTGGATTTTCCAACTCCAAAATGATTGTCCACTGACTAGTAGCAACCCAACATTGCAAGGTTCCAGAGTATCCTGGCCACTCGCTTCTCCACTGTCAATGCATCTCTCTCGCATCTTGAAGTTCTGCAGCCAGTGCTTATTGTCACAAACTTGTCTTACAATGTGATCCCACCAGTTAATGATCATTTCTTGGGCACAGAAGTGGCACACTCCACCTACAACTGCTCCATCAACACAACAGACTTGAATTGTTTTTAATTGTTATGTCCCCCCATTGTCGGAGAATTTCCTGCAGGTCTGCAAGTACAGGAGAAGCAAGAGTCCTGTATTTGCAATGCTCATGAGAATTTATAACTCTGCAGGCTCCATGTTCCTTGTCAAAGATACTGGACACTGAGAAGAATCATGCAGGTTTGTGGAATACAAAAAAAAAAAAAGCACAAATATTATGGTATATGGATGACATTATGGGATGGAAAAGTTGCATGCTGGGAACTTGACCACTAGCTCCCAGAGATGCCTGCATGACTCATTTCTATTCCACACACTCTGAATCCAGATGACAGCATGTGGCATACTGGGTTACCTACCCATGGTGCACCATTCTTTGCATCAACACAAGCACTCCTAATTTGTACATGCAGGGCTGATGCAAGCAGCCAAATATGCACATACACAAGTGACACACTAACTTTGGTAGCTGTACGCTGATGTAACTTGTGTCAACCACAGTTTGTAGTGTAGACATGGTCTTAGATACCGTCAATATGCTACAGCCCTGTTAATCAGGAGTCAGGCCAAGACATGGAACAGAGCATACTGGTGACTCTACAGAATGATCTCCTGGTCACAGACATAGGTCAGACAACTCTTTGCTGGACATCTACAGTATTTGATACAGCTGACTATGAAATGTGCTCCTTTTATGCCACACCCTGAGAATAAGGGGGGATTCTATTCCCCAGCCCCAGAACCCTCACCTGTGGGTCCCTAAGTCACTAAGGGAGATCAAGAAATAGCAGGGACTAAAATGTGAGTAATATGCAGAAGATATCCAGTTCTATTCCATGTGCACATAAGATGCAAACAACACCTCTCCACACAAGTTTTCCAGGGAAAGGGCCTGTCTGCAATCAGCAAGTGACTTAACAACTGCCTTAGAACTGAATCCAGAAGATCTTAAATTAAGGTACTGATGATGAGATGAAGGAAGCTGTCATAAACAGATAGCTAAGGGTTAATGTCTCTTTCACCTGAAGCACCTGACCAGAGGACCAATCAGGAAACCGGATTTTTTCAACTTTGGGTGGAGGGAATTTTGTGTCTGAGGTCTTTGTTTGCTGTCTGCCTGCTTTCTCTGAGCTTTGGAGAAGTAGTTCTGTTTTCTAATCTTCTGTTTCTAAGTGTAAGGACAAAGAGATCAGATAGTAAGTTATATGGTTTCTTTTCTTTGGTATTTGCATGAATATAAGTGCTGGAGTGCTTTGATTTGTATTCTTTTTGAATAAGGCTGTTTATTCAATATTCTTTTAAGCAATTGACCCTGTATTTCATCACCTTAATACAGAGAGACCATTTGTATGTATTTTTCTTTCTTTTTATATAAAGTTTTCTTTTAAGACCTGTTGAAGTTTTCTTTACTGGGAAATTTCAGGAAAATTGAGTCTGTACTCACCAGGGAATTGGTGGGAGGAAGAAATCAGGGGGGAGATCTGTGTGTGTGTTGAATTTGCTAGCCTGATTTTGCATTCCCTCTGGGGGAATAGGAAAGTCCTTTTCGTTTCCAGGACTGGGAACGGAGAGGGGGAGTCACTCTGTTTGGATTCACAGAGCTTGTGTCTGTGTATCTCTCCAGGAGCACCTGGAGGGGGGAAGGGAAAAAGGATTATTTCCCTTTGTTGTGAGACTAAAGGGATTTGGGTCTTGGGGTCCCCAGGGAAGGTTTTTCAGGGGGACCAGAGTGCCCCAAAAGCAAGTGACTTAACAACTGCCTTAGAACTGAATCCAGAAGATCTTAAATTAAGGTACTGATGATGAGATGAAGGAAGCACTCCAAAAAAACTTGCCACCACTATAATATCACCCTCCATCCTACTTTTCTGCTTTGGTGTTTACCTCAATTCCTCATTTCAATACATCTTGTCACAGTCATACAAAATTCCCTAGTCTATTCATGAATATCAAGACAAATGCCCATGCCAGTCAATTTTAAATTTAGCCAGAATGATTCATTCACCCATGGCCTCTAGGCATGATTATTGTAACTCCTTGCACCTAAGAATGAAACCTTGACTCTAAAAAAACTCAAGATAAACCTAGGACACTCGAAAAAGTCCTCCACCCTCCTTAGTGGCTTCCCCACTGAAAACAGGGTGAAATTCAAAGTTCCGGTCCTCTTCAAATCCCTCCATGGTCTGGCCTTCTATGACCATGACCTCCTGAAACAGCTGTGTTCACTGAGACAACAGAATTATCAAATTCAAGGGTGAAACTCGTGTATGTAGAAATTTACAAATGGGAAGTACAACTCTATGAGCCAGAAGTCATGACCATATGAACACCATTGTCTTTAGATTAGGATGCAACAGACAACTTTAGCCTTCCTGTATTAAGCACTAATCTCTTCTCTTGAACCCGCAAAATAGAGTCCAATTTCTGGAGACATAAAGGGAGAGATTGACAGAATTAACAATACATTTGTGTATAATTTATAATTTTGTGAAGTACTCATAGCACAGTGATGGGTGCCAGAATAAGAATTTACACAGATCTTATAAGCACCACACGGAACTCTCAAGATGGAGGCGATTCTGAAGCTGGTGTATACACATCAGCACTTTCAAATATCTTGTAATCCTACAATGACTGAAGGCAAGAAAAGCTTTGTACTAATGGATGGTAAGCAGAAATGGCTGCCAAGAGCACTTAACAACAGCAAGACTGTCTTCGCTTTTTCTTTTTTTTTTGGCATTCCAAGAATGTAGGAATTGATGTTGACAAAAGGTGACAATTTGACAGCCAAGATCCATAGTGAAAAGCACATTCATTTTAGAATACTACATTTTCTTGTAAATGCCTTTTGAGAGTGTAAAAATACGTTGTGCGCTTCCTGAGAACACCTTAATTTCTAACAAGGTACAATGATCCAAGCAGCCCAATGATGACAGAGAATTTGACCTTACTCTTAGACAGAAGATTCAGAAGTATAGGAAGAATCAGAGACTGATGACAGGCCCAGAAGATCTGAATACCAGAACTAATATGCCCAGAGAATCCAGTAAAGTATCTCTCATTGTTAATATTTATATTTCAATAGAGCACAGAGGACCCTTATCAGCATTGGAGCCCCACTTTACTAGGCACTATGCAAATGCAGAAGTAGACACAGCCATTGCTTCAAGCATCTTGCAGACTTTGTGGAAATAGGGATAATGGAAGATAAACTTTATAGAAAGTCTTGAACCAAATCAAACAGGAAGATATCCTTCAGGAAATCTGGATTCCTCTTCACTTAAGCCATGAAGAGGATATACGCTGAGTGTTTCTTGAAACACACGTCTCTTTACCAATCACTCCACTTTCTGAATAGAGACTACACTACCAAGTCTTTTAGGGATCACAAGGCTGCTTGTGACTCAGACTATAAGAATGCCTTTCCCTGATAACTTGAGGGCTATTTGATAAATCTGAACTTAATACACCAGTCTAAAATATCACTGCTGAGCAAGGAAGACAATGTGATTCCTTGTTTCCTCATATAATACTGGAATATTGTTAACTGCATCACATATCCTCCTTTTGCCTGAAGGAGGAAAGACTTCAGAACCACTCAATGATTGAGATGCCAGAAGGTGGTTTTCTTTTCCAGAAATTCCAATCATGCTTGTGAATCCAAATATTTGGAGTAGATCAACAGTTAAATAGCCATGTAATTAAGCATACAGGCACATATTTGACATAATGTGCATCTTATTGGTCTCTGCAACTTAGAAGCATATTATACGTGCAGTTGGTTGCACTGCAAACACTGAAGGTGGTCTGACACTTTATATTATAAAGAACCTGTTTTCAGTAGCTTTTAACTTTGCCAATTTTTAAATGGTCAAGATGATATTTCCCATGCCAGGCGTCTGCCCTCAAGCTAACTTATTTGGGAAAGTTTCTTTTTATAGATTGCAAATAATTTTTGTTCCCTAATACTACCTTCCTGTTGAAATTCATATGAAAAGCCTCTCAAAATCTTGCAGTATAAGATCAACACATATCTCTCATATGAAATGTAAATAAAAGTGACGGTATTTTTGCCGCAGTAAGTATTTCAGAAGTATAAGTTATACAATTTATCATCAAGGCATTACAAGGCCATTTGGAAAAGAAAAATGCTGTAAGGAATTAACAGTATTGTCTCAGCACTAGTTAAAAAGGGGCCTACAACTGCAAATTTTCTTTGTGGTTACAGAAATTATTTTAACAAAAGGGAATTACCAAAATAATTTACACAGTACAAATGAAAGCACCAACAGGAAAGCATATGTTAGTCAGCAAGGAAGTAATAATTAAGATGCAAGTTAAGCACAAAAACTTCTCCTTCAGTTTGCTGAAAATCGAGTATTTTGAATATTGGTAAGCAGTTGAGTTATGTGAAATTTCTTTCACAGCTTTTATGTGCACTTCTAGTACATTTATGAAAGTACATTTATTCTCCTTAACACTTAAAAACGTATTGGTTGAAAATGTATTACCATTTCCATGTGGTCTGCTCAGTGTAACTACAGAAAGACATGATATCGATTGTCAGCACTGCCCAGCAACTGTAGTTAAAGAGCAAGCTATATTCCATCTCGATACACACACTATCAGCAAAACTTTCCATTAATTTTTAATTGAAGACAATTAGGCCCCATAAATTTATAGTAAAGAAAATATTACAGTATCTTATAAATATATTCAATAAATATATGTTACACATTTCAGAGCATTTTAATAATTATTAATTAGTAATCCTGAATGGCACATAAAATTGCTTAGAAGTAAATGATATGAAAATCAGAGACTCTTTTTTTAAAGCAGGTATGACTATTTTTCAAACAAGACTTTCTAAAAAAATTCAGGCATATATTTTTGTACATGGCACATTACTTGAACAAATTCTGTTTACATATAGTTTTTGTAACGGAATTTTAATCTCAGCACAAGAGTTAATCTACAACCTTTTAAAATAACTATTAGAGAAGAACTTTGTTTATCTCTAATACATTTAACACTTCTGTTAATATTAGGCTATTTTTAACAGGCTGATGTTCCTTTAAAGAAAAGAATAAGTAAGGACAGCTTTAGCCTCTCTTTATAAACACCCACAGCACCATCTACAGACAAAATTTAAAAAATGCTTGCTAACAAAAGTTACCTATTGCAAATCTATAAAATATCAGGTGACAATACCCTTTAAAAATCTTTACAGCGTTATCAACAGCTGAATGATCAAAATGGAAGCCAGCCAGAATGGCATATTTCTGAGTACTGTCCAGAGACTGAAGAGGTGAAGCATCCCTGCTAAGTGCCCTAAGAGGAAACATCTGCAGTGTTGTTGTAGCCACATTGCTCCCAGGACATGAGACACACAAGGTGGGTAATATCTTTTATTAGACCAACTTCTGTTGGTGGAACAGACAAGCTTTGAAGAGACAAAGCGATTGTCCTCAGGGCTGGAAAAAGTAATCAGAGTGTCACAGATAAATGCAAGGTGGGACAGATTGTTAAACATAAGCATCAACATGTTGCAGGAGACCAGTTAAAGTGAAACAGACAATCAACAATTGTTTGATGATATCCCATACGGGTTTCACTGTGTGGTGGTTGGGTTCGTTTTTTCCGTACTGAAGCCAGCTCCATTGAAGTACTTGGGTGGCCAGTTCCATGATATGATCTATTTCTCTGGTGGAGTGTCCTTGTCTGGTGAAGGTGTTAAGGGTGTGTATCCTGGGCTTTTTCCTCAGAGCATATGCTGCAGTAACTGAGTGCCTGGCTGTAGATAACAGATTATTTTAGTGTCTAGAGTGGTTCCTGGATCCAGGGAAGTAAGCATGGTGATCCCTGAGTTTCTTGGATATAGTTGTCTATAATTAAACTTTCAGAGAAAAATGATAAAAGACAAAAACACCCTGTCATCTGTGGGCAAACACTTTTCACAAAAGGATCACTCTACACTGGAACTCTCAGTTCTCATCCTCAAACGAAACCTGCACAACATCATCAAAAGATGAGCCTGGGAAGTTATGAATTTAACTTTGCTAGATACCTAAAATCAGAGGCTTAGAGACACTGGTTTTAGGACTCATTACACCAGTGCGCAACCCACTAATTTTCCTTTGCCCCATGACTGCAGAGGTGTTAATTGCCCACTGTCCTTTAACTGGTCTCCTCCTAAACAATCTGTCCCATCTTGGATTTATCTGCAACACTGATTACGTTTTGCAGATTTGAGGAGCCCTGCGTAGCTCAAAAGCTTGTCTCATCCAACAACAGAAGCTATTCCAATGAAAAATACTACCTCATCCACCTTGACTCTACGAGAAAAGGGTTATGTACTACTTACCAAAAGATGATTTTTTTTAAAACTATTTTAATTGCACAACAGATTACACTGTAAAGTAACATGCAAGTTAAGCAAAATATACTAAATGAAAGTTTTTGAAATATGTGGTTAACTGAAGAAATAAAAAACAAACATACTTCAAGCTGCAGTTCTGTGTACTTTCTTCTTAGTTCAGCCACTTCTTCACCAGCCTGCATCTTCTTGTACAAATCAAGCTCGGTATCCAGTAATTCTTTCTGCATCTAAGAAATTGTCAAGGTGAAGTTACTAGTTTATACATTCCTTACTCCCTAATGGGGAGAATACTCCGCTGATAATGACCAAGGTTTTGATGGCCCAGAACAATGCTGCTAATAGTGGGAAGTCGTGACTGGCTATTTTAAAAATAAGCAGGGCCTCCAAGTGAGTTAGATGACTCTTAAGGCAATAGAAAGTTTCCCCTTTCTCTCTGTACCTGGAAAATGGAAATGCAGCAACCAAGCACAGAAGAAAAGGGTTGAGAATCGAGATGATGGGCTTTTCATTTTTGGCTTATTAAATTATATTATTGTTGTTACTTAGTAGGAGTACTTGCTACTATGTTGGGTATTGTGAGCAGCCTCCAAAGAACTATGCATGAGGTTAGGAGGTTAAGACTGGAAGGTTAAACTCAGTGTTTAATAACGGGAAGTCTCCAAAAACTTTATGTTGTCATTGCCTCCAGTACTGATTTAACAGCCAACCATGATAATGAAATTTAGCGTTTCTTCTTTTAAAGCAGGAGTTACCCCAGTAATGGGTTGCAACTTGTGTGATGGTGGGAAGAGCCCCAAAAATCTAAAAAGTTCTGCAAAACACAATTCAGTAAACTTTAAATGACAATGAATACACAATACACACTCTAATGGCAAGTTCGTTTAACACCAAAATATTTTTGTAATGTGAGAACGTCAAATGGTAGTTCACTGCAGACTAAGGCAAGACACAGGTATGTGCAGTAGACTACTAGCACCTCTGCTAATAAAAGTCAGCTTCTTTGTATACGTAGCTTTTCCTTCCAGAACACAGTATATGAACTATTAAAAAAATGTTATATACAACACCAATTGCAAGTACCCATGCACACAAATCATGACAAAATGTGTCACTGAACTGAAATCCGCACATATTGGCTGCAATTTCTAAGGTCTGACAGCACGACTGAGCTTCATATGATCACGTTGCATACGTCAATCTTCACTGGAGTTTGGTTCTGATTAAGGGGTGATTTTGAAACATGGACTGGTTTTGTGAAGAGGACCATACCCACATGTTCCAAGTCATGCCTCAAAGAAAAAATAAAATGCACAAATAATGAAAATAGTTTCCAAAGTTAAATGTCATGCAGTGATTACCAAATTGAAAAGCAGTGCTTTTGATAAATATTGTTTTGCAGGTGTATCAGCAACATGGCTGTGGATGTCTGAAGACAACTGCTTTCAAAACTCATGAAAAGTGATCATTTAGCAATTCAAAGTCCTTAGTCAGAAACTCTGGTGTTTCATAACTTCTGGAGTTTCTTAGGTATATTGCTGATGCTTCTATTGAAGATTCTTTTGTAAAGCTGTGCAACTTCCTCAAGAAGAAAATTATTACTCGACATATCAGGAGACAAAGATTTCAATGGGAGTAGTGTATTATAATCTGCTTGGATTGCACCAAGGCAAGAACAAGTAAAACTAATGGCCTGGTCACATATATGCGATGCATTATGCTTTCAGGACTTCATACATTACCAAGCTTTAATTGTTAAAAAAATGCCTAAAAACCTGTGGCAGGGACCTCATGAAGCAGTCAAAGTAGTTAGCTTCACATAAGACTAAACAATGAATGCTGGTTCTCCCTTCGCCCCATCTCCAATCACTCAGATAACAGGTTTCTTTCACCACCTTGTTCACATTATAGCATTCTTACAAGGCAGACTGCTAACTTTTCTCTCTGACAGAAGAGTGGAAGTGCACATTTTCCTTCAAGATGCAGTCTCTCCTTGCTAACTTCTTCAATAATTGTCTTGTGTGACAAAGCTTAACCTACCTTGCAGACATCTTTGGGCACCTAACAAACTGAACTACTCTCTTCAGGTGTGGAATACGAATGTTCTCTCCATGCAAAGCAGAGTAAAAAACATTCAGCAAAAAACTTGGAAATAAGTCTTCTTGAGCTGCTTCATCTTATTTTAGTTTTCAAGGGAAATGAGGAGCCAGTCAAGCACTATCAGAAACTGATAATTCAGTATCCAATCTTATTTCAGACCTACTTCATAGAATATTAGGGTTGGAAGGGACCTCAGGAGATCATCTAGTCCAACCTCCTGCTCAAAGCAGGACAAATCCCAAGACAGTGTTGTTTTTTTGTTCATTTGTTTTTTACATCTCAGTTCCCAAAATGGCCCCCTCAAGGATTAAACTCACAACCCTAGGTTTAGCAGGCCAATGCTCAAACCACTGAGCTACCCCTCCCCGCTATTGCAGGACTAGCTTCTTAACTACTTGCAGAACTCACTGAATCAATGCAAGAAAAACTAACAGTTCTCCTGTCAGATTATAGTAATATAGTAAAGTATATTATGATAATACAATAAGTTATATGATAGTATATAGTTATTACACTATAGTTTTTTATAATTTTACAGGATATTTTATAGCCAGGAATTCAGCAGATTTTGGCTGTTTTCTAAAGCTTTAGTCAAATTACTTTTCAGCTGCAGTGACAAAAAAAATCCCCAGCAGTGCTGGTATAGACTCATAGACTTTAAGGTCAGAAGGGACCATTATGATCATCTAGTCTGACCTCCTGCACAATGCAGGCCACAGAATCTCACCCATCCACTTCCATAACAAATCCCTAATCTATGTTTGAGTTATTGAAGTCCTCAAATTGTGGTTTGAAGACCTCAAGCTGCAGAGAATCCTCCAGGAAGTGACCCGTGCCCCATGCTGCAGAGGAAGGCAAAAAACTTCCAGGGCCTCTGCCAATCTGCCCTGGAGGAAAATCCTTCCCGACCCCAAATACAGTGATCAGTAAAACCCTGAGCATGTGGGGCAAGACTCACCAGCCAGCACCCAGGAAAGAATTCTCTGTAGTAACTGAGATCCTATCCCATCTAACATCCCATCACAGACCACTGGGCATACTTACCTGTATCAACCACAACAAAAAATATTCAAGACTATTTCTGCAATTCAACTTCATTGAACATTTTTCATCAGCAATACAATTCAATCTGACAAATATTCTTGTAATTTATCTCCATAACTGAGATCACTGTCCAAAACCTTAGTTATTTCTGGTATGAAAAAGTTCATCCTATGGTTGGGGTAGGAGGTTTTGGGGGAGAGAGGTCATAAAACATTTCTTGATCTGAAAGGGGTTATCAGCTCAAAAAAGATTAAGAAAACCCTGTTCTACAATTTCTATCCAAGAACTAGAGGCACTAATTAATCCTTTTCTTAATATAGCAATCTCAGGAGTTTAATAGAACTCAGACTGAGAACTAAGATGTGTTTTAGAAGCAGTCACACAGAAGCATAAGTCCAACTGCCAGTCCCAATTACACCTCTACCTTGATATAAGGCTGTCCTTGGGAGCCAAAAAATCTTTCCGCGTTACAGGTGAAACAGTGTTATATTGAACTTGCTTTGATCCACCGGAGTGCACAGACTACCTCCCCCCCCTCCCCCCGAAGCACTGCTTTACTGCATTATATCCAAATTCGTGTTATATCAGGTGGCGTTATATTGGGGGTAGCGGTGTATTATTTTATAGTTACTATTTTTCATTATAATCTGCCTATTAAGTAAGGCTGCCTTATATTTTCTCAAATATGATTGCAAATTTAAAGCTGATGATCCTTCCTAAAATCCGGTCTGAGGTGAAGTCATGAAGTCTTTGAAGTAACATCCCAAAACTAAAACTTCAGAAGGGAGAAATAAACATTACAAGGGACTGGCATTCTGAACATAAACTGGAACAGATAAAGACTAGCTGTGATCTTCCAGAGAAGTGTCTGGTAAAACACTCTGCACTACACCAAGGTATTTTAAAAAAAAAAAAAACCCTTCCCTGGGTTTTTTTCTTTTATGTTTTTGTGTCTGTTAGTAGGGTAGAACAGAAAATGTGTGATTTATTTGTTTAGAATGACATGTTTAGAAGATAATTTTAATTCCTTAATGTTGTTACTTTTCCAGGGCTTTTAAAATTGTTCATTCACTCCAATCTGGGGCTGAAGATCGTCCTAGAGACAACAAAATATCAGGGTCATAAAAAGATCATGTAACTGGGTCAGAAAGCAAAGGTTTACAGATCAAGTCTAACTCTGGAAACAACCAAAGGGAGTAATTAGCCTTCTGTAGCAGCAAAAAGAGAAACCACTGAAGAGAAACTTCTCTCCCAGCGAAAACCTCATTACGACTAGTGAATTCAAAAGACTGACAATAAATACACTGACATAGTCTCCAACCTAAAAAGTATGGCATATGGGACAAGTTCACAGTGAGAGATCACTGCAGTACTATAATGGTCCACCTAAATGACAATTCAGTTGATAGCACTGTATAACACAATCAAAACATGAGGGGGGACCAACTTAAATCTAGTGAGTTTAAGTAGTTGTTTCTTATTCTAAATCCAACCCTCACAGTGTGAGGAACCTTTGTTTAAAAATATATTCAGCCCCCCCTCCTGCTGTTTGAAAGACCCACAGTGAAAAGGAGAACATGATGGATTATTCAAGAGAAGCAGTGAAACTAACGAAGTGCTGTCAAAGGTAAGAGAAAAGAAAAAAAAGTGAAAAATATTTTTCTTCTGATATATTTCAGATGTACTAAATTTAGGTATACAAGTAACAATACAAGGTAAAAAGCAATTTCAGACAGCTACCTGGATTTTAAATTGAATGCATCCCTTTAAAGTGAGGGAAACAAAATAATCTTACTTACTGGTAGACTCAAAGTGGTGGGATTTTTCTTAGCTAAGTGGCATCAGCATATGATGCAATTATATAACTTATTAATAAAAACAAACAGAAATTGAGTACCTGAGCTTTAGTTTTCAAGCTTTTCAGAGGAGCACCTCCAGATGAGACACCTTTTAATTCATCCTTTAACTTGGTAATGCTATTAGTCAAAGTCTCCAGAGTTTTCATTATTTCTGCTTTGTCTTCTGACTTCATCATGGGTTTATTCCTCTCCAACTTTGAAATCAGCATCTGTCCAAATCAAAAAAGTTTTATTAAAGTTGGGAGGATTAATGTATCTAATATTCTAGATGTAATTGTGGGTTTTTCTAGACATGTTGATTAAAATGCTATAACAGAGAGAACGGACTTTGCTTTCAAGATCAACATGGTTGCTTATATAGTTTATATTCAGGTAAATGGGTCTATTTAACTATTACTCTTTTGATTAAAGAGAATCTTATTAAGAGAGCATTCAAATTCTGCAATAGAGAGTTCAACAGAGCACAAAGTTTTTCAGGCATTCTACCCAACCTAAATTATGATTTTGCCTTTCACCTTCTACCCCGACTGTTCTATGTATCTTTTCTTGTGCTCATGTGATAAATAAAGTGGGGGGATAGCTCCCTTTGATGGACACCAGCCAGACAGTTAGCTGTAAAATCCCTCTTGGTAGCTGTTCTTTACTTGCTTTACCTGTAAGGGGTTAAAAAATCCCCCAGGTAAAGAAAAAAAAGTGGGCACCTGACCAAAAGAGCCATTGGATTGATTTTTGGTGTTCTAAGAGGTTTGTGCATGTTGTTTGATTAACTGATAGAAAACTAAGGAAATTAGCTGTGGCTTTCTCAGCTCTTCCCGGAGGGGTGTGTGAAATGGCTTGAGGGTACCCACAGGGAGGAGTTCCCAAGTGCTACTTCCTGAGTTCAAAGGGGGTTTTTTGCATTTGGGTGGTGGCAGCATTTACCAAGCCAAGGTCAGAGAAAAGTTGTTACCTTGTGAGTGTAATACAAGCCTGGAGTGCAAGTATTAATTTTTACAATCCTTGTAGGCCCCCACTTCTGCACTTGGAGTGGGGATTCTGCCTTGACAGCTCAGATCAACAGCTCTTAGGGGCAGGAACTGTCTTTGGCCATGCCATTAGCATAAAAATAGGTGTTTTCTTAACTTGAGTTATCTAACTCAAGTTAAAATCCTAGTGAAGACAAGACAGTTTGCAAATGAGATAGTAGGTCAAGTTAAAGACTATGGGGAAGACTAATCTAACTCAACCAGCTAACCCGTGTAAAAACTATGAACTATTAGATTTTTACCAGGATTGTGACGTGACTTAGCTAACTCAAGTTAAGAACACACCTTTTATTCATACTGAAGACAAGGGTTAAATATGTTTCTATGTAGTGCCATGCACATCACTAGTGAATACCAGGGTTTAGATTACATATCCTATTACTTCAATATTCTTGTAGATCAAGGGTCTATCTATAATGAACATGCCAGTTTCTACCACCTTAAATTGTAACCTCAAGAGCTCATGTTTGTATCTACTGATTCTGTGTGTTTGAAAACAACTATTTTAGATAAAAACAAGTTTAACTTTGATAACTAGTGTCTAGTCTGCAGTAAATATAGCTAAAAAACAAACAAACAAAAATGTACCCCTGGTTTACAAATAGACTCCCTTTCAGCCTTTCCAGCAGCAATCGAAAATGGTGTGATGATGCAGGAGGTGTCAACACCAAGTCCCAGGGCTCAGAAAAATGACTATACTCAGGCTTTCATTTTAAAGCATTCCAAGCCTGGTGCTTGCCGAATTTATGTTTCCCGTGAGTGCCTGTAGGGGGTATTTGATGGGGCCTGTACAAAAGTAGACTGCTCTGGGTGAAGTTTCCAGGCGTACTTGACATCCTTGCATGCCATGATCAATTGTGAGGTAAAAGATGCAGCAATCAGGTTAAACCGTATTAGAATTTTTTGCCCCAAGTATGTATCTCAGAATCACTATCCTAAAATTTCCAAAGCTGAAGAAAGGAAGCAAAGAAAAATGATCCTTCTTGAACAAAAATACACCATTAGAAAAATGTGCCAAAATGCTGAGGAGCAGTGCCAGGGCACTTGAGTACCAACAAAAAGCAGCACCAACAAAAATGCACCAAGGCAGTAGGAAACATGGAAGTGCCAAAAAGAAAAACTTAGCATATAGAATACAGAACTCCAATATACTGAGCAACTGGAACAAAATGACAAAACAACTCTGGAGACCCCTCCCCCACCCCACCCCCACCCCAAAAAAGAGTAGACTTGGCACTTCAAAAACAAGTAAACCAGAGCAACAATAAAAGCACAACAGCATTTCTTCCTCTCTCTCTTTACAGAGCTGACTGCAAGGAAGGACACCAGGAATAAGATACCTAGAGAACTAGGCTGGCAAGATGGTGAGAAGCAGCAACAGCTGGAAGTCCACATGTGGCTCCTTTGCTGAACACAATCAAGAAGGAACTGGTTAGATGGTTCTAGAGACTGAGGGATCAGCAGCGCACGATAGGGAAAACATGCGAAGCTCAAACACTGGCCCCCACTAACAAAAAATCTTAGAGATAAAAGAATCCCACAGTGTCTAATGAGGGAAGCATGAGAACCAGCAGCCAGAACACTGTGTGATACTGACCTCTTTTGCACTGAGATTTATGAATGAAAAGCACAGTATTATTATATATGTACATACCAATAACTGCAATTTATGATTATGACAAACTATAGTAATGATTTTACAACTCACAATGTCAACTGTTACTTTTATTATCGCTGTAGAAAGCTCCAATCAGGGAGCATCTAAATACTTTACCTTTTGTGTTTCAATGTGCTTTTCTAAGATCTCCTGTTTTTTCTTTCTTACATCTTGTTGAAGTCTTAGTGTTTCCTACGGGCATAAAATTAAATTACAGAAAGTTCCTAAGATTTTTGGAATGAAGAATTCGTCAAGAGAATTTTCTGTCACTGAATAAACTAGAATAATCAGTTTGCCTACTGTAGTGATTACAAAATTAAATTCTGACAAAAATAAATTCTAGTAATAGAAATAAGCTCACCTGATGTACAAAAAGAGGGTCATCAAAGCTATCCTTAGGGATGTATCATCAAACGTCAGGGTTAGTGATAAATCTGATACCAGACTCAAACAGATGTCAGGAAAGCTTCACACTTTGTTATCCCTAGGACTAGGGTAATCATTTTACAGATCACTACTCCAGTGTGAAAAGCAGACTATTTTATTACCACATTACCAGAGGAATTTTGGTATTCTTTATAATGCAATCATGATTTTATTGCACAAGTTCAGACATGTAAAGGAAGTATCCTAGAAGCAACCACATGTTGAGTCCTACAATTGATTAGCTATATTTCATAGTACAGTCTCAGGCCACAAAAATCAGAAGTTGATAGAAGTTTTTAAAAAACTTTGATAACATCACCAAAAGCTTGCTACCTGGAAAGTAACCTTATGATGACTGGCTAGAATAACTTATAAGAAACATAACTCAACGTTTTAAAAGTGGAATCTTGCCACATATTTGTGAATACAGAAGTATGAAATGTAAATTTGTCCATTTCAAAATTGTATTACTGTATTTCTAATATACTTGGAGGAGGGAGCGGAAGAGATGCCAGAGCTTCTATTCAGCTTCGGCTGCTGGAAAGAAAACAATCACTTCCTGCTCTAAGGCACAGAATGGGAGCAGAAGCTCATGATTCAGCATATTTTTCAAGAAGAGCTTAGGGATTTTATATAAACATAGTTGATGAGGGGGAAAAAGGAACATAAAAATCTATCTGCATTTCTGAGTCATTATTTCCAAGTCAGCCAACAGCTGGGCTCAGACTGCAAGGCGAATTACCTTATGCAGAATGCAAATATATCAACAGCTACAAAACACTAATGTTACAATTAAGCTACGTTGTTTCTCTCTCCTCCTAAACATCAACCTGACTTCTGCCTGCTCAGAATATCTGATTTGCTATAGTGTGTGATCCTATTCTCCAGTGGCTGCAGTCCACAGAGGATTATAAACACAGGGGAATGAGGAGAGGAAAGGGAGATGGGGAAAACTAAAAGGAAAACAGGAGGAGAAGAGGGGAGCTACATTTGACATCAGTTCCAACGAGCCATGAATTTCTCACAGGTATTGTATTATAATAAGTATACATCTCTTCTGACAGCAAAGAGCAGCAGAAAAAATGAACCAGCGACAGGGCAAAACTTCTTGTTTCTCTTTATCTTTAAGACTTATTCAATACGTCTGAAGTCACTGGAAGCTACAGATGCTCAAGCCTTCTGAAAAATCAGGTTATAGCTGTATAATGTTGGAGGCTACTTGAAAATCTGACCCCATATTACAGGTGACATGCAGTTAACAAAGGCGTATGTGTTAAATTTGAAGATCTCTATAGCTAGTATTTAACAGCTTAAACCCTATATACAGAAGTTATGTCATCCTCAATGTTTTTTTATGAACCTAAATTGGATGGAGTCAACTAATTTGTTATAAACTGAAAAAAGACAGTTACCTTTTTCCGTAACTGGTGTTCTTCAAGATGTGCTGCTCATGTCCATTTAGCTTAGGTGTGTACACTCGCCACATGCACTGGTACTGGAAGTTTTTTCCCTCAGTAGTATCCGTAGGGAACCAGCTCTGGCTTGAGTGCTTGCTCATGTCCATTCAACTTAGGTGATTCCCAAGCAGTACCCCGTGGAGGTGGGTAGGAGTTCACGGACATGTAGACTGCAACACAGCTCTGCCAAACCCAGCGCTGTCTCTGGCCTGCTGAGTGATGGCTTAACGGGCTGTGAACGTGTGCACCGAAGACCAGGTTGCAGTGTGACAGATGTCCTGGATCTGGAAGTGTGCCAGGAAGGTCACCAAGGATGCCTGCACTCTGTCGAGTGGGCTCTGACGACTGGCAGTCGAGGGACTCCAGCCAACTCATAGCAAGTCCGAATGCAAGAGGTGATCCACTTAGAAATCTTCTGTGTGGACACCGGGAGGCCCTTCATCCTATCAGCTGTAGAAATGAAAAGCTGAGTCGACTTATGGAAAGGCTTTATCCAAACTAGTAAGAAAGCCAGGGCCTTGCTTACGTCCAAAGCGTGAAGGTGCCTCTCTTCACTAGTCTCATGGGGCTTGGGGCAGAAGATCAGAAGGAAGATGTCCTGACTCATATGGAAAGTAGACACCACCTTGGAGAGGAAGGCATCAGAGAGGGAGCCCTTGCCCAGACCCCATCTGGAGCAAAACCTGTGGCACTCCTGTTCCGCCTAGGGGCAATCAAATTCACTTGGTGACTTTCGCACCTCTGGGTGGAGCACCCACTTGTGGTAAGAGGAGAAGTCCCTGCTTAGGGGATTTGCTAGAGTGTTCTTGGCACCCGGAAGGTGAAACACTTCTAGGTGGATTCCATGGTTGATGCAGAAGTCCCAGAGATGGAGTACTTCTTGGCAGAGGGTCGAGGATCGTGCTCCCCCTTGTCTGTTGATGTAGAACACTGAAGCTGTGTTGTCTGTCAAGACTCTGACCACTCTGCCTGACAGGTGAGGTAGGAAGACTGCGCACTGCCCTGAGCTCTTTGACATTTATGTGTAGCATCATTTCCTCTGGGGATCATATATCCTGGGTCTGGAGAGTGCTGAGGTGCCCCCTCCCCCACAAGATGTCCAAAACCAACTCGACTGAGTGAGGAGTGCTGACGAAGGGAACTCCTTCCAGGACTTTCCTGGAGTTGGTCCACTATTCCAGCGAAGTAAGCACCGTTGTGGGGACGGTAACATTTCCAGGTGGTCCCTGGACTGGGAGTAGATAGACTGCTGCAGGGGTCACATCTGGAGCCTGGTGTGGCACACTGCATATGTAAACGCTGCCACGTGACCTAGGAGGCTCAGGCAAACCTTGGCTGTGATCAGGGGAAACACTGAGACTTCCGTGACGAGGTCCGTCAATACCCTGAATCTCTCCAGTGGCAGAAACGCCCTGGCACAGGTAAAGTCGAGCACCACTTTGATTAACTCTATCTTCTGTACCAGAACTAACGTGGGTTTTTTGTCGTTTACCAACAGGCTGAGGTGACTGCAAGTGGCTAACAGCATCGCAACATCTCTTTGGACCTGGGACCTGGAGCCGCCTTTGACTAGCCAATGGTACAGGTAGATCTGGACACCCCCACGTCTGAGGTAAGCAGCCACCACCAACATGCACTTGGTAAATACCAACAGTGCTGTTGCTAGGTCAAACGGGAGGACCGCAAACTGATAGTGGTTTGGGCCTACAGTAAACCCGAGGAAGCATCTGTGTCCCTTGAAGATGGCGATGTGAGAATACTATCCGGGGTGGCTGGTGGGGAGCAGGTTGAGCTAAACCACTCAAGCAGAGCGTGGGCCTGAGATACTGACGGGGGTGAAGGGTTGCCCAGCACAGGACCGTGCTCATATGCCGTCTTATCCTTTCCCTTGTGGGATGCTAGAGACCAACCTCGCACTGTCTTCCTGGTCGGAGCCACAGATGCCAGCCAATGTACCAAGGTCTCGGCGCTAGGCGCCGAGTCAGAGTGTTGCTCCGGTGCTGGGGTGAGGCCCAACTCCATAACAAGCATTATTAAACGAATATTGCACTCCTTCTTAGTTCTTGGCTTGAGTGTCTTCCAAATCTTGCACTTTTCATTAATGTGCCCTTCGCCCAAGCAACATAGATGGCTGCTAGGTTGATCAATAATGGGCCTAGGTCTCTTACAGCCATCACAGGGCTTAAAGCCGGGGGGCCGGGGCATATCCCATCCCAAGGTTAAGTCCCGTTCAGGACCTATGAAGTCTCTAACTATAGCTAAGGGATTTACTAACACTAACAGAAAACTATATACACTATAATACGAACGAGAAAGCAACAATGCTAGCTCAAGCAGCAACAGTTCCTGCACTATCAGTGAGGGCAAGAAGGAAGTGAGGGTGGGGTGGAGCCGGCAGCGCACTTTATACCGCAGCATGCGCGCACCACTCCAGGGGGTGCTGGAGCCAGTCCCCTACACATACTGCTGAGGGAAAAAACTTTCGGCACCAGTGCATGTGGTGACCACACACACCTAAGTTAAATGGACATGAGCAACCACTTGAACAACATTTATTCTACATTTAGTTGACATAAATTAGAACACTTAACTACAGGAACCAAAAGCGTTTTTTAAGCCTAACTTTAGCTGAGATGGTCTGACTCATTCAGAGATTAGCATGCTTTTTTGCTTTATTTTCCATAATCTCAAAGTAAGATTATGAGAACCACAAAATTCAGTTTGATTTAAAAATAAAAAAATAAAAAAGTGTAGTCAGGAAACTGTAGAACGAACAGCAGGACCGTTTTCTGTTAAGAATATACTTAGTCACTAAGAATCCAGAATGTAGCAAAAACACAAGTCAGTTCTAAACGGTTTGGAAAATAAAGTTAGGGATGTTCTGTACTCCCTTCTCACAATTATCCAAGAGACAATTTGTGTCTCAAACTGGAGATTCTATTTCCATGAAGATGCTTCAGATTTTGAGTTCCTATTGGAACTTAAGTCACCATATACTTATATTGCTAGAAAATAAACTGAAAAAAGTTAACAGTGGGAACAAATTCTGAAAGCATTTTTTTTGTCCTTTCAATACCAACTACACTGTTATTAGTGAGGATAATTTGATTAACTTGTTCCATCTATGCTGTTCTGAGGAAATATGTTGACACTGTCTCTACCAAACACAGAACTCCTAAATGTACTATACCCATTTCATAAAGAAGCATATTTACTTTACCTGTTTTTTCTTCTGTGCTTCACTGGAATCTAGACTGGAAGTGGAAACAACAGGCAAAGATTTCTGTGCTGCCTTCAAAGCAGCAGGATTGTATACAGTTTTTGTCAAGCCAGTAGACGTGGACAATACCTATAAGAGGAAATCATTTTATTATGTCAGTTTTTAGATTTTTTTCAGCAAGAGTGCTTCAAAATGCATTGGCTTTTCCACAATTGTGACATTATGAGTATAGTATAATATCTCATTGAAAGGTGACAGGGCCAGAAAGAGTTAATTAACTCACCTCATCGACTGACCTGACCCATGGGTGAACCTTAAGAACTGGTTAGCAAGATATGTAAATGAATAGAGCTTTGAAATGCAAGTCTGCATTGTTAGAGGTAGAAGGGGAGGTGTTTGCTCAGGTCTTGTGATGTAAGCAAACAAGTCTTGTCTATTGCTATAGTTTTAATTCAAAGATCAAAAAAGGAATATTAGCATTTAAGATGACACTTGAGTAAAATACTATTACTCTCTATGTCTCTCGTTGTACGTTGTGGTAACCTGTATCCGAACTGTTTAATGGATAAATTACTCTGTGCTAATTGCCAGGATGTTTGGGAGAAGGAGTTAAGCCTATTGTTTTCTCAGGCCGAAAGGCTGCTGGAAATGTATAAGAAGCCTAGGACATGATCCTTCTTCATCTCAGATCTGCTTTGGGTTTCAAGAGGGGAAACCCTAAGCCACAAGGACTGAGATCCCCAGTCATTGACTGGAGCCACCCTGAATATAAACATTGAACTATAACCTATGGACTATTTCTAAAAGGACTTTTGGCTACTACAAGCTCACCTTTATTATGTATCTAAACCTCAAGAATTGAATTCAAGTCTGTATGTGTACTGATCTTTTAACCAACACTCACTCTCTTTTCTTTTCTAATAAATTTTAGCTTAGTTAATAAGAATTGGCTATAGCATGTATTTTGGGTAAGATCTAAGTTATAATTGAACCTGGGTATGGGGCTGATCCTTTGGGATTGGAAGAACCTTTTCTTTTATATGATGAAGTAAGATTTTCAGGAATCATCATCATATCGGACAGGTGTGTCTGGACGGAGGCCTGAGGCTGGGCACTTTAAGGGAACTGTATGGTCTGGACTTCTAAGTAACCAGTGAGGTACTACAGAAGCTGTTTTGTGCTGGCTTGGTAAATCTAAGTATTGAAATAACCACCAGCGTTTGGGGTTTGTCTGCTCCGTTTTGTTTGCAGTTCACCCTGATTGAGTGACCTCAGCTGGCTCCCATGGGCAGCACTGTCACAACAATATAGACACCTTTTGCCTTCTTTGAGTATAATTCATTACCATATCAAAATTAAAGTAACAAACAAGTTCAGAGTAGCTTGGAGGTAAATGATAAAGAAAAATGCAGCATTACATCAACTATCTGCTTTAGCCAGTTAGGCTACTTTGGAATTGTCACACTCATGTTTAAATAAATACCACAAAAATCAAGGTATGACCTTACTTGCCTCATTAGGCCACTGCTTTTCTATAAAGGGCATTTAAATAGCTTCAATATAACTTAGGAGAAAGTTAAAATTAAAAGCTGCATGCAACTTGCTGGTGAATCCACTGGTCAGCCATGTACTCCATAAAAAATTGATAACAAGAGAAAAGTGACAGGAAGGAAACAGCAGAAAGAAATGAATTAGAATGAATCCCTTACAAAGAGGGATTTACAACTGAAATGTATCACAAAAAGGGCTTTACAACTATATTCTACTATTACCTCTACTCCTTCCTCTAGAAGAGTATTTTCTAGAGTGGATGAGTTGAGAGTAGAAAAAAATCCAAGTGTTATTATCAATGTCAAATTGTAAAAGCTCATAAGAAGTGCCTTAGTGGGCTAATTAGAGATGAGCTGAAATGTTGCTTTAACAAATTACAAAAAATTCCACACTCCTCCAAACTGTCCTTCTACAAATGCCTTCAGGACAGTGTGCTTCATTAACAGGCAGGAAACCAATGAAAGAAAAGAAAATGTTGATATTCGCCTTAAATACAGTCTTATCTCCTGAAGTTTCTGGCTACTACTGCCATGATACACAGAAACAAAGATAAATCAGCAGCCATTTAACAATAAAGGAGAGACCAGCTAAACTACTTAAATATTACTTAAAATGTATTTGCAATAAAAGTTCAACCTAGCAATGTGCTAACAATTTAGGCTCTAGAATAGATCTTCTAAAAGCATTTTAGTTCAGACAAATTTTTGGTGGTAGAAAGCATACAACCCAATATCTGAAGTTCAAAATGTGAAATAGTAATACATGCCCCATTGCATTTTACTCCTATTGCAATTTAACCATTCATTAAGCAAAGTATACTTGCTGTATACTTTCTCTGAGACTATTTTTGGCAGCTAATTGTGATTTCAATTAGATGTTTATGATAAGGGAAAAGTCGAAACAAAATTAATTTTGTATCAAGGATACAGCTGATACACAAATGTGAGCAGAAAGAATAATGCGACATGCATTTTCTTACCTTCTCTGTTGCTGGAGCAGGCAGTTTTGACACAAAACCCAGCCTATCTTTCACAGATAATTTAGTCACATTCTAACAACAAGAAGAAAAAATTAGTTCTTTTCTAATCCTGTGTAATTGTATAAGATTAAAACTAAGTACTAAAGTTTTAACTGTAAAATGCTGAATGCAGACTATAACAAAAGAGGTCAGCAAAGTCTGGAGGATTTTTTTTTTCCTTTTAAGATCTAAAAATTACCAGATTTTAAGTGTGACAATCTAGGTAAAATTGTATCAGATGCTTGAATATAAGAGCTGTCTTGTAAGATAGGCACTGATTCCAAAATTGAATTGACATGGCATGAGGATCTGCCCAAACACATCCAACTGTAGCATCAGGGGCCTTCTTGTGGAAAAAGTATGTTTCACACTAGCAGACCAAGGAGTATCTCTGTATTATTTACAAATAAATCACAATTTAAAAGGAAATCCTGCTGAAGACAGAACATTATAAGCTGCAGATTCCAAATATCAATTGCAAAAGAGGCACTTTCAGGACTTACGCATTTTGTGAATTCTAAACTAAGGTTTTCTTCCTCTTTTGGAGTACCCAGAGGGTTAAAGTAATTGTCCGAATCTGAAAATGTCTACTTATAGACATGATTCAATACTTGAAGAGTATTTAAAGGTAGAAATTCCTCTTGAAATCTCTCAGGAATCATAGTGTGTACTATGGTGCTTTGCCTCCTTGTATTAAGGAGTTAGGTAAAATTTTTGGAAACCTTTCCAAACCACAAGCTGACCATCTGTTCATAATGCTGCTGGTGAGCTGGCAGAGCTGTCAAAAGCCTGAAACATATATTAAAGATCTGTTGATTTTTGGTAGGTGAAGATTCTAACTGCTTCTGCAGACAAGTTAAGCACCATATGAACTAGGATCTGACCTATCTCTGCCACCTCTTAATGACTGGTCCCCTGAAATAGTGCTCCAAACAGTAACTGTGAAGGGAGACAGGACAGAACACATTGCAGGATAGCGCCTCAGACCACTTAGAATGCAGGTTCAACAGGAGCAATTACTGACAACCACCATCATCAAGAATCTAAGTATGTGACTTCAGAAGGAGGAGACAGTAAAAATCAAAGATAATGGTTACTGAAGAAAGTTGGCAACACTAACAGTCCATCTTCATTAGGAAAGCTTTCTCCGCTAAGAATATTCTGCATTATCACTCAAATTAGGGAACAAAGATCTTACATTTAGATGCCCCATCCTTTTCCAACCTGCACAGGTATGAGTACCATGTATGTGGTTCAAAATGAGAATACACGCTAGAGACTGTATTCTCTTATTTAATGAGAAAGTAGCTGTCCTAGACCCATTCAACACTTGAAAATTAGATCAGGCTAACTATGTCACTCAGGGCTGTGAAAAATTTCATGTCCCGTGCAACACAGTAAGGTCATCCTAAGCCGCACTTGTATAGTGTAGACATAGCCTTACTAACATGTTTAAAATTTTGCTCATGCAAACAGTTTGGCTCCAACCCTGCAAGTCAATGGGGCTCTATGAAGGTACAATGAATTCCAAGAAATGGGATTCAATAATTTCCACAGTTTTTACTGCAGTGGACTGACATTTAGGAGATGGACTGGACAAGTAAATTTGGTTTCCTATTTATCTTGATTTCTAACACATATTTTGACATCTAAAATAAATTAGTGACTATTGAAGCAAAAGCGTTTAAAGTGACAATTCTTAATAAATGCTACACTGTGCAAGTATTTACTGTTTCACAATTTAATGCAAATATTAAGAAAATATTTGTACAATCAGAACAGGATTACATGCAACAAAATAAAAGGATATCAATTGGATGACCTATGTTTGCTTCAAAACATTAGAAATTTAAAAGTGACAGCTTTATTTGGTCAAGCTTTTGGTTAACCTATTTTAATAGAGGTGGGGGAGGGTTTCCTGATAATATGCAAACTATTCTGTTGAGAAATCTTTATATTATTATTTTATTATTCTGTGAAAGATTATTTTTCATGATGTGCCTGAGTGCTTTAGCAATGGGAAGGTAGAAATAGCTCAATAAATTTAATCCATGCCCCAGAACTGTGACAAGATTTACTCTGTCCAACATAGCACCATATAACAAAAATTAGGCATTCAGCATCTAAAAAGTGATCTTCAAAATGAGTTCAGAGGCATCGCCATACCAACCACTATATCGCAACTCAGGGTAATGCAAGAGAGAGAGTTAGGTTTTTATCAAAAAAATAAAAGCTAATTTCGAAATGCTGAAAAAACTAGTTTCTTTATTAAAGATTTAACATGGATAGAAATATTTTCAAGTTTTTTGAAAATTTAATTGAAAAGCTAGGAACTATTCCTTTGCAGTGCTGCAAACCCAAACAGAACTAGCCAAATATCATTAGATTTAGAAAGACTCTCCAGAAATGTTACTCGTACAAAATGACAGATACATTCATGTGATAAATGCACATTTTTATATGGTATCCTCCACAACTACATTATCTCTATGCATACATTTTTGAGCTATGAAAACATTACAAACATATCATGAGGAAAGATATTATTATTTTAAATTACTTATTACAGATATTTCTCTAGTCAAGCTATACATACCTGAGCAACTTCTGTACTGGCACTCTGAGCCTCTGCAGGCTCAATATTACTTGCCGGTACAGGACCTAATCGCTCTTTGACAGACTGCTTCACTACTGGTAAACTGGGTTGCTGAACTAAAGGCTGTATTACCTTCAAAAGAAGAAAAAAATGTTTAAATCAAAGACACTAACATACTAACAATAGGGGACTGCTGCCTATGTAGACCAATAAATGTACAATGAAACTGTTATTGTCTCCTTTTAAATTTATTCTATTTCTTTTCTACCATTATAAAATGTTATCCTTGCTACCTAAAGAAGCATAGAATGATAGACTATCAGGGTTGGAAGGGACCTCAGGAAGTCATCTAATCCAACCTCCTGCTCAAAGCAGGACCAATCCCCAGACAGATTTTTGCCCCAGATCCCTAAATGGCCCCCTGAAGGATTGAACTCACAACCCTAGGTTTAGCAGGCCAATGCTCAAACCACTGAGCTATCCCTACCCCCCAGCAAGTCACATAATAGCACTTGGGTAAAACCATCATGTGAGCCTTTATTCATATTTTGCTAATCAGCTCCTGAACCTTATACCTGAGACAGGAAAGCAAGGCTCTATTATAAAACTTCTGAATAAAATCAATTACAACTAGTATTAGTTATTGTTCTTTTAAAATTTATACTATTAAACTGACTTGTCTATATTCCAGTAAATTTAATTACAATGACCAATTTTAACAACTTTTAGATAAAATTCCAGTACACAGACTTAAGTCCTTTACCTTCTGCATGGGAGCTGACATTAGTGGAGCACTGCCTTCTCGATGCCAATAGACTTTAATAAAGCGATTATTTAATACTGCTTCTGTGCTTGATATAGCTTTCTTTGCTTCTTCGTGGGTGGCAAACTGAATAAGGGCACCTTCTGGATCACCATGATATGCAACCTAAGATTTCATATTGAAAAGTCAAACTTACACAGCAGCTCCTACAACACATACTCAAGCTGACATGTCAGTCAACATAACCATTAAACCACTATTTTCAGGAACTCAAAAGCTTCCAATTTAAATGTACTATCAGTTAGGTATTTGGTATTCGTGACTTTAAACGTAAAAGATTTATTTTTAATATTACAGTTTTCAGATGTCAGTTTGGCTGTTATTAAAAATAGGGAGACAAAGAAAAGATGAGATCACTTATATTCCTGTAAATTAAAACACCAGTTTTAAAGCAGACACCTTTATATACAAATAGTTCTTACTGAAAATTAGTGCTTCTTGCTATTGAAATATATTTTTTTTTCAAAAAAGGTACAACTAAGCTTATGGGACACAATACATCATATACATCAGCACTCTAATTTAATGTGGTTTCTGTACACATATTTGTATGTGTGGACACCCAGAGATAACAAGCCTGTTCTCATTTCAGTCAATTACAAACCTATGTGCAACAAATCAAGTCTAAGAGAAATTTTATTAGTATCTTCCCAATGTATCATTAAAATTTCAGCATCATCACGCCTCCCAAGATTGATTTTCTGTATTTTAAATTGAAATATCCAGCACATAAAATTGAAATATTCCAAGTTTCTATGGTATATATAGCTTAGTAATGCCCAAGATATATATACAACATCGCAATATAAAAGTAAACTAATATATTGGTCACAGACTACATAAACATGTAGACCAGTGAGCAGACACTTCGAAAAAATCCTGTATCTTCCAAACAGCTGAGAGAAATTATTAATTATTCCCTCTTCTGGCATAAGAAAGTTTATTCAGTAGCAGCTTCATAATTATGGTTATAATCAGAAAACTGTGTGTGGAAAACTATACAGGCAAATTTTCAAAAATCAAGTGTGGATGCAGCCACGACTACAGTGGAGATGAGAAGATCGAAGAAAGCAGAATGGCTTCAACATAACACATGGAGGCTAGTTTAAGAGATGAAAGAACTAAAGAAGAGAATTCAACACAAATGAGACAGCTGTAAAAGTGCTATGTTGAAGAAAGAGCATGCAGATGAAGACAAGAAAGTTAAAAGATCAGCCAGAACAGAGAAGAAAATGGATGGAAAATGAAGCAAAAGAAGCCAAGGTGGTATAAAAATAGAATATTTTAGGGTATTCTAAAAATCTTTTTCTAATAGATAAACAACCAACATCACAATTCTCAAACTATTGTGGCACCATGAAAGCTCGAGATGGTACAATTTTAACTGGAGCGGAAGGATTGTGAACCCATTGAATAGAATATTTCCAGGTTGTGCCCACCCAGGTAGAACCATTAACACACTCAGAGACATGAAGAAATAGCAGACTGAGGGCTTGGCTACACTTGAAACTTCAAAGCGCTGCCAAAGCGTGAGTGTGGTCGCAGCGCCAGTGCTGGGAGAGAGTTCTCCCAGCGCTGCACGTACTCCACCTCCTCATGGGGATTAGCTTGCAGCTCCCAGCGCTGCGGCACTGTTTACACTGGCGCTTTACAGCGCTGTATCTTGCAGCGCTCGGGGGGTGTTTTTTTCACACCCCGAGAAAGTTGCAGCGCTGTGAAGCGCCAGTGTAGCCAAGGCCTTACTTATATCACTAGAATTGCCTTTGAGGAAGTAACTGAGGTCATAAACCAGCTGAAAAGTGGTAAAACATCAGGTTTAGATAAGATAGATGATTAAATGTTAAAAGCAAGCGAGAAAATTATGGTGAATTACATGTATAGGGTTGTATAGAATAGTTTGGGAAAAGGAGATCTGTCCTGAAGACTGGAAAAGATATGTCATCTATAAAATCCTTTAAAAGGGGGACTAGCTTATTTGTGATAACTGTGGCGAGATGACAGTCATACCAGCATCTGAAGAACTGTTTTGCACTACCATTTTGAATAGGATGAAAACTGCTGTTGAAAAGTACTCAGGGATAGGCTAGATTTCAATCTGGTAGGCTGAGTTCAGACCAGATTTTCACCTTGAGAAGAGCTATTGAGAAAGATTTAGAATACCAGAAGATTTTAAACTTTTGATTTTACAAAAATATTTGATAATGTCCACAGAAAAGCCCTCTAGAGGATACTGAGACATTGAGGAATTCCAGTAAAGATCATTAATTCAGTAAAATGTGTGACAAATGGAGACAGAACAGTTTAAATTTGTTACTGATAGCAAGGCTGCATACTATCCCTGTTTCTACTGTGCACTGTCATAGACTTAGCGATGAAAAGAGCAACAGTTGCTACCAAGGACACTGGTATTGTTTGGATGAGAGATAAACTGCAAGACTCAGGTTTTACAGATTATATAGTCAAATTGGATACAAACTTGGATGGAATAAAAAGAATTGTTAATTAGCATAAAAGCAGAAGCTGCTCAAGTGGGACTTCATTCAGTATGCAGAAGACCAAGACCACAAAGATAAGAGAGAATACTGTCAACACTGGTGGATGTGTGACTGATGGAGAAGACTACAAAAGAGTTGATGACTTTTGTCTATCCTGGAAGTACAATATCTGCTAATGGCCAGCTCAGTAAAGAAGCAAAGGCAAGAACTGGTAAAGTACTGGATCATCTTCTCATCTGTCAAAGATCTGGAGAGTAAGATGACACATGTACACATTCAAATGATATTGTACAAAGTTACTGGCCTTTTGACACCACAGTATGCCTCAAAAACATGGCAGATAGTGAAAGTACACAACAGAAAGCTTAATATATTCCATCAGCTTTATTTAAGAAGAATCTTGGGAATTTATCGGAGAGACTGTGAAACCAAAGTGGAAGTGCTGTGCTGCATATGTCAGTAGGTTGCCTTTTGAATAATTAGACAGCTATGTCATCAGGCTACCTTGTGGTAGAAATACAATGCAAGTCTTACATTGGATTCCACCTGGATGGAAGAGAGAGCATGCAGGACAAAGAATGACTAATAAAGGACAAATCAGAAATGATGCTGACATCATGGAGACAGCTTACGATGGAATCAAACATCTTGTGAGGACAGACAGGAGTGGCAATACCGGGTTGCCTTATGTGGCACTAGGCACAGGAGATTTTATAAGTAAGTCACTAAAATAAGAAAGCAATTAACAGCTCAAACAATTTACATTAGTTAGTTTAAAGTTACATTTTGAAATGCTAGAAGTTTTTGCTGTCTAGCTAAAAACAGCTTATTTGGAAAAATGTATACAACTAAACCATTAAAATGTAATGCATAGGCCAATTTTAACAAAAAAAACGTTTTAAAAGTCTGCCTTGTCCAGCATAATGACATGCATTAGGCCTAGCTATATTTTATAAATACTATACAGGGCAAGGAGAAGTGGAATCCTTGTAATGATGGTGGAATTCAGGCTCCTGAGAAAACCTGAAGAACTGTATAAGCTTCCAAAGGCCAGACAAAGCCAGCAAAGCATGTACATAAGAGTTTCTAAGCGTCTCATGGAAAGGAGAAGTGTGGGGACCCAGGAACTATTCAGAGCTCCTACATACTTCAGGCCAAGGAGAGATGTGGACACTGCAGAAGTTCAGAACTCTACTCCGGCGCAATGTTTTGAAAGCCAAAAGGAAATCAACAGATAAACATCCTTAATGTCAAGAAGCAACTTTACCTGAAAGCTGAAGTAAATGTATGCATATCACAGATTGTTTAAAAAAAAAAACCGAACAAAACAGAGAAGGTTGCTAAATAGTCAAATATCCTAATATTTCACACAGTTTGAAATAAATGTACAAAACAAAGCATAGCCACTGGAAAGGCTGAGGGGAGGTTATGTCAGAGTAAGGAAGATTCTATACACAGTCATTACAAGAATTTTATGGAAACTCAATCTCTTTACCTGGTTTTGATGTCTGGCTAGGTAAGACCAGTTTGATTTTAGTTCTTAGTAATAAATACATTTTGCACACCTTGAAGAATAAAAGCCAAAGCCTTCAAGAGTAACATGGGCAGCCAGAAAGACTTTGGTTATTCATCTTGCTGAATCATACTACTTGCTTAAACTATGGTATTCTGATGTATAAGATGTAAGGAAGAGAGGGTTAGGGTAAAGGCAGCTACACGTTATAGTGGAGTTTCCTGTACGTACTGGAAGGATAGAGAGGGTAGACTAGGCTGTCCTCATAGCAGATAGGTAGATGCAAACTATTTTTTCTAAATGCTACTAATATTTAAAAAGATACAGTATGCTGTGGTCTCTTCACAATGTGAAGTTGGGGCAAGGACGTGTCTGTACATACAAAGATCTGGCAACTCAGGTTAACTGGAGGATGGTCTGTTTACCATGCATTGGATGTGCAGTCAAACATGATGGAGGGCAACAGTAGAACACCTCTGATCTAGTTTTTGAGATTGGGTACAAGAGCAAAGTTAAGATTGAACTTCACATATATATTTCTAAGCAGCAATTGATGTGACAGTACTTGAATATTCATCACATATCTAAACTCCATTGTTCATATTTTCAATTTTTAAATATGGTTGTTAAAAAGTCTACCAGTCCTCTGTACATGCCAATGTCAAGAAGAAACCATAACTTAATAATGGAAGTTGAGAAATCCAGGTCTTGTATACTCCCTGTTTATCCTGAATAACTGTGGAAGGTTGGAAAAATAGCTGGATTACGACATGTATGAAACTTGAACAGTTGAGGAGGGAAAGAAATGTTTGGTCAGATTGGTTTAAAGAGTTTTAAATTATTTATCGTAAGTGCCAGACAAAATAGCTGTGGGGAAGATCTTAGTTAAAACATTAATCCCTGAAACCTTCATTTAAGGACTAAGAAAGCTCTCATTTCAGATCTGTGAACTTTCAAGGAGATTTCCATCAAAAACAAAAGACAAGACTTTATATTAATAATAATTTGAAAGTAAAAAAAAAAAAATAGGCAGAAAAAAATGCAAACGCTTTCAGGCCTTCACTAATTATAAAGCAGCAAAAAAGAGCCCACACTTACTTTTTTCCCATTTGTGAGTCTCTTTAATACAAGAAGTGATCAAAGAACACAGAATTTTGTGGTTTTTACCTGTAAATTGACTAAGTTTCCAAATTTGCTGAAGTGCTCGTTAAGTTTGCTGATATTGTTAAGTTCTGGTGGAACTTTCCTCAATTCAAGCTTCGTATTCTCATTTCCAAACTGCACCTTCTTCTGAAAACCAGGATTGTTTGTTCTGTTGAAGTTTTGCCTGCAATAAAATTAAAAATCAAGTCAGCCAGAATTCAAGACATTTTATAGACTTTTAAGCAACAAATGGTTTAAAAAAATTTGAATCATTGGCTAGATACAAAATATTTTAGTCTAATTCTTTAACTCCCAAGTTTGTAAAATCAAAATCCTTACTGATGTCTGAAGAATCTCACACTATTACACTCCTGTCATCCCAAGTCAATATTGAAGTCAAAACAATAATAATCAATTAGATATGTAAATCACATATGTAAATAAGAGCATCCCACTTGGCAGGTAACTTTTCAGACCTCTCAACTTTATCTCACCTTTAAAAGGCCAGTTATTCTTAAAGGAAATAAAATGAAAACTCATGCTGGGTTATCACACTTAGTGTCTCATGCCTCTAAGGCTACGTCTTCACTACCCGCGGTATCGGTGGGCAGCAATCGATTGCTCGGGGATTGATATATCGCATCTCATCTAGACGCAATATATCGATCCCCGAACGCGCTTATATCGATTCCGGAACTCCAGCAACCCGAACGGAGCTGCGAAATCGACATGGGGAGCTGCTGACATCGATTCCGCGCCGTGAGGACAGTGAGTAATTTGATCTTAGATACTTCGACTTCAGCTACGTTATTCATGTAGCTGAAGTTGCATATCTGAGATCGATTTTCCCCTGTAGTGTAGACCAGCCCTAACATGAGTCACGTTAAATCACTTCATTTTTTGACCCTCTACGCCATCTGTACAAGTTCGAGGGCCTACCGAGTACATGGCTACCTCAGAGGCCCAAGAACATTCCAAGCAGTTCATTTCAGAACAGGAAACAAGAACTCCCCTAAAGTCCAACAGAATTATTAAACTAAACATAGTATTAATGACGAGCACTCACTTTTCAAACCAAGCCTTCTTTGCAGGAATTCCTCCATCGCCTGCGCCAATTGATCTTTTCCTGGACTCAGAATCCACCACTATCCTCATACTATTTTTATTCGGAGGTTTTTCTGTATGCAAATGGGAGACTGAATTAATTTTTCATTTATATTTTCTGTGCATTTTGTTATAGTAAGACTTTTTCTGTTCCTAACTATTACCTGACTTCACCTTGATATTACAAGATGCCTTTTGATTTTTAGAACATCATAAATGCTGTATTTGTTCAAACTAGTGATCTCAACTAACCCAGCATTCTGTTTAATTTCCATACTGACAATTAAAGAAAGATTTCATCCTGCCCATACAGGAAGTTTCCTCCTAATCTCAGTTTATCACTGTATCATAAGGAACCTAATCTCATCTATATTGCCACTATTAGAGACATTTTTGTATGAAGGCTAAGTGACGCAGAAGGCATCTGGCACAGACTGGACCCATCCTGTTCACAGCATTCTGTGCACTGCTCTGATCCTGCCACTATTTCTGCAGAAGCCTACATTACACCATGAGGTAGCAGATGATTGGAGAAGGGGCTAATGATGAATGGGGCACTACTGAGCACCAAAAAACTAGGCACTACCAAGGGAGTGGAACTTGCGACTATGGAAGAGGAGCCAGACTGGGAAGCCCCAACCTAAACCCCACCCCAAATGTACAGCTCTAAATTTGGATTGTATCCATCACCTCCCATTCTTTGTATTCCCTTGTGTTACTGAACTGTAAGAACTTTAGGGCCAGAACTGTGCATTCCTATGTGTGGCCAGGTACGTAATAGTTTACTTGTTTATTTTTGTTGTAAAATGCCAGAAAATTATCTGAATGTGTCTCACCATGTATTAAGCGAATACTTATAAACTGCCAAAAAACATTAAACTTCTACATTATCTTAATAGGTTTCACTGTACTAGTTTTCTTGAACCTTCAGAATAATGGCTTAGTAATACTGAAGTCTAGATATCCACTGTTGACCTATTTATAAACTGGTTTTTAGTAGAAAAACAGGAAGAGCTTTATAATATTGCTATGATTTCTAACATTATAACTTTATTTAGTGATCACTATTTGTAGTAACACAAGAATACCAAGAACACTAGTAAGAAAATCTTTTGCAATACCTCTGGGGGGCAGATCCATATCACCTGATGTTAGTCCTATCAAATTAGGCCTTTGGGCATGCACTCTGTGCCTGTACATGGGCCTTGAAGTGTTCGTTATACTTGGAGCTTCAGGATTATAGGCATCTGTGTCATATGTTTCTGGTAATAAAGAAATTGTTTAGTTAAAATTACCTGCAGATATAAAAATCCAAGTTCTCAATGGCTTAAGGCTTGCTAAGATTAATATGAGAAATGGAACAATCAGTTGTATAATTATAGCACTCCAGCAAATACCAAAGTCAACATTTTGTAAAATAGATTTAAAAAAATCCTTCCCACCCTGACAACCTGAATGCAAAGTTTCAGGACACAATTAACATAAAAAGCAGGGGGTTCAAATTGATGTCACATGACCTTCAGAGGTAAGAACCTATCCTCCCAAACAAAAGTATAATATCTAGCAACACCATACAATTATATTAACAATGAACGTTATTCTATTTTGCAAACATTGAATGCAGTAAATTTAGAAAGTTATTTCTGATTGTGGGCGAAGTATCAGTACTACACCTGCTGCAAACAGTGATGGTGGAGCAGGAGGTGGCTGGTGATGAATACCAGTTGTAACAACAGTGGGAACGGAACTGGTTGCTGAGTTTGGAGGAGCATCCATGCCAGCAGGTTGTAAAGGTGGAAGTGGAGGAGGTGGTCCTGTCAAACCAGAAATAAAGAAAAATATTGCATTAATATTTTTATGTGCTTGACAATGGACTTAGCTATCCAAGATCACAACTACATCTGCAACGAAATGTGTTTCGAAGAAGGGGTTAAGAAAAGTTCAAACATTCTATTAAATTGCATGTAGTAACCTAAACTGCAATCAGTACCTCATATCTGTCAAAATAATTTTTGACTAGTCAAATTGTTATGTTCCATACAGACTACAGAAGCTTTATTTTACTGAATTTGTAAGATCTAACTTGTCTTTCCCCTCTTTTATACAACATAATGTTAGGAAGATTCAGTACATGAAGCAATACTGGGTTGGCAATGAATGTTTGGGCTTATGAACACATGCAGAGGAATAAAATTTGAAAGTTTATTAAAACTATTCACATTCTTTTCTCTGCTAGGTGGATTCTAACAGTTTAAGGTGCCAGTGAGGACGGTTGTAACATGAGGTTGGCCCATCCATACACTTTTAGTATTAAAAATTGGATCTGGCAAAGAGACATTCACCAAAAAAGTTATCTGAAAAAAAGTAGAATAGTAAGCTTATTTATCATTAAAAATTACACCATCAATTTAAAATTGAGACATTTTAAGAGTTTAAAATAATTTCAGGTACTAATTGTTCTTGAATAGTTCTACCAAATTACTGTGATTTGTACTTCGTTCTGTTTTTTTCTTATTCATCAACAGAGGGCAAGTCACAAAACCAACAATAAGCCAAAGCTGAATATTTCAAAGCTGCCTAAATACTTTGGACATCCAATTCCCACTAAAATTAAAGACAAACAAGCGTCAAAATCTTAGGCAGCTTTGAAAATCTCAGCCAAAGCACTTCCAAATGCACACCACCTCCCCACTCCCTTTCCCATTCTATAATGTTGGGCATCCCTACAAAATACAGGTTCAAAGTTTTTCAGACAGAAGTTTAATTTTTGAAGTTGCCTGTGTTCCTTTAACTTTGATAGTTCAAAGGAGTTAGCTCCATGTGTTGTGGATTTAAATGTTTTCTCAGAAGTTGGCCACTTGAGCTTTGGAGATCAAATGTTTCAGAGATAGTATCATTAGAGACATTTTGAGATTAAAACAATTTGCCATGAAGAGAATCCATTTAACCAATATTAACACACATATACTGCGGGACTCACAGGTTAAGATGTGCAAACCAGAGTCCTAAATTCATTTTAGGGGGAAAAAAAAAAAAGAAAAAAAAAAAAGCTACTGAAGGCCATTTTAATCTATTCAATACTGAATACAATTCAAGCACCATAAAGGTATTTGAAATCCTTAAGAAATTTTATTTATTTATTTATTTTACCTGTAACAGGTGGAAGACTAGGCGGTAAAGGGCCTGGAGGTGGCACTGGCGGTCTAAGATTAACAGGTGGAGGACTTAAAATTGGTGGTGGGGGAGGAAGTCCAGGCGGAGGTGGTCCTTCAACAACAGGGGGCTGTGCTGGAAAAGGCAGGATGCCAGGAATATTCACATCTTCTACAACAACTGGGTCACTTCCATGATCAAAGGGACACATGTCTCCTCTCATACAGAAACCCTTTTCTGAGAAATGAAAAGCATAATTAAATATTACCAGCATTTAACAGCTGATGTTTGATCTTTAAGCAGATACTAAATATCCTGCACATAACGTAACAGTTAGAAAGGTAAGATCTTTGCATAACAATATAAATTATTTAAAAATTAGGAAGTGAACATCTGGTCATTTAGCACGACTTCTACCTACTCTATTTACAAATTGGCTCTTTCTCCAACACAGCCTATTTCTAACAAAGAGGCAAAAGAGGGGAACCTGAATGTTATGAAATAGTGTCAGGAATGAGCAAGTTCCAGATTTTTGAAGTATAATCATGGATTTTTCCATGATCAGCAAGTTCAATGCAAACATAGTGGGTTGTTTTTTTTTAAGCTAAGTGCAGAAGCAACTGGTACTGACAAAACACCTCCTTTTGAAAACATTTAGTATCTAATCATTCACTACTCAGCACTAGTCAATAGTCCAAGTATAAAAATATTTCTGTATTGCAATATTTATCCAAAAGTATCAACATTCTTTGTTGCACTTTCCAGTGTACATGCTAGAGAGTAATAAAATAGTTTGGTTTGTTTTTGTTTTAAATAGTACAGTTAAAGTAATTTTCTTCTCTTTTTACTAGGAGGTACAATATTACTGGGTCTAGCAATATTCTCCATAAGTACTATAAGAACACCTGCTAAAACAGTTAATATCCACAGGTAAAATAAGAGATACAAGCTTTAATTCTTCTCATTCTTTACCATTACCAGATAAGGGTAGAAAAGGATACAGTGGCCAAGCCTAGTTTTAGGGAGAATGATAGAACAGAAACTGGAAAACTAAGTTAGTAGGATTTCACTGTTTTAATGAAGTAGTTTAGGGAGAAGAAATGTGTCTGGAAAAGTTAATAAGGGTGTCAATTAGATTCAAAGAGGCAGAAAAGCTGCTCCAGGTGGTAAGGACAGTACAGCAGAACAATCTAACAACTGAAGGAGGAGAGAGAAATGTAGGTAACAAGCATTAGAACAGAGAGGGACACAACTCTAAGGAAGATTCTGAAGACAGAGATCTTAGTATCAGGTTTTGAAATGGACAAAATACAGGATGATTTTAAGAATAGTTTTCAGACAATGATTAGGCTACTATCTACTATATTTTCAGAAGACTGAACTTTGTAAAGTGTTATCTAGCTGACCATAGAAAAAGAAAAGAGAAAAAATCAGGTTTCAGCAATCGCAACTGATGAAAATACTTCAGAAATAAAAGTACAAAATTTCATGCACCTGAGAAATGTGGATGTTGAGTAGGGGATCAAATCAAACTTCTAGGGCATAGTCCACACTAGAAAGCAGCTTCACTGACAAACCCTCCTAGTTTAGAAGCAGCTTAGAGTTACAAAAGCAATTCTTTGCCGTAACTGCATCTACACTAAGGCTTTTGCCAATATAAAAAAGTTGCAAAAAAGACTTACACCTATAACAGACACTACTATATTGGGAAAAGATTTAAGTGTAAACCTGACCTACATCCTCAACAGCTACTGCCAGTATGAGATCTGACATGAGAAAATAGCTGGGACTAGTGGAACTCTGGCTAAAAATGCAGTTCTTACTGGTTAAGAGGGTATCTGCTTTGGATCAATCTGACTCACTGAGACAAATGCCAACTGTGGCAGAAACATGGTTTGATACAGGCAGGAAGTGTGTAAAATGATTCAATAGTGTAGAAGATTTCAAGTATTCCCTGTATAAACACAGCACTTAGTAAGTTTGAAAAAAAAAAAAAGACAGTAAAGTGGTGCACCGAGAAAAAGAGCCTAAAATGTGAGGTTCAAGGTGACTGCCAGTGAAAAAATCAAGCACATAGGTAAGAGTAAAACCAAGAGAATAAAATGTACAAGAGTTCCCTGAACAGGATCATACCATAAGGTGGTGATTATACTCAAAACTATTAAATATACAACTGGGTTTGAGGGTGATACGGAGTAAGAGAACTAAGGTAAAACAAGAGATCACCACCAATAAGTTCATGTAAAAGAGCAACGCCAGGAATATGACAGGGACAGAAACAATCAATGAGGTTGGTTAAAGATAAGTGATTATAAAGGCAAGTTTAGCTTTTAAGAATTTTGCTAGGAAAAAAGATTGAAAATGAGATATAGAAGGAGACTGCTTTTGGGGTGGGAGTGCTAAAAGAAGGGGACAGTGTAGCTTGGAAGGGCAAAATTACATCAGTGACTGGACACCATTGTTGCATATATGTTTAAGTATCTGAACTTACCATCATAGTCTCTGCAGCGTTTCTTTGGCAGTGGAGGTCTTCCATATGAGTTGTGGTCCAACTGTTCTTCATGGAACTCTGACCAACTTTCAGTAGTGTTATTACCATGATGAGTAGGAGCAATAACTGTAATAGTGCTACTCAGTGTGGGGACAGGGTAATGGCCAGATGAAATGTTTGTTACAGACGGAACTGGAGTATAATTGTTTTCTAATGGATCTGTTCTATCCAAATCATATTTCGGCTTTCCCAAATCTCTTTCTGTAAGAAAATAATATACTTGTTTAAAAGGTAAAAATGTGTCAAAGATTGTAAGCTCCAAAATTAGACCAACTGTTGGATTTGTATGTGTTTGTAAGGGTATGTCTACACAACCCAGCGGATCGGCAGGTAGTGATCGATCCATTGGGGATCGATGTATCATGTCTCGTCTAGACACGATACACTGATCCTCAAACACGCTCCCCGTCAACTCCGGAATTCCACCTAGGTGAGAGGCGGAAGTGAAGTTGACGGGGGAGCGGCGGCCGTCGAGCCCACGCCGCGAGGACGTGAAGTAAGTTGATGTAACAGATGTTGACTTCAGCTATGCTATTCTCATAGCTAAAGTTGCATATCTTAGATCGATCCCTCCCTTCCCCCCCCGCCCCCGGTGCAGACCAGCCTAAAATATATACAATTCTTTATATACTGTTTTTTTCTTCCCTACCCTTGAGGTGAGGGGGAGAAGAGGAAGAAAGAGGAAGGAATAATTTCAATGTACTTTCGTAGTCAGGGAATAAATGCACCACCAACAGTCCAGCACTCATGAGCAACTCTAACCTGTATACGATGCTAGAGAAAATAAATATGGAAGGTAACTACATAGTACTTTCAAAGAATTATCAATCAGAAAAATGTTTAAAGTTATCAAAGTACCTTGTTAGCGTGCTTTAGATCTAAGATCATTATATAACGTGATGAGGATACACACCATTAAATGGAGAATTTAATTGTCAGTTGGAGTGGGAGTTTTGTGCACAAATACTGTAAGGCAGAACTTCACGTAGAGCTTTATAAAGCGTAGGGCTCTAACAAATTCACGGATTATTTTGGTCAATTTCACGCCCAGAGGGTTTTAAAATTCATCAGTTTCACAATTTCAGATGTTTACATCTGAAATTTCAGAGTGTTATAACTGTGGAGGTCCCAACCCAAAATGGAATAATGGGTGAGGGGGGTTGAAAGTTGTTGTTGGGGGGGGGGGGGTGAGGGAATGACAAAGGATTGCCACCTTCAATTCTGTACTGCCTTCAGAGCCCAGGTCTGAAGGCAGCAGCCACCAAGCTTCTTGAAGCTATAGGAGGTTCCCAGAGATGGAGGTGGGTCCAAGATACTGGAAGCACCTCAGCTGGAGGCTCCTAGCCGCTAGTCCCCTGATAGATAAACACAGAGGCCCTGGCCAATTTAGGGGCTCCCAGAAAAATGGATGCCTGTGATCTGGCCAAAATTCCCAAACCTAGTGCATAAAAATTAGGTTCCTAAATCCATTTAAGCACATAAATAAAAGAAACTTGAATTTCAAAGGTGCTGAACACCTCTAGCTCTCCTTCACTTATACTGTATTTGCTGAAGTACATCAGAGCTCTGAAAAAAATCAGGATATTTCGTGTCTAAAATAAGGATTATTAAACCTATCTTTAGGCACCCAAGTTTTAACATTTTGACCTACAGTCTTGTAGATAAGTTTTTTCAGTAAAAAGCTGCTGTACTTCAAGATAAATATTGTTTTTCATATAGATCATCAACCCATATTTTTAAAGACTAACAAACACCTACCTCTGCTTCGTGTTCTGCTTCTACTTCTGCTCCTGGTCCTGTCCCTATCCCGGTCCCGCAATCGTTCCTTACTCCAACTTCTGCTTCGACTCCTGCTGTAGCTCCGACTCCGTCCTCTTCTTCTGTTGTACCTGTCTCTATATGAATCCCGTCTAGGGGGGTTACGGTCATAATCCCTCTTGCGAGAACGTTCATCTTTTTTTCTTTCCTCGCGGCTTCTAAATGTTTGGGAAGTTAATCGTTATTTAAAAATAAGAACAATTTGAAAAGATAACTTAAAATGTAAACTCAAACCTTGTAATGGCTACTAAAATCTCATCAAAATCATACTCGAAGAACAGAATTTTTCCAGTATTCGTAAGTGCTTAAAACAGGAAAATGAAACATTGAAATTTTCTGCACTGTAACGTGAACCTGTAATAAGTGCAGGTATTGAAAAGCCCTGTTCCTAGAGAATACTGGCACATAGACATCTGAAGCTGATGCTATATTTGTTATTGACTTTTGTGCAGTTCTGATTCATTCTGAATGCATGCCTCTAACAGAGTATGAAATCTTTAACTATCTGTCCTTCTTTCCTCCAAAAAAACCTGTTCAATCATCTGATTGTGTAATTTTTTGTTGTATAAAAGCCTACCACCATATCAAGAAAATGTGGGTAAA
Source organism: Gopherus evgoodei (assembly GCF_007399415.2). Taxonomy (NCBI): domain Eukaryota; kingdom Metazoa; phylum Chordata; order Testudines; family Testudinidae; genus Gopherus; species Gopherus evgoodei. The sequence goes on from NC_044322.1 coordinate 80,964,800, forward strand.
ATATTGCTTTTGTGCCAGGACTTATTTTCCCAGTAGGGCATTTTCCCCAAGGTAACAGCATCACAACAACTGAGAGTTACTGAAGAGAATGATAGTGCTGTATTAAACAAAGCATTCAGATTAAATTTCAAAATTAGATGGGTTTTGTGTTGTAATATAACCAATCATTTACACTCCAATCTGCTTTGTAAACATTTCTTAAATTGAGTTCGGATTATTTTTAGTTAATAAAAATCTGAACAGTCTTCATTGTTGCTTGTAAACTGTACTTATCTCAAGATTGCGTATAAAAAAAGCAATCCACAAAAGAGCTTGCTTCACAAGTACTCTGTTAACATTTAGAAGCATATCACTACAGAAGAATGAAACATTTGATATGTCACACCGCAAAAGAAAAAAACCTTTCAAAATTTAAGTCAATATAATTGGTTCTTGATATAATGCAAGAGTCAAACTAAGTTTATAATTACCTAGTTTCTCGGTACCGAGAGCTTGACTGAGGAGGACTGTGATTTAGTCTTCTAGAAAACTTTTTTTCTCGCTCTTCCTCTTTAATTATCTGGATTTTAAAGTGTAAACAGGAAATCAAAGACAAGCACAACACACAAGGCTTTTTTAAACAGACATAACTAGAATAAAAGAATCTGAAATTCAGTTTTGGCTAAGTGAAGCAAGGCCTAACACTCAACTTGATGGCATCTCTGAAACATGGTAACTTTTCAAGACTGTGCCCGACCAATTCCAAAAATTTCAGGGACTGTTCTGAGCATCAATAGGAGAACTCTATTATTTTGATAACAGCTGAAAACTGGAAAAACAACAGAAAAGCCTGACTCCCACAATGGCCATTTAGCGGAACACTGTGACACTCCCTCCAGTTCATCTCCATATTTCAATCCCATTGCTTGAAATGAGTCTGGAAATAACACTGCAGGTCAGGACTGAGGTGGTTGGACAGAGCTGGGAGGCACAGGGTTTGGGACTGGAATAGCAGGAACTGCTTCAGATCAGATGCTTATATTGAACAGGTTTAGGAGATCTGCCCTTTGACTGTGTCCACACTATGTCTGACTCAGGAGTAGCAAAGTTTTGCCTACTCAAAACTGTTATAAAATGGGTACTGTCTAAGGGAGAGACAGCAAGGCAGGCAGGAGTGTTAGAGCTTAAGGTTGTGTTCCAGGTCAAAACACGTGTGTGTGCGCGCGCGCGCGTGTGTCTCCGTCCCCTTTTGACTTGCTATAATTTGTAAAAGTTAATTTTCAGGTCAACCCAAAATGAATTTTGGTTTCATTACGGAATTAACAGCAGACCAAAAAAACCAATTAACACAGCTATAGTGAGGACTGACCTAACTTTGATGTCACAATGCTACTGCTCAGGCTCCTCTGCCTACAGCACCAATTAGCACTGATAAGGGGAAGTTGTTGATAAGAAACTGATGAGGAGAAGCAGCGTAGAGTGGCGTATCCTGTAAAACTGCTACAGGTTCAGAGATAGAGACGGCACTGCAAAGTATGATTTAAATTCTTACCTCTTCCTTTTTTGTGTCTTTTTCTTGGTGTTGAAAAAATTCAACTTTTAGGCTTCCTGATGATGGCTGCTCTGGCGGAGGTAGATAGCTCTTTGTATTCACAGCATCAAAAAGTTTTTCAACAAATATCTGGGTCTCTAAATATTAAGGGAAATCAAAGATACCAAGAATTCATCAATGAATTCCTCTAATATCTGGCTATTTCAACCCTCTGCAGTCCGTTTAAATATAACGCAACTTTTCCCCTTTGCTTACATTTACAAACCACTGAATACTACTTAGAAATATTATGCTTTTATTGGCAATGAAAATAATAGATATTGAATAATCTTCCAAATATATAGCTCACCAGGAATTCTTTCATAACAGTATAAACTGCATTGTTGAAAGTTATTTAACTTAAATGAAGATAATTATGTAGCAGACTGCTTTTCTCCCCTGTATTTAATTGCTAGAGAACATATTACTCTAAAATTCTGAACAATTTAGGCAGTGCAAATGTATTTAAAGATCAGTTTTGGATATCTTCCATTCCTGGACAATTAAGGGGCAAAGAAAATAGAATCAAGATCATAAATATGGTTTTAATAGGACCATAGATACACTTTGTACTTTAAATAAGCCACTGCAAAACATTTAGAGATGGATTTTTGCATCAGGGCATTTACTCCGATTAAAGACTTTAAAAAGTGGATCTTAAATACAACTGGTTTAAGAGCAGTGGCACAGGTATAGCAAACAGAGCTATAAACAGGGGAGTCTGAATGGTAGTTCTGTTGGAGAAGGGAGGAAACAAGCTTCTGGTCTTTAGGGGCAGTGAGTGAGTTTTTTCTGGGTGTAGTGTGTCTTTTTCTGCTTTGTGTGGGTGGCTTCCTCTCCTCCTCCTCTTCATTTTATAGAAGCTGGTAGGAGGCAGTGTGCTGTGAGAGAAGCAGAGCCCTGATTAGGGGGCAAGGCTTCTATGGTTAGGGGCCTTACAAAGGCAACCAGTCAGCCAGCCAGTGGCTCATGAGCAGCAAACAGATCTGTAAACAGGGGAGTCTGAGTGGGAGTTTGGGAATGAGGTGTATGTGGTGTTCTGGTTTTGTTTTGGTCTTTGGTGGTTTTTATTTTTCCCCCATTGCAGGAATTTAGTAAGGAAGGCTATGACAGGTACAGTGGCAGCAGTGGTCGTGACTGAAGCCATGGAAGAGACAATGAATACGACTGGATGCGGAAGCTGGAGGATGTACATGATCCTAGAGCAGGTACCTGAAAAAAGCTTCGTTTGTATGAAGCGTTGCTTGATAGAGCTCATGGAAGAGAAGACTCAAGGCTTGGAGATGCAGGTGGAAAGCATGGCTGAGTTTTGAAAGAGTTTTGAGTAACGATGGAGCAAAGGCAAGAGGAAAAGTAAAGACTAGCAGATGCAAACTGGACTGAAGAACTCAGAGGGGAGACTACTGGGTGTGGAAATTGGACAGTGGAAGCATGTGGCTACAAGAACCAGGCAGAGGAAAAGGTTAGTGAAGGAGCAACAGAGCTCAGGAACAGATTTGCTGAGTTGGATAATGAAGGAGCAGCGCAGCAGGTTGCAACTGAAGGAAGGAGGGCAAGGAAAAAGAGTAGAACAGCTAGTCCTGTAAGAAGAAGGGAAGAGCCAAACGTAATGATCGAGGAGAGGGAGGGGAACATGTTTTCAGTTTTCATGTACCTCTTTCTACAATTATGAATTTCTTGCATATTTGGCCAACTACTACAGAAAAAGTCTTTGAACAGCTTTTGGAATTGTAGCAACAAGGCATCAATGGTTGAGCCTCTTTTCCGAATCTTTGCTTGAGCTGTCAACTACATTTTGTATGTTACGATTCCATAGGTCAAGGTAACAAAGGGAAAAATGTTGCTTGATGTTTGAATCCTTTGCTCTGATTGCCTGGATGTATTGAGAGGAGATACCCAGAGTTCAGAGCCGCAGGACGATACAGGATGACTTGCAGAAGATTACAAGGGAGAATAAAAGACAAGATGACTTGCAGCCACAAAGAACAGGAGGAAGGCCAGCAAATCATACCATCACTATGTCAGGGATTGGCAATCTCTGGCACATGGCCTATCAGGGAAATGTGCTGGCGGGCCAGGACGTTTTGTTTACCTGCAGCGTCCACAGGTTCGGCCAATCGCAGCTCTCACTGGTCACGGTTCGCCATTCCAGGCCAATGGGGGCTGCAAGAAGCGGCACATCCCTGAGCCCGCGCCAAACGGAGAACCATGGCCAATGGGAGCTGCGATTGGCCAAACCAGCAGACGCTGCAGGTAAACAAACTGTCCCGGCCTGCGAGCAGATTTTCCTGATGGGCCGCATGCCAAAGATTGCCAATCCCTGGTGTATGTGATTGCGGATTCCCTACTAAGAACAGACAGGCTTGTCACCAGAGCTGATCCAAAGAACAAAAAGGTACGCTGTCTACCAGGAGCTTAGATTCCGGATGTGGACCTGAGGACGAAGAGAAGCCTAACAGGAATAGGAAAGAATCCACTGATTACCCTTCATGTGAGACTATGCCAGGCTGGGGAAGACGCTTAAGGAAATGGAGGCTCACATAATCTTCAGTGGGATTCTGCCTGTCTCTAGAGGAGGAAAACGAAGGTGAGACAAGATTATGATGATCAACAGATGGCTCAGGCAGTTATGCTCTAAGGAGGGCTTTTGGATGTTTGACTACCAGGAGGCATTCATGGATAGAGGACAGTTCTCGTGGGATGGACTCCATATAAGTAGGGAGGGAAATGGACTTCTGGGATGGAGGTTGGCACAATTCATGCAAAGAGCTTTACACTAGGAACTCAGAGGAGACTGTTGGGAGAGGCTCATATAATCTCCACACCCGATTTTAACACTGAACGGGAGGAAAATCAAGTAAGAATGGATGCAGCAATGGAGAAAGGAACAGCAGTGGGTATGAGAATGGACATTAAGAGGAAGGATAGTGCTGATACCAGTCAGATAGGCAATACTAACAGTAGAAAGACTGCACCCAGTTGGGTGAGGAACATGAGAGAAGCCAAGTAGAAACAGTTAAGATGTTTGTACACCAATGAAAAGAGCCTGGTTAATAAAATGGAGGAACTAGAACTACTGCTGCAAGAAGTGAAACCATATATTACAGAGACAACAAAAATATGGTGGAATAGTAGTCATGACTGGAGTGCAGGTATTGAAGGGTATGTGATATTCAGGAATGACAGAAATAAAGGCACAAGTGCTGGAGCAGCATTGTATATTAACAATGAGGTTGACAATAAAGAAATCAGAAGTGGTGGAATGGATAACGGAGTCTGTTTTGGCCAAAATCACTTTGGGGAAGAAAGCTACTAAATGTTCCCCTGATACAGGAGCGTTACAGACCAGCAGGATCTGATTTGGATAAGGACAGAGACACCTCTAACATTCTGAATGAAATAAATACTACTGGGAATTATGTGATTATGGGACACTTTAACTCCTAGATATAGACTGGACAAGTGCTACTAATAATAGCAAGGCCCAGATTTTCCTGGATGTGATAGCTAACAGATTTCTTCCACAAACTAGTGCTGAAGCAACAAGAGGTGATGCCTTTTTAGATGTGGTGTTGGTGAGTAGAGGACAACCTTGGTTTGAGTGATCATGAGTTAATTCAGTTTAAACAATATGCAAGGATAAACAAAAACAGATCTGCAGCAAGGCTCCTTGATTTCCAAAGAGCTAACTTGAAAAAATTAAGGAAATGTTTAGGAAAGTAGACTGAAGAACTCAAGGATCTGAATGTGAAGGAGGCTTAGCATTACTGTAAGTCAAAGATGCAGAAGGTACGTGAAGCCTTCACGCCAAGCAAGAGGAAAAAATTAACAGGGAAGGGTTGCAGACCAAGCTGGATGAGCAAGCATCTCAAACAGGGGAAAGCAAAAAGCCTACAAGGACTGGAAGATGGGAGGGATCAGCAAAGAAAGCTATTTCTTGGAGGTCTGAAAATGTAGGGATAAAGTGAGAATTGCCAAAAGCCAAGCAAAGTGCGTTCTGGCAAAGGGAATTAAAACCAATTGCAAAAAGTTCTATTACCATATAACTACGAAGAAATCAAGGAAAGAAGAAGTGAGACCACTAACCACTGAGGATGGCCCAACATCTAAATCAATACTTTGCCTTAGTTTTTAATGAGGCTAATGAAGAGTTTAGGATTAGTGGCATTGCAGCTAATGGCAACAAGGATATGGAGTTAGAAATTACCACAGTTTAATGGGTCTAAATCAGGGGGCCCAGATAATCTCCGTTCTAGAATATTAAAGGAACTGGCACATGAAATTGCAAACATAATAGCGAAGATTTTAAAGAATCTGTAAACTCAGGGATCATAACTTATGACTGGAGAATTACTAGTACAGTTCCTATTTTTAAGAAAGGAAAAAAAAAAGTTATACAGAAAATTACAGGCCTGTTACTTGGACCTCAGTTGTATGCAAGGTCTTGGAACACATTTTTTAAGAGAAAGTAAGTATTTAAGGACATAGAGGTGAAAGGTAATTCGGATAAAATATAACATGGTTTTACAAAAGGTAGATCATGCCAGACCAACCTGATCTCCTTCTTTAAGAAGATAACTTATTTTTTAGACAAAAGAAATACAGTAGAGCTAATCTACCTGGATTTCAGTATGGCATCTGATACAGTTCCACATGGGAAATTATAAAATTGGAGAATATGGGGATTTCTATGAGTAGAGAGTCTGATCAAATTCACAGCCATGAAAAAACACATCATAGACCATGAAATCTGGTCTTTTGTGTGCTTTTACCCTATACTATAGAGATTTTACAGGCGAGACAGCGTTTCTCAAATTGGGGGTCCTGACCCAATAGGGAGTTGAAGGTGGTCACAAGGTTATTTTAAGAGAGTCACGCTACTGCCACTCTTACTTCTGCACTGCCATCAGAGCTTGAGGGGACAGGGAGGCTGGAGAGCAGCAGTTATTGGCCAGACGCCCAGCTCTGAAGGCACCGCCCCACCAGCAGCAGCACAGAAGTAAGGGTGACAATACCATATCATGCCACACTTACTTCTGCACTAGCGCCTTCAGAGTTGGGTGGCCAGAAAGTGGTAGCTGCTAACTGAGGGCACAGCTCTGCAGGCAGCAGTGCCATCCTTATATCTGCTGCTGCTGGTGGCAGCTCTGCCTTCAGAGCTGGGCTTCCAGCTAGCAGGTGCCACACTCCAACTGCCCTGCTCTGAAGGCAGTGCTGCCACCAGCAGCGGCTGCGCAGAAGTAAGTACTGCTGTACTGCAAATTCTCCTCCTCTTCCCCCCCCCCCCCCCACACAATCCTTTTTAGGTCAGGACCACCACAATTACACCATTATGAAATTTCAGATTTAAATAGCTGAAATAATGAAAATTTAATTTTTAAAATCCTATGACCATGAAAGCAGAAAAGAGTCCTGTGGCACCTTATAGACTAACAGACGTTTTGGAGCATGAGCTTTCGTGGGTGAATACCCACTTCATCAGATGCATGTAGTGGAAATTTCCAGGGGCAGGTGTATATATATATGCAGGCAAGCTAGAGATAATGAGGTAGTTCAATCAGGGAGGATGAGGCCCTGTTCTAGCAGTTGAGGTGTGAAAACCAAGGGAGGAGAAACTGGTTCTGTAATTGGCAAGCCATTCACCATCTTTGTTTAATCCTGAGCTGATGGTGTCAAATTTGCAGCTGAACTGAAGCTCAGTAGTTTCTCTTTGAAGTCTGGTCCTGAAGTTTTTTTGCTGCAGGATGGCCACCCTAAGGTTTGTTATAGTGTGGCCAGGGAGGTTGAAGTGCTCTCCTACAGGTTTTTGTATATTGCCATTCCTAATATCTGATTTGTGTCCGTTTATCCTTTTCCGTAGCAACTGTCCTAAGAAACTGCAACATCTACTCAGGACACTCCCTGCACTAACACCGGAACAAATCAACATACCCTTAGAGCCCCGACCAGGGTTATTCTATCTACTACCCAAGATACACAAACCCGGAAATCCTGGACGCCCCATCATCTCAGGCATTGGCACTCTCACTGAAGGACTATCTGGATATGTGGACTCTCTACTCAGACCTTATGCCACCAGCACTCCCTGCTATCTCCGTGACACCACTGATTTCCTGAGGAAACTACAATGCATTGGTGACCTTCCAGAAAACACCATCCTAGCCACTATGGATGTAGAGGCTCTCTACACAAACATCCCACACACAGATGGAATACAAGCTGTCAGGAACCGTATTCCTGATGATGCCACAGCACAACTGGCTGCTGAGCTCTGTGCCTTTATCCTCACACACAACTATTTCAAATTTAATGACAATATATATCTCCAGATCAGTGGCACCGCTATGGGCACCCGCATGGCCCCACAATATGCCAATATTTTTATGGCCGACCTGGAACAATGCTTCCTCAGCTCTCGTCCACTCACAACCCTTCTCTACCTACGCTACATTGATGACATCTTCATCATCTGGACCCAAGGGAAGGAGTCTCTGGAAAAATTCCACCACGATTTCAACAGCTTCCACCTCACCATCAACCTCAGCCTGGACCAATCTACATGGGAGGTCCACTTCCTAGACACGACGGTGCAAATAAGTGATGGTCACATTAACACCACCCTATACCGAAAACCTACCGACCGCCATGCCTACCTTCATGCCTCCAGCTTCCATCCTGGGCACATCACACGATCCACTGTCTACAGCCAAGCACTGAGGTACAACCGCATCTGCTCTAACTCCTCAGACAGAGACCAACACCTACAAAATCTCCACCAAGCATTCTCAAAACTACAATACCCGCACAAGGAAATAAGGAAACAGATCAACAGAGCCAGATGTGAACTCAGAAGCCTCCTATTGCAAGACAAACCCAAGAAAGAAACCAACAGGACTCCACTGGCCATCACATACAGTCCCCAGCTAAAACCTCTCCAACGCATCATCAGGGACCTACAACCCATCCTGGACAATGATCCCACACTTTCACAGGCCTTGGGTGGCAGGCCAGTCCTCGCCCACAGGCAACCTGCCAACCTGAAACATATTCTCACCAGTAACTGCATACCGCACCAAAGTAACTGTAGCTCAGGAACCAATCCATGCAACAAACCTCGATGCCAACTCTGCCCACATATCTACACCAGCAACACCATCACAGGACCTAACCAGATCAGCCACACCATCACCGGTTCATTCACCTGCACGTCCACCAATGTAATATATGTCATCATATGCCAGCAAGGCCCTCTGCTATGTACATCGGCCAAACTGGACAGTCGCTACGGAAAAGGATAAAGGGACATAAATCAGATATTAGGAATGGCAATATACAAAAACCTGTAGGAGAACACTTCAACCTCCCTGGCCACACTATAGCAGACCTTAAGGTGGCCATCCTGCAGCAAAAAAACTTCAGGACCAGACTTCAAAGAGAAACTGCTGAGCTTCAGTTCATCTGCAAATTTGACACCATCAGCTCAGGATTAAACAAAGACGGTGAATGGCTTGCCAATTACAGAACCAGTTTCTCCTCCCTTGGTTTTCACACCTCAACTGCTAGAACAGGGCCTCATCCTCCCTGATTCAACTACCTCATTATCTCTAGCTTGCCTGCATATATATATATACACACCTGCCCCAGGAAATTTCCATTACATGCATCTGACGAAGTGGGTATTCACCCACGAAAGCTCATGCTCCAAAACGTCTGTTAGTCTATAAGGTGCCACAGGACTCTTTGCTGCTTTTACAGATCCAGACTAACACGGCTACCCCTCTGATACTATGACTGTGAAATTAACCAAAATGGACCATGAATTTGGTAGGGTCATAACTATGAGAACTGAAAAGTGGGTAAGGAAATGGTTAAAGGGGCAACTACAAAGAGTCATACAGAAAAATGAACTGTCAGGCTGGAGGGAGGTTACTGGTGGAGTTCCTCAGAGATCAGTCTTGGGACCAATCTTATTTAACATTTTTATTACTGATCTTCGCACAAAAAGTGAGTGTGCTAATAAAATTTGTGGATGAGACAAAACTGGGAGGTATAGCCAATAAAGAGGAGGACTGGAATACCTTACAAGGAGATCTAGATGATCTTGTAAACTGGCATAATAGAAATGGGATGAAGTTTAATAATGCAAAGTGCATTTATGGACTAACAGGAATTTTTGCTATAAGCTAGGGACTTATCAGTTGGAAGTAAGACAGGAGGAGGTATATTGGTTCATCACAGGATGACTATAAACCGTCAAAGTGACAAGGCTATGAAAAAGGCTTATCCGGTCTGAGGATGCATCAGGTGAGGTATTTCCAGTAGAGACAGGGAAGTGTTAATACCGTTACACAAGGCACTGGTGAGACCTCATCTGGAATACTGTGTGCAGCTATGATCTCCCATGTTTAAGAAAGATGAATTCAAACTGAAACAGGCACAGAGAAGGACTACTAGGATGATCCAAGGAATGGAAAACCTACCTTACAAAAGGAGACTCAAAGAGCTTGGTTTGTTTAGCCCGACCAAAAAAAGGCTATGGGTAGATATGATTGCTCTCTATAAATACATCAGAGGGATAAATACCAGGGAGGGAGAGGAGTTATTTAAGTTAGATGCCAATGTGGACACAAGAACTAACTTCTATAAACTGGCCTTCAACAAGTTTAGGCTTGAAATTAGACAAGCCATCAGAGGAATGAAGTTCTGGAGCAGTGGGGGCAAAAAACTTAACTGGCTTCAAGACTCAGCTTGATAAGTTTATGGAGGGGAATGACGAGATTGTCTACAGTGGCATGTGGTCCACTGCTGACTGTCAGTAGCAAAAATCCCAAACTGCTGGAGACGGAACACCAGATGTGGAGGGCTCTGAGTTACTTCAGAGAATTCTTTCCCAGGTATGTGTCTGGCAGGTCTTGCTCACATGCTCAGATTCTAACTGACAGCTATATTTGGGGTCAGGAAGAAATTTTCCCCAAGGTCAGATTGGAAGAGACCCTGGTGTTTTTTTGCCTTTCTCTGCAGCATGGGGCATAGATCAAACTTGCAGGTTTAAACTAGTGTAAATGGTGAATTCTCTGTAACTTGGAGTATTTAAACCATGATTTGAGGACTTCAGTAACTCAGCCTGAGGTTAGGAGTTCATTTCAGAAGTGAGTGAGGTTCTGTGGCCTGCAATGTGCAGGTCGTCAGACTAGGTGATCATAACATTGAAGTTTATGAGTCAACATGGTGAAATTATTACCAAAAGTTACCAAGTCCATCTCCATGTAAGATGGCCCATGGTACACACCTTTTGGAATGGGGTTTTAAAGATGACTTGTCAACTAACATAGCTAGCCTTGTATTCCTGCTAATTTTTTTCCCAAATCAGAAGTATTTTCATAAGAGTGGGAGTCAGCTGTGTGCTTACGCTGCCAAACACACAATGCAAATATGATCCCCAAAATGATGTAATCTTAGTGATCAAACAGCCTACTTGGAAGCAATAATAGAAGGCTTATTGTTAATTGTACAGTAAGTACAATATGCCCTCATATTGTATACTGAAGAGGAAGACGTAGTCCCTGCCCCAAAGATTTTACCTTCTAACTTATACAGCATACTGACAAAAGAATGAGTAAACAGAAGTCTGGTTTAAGGAGAGACTTTAACGGAGGCTAAAAGGTTGGCACATAAGCAGTACAAAGGATGAAAACTTGGACAAATTAAAAAAACTGAAATGAGTGGATAAGACTGTCTCAGAGTTGCCCTCTGTAGTCATGTCCTGAGAAAGAACAGAATGAAGGTTATTGGCGTGTCTTATAACGGCCCTGCCATAATCAAAAAAAGTTTGTGTTCCTTTTAAATTTAAACTTAATGACTTTCTTGTATTTCCAAACTGTTTTAATTAGTACAACCTTACCTCAATGTACCCTATAATTAGTGATGTATGCTCTCAATCTTATCTCAAGTTTAATTTTTGGGGGAAGGTAAAGGGACATATATTTCACACTCCCAAATATGTACTCAGTTCCAGTATATCTATTATAATAAAAAACTTCAGTGTCCTTATTTACATAGTTGGTGGAAATTTAAGCTGTACCCAGGATATATATTATCCTGATATCGTACAATACCGCTGTTTTTTGTTAAATTTCATAAATTATTTTCTTCACGCAACTGAATTAAGTGCACTTAACGAAGGCTCATAAAAAAGATAAATAGCAGTTAATCCTAAATTAAGCTGAGTACACAAACATTAATAAGCAAAGCAAATCATTGAAGTTTTATAGTCACAGCAAAGACTTCTTACCCTTTTGAAGAAATACATCCAGCTGATCAACACATAATGCTTTCAGCTCTTTCTCACTTTTATCCTTCTTTACCAAGGCAAGAACGTATTTAGCTAGGGCTGATGGATCTGCATCACATCTGTAAATAATTGATAAAAATACAAAATTCAGTAATGAAAAACTCAAGACTGCCTGAATCTGGCACAATACACACGTCTAGGGCTCAATTCTCCTGCTATTAAAGTCAATTAAACATCCAATCAATTTCAATAGGAAATGATAAGATTGGGCCACAAAAAAACCCCAAAGTTATGTTAAAATATCTAACCTTTTGGATATTAGCAATTCAGCTTCATCTACCTATGTTACACAAGAAGATAATGTCATTTAACCTCCTTCACAGAAAAATGAAGTGAATGTATATGACATCTCTGCCACGCTTGTACTGATGCACAGTAGATAACACATTAACCACCATGTTGTAGTTCATCTCAAAACATAAGATTACAGCAGGGGATAATAATTTACACCTGGTTAGTGTAAACTTTTCTGAAGTATGCTGATATGAACAATAGCTGCTATTTCTACCTGCTCTACAAAACACAGACTGCCCCTCAGCATTGACCACAAACATTATTTTCGACCTGTTGCCATCTAGATATCAGTGTTGAAGTGTTACTAAAGTGAAAAACTTATGCATAATTAGGAAGGCAACATGAATTGTAATGACAAGTAAAGGTTAATTTTGGGGGGTGAAACATGGATGCTATTGAAGTTATAGGAAATTTTGCCATTGACGTCAATAGTGACAGGATTTCACTCTTGATATCTAGTATCCTCTTCTTAATCCCTATACCAGAGAGAACACCTCCTACCCAACTGAGACCTTGCGTCAGTTAAGTAGTGGCACTGTGAAAAAAGTTCTATTTACTCCTCTTCAAATGTAAGGTAGACAGAAATGTTATCTTGAGTAGCACGTGTAAAGCAGGAGAGATTCTCTGTATTCTAACATCCTTGAGTTCCATCACATTGCCTAAGGAGGATTGTTTCCTAGAGCAGAGATTCTCAAACTGTAGACCACAAAGCTTTTGGTAGTAATGTGCAGAGTTACTCAGTTAACATTGTATCAGATCTTTGTTTCCAGCTGCTAAATGGCCTTAAAAGAAACTAAAAACACAATAAACTTCCCTACTTTTTCATGTAGGAATTCCTGGAGTTGCCACACGGAAAATCAAATAGTGAATGGGAAGAGAGATGATCTGCATAATCACAAATGGGTAGAATGGGGCACCACAAGATGGTATTAAAATTATCTACATTATAAATAAATTTGAGAACCCCTACCCTATATTTACTAGCACTTTAACTAGTCTTATTTTGTCATGTATTTGGTAACAGATTGAGTTGGCTAAAAATCTGTTTTCAAAACCCCTGGAAACAGCGTTCATACACCATTACTACATAAAGGCAAGTGCACCAACACACGGGAGAAATGAGGTGTTGAAGTTTGTTCAAGTGTGTTCAAGTTTCAATGAAAGCTCAAAATGCCGGGAGGTGGGGGGAGGGGAGGAGATTTCAAGGAAAAGCATTGAAGCACTGAAGCAAAAATAATCAAAAACATTAATGCAAAGGTTACAAAGGATAAAAGCTCAGGCCTTCAAGCAAAGCACTCAAAGGCCAGGTCTATACTAAATATGTTAGATTGACACAGCTACGTTGAAAGATTCACACCCCGAGCAATGTTGGTAAGCCGACCTAAACTCCAGTGTAGATCAGCAGTTGCAACGATCCCTCAGTTTGAGGATGATCTCTACCACAGATTTACATATAGGTCCTGAGACGACTCAGGAGTCCAATCCTGGAAAAAACAGATCCGCCCACCATAGGTACAGACATTTCCTGGTTGGCCAAGCTGCCTGCTGGGAGAAAGTTGTTTCTTTTTTCTTCCTTCTCTCTTTTCAGCTTCGAGGGCAGGACACTTCTCCTCAAAGCGGGCCATTGCCTGATGGGAGGATGTGGTGCCAGTGTGGTTGGTTGCTGGCTTGCTCCTCCCAGCTTGTGATATCTGATCACAATGTCCAGCCCAGACAAGTCTCTACATCAGGTGGATTTTATATACATATTTTAAAGACTTGGGGGGGGGGGTAATCTGTTTCCAAGAAAGAGGTTAGAGAAAAATAAATTGTATTACAAATGTATTTCAACTGTTTCTTTGAGATGCTCTAGCGCCCCCATGTTTTAGAGCAAGGATTTGAAATTTGGCAAGAGGGATGACCTGTGGAAGAAGAGATGTCAATATGGTTCCACATGATGAAATCTGTGTTCTGTTTTTTAATTTAAAAAGAAAACAAGGAAATAAATAAAGCTTAAGCTAAAATGATGTTATAGTTGCATGATCAAGCACTCAAAAATTGGGAAATGCAAAAATTAAAGATGCTCCTGCAAATTTAATTCAGTACTCTCAATGCATATGCATAACGATGCAGTCTTTATTTACATCACATACTATTTGTCCTACAGAACTCGTCTTCATTCAATGGATAGACAGTGATTAAGAAGAGATACTCTTGTGTTAAACATCTGGCTTGGCATTTGGGAGAGTTTAATCGTTTTCCAGGCCTGTCCATAGACTTTCTATATGATGTTGGGTAAGGCTATCATAATGCATATGTACAATGGGGCTGAATTAAGACTAAGATATGTAGATTCTTACACCACACATCACTGTAGGATATGAGCATTGTCTAGTATTATATTAAGTGAGTTGACCAACATCTGTGATTTATTGTTTGCTCTCTCATCCTTTCACCAAGGGGAAACACGTATACAGTAAAGCAGTGGTTTTTAACCTCTTTTCATTTGCGGACACCTAAAAAGTTTCTAACAGCGGTGCAAACACCTCTGGAAATCAGACACAGTCTGCAAACCCTGATGGGTCCACAGACCACAGACTGAAAACCACTCTTCTATGGTAATGACCAACTTTCACAGACTCCTTAGTCATCATCTACAGACTCCCAGGGGTCTGCAGACCACAGGTTGAAAACCACTGCAGTGGAGCACTTTATTTTGTTGCTGTTGGATTTTTGGGTTTGTTTGTTTTTTTGTTTACATATGAGAAAAAACATTTCTCTTAACTCATATTTTAGAAGGCAAGATCAAAAAAAATGTGCCTTGCACTTGCAGTGGATAATGGAGAGATTTGTAGTGGTCCTTAGTTACTGGGGGAGTTTGTTTCACTGTTTCACGCTTGCCCACAAGAAAATTCTTTCTCCCACACAGAATAAGCTTACCCTCATTGTGCCAGAAGAGGAAGATGTCAACTCCAGTCTTCATCCTGACGCAACAGGCAAATTTTAGATATGCTGGGCCTGGGGCACTGAGTGCCTTCAAAATAAGGGCCAAGTCCTTGAACTTGACTCAATATTATATAGAAAGACAGTGTAGGGAGCGGAGGACAGGTCTGATGTGTTCACAGTAACCTGTGTTGCTCAAAAGACATGCTTCAGTGTTCTATGCTAGTTGGAGCTTCCTGAGGGCTGAAGGCTTCATGCCTAGGTACACTGTATTGCTGTAGTCCAGCCCTCAGGCAACAAAGGAATGAAAAACTGAGACCAGGTCATGGTCTCCCAGGTCGGGACAGTCTCCTGGCCAGCCAAAGATGGCAGAAAGTATTACTGAAGGATATTAATACTTAAGAATGTGTGTCAGCGAGAAATCAGATCATTCCCAAACTACAAACTGAATTGACTAATTGTGGCTATGTACCTTCAGCCAAAGGAAACTGCATAGTAGCTGCAAATTTCAACCCTGTGCACCAGCCTCACTTCTATCTTGCTTCAATTCAGCTTCAACCAGCTCTTCTTCATTCATAAGCAGATCTGATCCAAGCATTGGGCCAGCTTGGTTGTAGTGGCATGGTGCACCCCCTGACAAGCCCCCCTCCCACTGCACCACCCTGATTAGCAACCCACACCCAGATCCCCACCTTACTGAGGCCCAAACAGCTGCACCTGGATCCCAACCCTAGTGAGCTCCGCCCCCCCCCCGCCAGCTGGACCCCCCACTAAACTCCCCACATCCAGACCCCCCTGCTGAGCTCTATCCCCACCCACACTCAGACCCCCCCGCTGAGCTCTAACAACCTTCACGTGGACCCCCCCCCAGAGTTCCATTACCGTTGCACCCAGAACCTCCCCAACAAGCCCCTGTGCATCTAGATCCCCCCGTGCCCAAATCTCCCACTGAACTGCCTATATCCAGACTGCCCCACACAGAACCCTCTCAACCGACATCTGGATTCTCCCCACATTTGGATCCTGCTTTGCTGCGCCTGCTTGCGCAAACCTGGCATGGAGAGGCAGAGCTCTCAGGAGTAACGGTGAGAAATAAGTAGAGCTGTATCTCATTTGCACATTGCTGATACTTGAGTCCACATCACCTGACCAATTCACCTAGTGGCTGCATCCATATGTTGAACAGTGCCAAAGGGAGAACTGATCTTTGTGGGCCTACACAAATGAGTAGTCTAGTGGTGGAGATGTGGTTTCCCTAAGCAATCTTAATTCTAGTATTTCCTACCTTTGGAGTGCTTGACTTTGCAAGATTAATATTTTAATGCTCCTTAATGCAATTTTAATTATAATGTCACTTCACATATAAGCAAGATTCTTGTCCTTCCCTCTTCAAAAGGTGTATAGCAGTTACTCCTAAGAGAAATAACTGTCTAGCAATTATATGGAACACACCACAATATATTTTTTTAAAAACAGTACCTATCCTCACTAGTCTTAATAAAGTTACAACAATTTTTACATAGAATTAGAGAAGACGAAATAGCTTTAATGTTTATATTTTTAGTTTTACAAGACAGACATTTTTCCAAAAATGGCATATAAAGTGAGTGACTTAGCAATTAAAATTTGAAGAGCAACTAGCAAAAGACACAAAAAACAACAGCACAGAAAGCCTGCCAAACAATCAGTGGGGCCACTGAACAACAGAGTTGCTAAAGGACCTATCATAGCATTCCTTCTCAGATCCGAACCTTAGAGTTCAGAAAATGAGATACTAGCACCTGAATCCTCTAAGCTTAATTACCAGCTTAGATCTGATAGCACTGCCACCACCCAAAAATATAGTGTTTTGGGCCACTCTGACCTCCCCAACCTTCCCTGGGGACCCCAAGAACCCAGATCCCTTGGGTTCTTAAAACAAGGAGAAATAAACCATTCCCCCCACCTTTCCCCCTCTCAGAATTTCCCTCCCTGGGCTATCCTGAGAGATACTGATCTAACCTCTAAATTACCATACAGAAAAGCATCTCCCTTCCCTTCCACAAAGAGGCAAACAGATTCAAGCAAAACAAAGAGAGATTCTCTCTCTCCCCCTCCCGTCTCCCCCGCACCCGTCCTAGTGAGTTATCCCAATCCCCTGGAATAACACAAGGGAAACAAGGAAGAAAAAATCAATCAGGTAAATCTTACAGGGTCCTATAGCTTACAAACACCAGAAAGAGACTTTCCCACCAGTACCAATACAAATCAGAATATTCCCAGCAACTACACATATAAAAGTTAACCAGCCAGATCCACAATTGCAAATAGAGTAAAAACAATCAAAAAGCCTAAACTGCCTGTTTTTACTTACTATATGAAAAGAAACTTAGAGAGCCTGTAGTAATGTCTGGTTTCTCTCAGATCCTCTGAGAGAAGAACACACAACACACGAAGAACACACACAAAAGTTTCCCTCTGCCCAAATTTAAAAGTATCTTGTCTTCTGATTGGTCTTCTGGTCAGGTGACCAGTTCCCTGCTTGTAACCCTTTACAGGTATAAGAGACATTAACCCTTAACAATCTGCATATGACAGGACCACCCAAGGAACACAAGAACACTGTGGAGACGTTAATTAATTCTTTGGATCCTCACATCCACTGTAGAGGATGTGAGGGAGATTCCCAGACCCGAGCCATTCTTTTTAGGAGATAGAGCTGAGGAACTGTCCCAGACTGAGGTGTCAATAGAGGTGGTTTTGGAACAAACTGATAAATTAATCAGTAATAAGTCATCCAGACCAGATGTTATTCACCTAAAAGTTCTGAAGGAACTCAAATATGAAATTGCAAAACTACTGACAGTGGTATGTAACCTGTTCTTTAAAACAGCCTCTGTACCAGATGACTGGTGGATACTCAATGTAACATTGATTTTTTTAAAAAGGCTCCAGAGGCGATCCTGGTAAGTACAGGCTGGTATGCCTAACTTCTGCACCAGGCAACAGGTTGAAACAATAGTAAAGAGGAGGATTATCAAAGTAGGTTGTGAAAGAATCAGCACAGCTTTTGTAAAAGGAAATCATGCCTCACTAATCTATTATAATCCTCTGAAGGTGTCAACAAGCATATGGACAAGCGTGACCCAGTCAACATAGGGTACTTGGGCTTCCAGAAAACCTTAGACAATCATGGTGTGAAGAAAGTGATTAGGAACGTGCTATTTACCTCTTCACAAAACACACAAAAAACGGGTCTCCAATGAAATTAATAGGCAACAGGTTTAAAACAAACATAAGGAAGTACTTCTTCACACAACACACAGTCAGCCTATGGAACTAATCGCCAGGGAATGCTCTGAAGGCCAAAAATATAACTGGGTTTGAAAAAGAGTTAGATAAGTTCATAGAAGATAGGTCCATCAATGGCTATTAGTCAAGATGGTCAGGGACGCAACCCCATAGTCTGGATGTCCCTTCTTGAATGCCAGAAGATGGGACTGGATGCAAGAGGTGGCTCACTCAATAATTGCCATTCTGTTCATTCCCTCTGAACCATCTGGTACCGGACACTGCTGGAAGATAGGATATTAGGCTACCGGTCTGACCCAGTATGGCAATTCTTACATACTTTTTTTAAAAATACAAGAACATGTTTTAGGATGCAAAACAACCTATGAGAAATAGTATATGATCACATAATTAGAATGTACAGAATGTAATGCACTGTACATACATGAGGAGCGTTATGACTACAGTCCCAATTAACTGTTATATTGCTGACTTCAGTGTTTCACTATGCAACTAACTTTTTTATTAGTTTTGTTTATTAAATTTTCTTGGTTTTATTTAAATAAATAAAATACACATGCACCAAAAGAAGAAGCTTAAAGGGGAATACAGCAAAACTAGAAACTCAGTGTTTTTTAAGTACATCAGAAGCAGGAAGCCTGCTAAACAACCAGCGGGGTCCCAGGACAATCGAGATACAAAAGGAGCACTTAAAGACGATAAAGTCATTGCAGAGAAACTAAATGAATTCTTTGCTTCAGTCTTCAAGGCTGAGAATGTTAAGGAGATTCCCAAACCCGAGCCATCCTTTGTAGGAGACAAACCTGAGGAATTGTCACAGTTTGAAGTGTCACTAGAGGAGGTTTTAGAATTAATTGATAAACTTAACAGTAACCAGTCACCGGGACCAGATGGCATTCATCTAAGAGTTTTGAAAGAAAACACAAATGTGAAACTGTGGAACTATTAACTATGGTTTGTACCCTGTCATTTAAATCAAATTCTGCACCCAATGACTGGAAGATAGCTAATGTAACGCCAATATTTAAAAAGGGCTCTAGAGGTGATCCCAGCAATTACAGACCAGTAAGTCTAATGTCAGTACCGAGCAAATCAGCTGAAACAATAGTAAAGAATAAAATTGTCAGACACACAGAAAAACGTAACCTGTTGGGCAAAAGTCAACATGATTTCTGCAAAGGGAAATCATGTCTTACTAATCTGTTAAGAGTTTTTTGAAAGGGTCAATGAACATGTGGACAAGGGGTATCCAGTGGACACAGTGTACTTAGATTTCCAGAAAGCCTTTGACAAGGTCTCTCACCAAAGGCTCTTATGTAACTTGTCATGAGATAAGAGGGAAGATCCTTTCATGGATTGAGAACTGGTTAAAAGACAGGGAACAAAGGGTAGGAATAAATGGTAAATTTTCAGAGTGGAGAGGGGCAACAGGTGGTGTTCCCCAAGGGTCAGTCCTAGGACCAAACCTATTCAACTTACTCATAGATGATCTGGAAAAAAGGGGTAAACAGTAAGGTGACAAAGTTTGCAGATGATACTAAACTGTTCAAGATAGTTAAGATCAAAGCAGATGTGAAGAACTTCAAAAAGATCGCACAAAACTAAGAGATTGGGCAACAGAATGGCAAATGAAATTTAATGTGGATAAATGTAAAGTAATGCTGTCATAAACAGATAGCTAAGGGTTAACGTCTCTTTCACCTGGAAAGAAGTAATCTGAAACACCTGACCAGAGGACCAATCAGGAAACAGGACTTTTTCAAATCTGGGGGGAGGGAAGTTTGTGTCTGAGTCCTTTGTTCTGGTCTTCTGTCTGACTCTCTCTCGGCTATGAGAGGATTTCTGTTTCCTGCTTTCTAATCTTCTGTTTCCCAGTTGTAAGTACAAAAGATCAGATAGTGATTTATATGTTTTTTTTTTGTATTTACATGTCTATAGTGGCTGGAGTGCTTTGAATTGTATTCTTTTTGAATAAGGCTGTTTATTCAATATTCTTTTAAGCAAATGACCCTGTATTTGTCACCTTAATACAGATAGACCATTTTTATGTATTTTTCTTTCTTTTTATATAAAGCTTTCTTTTAAGACCTGTTGGAGTTTTTCTTTAGTGGGGAACTCCAGGGAATTGGGTCTGCAGCTCACCAGGGAGCTGGTGGGAGGAAGAAGTCAGGGGGAAATCTGTGTGTGTTAGATTTACTAGCCTGACTTTGCATTCCCTATGGGTGAAGAGGGAAGTGCTTGTGTTTCCAGGACTGGAAATTCAGATGGTGGATTCCCTCTGTTTAGATTCACGGAGTTTGCTTCTGTGTATCTCTCCAGGAACACCTGGAGGGGGGAAGGGAAAAGGTTTATTTCCCTTTGTTGTGAGACTCAAGGGATTTGGGTCTTGGGGTCTGCAGGGAAGGTTTTTGGATGGGACCAGAGTGCCCCAAAACACTCTAATTTTTTGGGTGATGGCAGCTTTACCAGGTCCAAGCTGGTAACTAAGCTTGGAGGTTTTCATGCTAACCCCCATATTTTGGATGCTAAGATCCAAATCTGGGACTAGGTTATGATAAATGCACAGTGGAAAAATAACCCCAAGTTTAAATATAATATGATGGGGGCTAATTTAGCTACAACTACTAAGGAAAGAGATCTTGGAGTCATCGTGGATAGTTCTCTGAAGATGTCCACGCAGTGTGCAGCGGCAGTCAAAAAAGGCAAAACAGGGGGTTAGAAATTATTAAAAAGGGATAGAGAATAAGACGGAGAATATTTTATTGCCCATATATAAATCCATGGTACGCTCATATCTTGAATAGTGCGTACAGATGTGGTCTCATCTCAAAAAAGATATACTGGCATTAGAAAAGGTTCAGAAAAGGGCAACTAAAATGATTAGGGGTTTGAAACGGGTTCCATATGAGGAGCGATTGAAGAAGCTAGGATTTTTCTGCTTGGAAAAGAGGAGACTAAGGGGGGATATGATAGAGGTATATAAAATCACAAGTGGTGTGGAGAAAGTGAATAAGGAAAAGTTATTTACTTGTTCCCATAATATAAGAACCAGGGGCCATGAAATGAAATCCACGGGCAGCAGGTTTAAAACAAATAAAAGGAAGTTCAGCGCACAGACAACCTTTGGAACTCCTTGCCTGTAGAGGTTGCGAAGGCTAGGACCATAACAGGATTTAAAAGAGAACAAGATAGATTCATGGAGGTTAAGTCCATTAATGGCTGTTAGCCAGGATGGCCTAGGAATTCCATTCCTCTGTTTGTCAGAGGGTGAATATGGATGGCAGGAGAAAGATCACTTGACCATTACCTGTTAAGTTAACTTCCTTTGGGACACCTGGTATTGGTCACTGTCGGTAGACTGGATACTGGGCTGGATGGAACTTTGGCTTGGCCCAGTATGGCCATTCTTATGTTCAGTCTAATAGGCTTAAAAGCTCTGCTGTCTCTGACTTCCTGCAAATTTTATTGTAAGTCTTGAGATTTTTTTTCTTAAAGCTCCAACTTCTGGAGCAAAGACATAATGTGAGCACCTCAGCTTCAAATTTTTTTTTTAAGTAACTTTCTAGCTCTCATAGTGGCAGTGAAAAGCTGAAAAATGTGTCTCAAGTGTACCCTAAAGACTCAGAAACCAAAGGTAAATAACAAACCAAACGTTTAAAAATATTTTAATTTAGTCATGATTTTTGGGGACGTGACGCACTGTTTTTGAATACTTGGTTTTGGCAGTACTGTTCAAGACATGAAATAGCCAGCAGGTAATCCGTTACAGGTGCCCTGGACCTCCCTTCCTGTTTCAGGTGCGGGCCCACCCTGTCAGACAACCAGCCAACCTTCCTAGCGGAGAGAAAGCTTATTCCAGCAAGAAAGTTCTTTTGCCAGAACATATACCAGCTCAGCAAGTGAAATAAACTATACCAGTGAAAGCACTTTTATGTTAGTATTATTGCATCTACATTAAGGGTTTTTACCTGTATAGAAATGTCGCCAAACCACCACCACCCCTAACCAACACTGCTATACTGGCAAAAGTTTTAGGAATCGCCCAGGCCTAATTTTTTTTTTGATTATATTTCTAGCCCTTATGGGTACAAAGCTAAGTTACTATGAAAATCTGAATCAAGCATAAACCATGCAGTAATCTCTCCCCAAGTCTGCAGACAGCATGGAGCAATAGCTCTAAAAGATATAACTGTTCCATTGATTTCACTGGACTGTTAACCTAAAAAAAAAAGACTATTTCATGTCAGCACTTAACTAATTCACTGCTAATCATTTCAGAAGCATCCAAGTAACATGTTTAACCACAACACCAAAATACTTCCTCTGCCCTTCCAGGTTACAAAAGCCTCATCTGTCTCTTACTCATTTACCAAAATCTCCAGGTTTCCTCTGATAGTTCCTACATTGCAGTTAAACACTACTAGTGCAGAACTTGCTGCAGCATACCAAAAACTAAAAATTTGGGGAATGTGAAATACATTCAGTTACCAAAATACAGGACACTGGACTGCATTATTCATTTTCATATTACTTTCACTAATACTCAATTTTTAACAAACTGTTATGGAATCCAGACTCTTACCACAAAATTTGGATTCAACATGCCACAGGATTCAAATGATCCTGCCTTAGTTCACCAGAACAAAAATACAGGTTCTCAGATATAAAAATTTCAAGGCCAGAAGGGAGCATTATGATCATCTAGTCCAGTGTTTCCCAAACTTGGGACACCACTTGTGTAAAGCCCCTGGCGGGCTGGGCCTGTTTGTTTACCTGCCCCGTCCGCAGGTCCGGCCAATCGCAGCTCCCACAGGCCGCAGTTCGCTGTCCCAGGCCAATGGGGGTGGCAGGAAGCCGCAGCCAGCACTTCTCGCCACCCCCATCGGCCTGGGACGGCAAACCGCGGCCAGTGGGAGCCCAGGTACACCGAACCTGCTGACGCGGCATATAAACAAACTGGCCGGGCCCACCAGGGTGCCCTGGCGAGCCACGTGCCAGAGGTTGCCGACTCCTAAACTAGACCATCGTTTCTCGAATCATAACTGGTAACTGGAGGTGGGAGACCCTGGGTGGAGTTTAACCGTTACCAGAAACCAATAAGCACCAAGTTTATCGGTTAACCGGTTAAACTCTTACAACCCTCTATCAACCCTAAAAAGGTTGAGAAACACTGAACTAAAACAAAACTTTTATAAAGATATCTAATCTTGATTTACCTCAGAAAGGGACCAGCATGTCTGGCAACCTCTGTTGGACTGGATACAGCAAACTGCTAACTTTCAGGAATCTAAGCCCCACAGCAAACTAACTATGAATATGTAGACACCAAGTCCCCATAGGAAGACCATCAGACTGTTGAGCGCCTCTGATGCATTCTTAAAGCAAGGTGTGAGGGAAACAATTCAGGGAATTAGAGAGGACTGGCCAGGACACAGGAAGGGTCAAGAGCAATAAAAGGTTCTTTTATAGAGATTCATTTAATAAATATGGGCATGTTTAGTCTTGAAAAAAGAAAACTGAGGTGAGACTAATAAGAGTCTTCAAATATATTAAGGACTGTTATAAAGAAGACGGCGATCAACTGTTCTCCACGTCCACAGATGATAGGACAAGAAGTAATCACTTTAATCTGCAGCAAGAGAGATTTAGGTTACATATT
Source organism: Gopherus evgoodei (assembly GCF_007399415.2). Classification (NCBI taxonomy): domain Eukaryota; kingdom Metazoa; phylum Chordata; order Testudines; family Testudinidae; genus Gopherus; species Gopherus evgoodei. The sequence continues at coordinate 80,988,887 of NC_044322.1, forward strand.
AGGAAAAACTTTCTAACCATAAAGAGCACTGGAATAGGCTTATAAGGGAGGCTGTAGAATTCCATCATTGGAGTTTTTTAAGAACAAGTTGGATACCTGCCAGGGATGTTCTAGGTATACTTGGTCCTGCCTCAATGAAGGTGGCTGGAATAATGACCTCTTGAGGTCCCTTCCAGCCCCACATTTCTATAATTCTGTGAAACATGCATCCATTAAAACAGTTGTGCCAAGTCTAGATTATACTATTACAACAAAAGGGGATACAGTTGATGAACGTTTAAGGTTGTTACAGACAATAACTATTCCTGGAGGAATTCACTGCCAAAATATTTTTAAAATTGTGCATAATATTTTAAAATTCTGCATATTTTGTCAAACTAATACAACAGAATCATACTAGTTTCAATTATTTTGATAATTTATTTCAAAACAGCTTTCAACAAGTATCTCTGTAACAATACAGACTACAAAAAGAATTCATACAAATGATTTTTGACAAACAGATTCCTTACCAAGCATATTAATACACAACTCTGAGTAATAATACATTTAAACTACAATACAAAAAAGTATTTACTGCACCACTCGGCAGTGCAAAGGCTTGGGGGAGTCAGGGGTAAAAGAGGAGCTGAGGGGGAGGGAAGTAATTGTTTGGAAGGAGCCTGGGAGTGAACCTGGAAGGTGGTTGAGTGTGGGTGGGAAGTATAGAACAGGTTTGTTTGTTTAGGATTCTTTTTTTTTTTTGGTGGGGGGGGAGGATTGAGCAGGGGTTGTTAGGGAGCTGGAGACCCTCCTCATGCAGATCCTGGCAGACCCCCTAGCCTCTCCCATTCAGTCAGGCACATCTGCTCCTGTCCCTGTGTGTCCCTACACCCCTCCTTCTCCCCTCCCTATGTGTCTTTGCACTCCCATTCAGCCCCTGGCACAAAGCTGTCACCCCACTAGCTCCTCTGCCCCGTCCCACTAGCCCTTCTGAACCCCAGTCTAAGTGACACACACACTCCAGCAGCCCCATGTGTCCCACTCTGTCCATTCCCCTCCACACACACATATCCTCACCTGGTCCTGCAAACAAGGTGCTGTGAGGAAGCAGCATCTGCTCCCTCCCTTTTCATAGCTGCCTGCTCCAACTCTTAGCCTACTACCCCCTTTCTTCTGGTGCCACAGAAACTCCTCGTGGGTGAAAGGTGTAAATTGCAGCACCTCCACAGCAGAATCTATTTTATGCAGGGGAGATTAATTCTATACTTGCGCAGAATGAACAATGCACTGTTCTAATTCCTTTGTAATTTTATTTCTCAAGCAAATTTTTTCTAACCTGGTAAGGACTGGAGGGAGGCAAGGACGCAGAAACTGACAATGTACATATCAAGCTGAAACATTTAAGCTACTATAAGTCATTACATGAAGAAAAGCTTGAAACATTTAGGTGGAAAGAATGTTTTCTCAGTTTCCATCTCAGACTGCAGCTGCTACCTGTAAAGGAGAGGGGGAATGGGTCACCATCAGCCTTTATCATCACAGAACTGTCAACACCTCTGAATTCCACAGCCTGTGTGCACTAGAGAGCATCACTTCATTAAATTATTCATACCTAATATAATCTCAGATGTGCCCAACATTTGACTATATGAAGATCAATAGTTTTCATCTGTTGGTCAAAATTTTCACAGCCTCATTTTCCCCTTAACTTCATCTACCTGATTTTGCTCTTGCAGCATTTCGGGAAACCTGTTATTAAGGTGCAGCAGTAGCTGGTACAAAGTTCATTTTTAACAGGCGCTCTCAACCTTTATTTTGTTAAGATCTCATGGAAATGGCAAAAAATAACACCAGAATATAAATTTGGGACACTGTTTGAATTTATGATGTTTTGATCAAAAACAAACTGATACAGCAAGAATAATAGAACTTTAAAAGCCACCTCTTGGGGCAATTTTTCACTGGATTATCTCACTTTTCTTGTACTCTTCTGCAAGAAATCTAATATTCTGGGACCTGCGCATCTGGCAACACTGTTGCTCCTTGTGCCGACTCCTAGAATTAGTTATACATAAGTAATGTTTGTTTACAAAATATTTTATAACTTTTTAGCCATTATGGAAAACATCTGCAAATTGAACCTAATTTTCTTTTGACAAGACAGCATGAACAGTCATTCACTTAGAAAAGTAGGGGAAGAGACCGACAGATTCCTTCACCAAATACCCCTGAACTCTAGAGGTAACTTTTTAAAAATTCCAATGCAATTCGCTATCTTTATTATTGACTAAGGTCAAGAACCTCAACTCAGGAACAAAAGGAACAGCTACTGAACAGTTCCCATTATGTTTTAAATTGTCTTCTCAGTGTAGGCGCAACGTGCCTCAAGATGGTCCATGATCAGGACTGGTCTGTTGGATGGCTCATTAGTTTCCCCGGCCCAGGCCAGGAACTGATGGGGAGTGCGACATGAACGCTGATTCATACCCCATCAAAGAGGTTACATAAGAACCCAGGCCCCTAACATGAAAAAGCCAATTTTATCCCAGTGCACTAGATTTTCTTTCAAAGTCACTGAAGCAGTTTCAGTAAACCCACCTCTATAACCACTGTAAGTCCTACACTTTCCCAGAGCCAATGATAGAATCTGGAGTTCCTGACCAGCAATATTCTACTGCTAACTGCTAAATATGTGTGCAACACACTGGGAAAGTGTGTCAATCTTCCCACAGTGGCTGGTCTACAAAGTGGCTCACTTGTCAGAGTATGCGTTATGCATATCTCTCTGTGCCCAGTCCACTGAAGATGAGACTCCTGCGGTGGCTTTCAGCTTAAGAGTCTGGCTCTAACACGGTGTAAAAATGCATGCTTTTATTTTTGGCAATCATGGTTTCAATCCTCAGTTTCAGCCAAGATGACCCTTGCAGATGACCCACACTGGTACTTTGGAATGTAAGAGAGGTATGCATCATATTGGAAAAGTGTGGGGGCTGCAGCATATTGGTAGACCTGCTGAGGTAATGCAGGACCACCCAACCTGCTACTGCAACCACTTTTAGTTGTATCCAATTTCAAGATATCCATGAGTGTGTTTTGGTATAAGAGCAATGATAGATTCCTTCACAAAGGTTCCCTCCAACTGACAAGATATGTTGTCAATGCTCAAGTGCAGGGCTGTTCTTGTTGCACTCACTTTCAGTAAACTTTTAAATGGGGATAAAGTGTTATAAACAAAGAATTTACTAAATCACTTCACAGGCACTCTCACTCTTTAGGAGGGGAAACTAGCAGTAGCAGTTTCTCCCTGATTCCCAAGTAGGTACAGCTCCCTTTTTCCTGATTCTAGAGAGCTGTCCATTGAGGTGCACAAAAGAGAGATATAAAACCAGGAATTTAGCCAACAAAAACTATGTTTAATGGATATTAAGATTGCAGCCTGACATACTCCAGTAATGTCTAGTTACCTCAACAGTGTTCATGTACAGTAATTTTCCAACATTACAGGGTATGAGGCCTGGTCTACACTAAAAAGTTAGCTCAACCCTGCTACATCACTCAGCAGTATGAAAAATCCACACTCCTGAACAACGTAGTTAAGACAACCTAAGGCCCCGTGCCAGCATTAGGTCGACAGACAAATTTCTCTGCCTATCTGATGACCGCCTCTTGGGCAGGTGGATTACCTACACTGAAGCACTACAGAAGCAAGTATAGACAAGCCCTGAGACAGTCAGATGTGCTGATCTGTTGCTAGTATTGATATAAATTCACTGTTTACATTAGAACAAGGGTAGGCAACCTATGGCACACATGCTGATTTTCAGTGGCACTCACACTGCCCGCCCAGGTCCTGGCCACCGATGTGCGGGGGCTCTGCATTTTAATTTAATTTTAAATGAACCTTCTTAAACATTTTTTAAAACCTTATTTACTGTACATACAACAAAAGTTTAGTTATATATTATAGGTTTATCGAAAGAGACCTTCTAAAAATGTTACTGGCACGTGAAACTTTAAATTAGAGTGAACAAATGAAGACTCGGCACACCATCGCTGAAAGGTTGCTGACCCCGTGTTAGAATGTAAGTTTGATGAAAATGGGGTACATATCGCTTTCCTGTATCTATTAGAGATTGAAATGAAAGCTTTGTGGCATTCTAGAGTCAGTTGATAGTGTTAATTAATAGCATAGTAAGTAATACAAAGGTAGAAAGGATGCACAAGTCTTTCATTTTAAGATTGTCCAATCGTTTAATGTTTTGGGTGGTATCCTGCCACAACCTTAACGGTTACTAAACAGTTGGCTTGCTAATTCTATTAAGGAACAGAGTAGGGCAGACCACAGCACTCACCTAATTTATAAATTTAGAAAAGAGTTAGGATTGAAAAAGAATTTGAGTCCAGTTAATTGAGAAAAGCTAACAATATAGAATTGGACGAGAATAAAATGATGGAAAGAAGGAAAGACTGTGTAGAGACTAATAATGTTCAGAGTGCTTTGACAGATTCTTTGCCATGAAATGTAAATAAAAATATTATATATATTAGTCAGAAATGGTGTTTAAACAATTTGTTTTTTATTCTCTCTGTAGAAAGTACTTACAATACCAAAATCCCATAGCACAGTGAAAGGAACACTTTCCATTTTTATGAGGCTATGCCCTTATGGCATATAAACTCTACTTTAATTCACATTTTGAACCGTAAACTTTTTCTATAAATCTGAATTAGCAAACCAAATAAGCCTGCAAAAAGATCCAAAACCAAAAGAAAAAAAAAACTAAATACCTGGGAGTCTTAAACCATGTATGGAGGAAAGTCAATGTGCCAACAGAAGATATTAATTAATTTTGATTTACAAGAAGGTAATTAAAACATGACATATTTATGCTATAAAAATTGCTTAGACCTTTGCTAAACCAGAACTTGGTTCTAGTGGATGTTAAACACTAATGATGAGATCCTCACCCGCACTTCAGTCCCTTTACAAAAAATGAATAGTTTGGAGTGGCAAAAAGGGGCTCTAAAAGCCAGAGATATGGTCAGGGAAGAGACTCTCTAACCACAGGAACTGCAAATGTCTGACCTAAGGTTATCTTCTGAAGGCAGCTTTGCAAGCCCTGTGTAGGAGATATGCCAGGGACCAGGACACAGTATTTCCATTACAGAGAACAAGAGGTGCTGTAGTTCATAAGCAGGTGGAGACAGGTTACATTAACCACAGGGTATGTCTGCACTACAGTTAGTTCCATTTATCTATGTCCAAGTTAATCCCTTCATTAGTCCAGTTTGAGTGAGAGCAGCCACACCAGGAAACAACACTGGAGCTGCTGTGTCCACATTAGCACAACACTCATTCATGTGTGGCACTAAGACTTCCAGGAGGATATTCCATGGTACATTCTTTGCACTGTAATAAGCCGAGATGCTCTATGAATTCTTTCCCAGTGACTTGTGGGAGAACTTCTGTCCTTTCTGGGCACACAGAGGGAATTGCTGGAAGTCCTTTGTATTTGTGGATAAACCAAGCACTATATCCAGATGCACAGACACTCTTTTCTCAACCTGTGCATTATATGATTTTAAAATTAGCTTTAATATTTATTTTATTGGGTCACTTTCACTCATATGGGCAGTGTTTAAATGAAGAAGATGTGCTATCCTGAAGGACAGCTTCTCCTGTAAACGTAGTTGATCCACCACCATGAGAAGTGGTAGCTATGTTGACGGAAGAAGTGAGTGTGGATTTTTCACACACCTGAGCAGCATAGTTATACCAACATAAGTCTGTAGTGTAGACATGTCCTAAGAGTTCCACCTTCATATTGCCTACAACACAGCCCAGGGCTATGAGGGATGAGTTTGGTTTTTTTGGGCTAGTATGACTCTAAAAACTTATTTGCACCATCTGAATTCCAGGCAGCTCCACAGTTTTGGCATAACTAGATAGTCCTGTAGGACTAAGAGTGTCTTCATCGCAAAATTAACTTGATTGCCTTTAACTTGAGTCCTTTCCATACACAACCTCTTAATTACCAGGTGATGGTGATTTCAGTTCCAGTTGGACAGTTTGTAAGTGAGTACAAGCTAAAGCTTGAGGTAGCACAATTCAGCAGCTGCTCCCATGACTACATTTGTGTTGTGGACATAGAGTAGCCCCACTTGAGTGCCACTAGTCCTCAGAGGACTTCCAGCAATTCTCTCTATGTGCATATAGGAAATATAATACAGCGCCTTATAATATAATTATGCACCATTCCTCCAGCAAAGCCTTTTGCCCCCTTTTTAGAAATGTTCACTCATAAAATAACTCAAAGCTAGCTTTTAACCAATCCTAAATTAAAAATTAAGCTTCTTGAAAAACATAACTCAGAAATAAAAATAACAAATCTTAACCACAGTGATATGTTTCTAATTTTTTTCTATGCTTAAATTGCTGCCTGTGTTACACAACTACATGTCCTACTAAAGAACTATCCTCCATCTAAAAGCTTTCAGCCCACATCTCTTATACATAGAATTCGTAAAACCAACTGCCCACTTGTAAAAGCACAGAGAAGGTGATGAGAGTGTTTTGGGAGGTTTATCCCAGTAATTCCCACAGGCGAGGGATGCGGGGTTTACCCAGTTACTCCCACAGGCTGTAACAGAGGAGACGCCAGCCTAGTTACTCACATAGGCTCTGAGGAGAAAGGCAGAGTATTACCCCAGGGGGGTACCCCGGTTACTCATACAGGCTCTAGACAGGGAGCGGGGTCCCGGGTGGGGAGAGGGGAGAGAAGAGGGTTACCTCAGTTACCCACACGGACTCTACTGGGGGGAGCGGTGTCACCCCGGTTACTCACATGGGCTCCAAGGTTTTGCTGAGCCAGGATTTCAGCGCCTCGAAGTTTTCTATGATCATTTTCGCCACCATCCAGAGCGGCCCGGGCCCCCCGCCTCCCTGGCAGCAGCAGCGGCGGTTCCGCCCCGCCCGCAGGCCGGGTCCCGGCTCCCGGCTCCTCCGCGCCCGTCGCCCGAGCTGCCTGCCCGGCTCTGTCTAGATCCCCGGAGACGGGACAGGGGCCAGACGCCGCGGAGGGCTCGGAACCCGACGGGCCGCGCTCCGCCGACCCCCGCTCTCGCCGCAGCCTCCCCGGGGAGCCCGGCACAACAGCCCCGAAGATCCCGACCACACGGGGAAAATCCCGGACAAACGAAGGACCCGAGCGCAGATCGTGAATCCCAAACGCGCGGCCCCCGCCCCTCCCCCGTAGCCGCAACACGAACAGGTAAGATGGCGGCCCTGAAATGTCGCGAGAATATAAAAACCTCGCGAGGAAGGAGAGGGGGCTGGGATTGCAGAGGGGCGGGGTGAGAGTGAGGGAGACAAGGGGGAGCGAGAGCGGCTGCGGAGGGAGACTGAATTTCATTGGTGTCACGCGCTGCCGCTGGGGTCTCGCTGCCCAGCCCCAGATGCTGCTGCTGGCGGAGCGTTGTTCTTAGGCGCTGAGGGGGACTGGGTCTTGTTGGTACCGTCCCGCGATTGAAATGGGGGCGGGGGTGAATATACAGAGGGGTGAGGGCCAAGGAGGGGTGAGCTCGTCAGGGTGAAGGGGAGTCGTGTAGCTCCCTGGTATGTTTTGCGGCCGTTTTATTAGTTTTAGTTCATGTTTTAAAACCATCGCGCAAATTAAAATTGGCTACTCGAGTGGACTGTTGTGAAGCACTACAGCTACATCCTTCTTGGTTTCTTCTTGTAATTTTGCACAACTTTGTTAACGAGCTTCACAGGTGCAGTGCCTTCATCTTTGGTGGCTTCTCGGGTCTCTGATGTTTCAAGTCCTTCATGACATGCTCATGATCAGGCAGAAGGTGACTTTATTCAGAATATGAAATAATATTCAGTGAGAACAAAGAGCGCTCTTCTGTAGCTGTTGTGGTGGGAAGTAGCAAGAGATTAATCCCTACATCTTTCATCCCAGGAAACATAGCACAAAGATTGGGTCCAACCACTAGTGACGATGAAGTTGGTGAAGTCAAATCTTCATTTGTTCCTCATATGATATTCCATTCTGTGTTCAAATTCTCTATTCTACCCTGATCACATAGCAGCCCTCACTCTGCTCAACTGTCAATATTTTGTAAGTTTAAGAGGGGTAGCCGTGTTTTATGACCGTCATCTGTAAAAGCTATGTAGAGGTCTAATAGAATCCAGAAGTTGCTGTTGTAGATTTGGAAGAATCAAGTATGTTTGCCTTTTCCGATGGCTTAACAAACACTTCTTTTTCTCTTCACTTAAGGAGTCAATATAAGTGCCTTACTTAATCAACTTCTGAACCAAGTCTTTGCATCTTTCAGTATATTTTCAATGGACATCTCTCTGATTGATCCAAGTGTTGGTTTCTATTGCTGGACAAAGATCTACTACTGTTGTAGCAGAATGCATTGTTTAATGACGCAAGTGGTTTCAACAGTAGAGTTACAAGAGGCAGAATGGCGACAGTCTTCTCTGAACTTAGTAGCAAAAGTAGTCCACCAGCCTCACTACTTAGATCCATCCCATCTTGATAGATACTTTGCAAAGCCAGTAATAATGGTTGCAGTAATTTTAAGACAACAATCAAGGATCACTCATGAAAAAGCCAGCACGTTTTGCCAAGCTGGACTAATTTGAACTTGCCAGTGTATCGTCTCTTTTTTTCCAAGACTTTTAGTTCCTTAGGACTCTTGCTGGAAAAAAAAGTGTAACAAAGATGATAAATCTATGGCTTTTTTAATGTCTTTTGAAGATTCTGCAGCTCATACTAGTGCTAGTTGGAGTAGATGGCTTCTGTGGTGTGTATAGGAGAGATTACGGTTACACTTTTCTCTGAGCAAAGCTTGTACTCTACTAGGTCTTCTAGAGAAATTTGCAGCTCCATCAAATACACAGGCAGCCCTCTGTTTGGGGTCAAGTTTACAAGCATTTATCTCTTCTATGATGTGAGTTGTTACAGATGCTTCTGATATGTTTTCTAATACCTGAACATCTAGAAATGCATCTTCTGGCCTGCCACTAACATTAAGATAATGTACACGATGACTTAATACTGGATGCCCATTTGCATCGGTGCATTCATCAGTCCAGGTAGGCACATTTTTTTTAATGTGATGAGAGAGTTCTTCACTTATTCAACTGCTGAGTCCTTTACTGTTGCACTGCATGCTTCTAATCAGTTAGCTAAGTTTCTTGCAGAAAGATAGCGAGCATTTGTTGGTCTTGTTGAGAACCAGTGTTGAACTTCAGGATTAACAAGTGACAATGGACTTAACATTGGCCTCCAGCTTGTAGTGTATGATATCTCTTGCTTAAATAGACAGTATGATGCCACAGCCATGTCTGTTGTGTTTTCAGCATTCTTAATAGTCTCATTAAGTACTTCTAAAATTGGCTTTGACAGTGACTGTCTTATAAGGCTTTCTGCATGTCAGTGCAGTTCAGAGGCTTGGTGTTCTGCAGCCTTTTCACATAGGTTGTCATCATTGGCTTTGCTGATTGGTCTGGCAAACCAGTTTCCTCCAGTTTTACTATATAAATCCATAGTATGCCCACATCTTGAATACTCCATGCAGTTCTGGTCACCCCAACTGAAATCAGATATATTGGAAATGGGAAAGGTACAGAGAAGGATATCTAAAATGATTAGGGGTATGGAACAGATAAGAAGGTATTAAAAGGACTGGGACTTTTCAGCTTGGAAAAGAGAAAATTAGAGGTAATATGACTGAGGTCTATAAAATCTTAACTGGTATCATAGAATCATAGACTATTAGGCTTAGAAGGGACCTCAGGAGGTCATCTAGTCCAACCCCCTGCTCCAAGCAGGACCATCCCCAGATTTTTACCCCACTTCCCTTAATGGCCCCCTCAGGGATTGAACTCACAACCCTGGGTTTAGTAGGCCAATGCTCAAACCCCTGAGCTATCCCTCCCCCCCATACATTCCAATGTATCCCTAAATGTATTGGGTATAGTTCTCCTCCATCTATAGTAGGATATCTTGGTTGCATCCACTAGTAAGTGATTTATATTGTTCTTCTGAGTGATCACTTAAGATTGCTGATGTCTCTGTATTGCATTTCAACTAAACAATTACTTACAAAATCAATATTTAAAAGTAACATAATAATTTTGAAATAAATTAACAAAGTACAGTTTGTGATAGCTCCTGGATTTTTGTTTGTTTGTTTTAATGCGGCTAGATTATGGCTTTACATAGTTGCGATGTCCCAGAAGCAGACCAGGGACCATACTGTAACTCAGAGTATCCCTCTTGTTTCTAGGGGGACATAATCTGCACCACCCCACCTTGTAAAGATTTCTCCCTCTGCACCAGCTCAGCTGGTATGATGGCATTTTGGACAGGAGAGAGGGAAGCAGAATCCAGGCCTTGCCCACTCCCCAGCCTGGCACTTTTATCTGGCTGGTTTGGGGTATAACAGCCTTGTAGAGAGTGCTCTCCCTCAATTGCTGTCACTTGTGTCAAAGACAGACTGCACAGGGGAGTATGGGCAGTAGTGCTGGAACATTTTTAATAGTGGGGGTGCTGAAAGCCAGCCCCTTACCTGTGGGATAGGGGCAGGGTCGTGGTTCACCTCCTTTCTACCTCACTCTCCCCCATTTGCTGGGGCTATCTCAGGGAACACATATGTGCTTGGGTTCCATACAGGGGTAGGAAGAGAAAGGCCCCTTTAAGTATGCCTCACAGGAGCTGAATTGCAGCCTGATATCAGCCTGGCATAGAGGCATTCTGACCACACCCCTATTTCTCCAGCCATGCACCTTTCTTCTTTTACTCCAGCAGTAGAGAGCGTGAATAGCACAGAATCCTCTGTGTCCAACACTACTTGGGAATCGAATCACCCTTGCTGCAGTTAACATCCCTTAACTGCACCACAATTGAGGATTCATAGATTAATCGATTTTTAAGGCCAGAAGGGATCACCTGGTCTGACCTTCTGCATAATAGAGACCACAGATTTCACCCAGTGAATGATAACTGCATCTAGGCCAACAACTTGAGCTAGGTGGTTCTGGCCAAGTGACTTACACATAGGTGCCAAGATGTACAGCCAGAGAAAGAGAAGCATGGGAATGCACATACATACACAGCTAGATTTGACTTTGAGGCAGTCAAGTAAGGGGTAACGTGTAGCTGCACTGCATTAGGGTATCACTGGGAGGCATTCAGGTCCTAGGAGTCAGAATGCCTCCTCAAGCTTTCAGACATCCAGGAGTAGTGAGAATTCTGCTGCTTATGAGGAGTTTCCCTCTCATTTTGCTTTACACTTTACATCTGTCATAAACAGATAGCTAAGGGTTAATGTCTCTTTCACCTGCAGCACCTGACCAGAGGACCAATCAGGAAACCGGATTTTTTTTCAACTCTGGGTGGAGGGAAGATTGTGTCTGAGTCTTTGTCTGTCTGCCTGCTTTTCTCTCAGCTTTTGAGAAGTGATTTCTGTTTTCTAATCTTCTGTTTCCAAGTGTGAGTACCAAACATGGTTTTGTTGTTTTTGTATTTACATGTCTATAGTGGCTGGAGTGCTTTGATTTGTATTCTTTTTGAATAAGGCTGTTTATTCAATATTCTTTTAAGCAATTGACCCTGTATTTGTCACCTTAATACAGAGAGACCATTTTTATGTATTTTTCTTTCTTTTTTATATAAAACTTTCTTTTAAGACCTGGTGGAGTTTTTCTTTAGTGGGGAACTTCAGGGAAATTGAGTCTGTACTCACCAGGGAATTGGTGGGAGGAAGAAATCAGGGGGAGATCTGTGTGTGTTGGATTTGCTAGCCTGATTTTGCATTCCCTCTGGGTGAAGAGGAAAGTGCTTTTGTTTCCAGGACTGGAATTACAGAGGGTGGACTCCCTCTGCTTGGATTCACAGAGGTTGCTTCTGTGTATCTCTCCAGGAGCACCTGGAGGGGGGAAGGGAAAAAGGATTATTTCCCTTTGTTGTGAGACTCAAGGGATTTGGGTCTTGGGGTCCCCAGGGAAGGTTTTTGTGGGGACCAGAGTGCCCCAAAACACTCTAATTTTTTGGGTGGTGGCAGCAAGTACCAGGTCCAAGCTGGTAACTAAGCTTGGAGGTTTTCATGCTAACCCCCATATTTTGGACGCTAAGGTCCAAATCTGGGACTAAGTTAGGACAACATCATAATCATATAATAATATCACTGAATAATATGGGGTGCAGTGTCATATGTCGGATAGTGTTTCTGTGGAAGAGACAGCTCAGCATGCACTAGCAGTGAGGTTTTCCTCCTGAGATCTGAAATCACTGAGAGCTGGGTGGAACGTCAAGAGACTGATTCTCAGAGGTCACAGTGGTAGGTGGCTGCAGAAGATGATGATGGCGCAGGGCCATCAACAACAGAACAGTGGAATGAATGGTGGCATGTCAAACAACAGCAGCCGGAGTGAGTGGTGAGTGGCTGGAGGAACAAGCAAGATGCCTTTTCCCCTTCAGCCTCCAGGGTGGGAGGTGAACTCACATGAAAGCATCTCTGAACTCTGGGTCTCAAGGACAACTACTAGGAGTGGGATGTGGTGGAGGGAGAAGTGAGGGAGCATGTTAAAGGAACATTTGTTTCTTAGACTATGTTTAGTGACTTTGCTCTAGAATGTTAGATTTGTGACTGGGAAACTGATATAAATATACACTTCCTAGGAGGCCAAGATTTTTAAAATACATTATTTTCAAAGGTCGTGCTCTCTTTGTTGCTTTCTTGAGTGGTCATCTTGAGGAATTTCTGTACTAAACATTTTTATTATTGCAATTAATTTTTACATAAGAACGGGCCATACTGGGTCAGACCAATGATCCATCTAGCCCAGTATCCTGTCTTCCAACAGTGGATAATACAAGATGCTTCAGAGGGAATGAACAGAATGGGGTAATTATCGAGTGTTCCATCCCATATTATCCACTCCCAGCTTCTGCCGAACAGAGACTAGGGACATTCAGATCATGGTGATGTATCGCTTTCCATCTTAGCTAATAGGCATTGATGGACCTATCCTCCATGAATGTATCTAGTTCTTTTTCAAACTCTGTAGTTTTAGCCTTCATAACATCCGCTGGCAAAAAATTCCACAGGTTAACTGTGCATTGCATGAAGAAGTATTTCCTTTTGTTTGTTTTAAACCTGCTGCCTGTTAATTACATTGGGTAACTTCTAGTTCTTGTGTTACGTTCATTCAAAATTGTTAAGAATCATTACATTGGATATGATACAAAAATATTTAAAATTTAATTTATGATCCACTTTGTTATATTCTTTTACTTTCAGGTGTTTGAAATACCTTCAACAAAGCTTGTAATTTTTTAAGCCATTTTATCACTTTTTATTTGATTTGGCTTTTATTTTTTTCCCTTTATTTATAATAGAGTTGAAATGAACATGGCCTTTTATGTGTATTTTCTGATTTATGCACAGGCCCCATTCGTGATACCAGTACAGCTCTGGAAAGTGTTTGCTTAGTGAGCTGCTGCTCCAGAGCCAGCAGAGGGAGATCAAACATTGTTCATTGTTGGTGATGTAATAATGCTTGCTGGGTTTATTTACGTGTTTTTCAAAGACAAGGTAGCAGTGAGGTATTTTAAAAAAATCTGGAAGTCATCCTCCATCGTATTATAACAAAGTATATTTTAGTCAAAACTGGTGGTTGGAGGAGACAATATTGCAGAACTGGAAGTATCCTCATAAAGTTTAAAATGGGATGGTGTTTTTAATGAACGGCTTGCATGATGACAGTAGAAATAGAAAATTCTCACTTTTATCATATGATAGTTTTATTTTCAAATGTTTGTAGTTTTGTTATAAGGAGGCTATACTGTAAGGACTAGAGAATACACACTTGTAGAGCAGTATTATTGACGTTAAACTATTACAATAAGGTGCCTTTTACTATGTGTTATTAACCCTTTCAATTCTGGGCTATTGTACTTTGAATTTAAACTACAGATTTTTAATTAACTCAGTATAGTTCTGATTTTCCAAGACATACATATTGACAACCATTGTGATTTTTGTTTTGTTTTAAATACATAAAGGAAAATATATCAAATCCTCCAACTGTTGAATGATTATTTTTTGTAACTTCTTATACTACCAGAGGTATGCTTCTACAAAAAGTCATCTACTGTGGATTTGTGAGCAATTAAAATCCTGTGACTGGCCATCTCTCCTAAGCCCATTGAATCCAGGACAGAAATTAGGGGCCTGAAATCAGAGTTACAACAATGTTCATATATCCTTATCTACACTCCATGTGGAGCCAGTAATCTTCTCTACTCTTTGCCAATCAATTATTTTCATATAACAGGTTATAAACATTAACAACGATGAAACTTCTTTATAAAGACTTCCCTAAACAAAATTAAAAACATAACCTATGTGACTCCTTTGCACTGTTGAAAAAAGATTCACTGTGTGTCTTTGACTATGGCAAGCCTCTTTTTTCTTTTACAAGATTTATCATACAGAGCTTTCAAACCATCACATCAGCTGTTGCATTTCTGAAGTGTAATCCATTCTGTGCATTCTATGTAGCAGACAATTTGCTCACTAAAGGCCATATTCTACCTACCTTATACTAACTGAATAATATTTTATTCTGTGAATATCCCCATCAAATTTAATGAAATTACTGATGGAGTAAAGAACTATTTTATGTAAATAAAATGACAGAATCAACTCCTAAGCTACAGAATTATACAGTGGTTCAGTTCTGTGCATTATACAGAAAAAGAATAGAACAATAAACAGCAACTGTGATGCTATATGATTGAAATATGACCATTTATCCCCAGGGCCAACTCTAACTTTTTGCTGCCTCAAGAAAAAAAAAAAAAGAGCGCCGCCCCGCCGTAACACCCCCCGCCCCCTCTGAGTGCCTCACTGCTGCCCAAGGCCCCTCCCCCCGAGAGCTGCCCCCCCGAGGCCCCACCCCCCCGAGCCCCACGTTATGCTGCCCAAGGCCTCGCCCCCCGTGAGCGCCGCACCGCCCAAATCCCCACTCCCCCCCCCGAGTGCCGCACTGCCAAAGCCCCTTGCCCCTCCCCAAGTGCCATGCCGCCAAAGCCCATCCCCACTCCTAGCGCCGCCTGGCTGAACCAAAAAAAAAAAAACCCCAAGCGTCTCATCACCCCGCCCCAAGGTGCCGCCCCAAGCACATGTTTGGTCGGCTGGTGCCTGGAGCCGGCCCTGTTTATATCATTAATATTGCCACTGCTAGACAATTGCAACAAAGCTTGTACAAAGTATGGCATGTAAGGTAACAATGGAAATGTTGAAATCTATCAAATATGATTATCCTGTTCATATGCATGTATCTTCTAAAGTTATGAATATTGACTATATACCACTATTTCAAATGTGTTTGCTCGTGGAGTAACATCCACAAAGTCGTTTACATCCAGTCTAGCTAGCACACTGTGAATGGACCATTCAAGCTGATGGCCTATTGAAGAACACAATGGACCATAGATGAAACTTGTCTGCTCCCTGTTAGCCTTCCTATGGACTTTTTAGCCAGAATATGAGAAATTGATGCTTCTATGAGTTATCAAAACATACAAAGGCATGTGACTAGCTCATGTGACCTTAGACTCTATCTTCTGCATATAATTTTCCACAAACTAAGACTGAGAGAGTCCCCTCCACATGGGAAAAGATATAAAGGGCCCTGGAAGTATCCCCATTTTGCCTCTTTCCTGTTTGGATCGCTGTATATGATTTCCGTAACCATTTTGTAAAAGCAGCAAAGAGTCCTGTGGCACCTTATAGACTAACAGATGTTATTGGAGCATGAGCTTTTGTGGGAGACTGCTGCTTTTTCAGATCCAGACTAACATGGCTACTCCTCTGATACTTAACCATTTTAATTCTCTCCTTATTCTTTTCTTTTATAAATAAACCTTTAGATAGTAGAGACTAAAGGATTAGCAATAGTATAATTATTGGGTAATATCTGAGTTATATATTGTCCGGGTGGTGGCTGATCTCTTGGGATTAGAAGGACCTTAATTTGATTAAAATTGGTTTTAAATAAACACTCATCAAAAGGCTAGTGTCTGGGTGGTGAAACAAGGGCTGGGATGCCTAAAGAGATTGCAGTTTGGATTTCTTGGTAACCAGTATGTTACCAGTGTTACTGGCTTGGAATATTTTATGGAAGAATATCCACCAGTTTGGAATGTGTCTGCCTTATTTCTCAGCAGTTTGTCCTGAATTTGGCATCCTCAGCTCTGAGGCACAGTGACAGCAACATAAAGCCCTGCTCCTGCAGCCCTTAAACATCTGAATGAGGGTTGCAGGAATGGAACCCAAAATCATCCATGGACTACTCTTTCCAAAATTGGATATTTGAAAGTTACGTTTGGTATTATGGTCATTGTATTGTCCTAGGATGATCAGAATTAACTACTTCTCTTTCTCCTTAAACTTCTCCATATTCTTGCTCCTTTCTGATCCCTATGGATGAAATCCTGGCCCATTAAAGTCAATGGAAGTTTTGCCATTGACTTCATTGGCGAAATGACGAAGAGTGAAATCCTCTCCCCTCACTTTTGGCTTTGTGCCTTTTTTCATGTCAACCTCTACATGTTGAAGACTGCTGGGCTTACTCCCTCAGATGCACTTTAGTAGTCAAATTCTTTTGCAATATTTTCTGTAGGTGATCTAATCAGTGATGTCTCCATACTCCTTATTGTACTTTGAAGTTAATATCATGTGGATTTTTGTTTGTTTTCATTTTTGTTTTGTCTAGTGTGTAAGCTCCTCAAGGCAATGACCTAGGTACTCTCTATAAATAATAACAATTTGAAAGAGGACTTTTGGTTGACATCACTGGACTATTAGAAAGGATGTTCCTCGAGGACTTGTTCTTTGTACTGTATTTTGTGTATGGTATTTAATGAACTATGTGTTGACAGTCATTCCTATGAGATTGCAGAATAGACATGTTCACAAACTGTTTCCTCACCTTCGTTAAATTCACTGGCCAAATTCATCCCTAGCGCAATTCCACTAAAGCCAGTGGGGTTACATCAAAGATGAATTTGTTCTTGACTCTGTTCATCTCTGCTGTAGTTCTACTGCAATTAAATTACACCAGGAATGAACTTGGCCCTGTCTCACTCCCCATCCATGAAAAAAAAAAACCACCATAAAGGGGGGACATAGTACTTGCTTATCAAGTGTTAATGTCATGATTAGATTCCCTGTTTTCAAGCTCACCCAGTGCTTGGCTAAGACCAATGCGTAGATGGAGCACAACTAGTCAGATCTGAACCCAAGCATGATTGAGGTTGTGTTAGTGGAGGAGTCTGCAGCTACAG
Source organism: Gopherus evgoodei (assembly GCF_007399415.2). NCBI lineage: Eukaryota > Metazoa > Chordata > Testudines > Testudinidae > Gopherus > Gopherus evgoodei. Next base: position 81,006,241 of record NC_044322.1, read on the forward strand.
TGTAGTCTCTTTTGGTTGAGAATACATATCCACAACTGGGCAGTTGAGTGAGTAGTCTAGAAGTACTATTGGATGCTCTGTTGATGCTGAGCTCTCACAAAGTAACTATTCTATCTGGTCTAAATTATACATGTTTTCATCAGCTTCCAGCTGGACAGCAGGAATACTAGCCACCTGATAGTGAAGCCATCATCCCTTAGAAAATACCTACTAGTATATAATTTTGCAGCCTGGTTACCATGAGCACATCAAACCTGTCCTCCATTCACTGCATTCACTTCCCAGATAATATCAAGTCAAATTTAAGGCCCCAGCCTTTATCTTCAAGGCTGTTAATGGCCCAAACCCAGGTTCTCTAAAAGATTGCCTAAAGATCAAGGACAATGACCATGATCAACAACTCCGCTTCTCAAGCATTGTGGAACTTACTCTAGGGAAAAGATCATGTATGCCAGAGACTGAGTTTAGTCAGTGCTGGTCCAAGAGTAAACTCCCACAGAAGCTCCTACAGGAACTAAGAACCACCAAATATCTTGTTGCATTCTGTTTATACTGTAAGGTGCATTTCTATGACTTGGTCTTCAACAATAAAACATGTAACACATTAGACATAAAATAAAAAATAACTTTAAAATTCTTGTAATTTTCCTCCTAGGGAGACAAAGGGAAAAGAAAGAAGAACAGGTGACAGATCCTAGTCACATCAGTTAATGCACTTCTGAATGGCACTCCAGTACCAGGGTGATGGGAATAGTAAAAGAACCTGAAAAGAATGAACAGAATCTCTTTTCCCAGGCTTTTGCGTGAGGCATGAAGGTTGGGATCATTAGACTGATATTACCTTCTTTCTGAAGAATGTGGATTCTTCTTTTGTTGTGTTTGTTTAGTATAAAACAAAAAAGTATTCACACACATGAAATTGACAGCATTTTAGAAACCTAAAATTGAAACTAATTAATATATGTTGAACTAAATGCTATGTTGTTGTCACTCAGTGACATACTCAGAAAGTTGATGGTTGTTTAAAGTCTATGTTACAAATCTGAAACTAAACACCTGTACTAGAGGTCAGTAGATAGTTCAACTAAAAATATAAATTACCTACCTCAGTGAAGGGGTCCCGTGAGGGGAAGATATTTCCTATTAATATACTAAGATACATGTGGCTTAGTGTAATCTTGTGAAGAAAATATACAGTCCAAAGAACGGAGCTCTGAATGTGAGGCAATGGAGCATGTTGAAATGTCACAAGAAAGCTAATGTGCCAGTTAAAATATTACATTTGAGAAAGAGAGATATTTTATAAGGGTCCTATAACAGTTATGTAAAATGTATTCATTAAAGAGTTGGTGAAATCCTGGCCCCATTGAAGTCAATGGCAGTTGACTTTAACAGCTCAGGATTTCACCAATAGTGCCTTACATTTTCAAAAAGAGACTAGTTATATTGGGTTTTTCAGTTGTTGGTTGCCCATCTAGAGACACTTGAAAGAGGGCTGATTTTTCAGAGATGGATGTGCAGTAATTTCTGATTGCAACATTTTCTGGAAATCAGGCCTCTTTAAGGCATCTCAAGTTGGGCACCCAAAACCTGCAGCACTCAAAATCATTAGTCACTTTTGACGATGCAGGCTATAATAGCTGTAGTTAGGAGTTGTGTGAACAATTTACAATTAATATTATTTGCCCTTTTCATGTTTCTGCTATCAGAAAATGAGTTTTATAAATGTGTTTTCTATTTGCAACATTTTGGAAAATATTCTGTGCAAAGAAACTTCAGCCTGTTGGTTGCTCATGGGCTAGGCGCCATGAGAATTCAATATTTGCCAGTCACTTACTTGGTCATTTAAATTACTTTGTATTGTCTGTTCCCTAACTGCATGACCTTCCAACCCCAAAACCAACAAAGACATTTCAAGAAGGCCAAGCAAACATTTTCAGTGTGAATATCCCTGCCAATACACATTCTCATGAATATTTGCAGTAGTACTCATGACACTGCATACAAAAATATAGATTCATAGACTTTAGGGTCAGAAGGAACCAATGTGATCATCTAGTCTGACCTCCTGCACAAAGCAGGCCGCCTAACCCTACCTATCCACTTCTATAACAAACCCCTAACCTATATCCGAGTTATTGAAGTCTTCAAATTGTGGTTTGAAGGCCTAAAGCTGCAGAGGATCCACCAGCAAGTGACCCATTCCCCACGCTGCAGAGAAAGGCGAAAAACCTCCAGGGCCTCTGCCAATCTGCCTCAGAGGAAAATTCCTTCCCCACCCCAAATATGGCGATTAGCTAAACCCTGAGCATGTGGGCAAGACTCACCAGCCAGCACTCAGGAAAGAATTCTCTGCAGTAACTCAGATCCCATCCCATCCAACATCCCATCACCGACCACTGGGCATACTTATCTGTTGGTAATCAAGCTCTCCCATCATACCATCCCTTCCATAAACTTATCAAGCTTAGTCATAAAGCCAGATATGTCTTTTGCCCCCACTACTCCCCTTGGAAGGCTGTTCCAGAACTTCACTCCTCTAATGGTTAGAAACCTTCATCTAATTTCAAGTCTAAACTTCCTAGTGTCCAGTTTATACCCATGCATTCTTGTGTCTGCATTGGTACTAAGCTTAAATAATTCCTCTCCCTCCCTAATATTAATCCCTCTGTTATATTTATAAAGAACAAGCATATCCCCTCTCAGCCTTCTTTTGGCTAGACTAAACAAGCCCAGCTCTTTGAGTCTCCTTTCATATAACAAGTTTTCCATTCCTTGGATCATCCTAGTAGCCTGTCTCTGAACCTGTTCCAGTTTGAATTCATCCTTCTTAAACATGGGAGACCAGAACTGCACACAGTATTCCAGGTGAGGTCTCACCAGTGCCTTATATAACGGTACTAACACCTCCTTATCTTTCCTGGAAATACCTCGCCTGATGCATCCTAAAACCGTATTAGCTTTTTTAACGGCCATATCACATTGATTGATCACAGGATGACTATGAGCCACCAATACTCCAAGGTCCTTCTCCTCCTCTGTTGCTTCTAAATGATGTGTCCCCAATATATATCTAATATTCTTATTATTAATCCCTAAGTGCATGACCTTGCAGTTTTCACTATTAAATTTCATCCTATTACTATTACTTCAGTTTACAAGGTCATCCAGATCTTCCTGTATGATATCCCGGTCCTTCTCCGTATTAGCAATACCCCCAGCTTTGTGTCATCCGCAAACTTTATTAGCACATTCCCACTTTTGGTGCCGAGGTCAGTAATTAAAAGGTTAAATAAGATTGGTCCCAAAACCGATCCTTGAGGAACTCCACTAGTAACCTCCTTCCAGCCTGACAGTTCACCCTTCAGTGCGACCTGTTGTAGTCTCCCCTTTAACCAGTTCCTTATCCACCTTTCAATTTTCATATTGATCCCCATCTTTTCCAATTTGACTAATAATTCCCCATGTGGAACCGTGTCAAATGCCTTACTGAAATCGAGGTAAATTAGGTCTACCGCATTTCCTTCATCTAAATAATCTGTCAACTTCTCAAAGAAGGAGATCAGGTTGGTTTGGCATGATCTACCTTTAGTAAAACCATGTTGTAATTTGTCCCAATTACCATTGACCTCAATGTCCTTAACTACTTCAAAATTTTTTCCAAGACCTTACATACTACAGATGTCAAACTAACAGGCCTATAGTTACTCGAATCACTTTTTTTCCCTTTCTTAAAGATAGGAACTATGTTAGCAATTCTCCAGTCGTATGGTACAACCCCTGAGTTTACTGATTCATTAAAAATTCTCTCTAATGGGCTTGCAATTTCATGCGCCAGTTCCTTTAATATTCTTGGATGAAGATTGTCTGATTTTGTCCCATTAAGCTGTTCAAGTTTGGCTTCTACCTCAGATGTGGTAATATCCACCTCCATATCCTCATTCCTGTTTGTCATCCTTCCATTATCCCTAAGCTCCTCATTAAAGACTGAGGCAAAGTACTTATTTAGATATTGGGCCATGCCTAGGTTATCCTTAACCTCCTTTCCATCCTCAATGTTTAGCGGTCCCACTTCTTCTTTCTTCATTTTCTTCTATCGTTATTAGGATAAAGAGCTTTAAATGGAGAGAATGGTCATATATCCTTTTTTGTTATATTTGTCCAGCTCTCTTCATGACTGTAAAAAAATATATTGGCGGCGAGAAGGTAAACAGAAAGGATTTGGTGTAGGTACAGTAGCTAGGTGTGAAACAATCAAAAATGTGGAAAACAAGCTTTTTCTGAACCTGAACAATCTGGAAAGTTAACATGTGAAAAATGAATATGTCAGAAGTTTTAAACATATTGCCAATGAATTATTTATCTATAATTTATAAGCACACATTACAAAGAAGCAGATGCAGAGAGAATATCTTGGGACTTGTTTAAGAAGCACCCAATGTACAAGAGGGGTCATTTTATCAGACACCTTTTTGTTTAGGTGAGCAAAAAAATTTATAAAGGAACAGTCAACTGTTTAAGCACCAAAATTTGACTCCTACCACAACTGCTATAATGGATCTGAACTACTGTACAGCCTTTATTTATCCAAAAGTTTTAGTAGATGCCCAAAACCTTTGGATAAATGGAGTTTCAAATTATGAGGGAACCCGTGGGAAGGCCTAAAGTGATTGCACTCAGGGTTCTCAACTTTGGAGTGCAGTGAGAACACCAGCTGGCTTTGAAGGCTGGCCAGCTCTAAATGGGCTATAACCGTTAAAGTGTGACCCATTAAAGCCAGTCAGTATTCAAAGCCAGCTGGCATTATCCTCTAAGAGCACAGTACAACCTTGGGAGACATAATCTAACTTGACTTTATCAAGAGTTACAGCTAACTAAAGTATGATAAACCAACATTATACTGTGTCTATTTCTTTTTCCAAATCCACCACTTTGAGAAATATCATAAAAGAAACAGCATCCATTAGACAAATGTACAAGCATCTTCTGCAGTTGTTCTAAAAGATGTGGCCTAATCATGTCAGATTATTTTGAGAGAGATACTTCACCAAAAGTCAGTGAGCTGGAAAAAGAAATAAAAGGAATAAGCAATAGCAGAACAGTAAAAAATCACTAAGCCAAACAAATCTGTTCTCTAAATTATCCTCAATACCAGGCCTTTGTCATTGTGAATTTGGTGTTGCTTGCAAGCAGTGCTCACACTTTTATTATTTATTGAGCCCTAAGTCTGTGCTTGGTCTATACAGATGTAAGGAAATGTGGCCCTTTCCCAAAGAATGTACAGTTTAGTTTAAGCACAGACCAGACTGTTTAGACACAGCTGATACTCACAGTGATGGTATGCGCATGAGGTGTTAAAGAGGTCATCCCTGAAAGGTTTAAGAGAAGAGATGTATTTTAAGATGCGATTTCAGTGGAGAGAGGGAGATCATTGCGTGTGTAGCAAATGGGAGGCAGTTCCAAAATTATAGGCAGCAGCATTTGTAATGGAAACATACATAAAACTGATAATGCAATTGTAGCTGATGCCTGCTTTACAAATATTCAGTTCTCTGTCACTCCCTTGTTTGAGAAAATATGGCCAGAAAAGAGTTCAAATCTTTCAATGTGGTAATATTGAGCTATTCAGACTTCTTTGTCACTAGTAATATTTTCATCTAATGTTCTGTTAGATAAATGTTGTTGCTGGACCTGGCTATACATTAACAACATTCTTTTTAAAAATTGTTTCTATTCCGTTAGTGCTAGAGACCCCAACAGTGACCAAGGCCCCATTGTCCTCATCACTGCACAAACACAGAGTAAGAAACAATCCTGACCCTGAAGAACTCACAATCTAAGCAAAGGAGTACTATTAAACCCATTTTAATCATAGATTAATAGAAATGGAGAGATTAAATAATATGTTCCAATTCACACAGGAAGTCTGTGACAGAGGTGGCTATTCAACTGAAATATCCTGAATCCCAGCCTAGTGTTCTACCCACAAAACCATCCTCCTTTCCTTACATGGTTTGAATACTGGGCCAGATTCTCTGCCCAGCACTCGGGCAGTGGAAATTAGTTACATATTCCCAACTGGGCATTCCCTTGGTGTAGAAATATCTTCAATGGGTGGAAAGCTGGCATGCCTTGTTACATGGTCTCAGGTAACAGGGCCAGATTCATTGACTGGCAATACCAATATCTAATCACTTTGCAAGTAAGTTAACTAAAATCTTCCCATCGACCATAGGTAGGTAACAGAAGACTAGAGAGGGAAATTCTTTGAAAACAAACAGGAAATTTATTAAAAGGGTTAATAACGATGTCAGGAAGAAAGGTGAGGGGGAGAATAAAACAGGTTAATAGCAATGTGGTTGCTCAAAGATGGGCCTGAAGCCTGGTCCCCAATACAACCCTTGGCAATTTACACTTCTAACAGAACAAACTAAACCAAAGTACCCTAGAACTGTACTGTATCTCGAAGGATGGATCTCGAGTGGGATCAGCTGTGGGTGTTAAGTGATAATCTCTCTGTTGCTTGGGTTCATAGGGACCTGGACCTGCAACTGCAACTGTGCACCCAGTGGTTACCAGGGACAGGAGGAGCTCAGGAACCAGGAGACCGCTAGTGTTGGCAATCACTGGAACCAGGAACAAGGTAAGTGGATTCAGGTAGAAGATACCCGGATCGGTGGGATAGATCAGGTAAGATGGTAAAGGAAGTCTTCGATGCCTGCGCAGACATGACAGTCACTGCCTGCCTCTCAGACAGACAGCCCTGCTGACGGGATGTGCAGTTATTTTATGCTTTCTGTGTCATGAAAATTTGAGTCCAGACCGGTTTCATCCAGTCTCCTCAGAGGCAGTTTCTGTGGCAAACCCTGTTTCCTGCAAAACAAAAAGATGCAAAGGTGAGTTGTAAACAGCCGAAACTGGACTCCCTTTTAAAACATGGATTCCATTGTCCAAAGTGCCTTTTAAGTAATTATTTTAATACAAATACAATACATTCAAATGTGAAAAGTGAAACAAGCATAAGTAAGCATGAATAAACATATATAGGGAACTCTGCCCTATAGCCTGGCTCCTGGGCCACCCCCTCTACAGTCTTATTGTAGGGAGAAAGGACAAAGTGCTCTGTGAACTCTAGTTTTGATCTCAACCTCTTTACAGCTGACAGCTGAGTGCAGCCTCAAATAGCTCTAAACTCTGCCATAGCAATGGTCAGCACAGAATCGACCAGGAAATCAGGGAATCCATGAGATACCACTTTCCTCCTACACACACACACCCTCTCTGGACACAGAGGAAACAGGGCAATACAGAGAATTTAGGCTACTATTTCTGTTTGGTCTGTTTCTTTATATTCCTCTGAAATTTTACAAAGATTTTTGTTGTCATTTGATCCAGGAGAAGGCTGAAAACGTCATTATGCAATCCTGAAAGTAAAGCAGCTTGCCAAATGAATCCAAATGGATGAAATGGATATGGGATAGTCTGGTAATGGAAGAGTTCACAGCTGTGCTTTGAAAGATAAACGGCAGCATTACTGTGCAGTTTGGTCTTAGTTTAAGAATGTATGATGGAATCTCAGTTAAATGCAAATCAGCTGTAGACTTTAGTAGTTTTGTTCTTGATTAAGTCTGTTTAATCAGTCTCTCTGAGTGGTAAATAGCTGACTTGTATTTCATCCTATTATAATGAACTAAAACCTCAGGTATGAGAACACATGCTGACATGTTGTTATCAGTCTGACTGGCATGAGAGTAAATATCTCCTATCCTATGGGGGGTTGTTTTGTGTTCTAATGTTACAATGTGGAAATTAAAACTAAGATAAATTGGTAATGGTTTATAAGCTATAAGATTTTAAAATAGACTAACTGTGTTTGCTAAAATTTAAACCTAATATTTTGTAAATGTTTGTGGATATCATAAATAAGACTAAGATTCTGTCATAGTTAGTTATTTTTAGTAAAAGTCACAGACAGCTCACAGGCAATAAACAAAAATTCACGGAAGCCGTGACCTGTCTGTGACTTTTGCTGCTGCGACTCCATGCTTTCCCCTGCCTCCATAGTGGCTGGAAGCTGTGGGGTTCCCCCTCTGCCCACAGCAGCTGGGAGCTGCAGGATGGCCATATTTCCCAAAGAGAAAACAGGACACCCTCAGCCACTTGCCTGAGGTGTGTGTCCCCACTTCCCTTCCCCGCCCCCTCTGTTCCCATGTGGCTATAACCCGTTGCTGGAACTGAAGTCTGTCACCTGTCATTGGAACCCTGCCAAGGCCCTGCTGGCTGCCAGCTCCAGAGTACCACAGCCCCAGGGGCTGAAGCAGAGAATGTCACAGAGATCTCTGAAAGTCACAGATTCACAGAACAAATAATTCTCCAGCAGTTAAGACCACATAGTTACACTTCTTTTTATTTACTAATTGATAAGAAATTTCAACTATTTACAAGTAGTCTCATTACATCTTTTTTGTGAATTTCCTTCTTTTGGGTAGTTGTCTTCAATTGTTTGAATTAACATGAAAAATCCAGTGATTAAAAAATATAAACTTTGATTATGCAAGAGTAACAGATTCAGTAAAAATAGCTTATAAGAAATTTGGTTGCTAGATACATTTTTGAGCATTCTCACAATTGCAACCCCATTAGTCATCTGCATTCTATGTAAAATAAGGCCCCTTTTCTGCAAACACTTCTGCACATGCTTAACATAACCCTCATAAGTAGTCCCACTGAAGCCAAAATCCAACATGTACCTAGCTTTACTTGTGTGTTTGTAGGATGCAAATGATCAGTAAATTACTTAACTGGCAGTTCTATACTAGTTTAAAATAGATGTAAGCCCTCACATTATTAGAACACATTCAGAATACTAGGATTTTTCCAGCAAAGTCTAAGTTAAACAAAGAGGTAATGCAATTAATTCCTATGAAAGGCTGACTTCCTCTGTGTACAGTATATATAGGCTTGGAAGGATTCCATTTTTAATCGGTAAATATCAATTTCACCAGGCACACACAAATCAACAAAACAATATTTTCATTGATAATCAAAATTTAAAGGTAGGCATAGAAAGAAAAGTACTGCTTGAGAACTTAGAGTTAAAGTCAACTTTGAATTAGGCTTGTTACATATGAACTAGTGAATGAATATTAAAAACATTTGTGATGTTGATTTAAAGATATTTACTTTGTGTATTTTGACTTGATGCTGACAATTTGTGTTTTGATGGTTTATAAAGCTTTAATTTTTTGAATCTCAACATTTGTCATTAAATAATTGTCCGACCCTCCCTATAATTCCCATAATTGTGAACATTCAAACAGATAAAAATCTAAAATGCTTAAAACCCATAATTTTGCACAACTTTGAAAATGTTCATGTATAAAAATAAAACTGCTTAAAAATTAGCACTGATATTACACATCAAAATTATTTAAAAAAATTGAATTTTGCATATGCTCTACCTGCTGCCCAGTCAACAGCCTGTAGCAATATTACTGATGTAATCCTTTTGAGAAAGCATCTCCAGGCACCCTAGGTAAAGTGATACATTGAGAAGTGGGTTGGAAAAATATGATTTAAAATAAAGGCAAGTCTTGCAGATGGGTGCTTAGCCAATGCAGAACTGTCATGCAGGTAAACAGCCTGTATACACATGCGAGACAGTGGAAGTGTACTCTAAATACCTCTGAAACATGAGTGGAAAAGGAAAACATTTAAAAAAAACGAGTAATATAATCTTAACGAGATATTTGTACAATACTTTTACATATTGTCTCATATTCTAGAATCTAAATATCCCAAGGTGCTGAATGAATTATATGCTGTCAGTGCAGTAACTGTGAGCAAATGGAGTGCCCATACATTCAACACATACTTAGGCCATGGCTACACTAGAGAGTTGCAGCGCTGGTGAGGGGGTTACAGCGCTGCAACTTAGGATGTGGCCACACTTGCAAAGCACGGCCAGCGCTGCAACTCCCTGGTCGCAGCGCTGGCTGTACACCCGGTCAAGCCTCGGGTGTAGGGATTCCAGCGCTGGTAATCCAGCGCTGGTCAGCAAGTGTGGATGCCCACCAGCGCTTTTATTGACCTCCAGGGTATAAGGAGGTATCCCAGAATTCCTGTCCACAACAAACCGGAAGAAAGGGAGAGCTCGGAGTTGAGCCAAACTGCTTATTTAAAAAACAAACACAGCTCCTGTTTGCTGAGCGAGCGGAGGCAGGCAGGGGAATTACTTTGGAATGTTCACAGCTGTTTGCTTGAAGAGAGAAACAGCACTCTAACACGGCAGAGGGGGAGGGGGAAGTCCGTGTTGAGCAGTTGCTTATCTGGTCTGACGGGTATTTAAAAGTACATAATTTGCATTTAGTGAATGAGAGAGCAGTGGGGGAAGGGAGTTAGAACTTTTAGAATGATTGAAGGTAGGCACTGTGTGTCTTCCAGTCCTTAGAACTTGCAAGGCAGGGAGCTGAGAACAGTGTCAACTCCAAAAATCCATTCTGTCTGTCTCCTCCACGCTCCCTGTCACATTCCACCCCACCCCCTTCTTTTGAAAAGCCCGTTGCAGCCACTTGAATGCTGGGATAGCTGCCCACAATGCACCACTCCCAACAGCGCTGCAAGTGCTGCAAATGTGGCCACACTGCAGCGCTGGTAGCTGTCAGTGTGGCCACACTGCAGTGCTGGCCCTACACAGCTGTATGAACACAGCTGTAACTACCAGCGCTGCAAAACTGTAAATGTAGACATGGCCTTAGGCCCATATTCAGGTAAGCACAAAAGAACATGCTTAAGTGCAGTCCTGAAAAGAAATGCTTGGTGAATTGGAGCCTTACATGTTCCCTCTTTTAACTGAAAGAGGGAACATTGGCCAAAGCACTGGGGTTTTTCCCATACTCTTTGAAAAGTCCCGTAGGATCTTTAATTTTCACCAGCTCAAGTAGAAGGAACTTCAGTGACATCCCTCAGCTAAAGGACTGTACTAGTAGGCCCCCATGTACACTAGGGAAAGGATCCATTTCTACTTCTCAAGCGGCCTTGAAAGCTGTTCAACTGTTAGTGTAAATGGACCAATTTTCAACACAATTAGAGAAAATGTGTTTGAGAGAATGTACCCCTAAGGGCTTGTCTACACTTGAAATGCTACAATGTAAACACTACCTATACTGCAGGAGGGGTTCTCTTGTCACTGTAGGTAATCCATCTCCCCGGGAGGTGGAGCTAGGTTGATAGAAGAATTCTTCTCTTCATCTAGCACTGTCTACACCAGAGGTTAGATCGGCTTAACTGTGTTGCTCCAGAGTGTGGGTCAATCTAACTTTTTAGATAGACGAGGTCTAAGTCTCATTCATGCTTTCCATAATAATGCTGAACATAGTTTTGCAGCAGTTGGTTTTCAACAATGGTTTGGGGAGATAGGTCAGGAAGGACCTATTGCAGATAACCGTTGTTAGCAAAGGATCATTTTCTTAGTGTGGATGGACACTCAAAACCTGATTTTCAGAAGTGCTGAGCTTCCACCACTCCAATTGATGCCAGTGAGAACTCATTTGTGCAAATCAGACCCTACAAATGTAGCACCTATCCTACAATTCACTGCAGTACATATGATCCGATTTTTCTTATACTATTGGCTAAACATCAAGTCTTGCCTATTTTGAGTAATCATAGCTGTTCTGTCAAGCATGTAAAAGCTTGTTCTAATGTGATTTACTTTGAAGAAATATTATTGTAAAAAGTATGCTGTACAAACAAATGGTGACCTATATTAATGTCCAAGTGATGACATATTTGAATGGATTCTTAATTAAAATAACTGATGTTATCTAGGAAATAGTTTATACATTATTGGATCCCCAATCCAGTGCTGGATAGAATTCAAATACTGTGTTAAGATCAGCATAAAAAAATAGATAAAAATGGACTCCACTTTTGCCACTGCTAGCTGTGACACCAAAAGCTTCCCAGATGGCAGGAGAGAGATCACTTGATCATTATGTGTTAGGTTCACTCCCTCTGGAGCACCCAGCATTGGCCACTATCGGTAGACAGGATACTGGGCTAGATGGACCTTTGGTCTGACCCAGTGTGGCCATTCTTATGTATGTTCTCTGATAGGCAGAAGCACATTGCCACTGCCAGAAGACTCATTACAATAGTCCCACTCTTTTTATATAGAAATTAAAACCCAGCACTGTCAAGGGGTCTATGCTTTTGACCTAACATCAGAATTTCATGGATGTAACTTTCCTCCTTCAAAGACACTTTACAATTCTCCTTAAATAATATCTGCATGTAATTCTGTATCTTTCAATGGTATACTTATATGCCTGTTACTGCTTTGCCTGAGTACCAGCAAAACTAAAAAACTCAATGTAGGTATTCCTGTTAGGTCACTTTCCATTGGTAGCCCAAGAAAATGAGTGGGTTTGAGTTTTAAATTATTAGAATTTTCTCTTTGTATACTTTATAAATATTTATGAGGCTATATTTGTTATTTCCATTGAAATAGTAATGATGTTTTTTATACCTTTCATGTAACAATAACTGTTTGATGTTCTATGTATGCGGTGTTGTTGTTTTAGCCATGTTGGTCTCAGAATATTAGAGAGACAAGGCAGTTGAGATAGTATCTTTTATTGGATCAACTTCTGTTGGTCCAAAAGACGTGCTTTCGAGCTTACACAGAGCTCTTCTTCAGGTTAGACCTTACGCACCTTATCTCTCGTATACCTATATCATCAACATCTACTTCTACTTATATCTGTAGAAAAACCTTCAAGATTGTTTATTTATGTTCCTAATAAAATGGTAGAAATATAATTTTAGATTGTGCGTGGAAAAGTCTAGTTTATAATCTAGGCGAGGTTTTGCATCTCTTTTTCTAGGAGGATAAATGAATGCACTATGAAGAAAACTTTAATTATATCCACAAGTACCTCAGTTCCTTATTAGTATTTTGTAATTTATGACTGAGTATACATTCGTTATTCATGTATTTATACACCCCTCCATTCTATGGAATTGCAGTCACCTTATCTTATGTTGCTCCTTGTCTGTCTCTCTGAGTTATTTTAAATATTATTACCCTTCTCTTTTATATTCCAAGCAACAACATTATTGTTTGTATTAACAACTAAATGCAGAAATCTGATATTGTCTTCAAAGGTGTAGGTGTTTCTGACACAATTTCTGCTACTCCATGGTCTATTCTGTCTTCAAACATTATTGCCCCCAGGCAGATATATGCCTTAGCTCCGGGAATGTATATATTCTTTTGAAGTTTGTTTGAATTTCTAATTCACTACAGGGTGCAAAGTTAAGATTTCTGAGCACTGAAACAAGGACCAATTGCCATTTATTTTCTGCATCTAGTTCAAAGATATCTACAAACTGTTTCCATGTTTATTGTACACAATAGACTCATTACATATTAATAGATGAAGTCTGTACTAGACTGTGCTTGACAACTCTAGTTTACAATCTGGTCAGGGTTATGAATCAGGTTTGCTAGTCTGTCATATGAAAGTCACCTCATAAATGACAAAACCAGAAGAACAACTTATGATCCACTAAAATAACATATGTTTGCATATAGTGAGGCACTAAGAACTTATATGTTTAATTTTAAATATGTAAGTAGTGCCATTAAGTAAGCCCCTGATTTAGCAAGGTATGTGCTTAAAGTTATATATATACTTACATAAGTAGTCCCATTGAAGTCAATGGGATTTGAGAGCACTCAGGACTTTTCTGAAGGTGCTCAGCATCTTAAAGAATCAGGATTGTTATTTGGATCTAGAGATGTATGTTTCCAAAGTTAGGAAGTGTTTGAATCTGGGTTTTTTGGTTTGGGCTCATTCCTATTTGAATAAATGGGAGAGGGAGGGAGCAGAAAGAACGTGCCAAGAAATAAAAGGTTAAAAAAAAATAAGCAAATATCAGAAAGTTAATCTTAAAAGATTGATTGGAGAAGAATATTTGTCCAGATCTTCATCTGAAGAATCTGTTCTTTTCTTCACTATAAGAAAAATCCTTCTTCAAAAAATTGTCTCTTCCCCATTTTTGGGCCCTGATCTTGCAAAACTTTTAGATGTGCTTAATTTTACTCACTATGAGTATCCTCACTGATGCCAATAGGATTACTCACAGTGTGTAAAGTTAAAAGTGTGTAAGTCTTTTCAGGATTGGGGCCTTGTTGAGTAACTTCTAGAAAGAACACGAGCCCTTTTTCCACAAGTAATTCCCCTGCCCCCCGCAACAACTGTTATCAGTCCGCAGGCTTTATCATATGCCAAAAATATATTGTATGACTCAGTTTACCTGCTTAACAAAGCAAATGCTATTCAAAGTTTTCTGCGAATTTTACTGTTTTATAATCTGATAACATTTTCTCTTATACTTTCTACGTCTCTAGGATTTTATGTAATTACTTCTGTTCAGACAAGTACTCATTCTGCACTGACATGCTTTAAATATCTGCCTGCTTGCTTGCTATAGGAGACAGTCACTTAGCTACCACATATTTTCTTTGTAAGAGTTTTATTACTCAGTCAGCAAAAGTGCAGTAATGTTAGGTGCACTGTTCTAATGTCTAGAATATTAGTCTGTAGTGCTGACTGTCAGTGATCAATGACTTTGAATGGTTCTTAATATCCCCTGTGCTCCCATCCTTTGAGGCTTGCATTATTATTATAGATGTAGGATTGAACAAACGTCACCATTGAAGTAGTTCTTGCCATTAGAGCTATTAAATAATTGAAGAACTTATTCAAAATAAATATTCAATAGAAAATTTGTCAAAATTTATAACACATATTTTTCACCATGATGAATTATTTGACCAGTTTTAAGTAATGCGTACCCCACGTCAATTGTGATTGTTATCATGCATGATAAAAAAAATTGTCACCATATCGCAAAACCACAGAGATCAATTTGCCAAGACAGTTGTAGCCCTAAGGATTAATCTGCTTATTTGTATAAATATATCTTTTCTTACAAATTTTAGTATTTGGTGTAATAGGCTTACAGATTTATATTAAAAATAAGTTTGGCTGTAATGGAAGAGACCTGCAGGCCAAAACCTTGTATGTTAAGCTAAGGCAAAGTTAGCACATTTTGGGACCCTTACGCAGAAAAGTAAAAATAGATAAAACACCCACACAGCTATCTAGAGAGCTTTTGCCTAAACCAGTAAAGAATGAAGGGTGGCAAATGGAGATTTTTCCACAGACCTAACAAGTACACCACAAGAGCGTACATACCTGTCATCCTTATGTACATACCCTAACATTTCTGTGGGGGAAGGATGAAATTTGGGCATAAGAGGAAGGATTTCCAACCAATGCCCTATAAAAAGGCAATTCATCTCGCCATTAGGGAGGCAAATCTATCCACCTATCTACTCCTGTCTACTCTTCATTGCCTCCACCTTCAACAACATATCGATGCTACTCATATACGATGGCTATTAACTATTAATAGGCCGTACTTTATTTATTTTCAAACTGTAAGTTTAAGGGACTAGGCTAAGCTTGGTTTCCCTATGTTTTATTTTAGTTTAAGGCTTATTAAGTTAAATTAGAGTGTAAACAGCTTTAACAGCTCTGCATTAGCTTCCTCTGCCAGAGGTGTGAAAACAGAACTGCCACAGACATGGTCCTGTATCTTCCAACACCAGGTTATTAAAACAGAGTGTGAGTATTAACCAATGTTTGTAGCACATAATATTGTATTATTATATGTATCTCTTGAATAACAGTAATACAATTGTAACTCAGTAATTCTAACTGTTTTACCATTTGCTTATTGTTTCATTGATTTTAATAAAAGACCTTTATAAGTATATCTGTTTCAGTGTAAGCTTCCTGTCATACCCCTGAAGGTCCTTTTATAAACTCTGTGAAGCCTGATTGAGGACGAACTTTTATCTTCTAATCAAATAAATTGGCAAGTCAAAACCCACACTAATTAATATCAATAATAATAATTATTAATATTAATAATATTGTTAATTAAATAAAATTAAATTAAGTGGATACATTGAATCAACATTACTAACACATCCCAAATCAGGCTACACAGTGCTGGAATGGAAGTCATTGGAGTTACGCCAGGGATTAAATTTGGCCCATTATCTCTAAATATGGAATTCTGTGGCTTTTCTGTTCTCTAAATTATATCATTGCTTTTATGGATATACTTGCAGTTACGGCTCACCCAAATGGTAAAAGCTGGTATTAAAAAGGCATTCTGGAGATTACAAGCTCGGATATTTCTTATAAAAAGAATAAATGGATACATGTAAGTGAGAATTCTGTGGATCTATTTGTGATGGTTCTCACTTGAACCAAATGTTGTTGATTGTATTATTATTTTTATTGGTTTCAGACACTCTTATTTGAAATGGGATTTCACAATTAATGTGTTCAATGTTTTACATCTAGTGAAACCTTCTGTGCTTTTTGGGGACATGCAAATAGGAGTCAGTTTTCACCAGTTCTAACTCTCATGAGAACTCCTTACTCATGTAAGCAGTCTCATTGACTTGCATAGGGCCTCTGGGCACTACCTCAACATAAACATTATGATAACGTGGGCAAATTTAATTTCTGGTACAACTCTTATTTATTTTGACAAAGTAATACATGGGAGGAATTTAGCCCTATGTGTCATGTCAGGCATTAGATTAACTACTGCAAAGGGGAGAATGAAAAATACATAAAATGTTTCCTGACTTCTTATTTAAGCCATTTTTCACAGTTGATGCAGTCAAGCAATTAGGGCTAGTGAGATGTAAGCACTACAGGTAACAACTCTAATAGTTGTGCCAGGTGCTTGAAAGCTTCTCATTAAAACTGTGTCGATTTTTTTGTCAGCAGGATTCCTGAGTCGTGCTATGCTCTCAACAGGGAAATATGTCTTCTCACTTACGGAGGAAATTGGTGCATAAGCCTTAGATATTGTTTCCCATTTAGGTGCTCCCTTTTTCTGAATCTTATAAAGCCTAGATCAGTGGTCCGCAACGTGGTGCCCGCGGGTGCCATGGCACTTGCTGGGACATTTATGTGCGCCCACCTAGTGCCCAGCAGCGGAGAGAAGCCGCGGCCCTGCATCTGACGGGGACAGAGAACTCAGGCTGTGAGCACAGTGTTCTCTGTTCCCAGAAGGGGAGACAAGCCGCAGCACAGCGCCTGACGGGGACAGAGAACTCCGGGGCTGCAGGCTGCGGGTGATGGTGTTCTCGATCCCAGGCAAGCACAGGGCTGCGGCTTAAGCCAGAGAGAATCCATGGCCCCGCGCCAGCCGGGGACAGAGAACTCCAGGGCTGTGGGCGCCAGTGTTCTCGGTCCCTGGCAGGTGTGGGGCCGCGGCTTAAGCCAGAGAGAAGCAACGGCCCCATGCCTTCCCAGGACAGAGAACTCAAGGGCTGCAGGCGCTGATGTTCTCTGTCCTCACGGACTCTCTCCAGCTTCTCTCTTCTCTCTGGATTCATATATTATGTTATATTAAATATGATGTTTTTCATATTATTTAACGTACAAATACAAAATAAGCCTTGAAAAATTGTTGGCGCCTGCCACACTCTTCTGACAACATGAATGTGCTACTGGACACAAAAAGGTTGGGGACCACTGGCCTAGATATTCAGTGTTCAAGATCTTATCTGGATAGTCCCAGCCTCTAAGCAATATCATCGTAGGAAGAAGTTAAATTGAAAAATATACTCATTGCTGAGAGTCAGAAGGAATTGGGTCTCCTTTTATAAATCTTATTGGCCTGCATCCCAACAGACAGTTCAGAAACTTATTTTTTATTAAATGGTTCAGGTTTAGAATAATTTAGGTGTAAATCTTCAGGTTTAAAAGAATTATATTTGTCCTGATTTTCTGCAGCATCTTTCAGAGGACCATACAACTTCAGACTCAGACACAGATAAATTACTGTTCTCTTTTCAGATGGTCTTAATATTACTCCTACTTACAGATACAATCTAATTTGAAATCTGAATGAATTTGTTTTTCTTATTATTTTAAAAGCAGACTACATATCTTTAAAAGACACATTTGAATAAGTAATCAGACTCCTAGCCAGCTGTCCATTGTTATTTAAAGTATCGTACTAAAATTTGGAGCATTCAGTTTACTGAGTTGCCCGTTCATATAATCCAGGTGTTACTGCTGGGAGTGCTCATTTAAATGGACCTTCTGCCCTTAAATGACATCAAAGCTAACAGTGCTATACCAGGCTTCCCTGCCTTCTTTCTTTCTATAATCTAATGAAAGATTTTTCACCATAGAATGGTCAAACAATCCAAATCTGAACTAGAAACATTAATAATAAGTGTCATCGTTTTTAAAGGAGACCATATCACACCACTTTCTCCTTGTTATTCAGTGGCCATTTATGTAACTGGAATCTTTAAGGAAAATTAAAACATAAATAAAATAAATATAATAAAGATAGGAATTTTTAAATTCTCAAGCATATTTTCTCTTGCCTTGAGCAATTTGAGGTGTTACTGATAAATCAGATCTTATGTGAATTAAAGTAACTCACAGTGTTTATTTTTGAAGAGCTACAGCAAATTCTGTCCTCCAAAACACACACTTGCACACACTCACAAACTTTTTTCTTGGTCAGATACCTGAATGTTCACGAGCAAGATGTCAATACTTAATTGATATTTTTCCTTTTTGAGAGCTTCTTCTCATCTTACCATAAATGTCTTTATTTTTCAATTTACTAGCCAATCTTCTGTTATATTTTTTTCTCTTTTTATGGATTTATTAGGTTGTCACATGCGATGAAAAGCTTCAAATGTTCACCTGATGGACAAACAAACAAAAAACTAAGTGAATTAGAAACAGAGTCCCTCATCATAAAATGTTTCTGTAAGACTCTGCCTTCCTGCTGGTATAAAATGTTGTGGCATACCTGTAACTGGGCTGGCATACATGCGTGAAAAAACACAGAAAAGCAACGTGAGTTTAAAAGCACAACTCTTGCTTTCTTGCATTCTTTCAATGCAAATACAAAGCATTAAAAAAGTCACAGGACCAAATTCATCTCTGGCATAAGCAGGCCATTGAAATTAAAGAATTCCATCTTTTCACACCAGGGTTGAATTTTTCTCATAATGCACTCTGTGTGTGTGTGTATATACACACACACGCACACACACTATGGAACATTGAGACTATAGTCAAACATCCATATTAGTTGCATTGCTGTTTAACTACTTTGGGCCAGATGGTGATACCCTACTCACACTGAATAACACCTTACACAGTTTGTTCTCAGATTGTGGTCACTCATTCTTTCATTACAGCTAGATGGGGAGAGAAGAGGGGCAGTCTCAAAATTATTTATCTTGAAACATAGGGTCACTGTATGGAAAAGATCAAGTACTACTACCTTCCATCATGAGTAGTCATTAAGGTATCGATTAATCACGGTTAACTCACATGATTAACTTAAAACAATTAACTGTGATCAAAAATATTAATCATGATTAAAATATTAATTGTTATTAATTGCACTGTTAAACAACAGAATATCAATTGAAATTTATTAAATATTTTTTTATGTTTTTCTACATCTTTAAATATATTGATGTCTATTACAACACAGAATACAACATGTACACTGCTCACTTTATATTATTTTTATTACAAATATTTGCACTGAAAAAATAATAAACAAAATAAATAGTATTTTTCAATTCTCCTGATACAAGTACTGTGTTGCAATCTCTATTGTGAAAGTGTAACTTACAAATGTGGATTTTTTTTGTTACATAACTGCACTCAAAAACAAAACAATGTAAAACTTTAGAGCCTACAAGTCCAGTCAGTCTTACTTCTTATTCAGCCAATTGCTAAGACAAACAAGTTTGTTTACATTTACAGGAGATACTGCTGTCTGCTTCTTATTTACAATTTCACCTGAAAGTGAGAACAGGCATTCACATGGCACTTTTGTAGCCAGCGTTGCAAAGTATTTACATGTCAGATATGCTAAACATTCATATGCCCCTTCATGCTTCAGCCACCATTCCAGAGGACATGCTTCCATGCTGATGATGTTCGTTAAAAAAAATGCATTAATTAAATTTGTGACTGAACTTCTTGGGGGAGAATTGTATGTCCCCTGCTCTGTTTTACTCACGTTCTGCCATATATTTCATGTATTAGCAGTCTCGGATGATGATCCAGTACATGTTGTTCATTTTAAGAACACTTTCACTGCAGATTTCACAAAACACTAAGAAGGTACCAATGTGAGATTTCTAAAGATAGCTACAGCACTCAACCAAAAATTTAAGAATCTGAAGTGCCGTTCAAAATCTGAGAGGGAAGCATGTGGAAGCACGTTTTCAGAAGTCTTAAAAGAGCAACACTCCGATGCGGAAATTACAGAACCTGAACTGCCAAAAAAAAAAAAATCAGCCTTCTGCTGGTGGCAGATGAGGAAAATGAACATGCATCAGTCCGCTGTGATTTGTACCATTATTGAACAGAACCCATCATCAGCATGGACGCTTATCCTCTGGAATGGTGGTTGACGCATAAAGGGACATATAAATCTTTAGTGCATCTGACATGTAAATGTCTTGCAATGCCGGTTACAACAGTGCCATGCAAACCACTGTTCTCACGTTCAGGTGACATTGTAAACAAGAAGCAGGCACCAATATCTCCTGCAAATGTATCCAAACTTGTTTGTCTGAGTGATTGGCTGAAGTAGGACTGAGTGGACTTAAAGGCTCTAAAGTTTTACATTGTTTTATTTCTGAATGCATTTATTTTTTGTACATAATTTGACATTTGTAAGTTCAACTTTCATAATAAAGAGATTGCATTACAGTACTTGTATTAGGTGAATTGAAATATACTATTTCTTTTCTTTTTACAGTGCAAATATTTGCATTCAAAAATAAATATAAAGTGAGCACTGTACACTTTGTATTCTGTGTTGTAATTGAAACCAATATATTTGAAAATGTAGAAAACATCAAAAAATATTTAAATAAATGGTATTCTGTTATTAACAGTGTGATTAATTGTGCAATTAATCGTGATTAAATTTTTTAATCACATGATTAATTGCGATTAATCTTTTTAATTGCTTGACAGCTCTACTAGTCACATTTAAGTCAATGGACTACTTGAAGGTACCACTTAAGGTGAGTAAGGGCATCACAGTCTGCACGTTAAAAAAAATCAGTACTGTAAATGGAACAGCATATCTATAGCAATGTGCCAATCAAATAATAACTTTTCAGAAGTAAATGCTGGGGACCAGCTCCATCTCTCTCCTGGGCAAGTGGGAGAGGTATGAAAAACTACAGAAGGTGCAGTGGGGGAGGTGGGAGACAGCTGGGAGGGTCTTTTCTCCCTCATCTCTGTAGAGCAACAAGATAGGATTTTAAGTTTAGGCCATGTTTTTGAAAAAGAGGAGCCAAACAGTAGGCTCCTAAATCCATATTTAGGGACCTATTTGATTGTCGTAACTGTTGAACACCTCACTCTCAATGAGGTGTACCACAGTGTAGCTAGTCTCTGTGAGTAGGCCAGACCCAGCTCCCCTGGGTCAGAGCAGGTGGGCCCAACTGAGCTAATTAAAGGGGACAGGGCTATACCTGAGGCTGTGAATACCTGTCAGAGGGCAGGAGTTACAGCGACACTCTGTGTATGAGTGAGTCCCTGGAGCAAGGGGCCAGGTGTCCAGAAAGATAGCCCTGGGGCTGTTGTTCCAGAAGGGAGTTGAGCTGGATGGGACTGAGAAGCTGCAAGAAGCAGGATAACTAGCAACCCAAGGGTGGGGAGGTCATGAAACCCAAGGACAAAAGGCGAGCTGAAGGACTGTTTCTGTTTGTTTTTATTCACTTATGTTTGCACAGTAAACATAGAGTGGGTGTGACAGTGTGCTTGAAAGCCTGGGAGAAGCCCTGCTCTGTGATAACTGCCCTGTGGGCTTAAACTGCAGCAAGGGAGATTTAGGTTGGACATTAGGAAAAAGTTCCTAACTGTCAGGGTAGTTAAACACTGGAATAGATTGCCTAGGGAAGTTGTGGAATCTCCATCGCTGGAGATATTTAAGAGTAGGTTAGATAAATGTCTATCAGGGATGGTCTAGACAGTATTTGGTCCTGCCAGGAGGGCAGGGGACTGGACTCGATGACCTCTCGAGGTCCCTTCCAGTCCTAGAGTCTATGAGTCTATAAGGTAAATGGAAATTTCTGGGTGTTCAGCCCTTCTAAAAATCTTGCCACTTAGGAGACAATATATAGATTCAGTGCCTAATTTTAGGTTCTTACTTTTGAAAACCTGGGCCTAAATATTTTAGAAAGTACTAGGCAGGGAAGGAGATCTATTACCACCTTAGTATGCAGAAGGGGATCTGCTTGCTGGGGGTCTCATAAGAAATTTTTTGGTGGCCTCGGAGTATGGCCACCAACTCTTGCTGGTGGTCGCTCTGACAATTTTTCCTAAAATACATAATTAACTACAGAAAACCAAATAAATATGCATATATATACACATGTCCAGATCAATGTAATTTTTTATGTAGTGGTTTTTTGTAGACTCGATAATAAAAATAATGTATGGTTGTCTCTATTCTTTACTGGACCTAAATAGAATAGAACAAATAAGGTGCTTTGCATGTTCTTGGCTTTTGTTGTTGTTTCTTTTGTTTTTTTGGTTGCTTTTTTTTTTTTTTTAGATTTGCTAGCTAGTAAGTCTGCTTCACTTTACACAGCAGCAGACTTGTCAGCTAGCTGGGAGGCAGCGAAAAGTTATATTTACAATCATACAAATATCACTTTTCACAACAGACTTATGGCTTGTCTACTGGCCGGAATGATGCACAGTGGTCGATCTAGCACAGGTCGATTTATCGTGTCTAGTATAGACACGATAAATCGACTGCTGATCGCTCTAGCGTCGACTCCGGTACTCCCCTTTAACGAGAAGCGCAAGGGGAATCAACGGGAGAGCATCTCCCATCAACACATCTCGGTGAAAACACCACAGTAAGTAGATCTAAGTACATCGACTTCAGAAATGTTATTTAAGTAGCTGAAGTTGCATAACTTAGATCGATCCCTCCCCCTCTCAGTAGTGTAGACCAGCCCTTACTCAGCCCTGGCAAGCTGGGGGACAGGTTAAGCCCTGGATGGGAAAGTGGGTAGGGACTGGGAGGCAGTGGGGGTCAGGGGCAATGGGGGGCTGAGGGAGGCAGCGGGTGCCTGGGGGGGGTGCATGGGGGAGGCAGCGGGGCCCAGGTGCAATGAGAAGGTGAAGGGAAGGGGAGGCAGCGAGGGCTGGGGCAGTGGAGGTGAGGTGGTGAGGCTGGGAGATACAGCACTTGGCCGAAACCCAGGCCTGGAGGATGCAGCAGGGGCCAATGCTGATGGGGGTGTGGGATGAGCCTGGAACCTCCACTGGTTGCCGACACACAGCTGGGGGCTCGGGCTGGATCCCATGGCCAGAGC
Source organism: Gopherus evgoodei (assembly GCF_007399415.2). Taxonomy (NCBI): domain Eukaryota; kingdom Metazoa; phylum Chordata; order Testudines; family Testudinidae; genus Gopherus; species Gopherus evgoodei. Next base: position 81,029,744 of record NC_044322.1, read on the forward strand.
CTGAAGCCCTCCAGCCAGAGGGTGGAGCCTGCTGCTGCGCGGCCAGAGCCTGGGGCCAGAGGAGCCCAGGGGTGATGAGGTAGGGGCGGCAAGCCCAAGGCTGGAGCCCAAAGCTCCACAGCCAAGGGACAGAGCCTACTGCCCACAACCTCAGGGCTGAAGCTGGAAGCCTGAGCACCACTGCCTCCAGAAAGGTGGAGAATTTATATCAGCTGTCTGCTCCTCCAGCATTTGTGGCTCCAAAGGAGGGGACACAGCTTTGCCCCCATCAATCACTGCCAAGGAGGCTGTGGCAGCACAAAAAGCCTCTGGTGGCTTCATGCAGCCACTGTGGCTGCATTTGAAAAAGACAGCGTATGTGGACATCTAGTTAACATGCTTGTTACTAACTGTAGCACATGCTAGCTGATGGTGTATGCTGCTCCTCTTCAAAAGTAATTTAAGATCTGTGGGGTTAAGAGCTCTTGGCATCACCTTGGGCCTTCAGCTGATCACTAAGTTCCAGGAAATGCTTTTCCTGTTGATCATTATTACATAATTAATGCATTTTGATTAATACAGTAAGATTCTGCTTATGGTTGTCAGCTCCAGCATACAGTACTGTATTTTTTCAGAGTTTAAATATATAATATGATAAATGGAGATATACCTATCTCATAGAACTGGAAGGGACCCCAAAAAGGTCATTGAGTCTAGCCCCCTGCCTTCACTAGCAAGATCAAGTACTGATTTTGCCCTAGATCCCTAAGTGACCCCCTCAAGGAGAAAACTTACAACCATGGGTTTAGCAGGCCAATGCTCAAACCACTGAGCTATATAACTATATTTGATGAAACATCAGCTTTCAGCCTACAACTGATTAATTTTTTCTTCCCTTTTAAATATTTGTAATTGGTAAACAGAATGGGTCAAATAGTGCCTTTTGATACTTAGATAACCATAAGAACATACAAATGGCCATACTGGGTCAGACCAAAGGTCCAACTAGCCCAGTATCCTGTCTTCTGACAATGGCCAACGTCAGGTGCCCCACAGTTAATGAACAGAACAGGTAATCATCAAGTGATCCATTCCTAGCTTCTGGCAAACAGGCAAGGGACACCATCTCTGCCTATCTTGGCTAATAGCCATTGATGGACATATCCTCCATGAATTTAGCTAGTTCTTTTTTTAACCCTGTTATAGTTTTGGCCTTCACAACATCCCCTGGCAAGGAGTTCCACAGGTTGACTGTGCGTTGTGTGAAGAAATACTTCCTTTTGTTTGTTTTAAACCTGCTGCCTATTAATTTCAATTGGTGACCCCTAGTTCTTGTGTTATGAGAAGGAGTAAATAACACTTCCTTATATACTTTCTCCAAACCAGTCATGATTTTATAGACCTCTATCATATCCCCCCTTAGTCGTTTCTTTTCCGAGCTGAAAAGTCCCAATCTTATTAATTATTGCTCATATGGAAGCCGTTCCATACCCCTAATAATTTTTGTTGCCTTTTTCTGAACCTTTACCAATTCCAATGTATCTTTTTTGAGATGGGGCAACCATATCTGCATGCAGTATTCAAGATTTGGGCATACCATGGATTTATATAGAGGCAATGTGATATTTTCTGTCTTATTATCTATCCCTTTCTTAATGATTCCCAACTTTCTGTTCACTTTTTTGACTGCTGCTGCACATTCAGTGGATGTTTTCAGAGAATATCCACAATGACTCCCAAGATCTTTCTTGACTGGTAACAGCTAATTTAGACCCCATCATTTTATGTGTATATTTGAGATTATGTTTTCCAATGTGCATTACTTTGCATTTATCAACATTAAATTTCATCTGTCATTTTGTTGCCCAGTCACCTAGTTTTGAGAGATTCTTTTGTAGCTCTTCACAGTCTGCCTGGGACTTAACTATCTTGAGTACACCTCTATCCTGATATAACGCGACCCAATATAACACAAAGTCGGATATAACATGGTAAAGCAGCACTTCAGGGGGGCGGGGCTGCGCACTCCGGCGGATCAAAGCAAGTTCGATATAATGCAGTTTCACCTATAACAGGGTAAGATTTTTTTGGCTCCCGAAGACAGCGTTATATCGGGATAGAGGTGTAGTTTTGTATCATCTGCAAATTTTGGTACCTCACTGTTTACCTTTTTCTCCCAGATCATTTATGAATATGTTGAATAGGACTGGTACCAATACATACCCATGAGGGACACCACTATTTACCTCTCTCCATTATGAAAAATGGCCATTTATTCCTTCCCTTTGTTTCCTATTTTTTAACCAGTTACCAGTTCATGGGAGGACCTTCCCTCTTATCCCATGAGAGCTTAAAGCTCATGTAATCTTCCATGTCAGTATGTTACTCTGGCTACTACTATTGGTTCTGAGTTGGTGGTCTGCTAAGGAAAAGCTATTTCAGCAATGAATGCAGTGTTATCCACCATGAAGAAAACCACAAACCTCATTAAAAGATTTAAAAGGGGAAAAGTCTTAACAGTTTCTAAATCTAGCAGACAATATTTGTGTAACCCTTTTGCCCCTTTGAGTTGGCAGCAACAAGGGCCGGGTTCAGTATCCAGGGATTCCGTTTCAATAACACAATGCACAACTGGCTCGAGCCTCCACCCAGTGACCTGAGACAATTACATACCACCCCCCCCCGGGGACCTCTAGGAGGCAATACTTCCCCACTCGGAAGCACGGAGTCTGAGTGTAGCAAAATCCTTTTAATAAAGGAGGGAAACAATGCGGCATCACATTGGAGAAACACCACAAACAGGATTATAACACAAACCATAAGCAAAAAACCCACCTCCAAATACGCTTGGCAACGTCCTTCCCCCTTAGGGTCTTAAGTCCAATCACCCTAAAGTCCAACAACCTGAAAGTCTCTGGTCAGTGCCACCCCAGAGTTCAAAAGTTTATCTGCAGAGTTTTACCCGCCCCCAGCCTGGGTGGAAATGGGAGGGCACACACAGGGTGTTAAGGGGCACCTTACGTGGGCCAGGGCCAACTGCTTCGCCTCTCCGTGGAATTCTGCTGCAGCCTTCACCACGACCAGCTCCACTACACCAGCTGTGCCACTCCTCCAGCCGATCCATGAGCCACTCCAGCCGTCCCCGCAAACCGCTCCACTCCGCTCACTGTTCCATGGGCTGCTCCAACATGCTGCAAACTGCTCCGCTCTGCCAGCCGCTTAGCGATAGATCTTCAGGCTCCCCCACTAGTTAACACAGCACTCAGTGATCTCAGCTCAGTAAGCTTAGCTCTTTTAGTGATTTCAGCTTGTAGCAGGGGAGCCCCAGTGCTGGTGCACTATTAGCCCAACATGAATTCAGCTCAGCAGCCTCTAGATGGACTCCTAATGGAATCAAAATTAGCTCTACTCTTCAACAGTGGAGAGAAGAGGATGTGCAGTTGGTGTTCCAGGCCCTCAAAAGGGGCTCATACCATCAGATACATACACCAGCCCCAACCTCTCTTCTTTCAATGGGTTTTGGCACCTATGTCCCTTGTCTAGCAAGTGCTACTTAATTGATATTGAGACATCTCTGTCATAAAGCAGTTTCATAGTTCCTCATTCACATAATCAGGGTGACAACACTTTATTCCTCCTGCCCCAATAACAAAGAAATTGGGGATCCCAGAGCTGTCAAAATAAAAATCCCAGGCTGCTGTGGGCTATGCTAGGTGGGGCGGATGTGCCAATGCAAATATCTAAAATTCCTTTCCACACTCCTCATAATTCATCACCAGATGTCAGGGTAGAGCTCATCCTGACTGCTTACATCTGTATTTTGACAGACAAAAATTAACTGGCCACAGCTGGTGTATAATCTTCTTGAAATGTTTGCTGTACATACAGGTCATCCTGCCAATGCCTAAGTATAGGAAATTACCCGCTAAGGTGGCTATAAATTATTTGAGATGGCCCTTAAATGAATAGCTTGTATTGCCATACATGTGGGATTATTTTCCATATGAATTATTAGTTTGCATTAAGATTTGTTTGGACCCCAATTAGAATACAGTATACGGTACTGCTGGAAGCATATCATGGGCCTTAAGCCCAAATCTTGGTCCCCCACAGAACGCCTGAGCAGGAGGCTTTTGTGTTGGGGAGAGAACCAGCAGGGGTGGAGAGCAGTCTGGAGCTGTAGTGTGTCTGTAGCTCGCTATTATATTGCCTTCGGTCTGTGCCTACCTTTTAGTAAAGTGGGCTTGAAACCTACTTAAAAAGATGCTATACGTATAACTTTGAAAAATACCCATGATTTGCTACAGCAGTCTTGCAATGGCAGATTATTCAATGCAAGAAGCAATCATGGCACCGTCTAGTACTTTATTTATGCCCTGAATGATAGGGTGTCATGGTTCTTACATTTCATCTTTGATTTACTTTTTTTCTGTGATAGTTATAACCAACCTCTTCAGTTCTGAGGGTATGTATATACTACGAAATTAGGTCAATTTTATACAAGCTGATTTTTAGAAATTGATTTTATACAGTCAATTGCGTATGTCCACACTAAGCACAGTAAGTCGGCAGAGTGCGTCCTCACTACCGTGGCTAGCATTGACTTATGGAGCAGTGTCCTGCGGGTAGCTATCCCATAGTTCCTGCAGTCTCTGCCGCCCATTGGAATTCTGGGTTAAGCTCTCAACGGCTGATGGGGCAAAAACATTGTCCTGGGTGCTTTTGAGTACATGTCGTCAGTCGCCCGTCCCTCCGTGAAAGCAAAGGCAGACAATTGTTTCGCACCAGACACCAGGGCGATTAGAAGAGCACAGCAAGGTGCGCTGCGCATCAGAGAGTCTTTGAAAACCGGTTTCATGACTGGCCATACTTTGGTGTGACAGTTGTGTGTGTTTCTCCTTGATGCAAATCCATCCCCTATGTTGATTTTAATTCTCTGTAAGCCAACCATCCTCCCCCCTTTGAAATAAGGTAACCATTACTTTGCAACCAAGCATTCTTTCTTTATTAATTAAAAAAATAAATGAGATAACCGACAAGGTAGCCCGGGTGGGGTGGGGTGGGGGAGGAGGGAAGGACAAGGCCATACTGCTTATTGTAGCCAGACTAAAAATCAAACTGTTTGAATGACAGCCTTCTGTTGGTTGGGCCATTCTCTGGAGTGGAGTGGCTGGGTGTCCAGAGCCTCCCCCCCCCCGCATTCTTGGGCATCTGTGTGAGGAGGCTATGGAACATGGTAGAGTGACCAGACAGCAAATGTGAAATATCGGGATGGGGGTGAGGAGTAATAGGAGCCTATATAAGAAAAAGACCCCAAAATTGGGACTGTTCCTATAAAATCGGGACATCTGGTCACCCTAGAACATGGGGAGGAGGGTAGGCAGTTATACAGTGGATGCAGCGAGGGCCTGTGCTCTTGTTGGCTTTCCTGCTGCTCCAACAGATGCTTCATCATGTCCATTTGCTCCCCCATTAGCCTCAGCATTGCATCCTGCATCCACTCTTTGTGCTCGCGTAATTCTTTCCTAGCCTCTGCCACAGAATGCCTCCATGCATTAAGCTGTGCCCTATCAGTGCGGCAGGACTGCATGAGCTCAGAAAACAGGACATTGCGAGTGTTATGTCATGTTTCACCTTCTAATCTGCAATAACCTCAGGGACAGAGATAAGGGGAGCGTAGAAAGATTCTATGCTCTATGATTCTGGGGAGACTGCATAGTCACCTGAGTTCACCACGCTGACCAAACAGGAAATGAAACTCAAAAGTTCCCAGGGCTTTTCCTGTGTGCCTGGCTAGTGCATCAACGTTCAAAGTGCTGTCCAGAGCGATCACAATGGAGCACTCCGGGATAGCTCCCAGAGGCCAATACCATTGATTTGCATCCGCACTACCCCAAATTCGACCCAGCAAAGTCGATTTTAGCACTACTCCCCTCACCGGGGAGGAGTACAGAAGTCAATTTTAAGAGCCCTTTAAGTCGATGGAACGGGGTTGATTGTGTGGACGCATTAATTTTTAAATCGACCTAACGCGGCTAAATTCAACCTAACCCTGTAGTGAAGACCAGGCCTGAGATCTGTACTTTTAAAATTGTCTACTAATCTGTGAATGATTATATTTATCACTACACAAATGAGCTAGTTGCCAATATGAACTTTTCATTTATATCACCAGGAAGGTGTTACATGGATGTGTTGAGCAATATAGACAGTTAAATAGAAAATGCACATGGTTTGGAATATGATTAGAATAAGGAGAAACATAACTGTTATGACGGAGTTTGTTTGGCCTCAGCTCCTGTGATTTGGCTGAGCTGTGTGCAGTGCAATTACTGAGATGGCAGGGGCGAGAAGAAGGGGAGAATCACATTAAGCCATCTATACTCTCCCATGAGTCTGAGGCAAGGCTGGATCCTAGCATAAAAATAGCACAGCTTTCTGACTAACTAGATGCCAATGATGCAGAGGGGCCATTCTGGCAGCCAGGATATACGGATAGCCATGTCCACTTTATCCTGGAAATGCCCTATGTGCTGGGAGAGGATTTGGTGCTATGGTAACTCTATGCCCCTCAAGGATCTCCCTAAATAGGGGAAATCCTCATGGTACTGTAGCCACTGGCTTTATGATTTTGTGCCACTAACGTATCTCAAAGTAATTGTAGCAGGTTTGATGATCTGGTCCTTGAAGATCAAATACATGTATTAACTGTAGGAAATCCAGCTGTTGTGAAAGTAACTATCTCTACAAATGAAGCTATTATTCTATTGTACATCAAAGACCTTTCTGAAACAGACAAAAATAATCAGGGGAGTCTCTAGGGACCAGCAAAGCAAGCACCTGTTTGGTGAAGCCCATTGCAGGGGCACATGGGAGCTGAGAACCAACAGGGCGCTCTGGGAGCTGTAGTTCCTTAGTTAGCCCCCTGCCTATAGAACCAGCCCTGGAGCAGGGAAAGAACTACATTTCCCAGCATTCCCTTGGCCACTACCAACTGGAAAGGAAGGAGTGGGACTTCATGCGACAGTGTGCTGTGAGTGGAGAGTGGTAGGCAGACCATATTTTAACATTCAAAAAACAGGACACTCCAGGGGGAGGGAAGCCCCACCCTGCCACCATCCACTCCCTCCGACTGCCCCCCACAGAAATCCCAACCCATCCAACCCCCCCTGCTCTCTGTCCTCTGATCACCCCCTCCCGGGACCACTGCCCCTAACTGCCCCCAGGACCCCACCCCCTATCTAAGCACCACTGGTCCTTGTCCTCTGATTGCCCCCTCCTGGGACCCCTGCCCCTAACTGCCCCCCAGGACCCTACCCCCTATCTAAGCCTCCCTTCTCCTGGTCCCCAACTGCCCCCTCTTGAGCCCTCTCAACTTCCCTGCAGGACCCCACCCCCTATCTGTCCCCTGACAAACCCCTGGGACTCCCATGCCTATCCAACCACTGCCTGTCCCCTGACTGCCCCCCCTGAACCTCTGCCCCTTTCAACCCCCCTGCTCTCTGTCCCTTGACTGTCCCCCCCAGAACCCTCTACCCCATCTCCAACCCCCCTGCCCCCTTACCGTGCCACTCAGACCAGCGTGTCTGGCGCCGCGCAGTTCCAGACACGCTGCTGCATACATGCTGCCATGCTCCCCCACAGAGCCCACAGCCCCTGCCCCCCCCCCACACACCCAGCACCTGCCCTCCAGATTTGAACACCTCAAAATTCAGGAGTGCTCAAGCTCAGTTTGGGCAGCTGTTACTTCATTTCTCCCAAATCAAATATACTGATCCACTGTAACTTGCTGTAGAAAAAGTAGGATAAAATTGAGCAAGAAATGCTTATTAGGACTGGAACTGCTATTTTCAACAGCCATTGCCTTTTTGATTGTTTAAAAGGAAGCCAGTCATATTGCATTGGCAAATTCCCCATAGAAAGAAAGAGTGGAACAAAAGAATAATAAAAGCACCTCAACTTTTCCTCATTTATGGAGGACAGTCTTATAATATGCATCCAGATATCCTCCAATTACACAAGCTGAAAATTGTTCCACTTTACTGCAGCTCTGTGACCATATGGGAACCAATCCTGTCCGTGTTTTGTGTACATCGAAAATTCCTGCTGAATGACCCACCCTGGGAGTGAGTTACCAGTGACCCAGAGCTGTGGTGGAACGAGGGTGCAGGTGGGGTGGGGGAGCCCAGGGCTGGGGCAGCAGGAGGTGTGGGGGAGCACTGGTGGGGGGCAGAGGGGGGGAAGGGGGAAGTGGCAGGAGGTGTTAGTGTGGGGGGGGAGAGCCCAAGGCTGGGGCAGCAGGGAGGTGCGGGGGGGAACCCAGGGCTGGGATGGGGGGCAGCCAAAATTTTTTTTGCTTGGGGCGGCAAAAAACCTAGAGCAGGCCCTGGAAATAATGGCATGACTTGAGGAATGAATTAAGAGTGAAAGTAAATGAATTAAGGTACTAATGAAAGTAAATGAATTAAGAGTAAAAGTTTCTATACCATGAATTAAGGTGCTAATGAAAGTAAATGAATTAAGAGTAAAAGTTTCTATACCAGGAAACAGGAAAATGTATATTACTGTTAGTTTCCAAACTTCAGACAAAAAGGGTATTTTTAAAAAAGATAAATCAAATACTAATATGTGCTTAGAAATTGTGCCTTTTTTGATCAAATGGAATCTATCTAGTCTGGTCTCTAGGTAGACAAGGACACTGCTTCAGGAAAACACTACACAGTGTGGTAGCTCTGGTGCAAGAGCCAGGGAAAATAGGCCACTCCTTAAGGGAGCTGTAAAGTACTATTATTGTTTTTTAACATTTTTCTCTGTAATTAAGGACTGTTTTTTTATTCCCACTGAAGTTGATGGGAGCTTTGCAGGAAATCTGCTTATATTCTGCAGAAATTCACAGGAAAGAAATGGGGCTTGAGGAAAAGTTCATTCCTGTGTATTTGTGACTTCTCTAGAATCTTCTAGGCAGAAATAACTATAAGTTCTTATTGAAGTCAATGAGATTTGTTTGTACTGTGGATTCTATACATCAGATATCTTAATTCTGGACTTTCTGTCTATCTTGATAAGCCTGATTTTATGAACCGCATTGGAAAAAGTGTTTAATTATTGTTACAGAATAAAAGGTACCTAATATGCTTTATAAAAACTGTTGCACTAGGCATTTACCAAAACCACTCTTAGATTCATTCCCATCTCCTTGGTTGTAGTATTTATTTTTTACCTTCTATTAATTGTGGCATAGTAGCAGCTTACCCTTGAAAACTAAGAATAATGTATCCAGACCTTGACGAGTGGTTGGTTTGATGGAAGTCATCAGATCAGGTTCAGGATACCATCCATTGATTTCTCCAACTCTGAGTTCAGGCTAAAACTCAAAACGAAATCCTCCTTAACACTTACACAGAGAATAGAATTCATAGGAGCCATTTTGGACTCCACCACAGCCAAGACCTACCTGCCCCAGGACAGACCCTTACAGAAACAACCATGCACCATGGTAAGAATGTGCCAGAGTCTGCTGCAGCATGTGTGTCACACAGCGTGCCAGATGTCACCTTCACTACATGCAGAGCTAGTTGAAGTCTGTGTACCTGCCAAACAAACACCATATAGGCATATCAGTGCAAGTTCCTTCTGAGGTTCTCTTGTCATTGAAATGGTAGAAGGATCCCAATCAAGAGTGCAGGGGTGTATCATTCACCTAACCTCTTCCAAGCAAGACATTGTGACAGATGCACCCTTCCTATGATGGGGGTCACATGTTTATGATGCCCCCAGGCACAAGGTCTATGAACCTGCATCGAGAATTGACAGCACATACATGTAATAAATCCCAGGGCAATACACTGAGACTACATTGCATTTCTACCAATGATTCAAGCACTGACCAGATAAATCATGACTGACAACATAATGACCATGTTTTATATAAACAGACAAGGAGGAGTCCAGTCTCCTCCTTCTCCCACTTCCAATGCAAGGAGGCAGTTCAATTCTGGAATTGGTGCATCAGCCAGTGAGTCTCCCCCATAGTACTATACCTCTCAGGGCTGCAAAATATCCTAGCAGATCATTTAGGCAGGCAATTCTCTATGGACTACAGGTGGGCAATCAAAGATTCCATTATCCAAAACATCTTTCAGGTGTGAAGTCAACCACCAGTAGGCCTGTTTGCAAGAGACACAAACAAGAAATACCTCCGGTTCTGCTTGATGGAAGGTTAAGCCCAGGATCCCTGTGAGATGCATTCCTCATTCCACAGTCTCCAGGAACGATATATGCTTACTCTCCCAACTGTCTTGAGAGAGAAGACAGGATTTGATGACTATCATCATGATAACATCTGCCTGGCCAAGACAGCTTAGTATCCAGATCTGATGGTCTTGTCAGCTTGCACTCTAGAACCCTTACCTCTTAATACTCAGGACAATGAGAACATCTGGATCCAATCTCCCTACATCTGACAGCATGGGCGCTGGCTGGACAACAGACATAGGAAGATCCTGCTCTCTGCACATCCAAAACGAAGTAGAAAGGATTCTACCAGACTACCACATGCTGCCAGGGGTAAGAGATTTCTTAGTTGGGCTGAGCAAGACTGACTCCCAAATTCCATCTATTCTGATTATCTGCTGACATGGAAATGCTCAGGACTGTCCATCAACTCAGTTTAAGTTCACTTGCCAGGCATATCAGCATATCACCTTCCCCACTTGCCCCATCTGAGGCTACAGTTCCTCAACCACCACCTGACTGTTGCTAGGTTTCTAAAGGGTCTTATACTTTTTTTGTCCCTCATCAGGGAGCCAGCTCCTTCCTGAGACCTAATGTGGTCCTACTAGGTTTAATGGGACCCCTATTTGAGCCCAGTAGCAGACTGCTCATTACTTATCCATTAAATTACAAGTACTCATGGCAGTCTTTCCATACACAGTATTCCATAAGCTCTGCAATGGATCGGGTACCTTGGATTTATGTAGTGGCATTATGATATTTTCGGTTTTATTATCTATTCCTTTCCCAATGATTTCTACCATTCTGTTAGCTTTTTTTGACTGCTGCTTCGCACTGAGCAGTTGTTTCAGAGAAAATTGGCTGCAACATCATGGGGCTCCAGTCCACGGACCTTACAAACTGCAACAATTGGCTTGGTATATTCTGCAGCTGAATATTGTGCGCCAGTGTGGTCTCACAGCAGTCAGACTAAATTCCTTGATACTCAACTCAATAATGCTATGTGCGTAGTATCAGGAACGCTTAAATCTACTTCAGTCAACTGGCTCCTGGTCCTATCACACATCCATCCTCCACAATTAGAAGAGCTGCTCAGACATCTTGCTTTTTTAACCATGTCAATGCAAACACAAGGATCCCAGTGCTCGATGACCTGCAGAACCCACCAAAAACAAGATTAAAATCCTGCAACCCTCTGTGGAACCATATCAAGACTCTTACACCCACCTTTGACATTGAGGCTCAATGGAGAATCAGATGGAGTGTTTTGACCACTTAAAACAAACAGATCATCATTGACCCTGTCAAGGAACCACCACATTTTGATTTACATCGGAAAGAATGGTGCAGATTGAATCACATCAGGACATCTCACGGGAGATGTGGACAAACCCTAGTTTAAAGGAAAATGATGCAAACACCGGTATGCGACTGTGGCTGTGACTCCATGTATAAGTTGTTACAGTGCTTGAGGAATTCACACTTGATACTAGCTTGGTGAAATCTAACTGTAGAACTCTCAGCCAATTTGGGGTCTGTGCCTTGCTTATTAAGTCTGCCCTGAGATTGGTAGTCATGCTTTTGAGCCACTGTAGGTCAGCTTGACACAGGCAATTCAATTAATTATTATAGATTGCAAGGCTCCCCAGTCACAACAGCACTGAACTGTTTGAGGTTTGTGGGTCACATGGCCTCTTTCACCTATGTGGTTCAAAACCCCAGACTGCACCTCAGAACTCTGCAGGGCTGGCTGGCATCAATTACTCCAGGTAGTAAGAGTGCCCTCCCATGTCTTCACCTCCCTAGATGGTGGACAGCTCCAGCCAATGTATGTGTAGGCATTCTTGTTTGCCCACTCACAGCCAATTCTCATGGTAGTGACAGAGGCTTCAGCTCTGGGATGGGGAGCCCACCTGGGTTCTTTACAAAAGTAGGTCTGTGTTCCTCAGAGGTCTTTCACATCAATGTCAGAGAACTGGAAGCTGTTAGACTGGCATGCCAAGTATTTCTATTGCAATGAGAAGAAACAGCCAGCTAGTCCTCACAGACAACCTGGTGGCAGTGTTTTATCTCACCAAGCAGGGGGAAGCCTCCTCTTCTTCACTTTTTCAAGAAGTGACTCTCTTCTGGAAACTCTGTATTGCTAATTCAATAGATCTAGAAGTATCTTAGCTGCTAGACATATAGAATGATCCAATAGACCATGTGAGCAGATAATTTCCAAATCACCATATGTGGGCTCTTCCAAAGTGGTGGTGGTGGGTTTCTCAAGTGGACCTACTTGCAACAAAGTCTCATAAAGTATCAGCAGTTCTGCTCCCTACAGGGTGACAGCCCAGATTCCAGAACATACATTTTTACTGATGTGGTCAGGCAGGTTCCTCTGCTTTTTCACCAGTCCCATTTACTTACACGGTACTGCAAAAGATGAGACAGGACCAAGCCAGAGTCTTACTTACAGCCCAAGCAATGGCCCTTCAGCACTGGATCTCCACTCTCCTATCAATGTTGTCAAACCTCCAATTTCACTTTCACTAGATTTAGCCCTAATCTCCCACAACTGTAGTCACCTACTCCACCCTTCACTTAACTGCATAGATGTTCCATGGCTAGATACTAGAGAGCAGGCTTGCTTGAAAGACATTTAAGAAGTCCAGCTAAACTGTAAGAAAGCCTTCTATGAAAGCTACTTACCTTACTAAATGGAGGTATTTCTTCATCTAGTCATCTTGCCAATATGGAGTATCACCAACCAGTTCTTCATATTTTGGACAACTTATTATACCTGAAACACTTTGCAGTTAGTTCAATCAAAGTACATCTGGCTACTATTTCAGTGTTCAATCCTAAATTGGACAATCACTGTTTTCTCCAGTAATATGTCCATAAGGTTTTTAAAGGACTTAGTCAAATTATACCCTCAAGTGCAAGACCCCATGCCCCTGTGGGATCTAAACTTAGCATTGCCAAGACTTATGGGTCCCCTATTTGAACCTTTGGCTACCTGCTTGTGCATGTATCAGTGAAAGTGACATTTTCAGTGTCCATTTCCTCAGCCAGAAAAGTAACTGGGCATTAATGTGGGAATTAATGTTGGCAACTCTATATGCAATCTTCTTTAAGGACAAGATTTACCTGTGTCCTCATCTGTAGTTCATCCCAAAGTTTCTCACAAAACTGAGTGAATGAGCAACAAAATGGCAGATGAAATTCAGTGTTGATAAATGAAAAGTAATGCACATTGGAAAACATAATCCCAAATATACATATAAAATGAGGGTATCTAAATTAGCCATTACCACTCAAGAAAGATCTTGGGAGTCATTGTGGATATTTTCTGAAACATCCACTCAATGTGCAGCGGCAGTCAAAAAAGTGAACAGAAGGTTGGGAATCATTAAGAAAGGGATAGATAATACGACAGAAAATATCACATTGCCTCTATATAAATCCATGGTATGTCCACATCTTGAATACTGCATGCAGATCTGGAGATATACCTATCTCATAGAACTGGAAGGGACCCTGAAAGGTCCTCAAGTCCAGCCCCCTGCCTTCACTAGCAGGACCAAATACTGATTTTGCCCCAGATCTCTAAATTGCCCCCTCAGGGACTGAACTCACAACTGTGGGTTTAGCAGGTCAATGCTCAAACCACGGATATGGTTGCCCCATCTCAAAAAAGATATATTGGAATTGGTAAAGGTTCAGAAAAGGGCAACAAAAATTATTAGGGGTATGGAACGGCTTCCATATGAGGAACAATTAATAAGATTGGGACTTTTCAGCTCAGAAAAGAAACAACTAAGGAGGGATATGATAGAGGTCTATAAAATCATGACCGGTTTGGAGAAAGTAAATAAGGAAGTTTTATTTATTCCTTCTCATAACATAAGAACTAGGGGTCACCAATTGAAATTAATAGGCAGCAGGTTTAAAACAAACAAAAGGAAGTATTTTTTCACACAACGCACAGTCAACCCGTGGAACTCTTTGCCAGAGGATGTTGTGAAGGTCAAGACTATAACAGGGTTCAAAAAAGAACTAGATAAGTTAATGGAGAATAGTCCATCAATGGCTATTAGCCAGGATGGTGTCCCTAGACTCTGTTTTCCAGAAGCTGGAAATGGGTGACGGGATGGATCACTTGATGATTACCTGTTCTGTTCATTAACTGTGGGGCACCTGGCATTGGCTACTGTTGGGAGACAGGATACTGGGCTAGATGGACCTGTGGTCTGACCCAGTATGGCCATTCTTATGGTCTTACGGTTTCCTCTTTCCACTTCAATCAACCAATTTATTTTCCTGCATTCTAGCCAAACCCACATACAACCAGGAAGGAAGAGCGTTTGCATATCTTGGACATGTGAAGAGCCTTCATGTTTTACATGGATAGAATCAGTCCCTTTTGTAAGTCCTCCCAGCAGTTTGTAGCAGTGACAGACAGAGAAGAGGTCAATGAGTCTCCACCGAGAGAATGTCTTCTTGGATCTCATTCCTGCATACATATGTGCTATGACTTGGTTAATGTTGCTCCATCCAACTGAGTCACAGCTCATTCAATGAGGTCACAATCGGCCTTGGCAGCCTTTCTGTCACAAGTTCCAATTGCAGACATTTGCTGAGTTGCAGCCTGGTCCTCAGTCCACAAATTTGCCTCCCACAAATTTATGGCTCAAGATTCCAGAGATGATGCTAGAGTGGGATGAGTTGTTTTCCAATTTTTATTGAAATGGACTCCAATCCTGCCTCCAGTCTTCTGGCTTGTGAGTCACCAAGAGTGGAATGCACATGTGCAATCACTTAAAGAAAAAAACTGTTACTAACCTGTTCCATAATAGTTGTTCTTCGAGGTGTGTTGCACATTTCCATTCAACGACCCATCCTCCTTTCCCTCTCTATCAGAGTTACAGCAAGAAGGAACTGAATGGGGGCTAGGGACAGCTCTGCTCTGCCCTTTATACCCATGCACAGTAGCAAGCAACAGCTGTGGGAACTCTAGCTGCCCAACAGGTACTATTGAGAGGACAAGTTTCCAGTGGCCATGCACTGGGCACACCGACACCAAGAATGAAATGGAGATGTGCAACACATCTCAAACAACAGTTATAGAACAGGTTAGTAACCGTTTTCGTTGGGGGATGGGGGTTGTTTGTTTGTGTCTGACTGACTTGTACGGTTCATTGCATAAAGGTAGTCAGCTAAACTGAAGTGTCTGTGCAGGGATCTACAGCAATCTAGTTTATATTAATGTTATTGCTGTTATGCTACATGCTGGAGAAGTGGACAGGTTAGGTTTTGATATAGATGAGTTTCCTCCCCCCCGATTCTACATCTGGGAAAACACTGCAAAAATATTCCATGTGTATTTATTCAAATTTAAAAATACATTTGCTTTGTCTATGCTTGTGCTCCTTTCGTATTTGCTTGACACAAACATCCTAGCAATCATGTTTTACTGAATGAATGCTTGCAGAAAGAAGTTTTAAACTCAGATGTTAGTCTTAAGGATAGCAAATTTAAAACTTGCCCATCCATGTATTTACACATGTCTGCAACAGCAATTGGTTCATTATTAACTTCTCCCATCTCTGTAATGGCATGCATACTTCATTGTTTGCACTGTTGAAGCAAGATGCTAGGCACTGTACTACTGCTAAGCCCTTTTTCTTGCCCACTTACAGAACATTCTGTGATACTCCGCATCAACAGCAACTTGCTCTTCCTTCTCATGTATAATAACCCTGAAATATGCCATCCTCAGATGAACCCTCTTCTCCAGAATACACTGACATTATCTGCCTCAGCCTTTGATTAGACCAGTGTTTCCCAAACTTGGGATACCGCTTGTGTAGGGAAAGCCCCTGGCAGGCTGGGCCAGTTTGTTTACCTGCCGTGTCCGCAGGTCTGGCCGATCGTGGCTCCCACTGGCCGCAGTTTGCTGCTCCAGGCCAATGGGAGCTGCTGGAAGTGACGGCCAGTAAGTCCTTCGGCCCACTCTGTCACTCAGATCCCCACTAATAGAGGTTAGTTTGGACCTATTGGAAGACCTATTCACAATTAGTGGGAGAACCAACCCCAGCAGCTGAGAGCAGATAAAATCAGAGGAAGGAATGGGGAAGTCAAGAGTCAGAATGGAGGGGGCAGGCATGCGGGCAGGCGGCAGACTGGCTGGCTGGCTGGCTCCTCCACCCCATAATTGGGGGATTTGGTGGGGCCTTGTAAATAGCACTGCAGAAGGAGGCCTGCTACAGTAACAACAAACATAAAACATGGTGATGGTGAAGGAGACCTGAAGTGGTGTGATCTGCACTCAGGGTGTGACAAGACTTGGCAGGGGACTAGCCCATGACATGCTGTAACATGTAAAAGTAAAAAGCAAAAACAAAGGAACATATAAACCAGACAGTGGTGGTGAGATATATAGACCAGGGATCGGCAACCTTTGGCACGCAGCCCACTAGGGTAAGCCATCTGGCAGGCTAGGTCAGTTTGTTTACCTGCCACTAAGATTGCTGTAGTCTATGGTTCTTGTTGATATTTTTCTGGGATACACAAAGCATGTATCTCATTTTTTGTTTTTAACAGAAACAGAAACACAATGAATTTTACCCTATACCACCTCCACATAGTGTAGCTACCTCTCTTCCTACTTATGATGAAGGAGAGAAAGCCAAAGCTGCAGTAATGGCAGCTGCTGCAGCAGACGCTTCCCGAAGAGTACGTGAAATATCTCTAAAAATTTTGGGGGGAATCTGTAAACGAAGTTGATTTTGATAATGTACAGTAATCTAAAGTAATGTTTTAAAAAGCATTTAGGCCCACACTTCATCCTTTTTTTTAATAATAATTGTTATCGAATGATATCTTTTGGATGCTAAATAACTTTTAAAATATAGTTAGATATTTGCAAGACAGTCTGAAGATGTGAAGTGCTATAGAACTGTAGAGCATTTCTTTGAAACACAGCTGTTTGCTAAACACTTTAAAAATATTTTTGATCTTTTAGCGGAGGGGTCGGCAACCTCTGGCATGTGGCTCGCCAGGGTAAGCACCCTAGGGGGCTGGGCCAGTTTGTTTACCTGCCATGTCTACAGGTTTGGCTGATCGCGGCTTCCACTGGCCGCGGTTCACTGTCCGAGGCCAATGGGGGCGGCGGGAAGCGGCGCAGGCTGAGGGATTTGCTGGCTGCCGCTTCCCGCCGCCTCCGTTGACTTGGGACGGCGAACCGCAGCCAGTGGGAGCCGCAATCGGCCAAAGCTGTGGATGCGGCAGGTAAACAAACTGGCTTGGCCCGCCAGGGTGCTTATCTTACCCTGGCGGGCTGCATGCCAAAGGTTGCCAATCCCTGGTATAGACACACCAATATTTTGAAAATAAAAACTAATTTGGCAGAATCATATGACACTGCCTTTCACCCTTTAAGGATATCCATGCACGAGCTGGGCTAGCCAGCTGCACAGCCTTAAAATGGAAGAGCTCAGTATGTCAAAAGGACCAAAGGTTGAAAAGTAAATTTTTTTGTTGTTGTTTTGTTGTCTGTTTTGTTGTGCTGCTGCAGCTATGCCACTGTAGTGCTTCAGTATAAGACATGACCTATGCCGACAGGAAGGGTTCTCCTGTAATCCTCCTCCCTGAGAGGTAGTAGCTAGGTCAGTAGATGAATTCTTCCATTGATTCAGTGCTATTTAAATGGGGACTTAGTCATCTTAATTATACTATTGAGGGCTGTGGATTTTTCAGCCCTCTGACACTTAGTTTAAATATATCTAATTATCTAGTGTAGACCAGGCCTAACAGTTTGGAAGTCTTTAAAAGCACAGTGCATTGATTAAGGATCAATCACATAAATACATTGTTATTACTAATGAAGAAAAGGATGAATTAGCTGTTTTAGACCTAGTAATTAATTTCACTAGGATTAGGTTCAGAAACCCTATCTATTCAAAGGTGTTAAAGATGGTTGGAACACTTGTGCAACACTTTGCATCCATCCACATCAGCTCTGGACAGGTTTTGATAAGAGTTAATTGTGCTGGTTGGCTGCAGTACCTGGCCTATGGACCAGATCCACAGATGGTATAAATGATTGTAGCGACATTAACTTCAGTGGAGCTACACTGATTTACATTAGGTGAGGATCTGGCTGAAGTTCTTTAAAAACAAGTTGGGCTGAACCATTGCAATCTGTGGTGACTTTTCAGTGGGGCTAGGAAACATCAGCTTTACAGCTTCAGTGGTTGCACGGGTCCTTTTGGCTCCATCCCGTAATTCAGTCCCTCTCCTCTGGCAATTTTCTGAAAAATCCATGCTCCAAACAACACTCTTGGACAGTCTGGCATAGCTGTGTCCAGAGTCTCAGAATGTGCCACTATAACCATGGTTGTAAGGGGGACTACACCTCTACCCCAATATAATGTGACCCGATATAACACGAATTCGGATATAACGCGGTAAAGCAGTGCTCTGGGAGGATGGGGCTGCGCACTCTGGTGGATCAAAGCAGTTCAATATAACATGGTTTCACCTATAACACGGTAAGATTTTTTGGCTCCCGAGGACAGCATTATATCGAGGTAGAGATGTATGTAGGGAAGCAACAAAATCATTCTGGGAAGGAGAGGGGAGAAATAGCTCTGTGGATCTGCTAAAACACTGAAAAGCCATCTACCATATGACTGGTCAACTTGCTTCTTGCAGTGGAAACACCCACACAGTATGTGTTATGGTAGTTGGATACAAAAGGTTAAGGGATTTACCAAGAAACAGCCTGGAGTTTAAGCTTGGACTCTGAATTTTCCTTGCTTTTGTAGCTTAACTAAAAACAAGTTGATTTTTTTTTTAAATAATCAAAAGAAGTCTCCGGGGGAAAAAAACCTTCCATGTCACCTGACAAACATGGCTTGTAGTACAATGGTGATGGAGGTTTAATTAAAAAGCTTTAAGAGATACTACTTTGAGAACATAAATCCTTTATAATAGTACTCAGTTGTCTGGTTGGTTGGTTTCTATGAGCAGCAAGTGCCATCTACAATTTGGATCCAATCTGGAGAAGTGACATGTCTTTTGTACTGCATTCCTCATAGCTTCCATAAAAATAAACAAATATTGTAACCTAGTCTGGCAGCCTTACTCCTAGGTTCCCAGTGACCTTCGCTAACATTCTCATAGCATCATACAGAATGCTTTTTGCTCTTTTATTACTTGTTATTACAAGTTATTACATGACTTGTAAATACTCTTGACTCAGCATCCTCTGAAATGTAGGTGCAATTTCCTTTCCTTTGTGGTACCAAAAGGATAATTCTGTCACAAGTCATCACATCCAAATCTAGTTATCTTTAAGAGAAACAAAGTGGGTTTTTTTGTTTTTTTGTTTTGTTTTTGGCATGCAGTAGAAACGAAGAAAAATCAACACAGTAAACATTAAGCAGAGTGTAAACCTTAGTAGATCAAATTAATTCCTACTATAACTCAATATACTTCACTGGAGTTATTCCTTAGCCCATCTCATTTAATGACTATGAAACATCTAGCTAGATGGGCTATATGTTTAATTATTTAGTATGGTATATATGAAAAGGGTTTGTTCTGACTCAATGTACAGGCTATCTATATGAGCCATGTACTTAAGATATACTTCTTTCTCCTCTCTTTGGCT
The DNA here is from genome assembly GCF_007399415.2 of Gopherus evgoodei. Classification (NCBI taxonomy): domain Eukaryota; kingdom Metazoa; phylum Chordata; order Testudines; family Testudinidae; genus Gopherus; species Gopherus evgoodei. Next base: position 81,049,620 of record NC_044322.1, read on the forward strand.
ATAGTCTCTTCCCCTTCTGAGGCAATAATAAATAGTCCAAAATTCTGTATACCATAGCATGTGACAACTGTGTTATTTGAGTTAGTTCCCTACTAGAATAATTTCCTCTTGTTTCATTCTAAATTAATTTTGAATATAGTGGAGTTACATCAGAGGTTAATTTGGCTCTTTGTGTTATGTAACAGCCACCACTCATGAGTCATCAGCAAGGTTTGAATTCAGGAACTTTGGTACTAATGCACAGAGCTAAAAGAGTAACGCCATTAGGATTTAATCCAAAGCCGCTGGAAGTCAATGGGTGTCTCTCACTCCATCCTATTTATATCATCCACCTAAACTTAACTTTGTCCCTTAAAAGTGCAAAAATATATGCAATTAACCCTTTCCCTATCTACCTTATCACAGAGCAGTGGTTTTCAAACTGCAGGTCGGAATGTAAGGCACTGGGTCACGGTGGCTCTGGTCAGCACCGCCAACCGGGCCGTTAAAAGTCCTGTTGGCGGTGCTGCTCGGCTAAGGCAGGCTAGTCCTTACCTGTTCTGATATCGCGCTGTGCCCCAGAAGCGGCCAGCAGCAGGTCCAGCTCCTAGGCGGGGGGGCCGCAGGGCTCCGTGCGCAGCCCCTGCACCAAGCACCAGATCTGCACTGACATTGGCTGCTGGGTTGGGGGGTGCCTGGAGCCGACAGATGCACAGAGCCGCTTGCGTGCCTCCGCCTAAAAGCCAGACCCGCTGCTGGCCACTTTTGGAGCGCAGCACGGTCTGCAGTGCCAGGTGAGGCAGGAAGCACGCCTGCTGTGCCACTGACCGGGAGTTGCCCAAGGTAAGCCCATGCCCCAACCCCCTACCCCAGCCCTGAGCACCCCCATACCCAACGTGACAGGTTCGATCACAGAAACCCCCTTGAGGCTGCCAACTGATGTGCCAAGACTACTTCTGCCCCCGCTTTCCCTGCCCTCCCAGCTTGGGACTTCAGTTCCCTGCCTGGTTTGAATCAGACCCACTAGCCTGCTGCAAACCCAGACCCAGGTTTGGACCACGTTCCCTAACAGCTGTAGGCTTAAACTGAAAGCAACTTAAGAAGTGTTCCTCTCTTTAACGCTCAGATGCACAACTCCCAATGGGGTTCAAACCCCAAATAAATCTGTTTTACCCTGTATAAGTATAAGGGTAAACTCATAAATTGTCCACCCTCTATAACACTGATAGAGAGATATGTACAGCTGTTTGTTCCACACCCCCCCCCCCGGTATTAATACATACTCTGGGTTAATATATAAGTAAAAAGTGATTTTACTAAATAAAAAAAGTAGGATTTAAGTGGTTCCAAGTAATAGCAGACAGAACAAAATGAATTACCAAGCAAAATAAAGTAGAACATGCAAATCTATGTCTAATACAGTAAGAAAACTGAATACAGATAAAAACCTCACCTTCAGAGGAATTCCAGTAAGCTTCCTTTTACAGATTAGTCTCCTTCTAGTCTGGGTCCAGCAATCACTCACATCCCATGTAGTTACTGTCCTTTGTTCCAGTTTCTTTCAGATATCCTTGGGGGTGGAGAGGCTATCTCGTTAGCCAGCTGAAGCCAAAATGAAGGGGTCTCTCAGGAGTTTAAATAGACTTTCGCTTGTGGGTGGAGACCCTCTCCTCTCTCCTATACAAAGTCCAGCTCCAAAATGGAGTTTTGGAGTCACATGGGCAAGTCACATGTCCATACATGACTCAGTTTTTACAGGCAGCAGCCATTGTTTACATGCTACCCTGAACGTCCTCAAGTAGACTTCTTATGTTGATTGGAGCCTTCCAAGATTCATTGTCCATTAAGTAATTCTTGACTGGGCACTTAATTTGTACATTCCTTTCTCAAGAAGCTGACCAAATGCTTTACTGAGGCTACTTAGAAATCAAGCAAGTACAGAGCCAATATTCATAACTTTGAATACAATAATGACACAAGCACACAAAGAGGATGAATAGATTCAGTAGATCATAACCTTTACAGAGATATATTACATGGCATATGTAGCATAAAACATATTCCAGTTATGTCATATATACATTCATAAGCATATTTCCATAAAGCCTTATGGGGTGCACCGGAACACCCAGAGCCCCCTTCTGCACCCCAAACACCTCATCCCTGGGCCCACCCCATAGCCTGTACCCCCAGCCCAGAGCCCTGACCTCCTCCTACACCCCAAACCCGTGCCCCAGCCCTGAGCCCCTCCCACAGCCCAAACCCCTCAATCCCAGCTCCACTGAGCCGCGGGCATCAACAATTTTCTTCAACTAGGTTGCCAGAAAAAAAGTTTGAAAACCACTGCCTTAGGGTATCACACATTTTAATATAAATGTTATACTGTGTGTATGTATCCAAACTTTGTATACATTACTTTTGAATTTCCGCAGGAAACACTCCCTGGTTCTGCTCCTTGTCCCCTCCTCCCTGCAAAACCAAAATAAGAATACTAAAAGTCACTTCTCAGCAAGGCCAACACAACAAAGCCCCAACTGATCCTGTAAGCAGCTCTGCTTGAGTGGACCCTTCCACCACACAGAGCCCCACTGAAGTAATAGTGATGTGTTGAAGCAGTGTGCAGAATTGGGCCCCATATTTGCAGTTTCTAGGCCATGCTGTTTTGGAGATATAAAGAAGCCAAAAGAGTAGGACTGTTGATTAATCGCAATTAAGTCACACAATTAATTCAAAAAAATTAATTGCGATTAATTGCACTTTTAATCACACTGTTAATAAAATACCAGTTGAAAATTATTAAATATTTTGAATTTTTCTACATTTTCATATATATTGTATTGTGTATTGTAATTGGAATTGAAGTTAATATTATTTTTTATTACAAATATTTGCACTGTAAAAATGATAAACAAAAGAAATAGCGTTTTTCAATTCACCTCATACAAGTACTGTAGTGCAATCTTTTTGTTGTGAAATTGCAGCTTACAAAAGCAGATTTTTTTGTTACATAACTGCACTCAAAAACAAAACAATGTAAAACTTCAGTGCCTACAAGTCCACTCAGTCTTACTTCTTGTTTAGTCAATTGCAGGGCCGTCCGCGGGGGGGGACAAGTGGGGCAATTTGCCCCAGGTCCCCATGAGAATATAGTATTCTATAGTATTGCAACTTTTTTTAATGGAAGGGGGCCCTGATATTGCTTTGCCCCTGGCCCCCTGAATCCTCTGGGCAGCCCTGGTCAATCGCTAAGACAAATAAGTTTGTTTACATTTACAGGAGATAATCCTGCCCTCTTCTTATTTACAATGTCACTAGAAAATGAGAACAGGCACTCGCATGGCACTTTTGTAGCTGACGTTGTAAGTTATTCACGTACCAGATATGCTAAACATTCATATGCTCCTTCATGCTTTGACCACCATTCCTGAGGACATGCTTCCATGCTGATGACGCTCGTTAAAAAAGTAATGCGTTAATTAAATTTGTGACTGAACTTCTGGGGAGAGAATTGTATGTCTTTGGCTCTGTTTTATCTGCATTCTGCCTTATATTTCATGTTATAGCAGTCTCGGATGATGACCCAGTACATGTTGTTCATTTTAAGAACAGCAAACAATCCTGTGGCACCTTATAGACTAACAGACGTTTTGGAGCATAAGCTTTCGTGCGTGAATACCCACTTCATCAGATGCATGTAGTGGAAATTTCCAGGGGCAGGTATATATGTGCAAGCAAGCTAGAGATAATGAGGTTAGTTCAATCAGGGAGGATGAGGCCCGGTTCTAGCAGTTGAGATGTGAAAACCAAGGGAGGAGAAACTGGTTTTGTAGTTGGCAAGCCATTCACAGTCTTTGTTTAATCCTGAGCTGATGGTGTCAAATTTGCCGATGAACTGAAGCTCAGCAGTTTCTCTTTGAAGTCTGGTCCTGAAGTTTTTTTGCTGCAGGATGGCCAGCTTAAGATCTGCTACAGTGTGGCCAGGGAGATTGAAGTGTTCTCCTACAGGTTTTTGTATATTGCCATTCCTAATATCTGTTTTGTGTCCATTTATTCTTTTCCGTAGAGACTGTCCAGTTTGGCCGATGTACATAGCAGTGGGACATTGCTGGCATATGATGGCGTATATTACATTGGTGGACGTGCAGGTGAATCAATCTGTGATGGTGGGCTGATCTGGTTAGGTCCTGTGATGGTGTCGCTGGTGTAGATATGTGGGCAGAGTTGGCATCAAGGTTTGTTGCATCGATTCTTTCCTGAGCTAGAGTTACTATGGTGAGATGTGTAGTTACTGGTGAGAATATGTTTCAGGTTGGCAGGTTGTCTGTGTGCGAGGACTGGTCTGCCACCCAAGGCCTGCGAAAGTGTGGGATCATTGTCCAGGATGGGTTGTAGATCCCTGATGATGCGTTGGAGGGGTTTTAGCTGGGGACTGTATGTGATGGCCAGTGGAGCCCTGTTGGTTTCTTTCTTGCGTTTGTCTTGCAGTAGGAGGCTTCTGGGTACACGTCTGGCTCTGTTGATCTGTTTCCTTATTTCCTCATGCGGGTATTGTAGTTTTGAGAATGCTTGGTGGAGATTTTGTAGATGTTGGTCTCTGTCTGAGGGGTTAGAGCAGATGCGGTTGTACCTCAATGCTTGGCTGTAGACAATGGATCGTGTGATGTGCCCGGGATGGAAGCTGGAGGCATGGAGGTAGGCATAGCGGTCGGTAGGTTTTTGGTATAGGGTGGTGTTAATGTGACCATCACTTATTTGCACCGTGGTGTCTAGGAAGTGGACCTCCCATGTAGATTGGTCCAGGCTGAGGTTGATGGTGGGGTGGAAGCTGTTGAAATTGTGGTGGAATTTTTCCAGTCTCCTTCCAATGGGTCCAGGTGATGAAGATGTCATCAATGTAGCGTAGGTAGAGAAGGGGCGTGAATGGACAAGAGCTGAGGAAGCGTTGTTCCAGGTCAGCCACAAAAATATTGGCATATTTTGGGTGCCCATAGCGGTGCCACTGATCTGGAGATATATATTGTCATCAAATTAGAAATAGTTGCATGTGAGGATAAAGGCACAGAGCTCAGCAGCCAGTTGTGCTGTGGCATCATCAGGGATACGGTTCCTGACAGCTTGTATTCCATCTGTGTGGGATGTTTGTGTAGAGAGCCTCTATATCCATGGTGGCTAGGATGGTGTTTTCTGGAAGGTCATTGTAATTTCTTCAGGAAATCAGTGGTGTTACGGAGATAGGTGGGAGTGCTGGTGAGTGCTGGTGGCATAGGGTCTGAGTAGAGAGTCCACATATCCAGACAGTCCGTCAGTGAGAGTGCCAATGCCCGAGATGATGGGGAGTCCAGGATTTCCAGGTTTGTGGATCTTGGGTAGTGGATAGAATAACCCTGGTTGGGGCTCTAAGGGTATGTTGATTTGTTCTGGTGTTAGTGTAGGGAGTGTCCTGAGTAGATGGTGCAGTTTCGTAGTGTATTCCTCAGTGGGATCTGAGGGAAGTGGCCTGTAGAATTTGGTATTGGAGAGTTGTCTGGCGGCCTCCTTTTGGTAGTCAGACCTGTTCATGATGATAACAGCACCTCCTTTATCCGCCTCTTTGATGATAATGTCAGGGTGGTTTCTGAGGCTGTGGATGGCATTGCATTCTGCACGACTTAGGTTATGAGGCAAGTGATGATTATGAGAGATTATGCCATACTCTATCAAAGAAACTGAGGAACCACCTGATCAGCATTCTATACAGCAAACAGGAAAACATCAAAAAAGAGCTCTCCAACCTGGAGACTCTCATTAATAACCAAAATAAGACAGGAGATCTACATTACTCACTTCACCTCTCTGCAAAGGAAAAAGGACGGTAAGCTGTCTAAACTCCTACCTGCCACATGGGGCCACAACCGTGGTACCCCAGCCCACCCAGCAATATCGTCAATCTATCCAACTACACACTCAGCCCAGAAGAAGAGTCTGTCCTATCTTGGGGACTCTCTTTCTGCCCTGCCACCCCCACCAACATGATACAGTTTTGCTGCGATCTGGAAGCCTACTTTCACTGACTCCGACTCAAAGAATACTTTCAGGACAACACTGAACAGTGCACTGATACACGGGTACCCTCCCACCAACAGCACAAGAAGAAGAACTCCACATGAACTCCTCCTGAGGGTCGAAATGACAGTCTGGACCTATACATTGAATACTTCTGCCGATGTGCATAGGCAGAAATTGTGGAAAAACAACATCGCTTGCCTCATAACCTAAGCCGTGCAGAACGCAATGCCATCCACAGCCTCAGAAACCACCCTGACATTTATTTTATTTTTTTTACAGTGCAAATACTTGCAATAAAAAATAAAGTGAGCACTGGACACTTTTTATTGTGTTGTAATTGAAATACCGATGATTATATTTGAAAATGTAGAAAACATCCAAAAATATTTAAATAGATGGTATTTTATTGTTTAACAGTATGGTTAATCACGATTATTATTTTAATCTCTTGACAGCCCTATGAAAGAGTTAGAGAAAATGTCTAAAGTGAAGTTCAGATACAATTTTCAAGACATCAATTTACAACTCGTTTTTTCTTTTTTCTTTTCGTTTTTAAAAGCAGACATCGCAGAAGAATCCTACGCTGGGGTAAGATGTAGAAATTAAAATGTCTAGAACAGTGCTTTCTTTTAGAGACGTTAAGAGAAACAAATCAGTCCTATAATGGGAGCTGGCCTGGGGCGCAGTGGTGTGTGTAAAGGGGGAGTGCAGGGGGTTGGAGGGGCAGGTAAGGGACGGAGGGGGGCACAGTGGGTGTGTGAGGGGACGGCCGGGGACAGGGGTGTGAAGGGTGCACAGGTGTATTGGTGTGTAACACAAAGACTGGGCACCGATGTGTACGCCCCCCCCGCTTTATTATGTGCGTCACAGGCGGCGCCCTCACCGCCGTGCTCCTCTCCACGGAAGCGGCTGTCGCGCCCCGCCCCCGGAAGGCGGGTCCGAGGCGGGCGGCGCGGCGGTGACGGAGCGAGGAGGCCGGCTCCGATTCAGAGCAGTCGCGTCCGGAGGGGGAAGGCAGGGCCTGGCAGCTGCGGCAGGGAACCAGGGCGGTAGCCGGGAGGGGAGAGCGGGCGCGGAGGAGCGGGGCTCGGGCCGCGCCACTGTGTGTCCGCGGGCGGCCGGGATGGATCACCACCAGCCCGCCAGCCGCTACCAAGTGGTGAGTGACCGGCCCGGCTCCTCCTGCCGCGCGGAGATCTCCGCTGCGACCCAGGCGGCTCTGCGGGACCGGCGCGGGGGGCGCTCACCGCGACCACTTCCCCGGCTGCGGGGCCTGTGGCCGGAGCCGGGGAGCGCGGACCCTGCCCGAGACTCTCTGCCCCGGGTGTGGCGGGACCTGGAGCTTCCGCCCCATGTTGCGCGGGGTTCACAGGGAGCCTGTCACGGAGGGGCCGGCCTGAGGCAGGTTCGGTGCTGTGTTGTTTCGCGGCCGGGACGCGGGGAAGGGAGCCGGGGAGCCCGGCTTGTTGTGGCCGCTGTATCGGGGTCAGGAGTGGGTACTTCCCAGCTTCCGCGAGGATGGGACGCTTGGAGGCCTTAGCGAAAACACTCCGCAGCGCTTAACCTTGATCCCTTCTCCTGCCCCGGCGGCCGAGTGGCTGGCACGTAGGTCGTCCTCGCCCAGCTGGGCTTGGCCACCCTCCTCCTGGCTCCTGAACGGCCTTATTTCTGGCGAGTTGGGGGGAAGAGAGGGTGGCTTCAGCGCTGCTGAAAGTTAAATCACACACCGATGTGTCCAGTCGTTGCTCGACAAAGGTTTATCCAAAGGAGGAGTGAATCTCAAATTAATGATTTATATTTACATCTGCCCGGCATTGAAAATATGGAAGGGAAATGAAGAGGGGCAGGGGAATTTCCCCAGTCCGGTCTTCCTTCCTTCATATGTGGGCGGGAGTGAATCTTTCTTTGTTTCTTTTCTTATATCCTTTTCTGGGTAATCTGTAGTTACTGGGTTTGGGAATATAATTTGTTGTATATAGGCTCATTGGGAGAACTATTCTCCAGATTTTCGAAGAATCACATTCAGTTGCTTCTAGATTAAATATACCTTTCTCAGTGTGTCGTTTCTTCCTTCCCCAAAACACTACATTGTCATGGGTGACACTCCATCCTGAACTGATGGTATTATGTCTCTAATCCCAGTACCTATATTTAACATCACATACATTACAGTTGTAAAATGTAGGCTCAGCAATAGTCACAAAAGTGAGTTAGAGCAAGCCTGAAGTTTTAGCCTTACCCATTAACTTCCTTGTTTTTTTGTGCCTTTTAATCATATTTTAAAAGGACCATAATGTTAAAAAAGGTTAAATTTGTGTGATGTTGTAATTATATTTTATTAATGTGAATTTTAATTAGCTCACTGGTTGTCCAAATTCAGAAGTAAATAATGAAAAGAAACGGGTCAGTTTCTCTTATATTTAGTTCATTTACTAGTCTTTCTGGATCACAGAACCTATCTGGATGTAAACATTTCTACTGCATTGTTTGCAGTTCAAAATAAATGTAGATATTTGTGTTTGAGAACATTTTTAGAGTCCTAAAAAACTTTGTTCAGAACCCATAGATGTGTAGTTGTTAACTCTCCCTTTGATGGAGTGTCTTTCGTGTGTTACTTGAGTGCTTAACCTGGGGACGGTGCTGGATCCCCATCTGCTCTTGGATAATCACACTGCAGCAGCGTCCTGGGGCATTTTTACCACCTGCACTTTGCCAGCAGTGTATTTCTTTCTGACATAGGCCTTGCTTCCGTGATTTATGGCTTTGTCATGTCAAGATTGGATTATTGCAGTGTATTCCATAGCTACACCTTAAATCTTTTTCTAAAGAATTTGAAATGGCCCAAATTGTGGCAGCCTGCTTGCTTACATAAGCTGCAACCAAGAGGCACTATGTTAACAAGGCTCTTTGATTTGCACTGGCAGCCTCTTTGTTTTCAGGTGGAATTCAAGGTTTTATCTTTGACCTATAGAACATTAAACTCATTTGGACCTGCCTACCTGAGAAACTGTCTGTCTCTCTTTGCTGTATTACTATAGTTGCAATGCATATGAGGAGAGATTAAAAAGAATGGGGCTATTCTTGGAAAAGAAAGAACTAAGTGGGGTATGTCATAGAAGTCTAAAATCATGAATGGTATGGAAAAAGTGAATAATGAAGTGTTAGTTACCCCTTCACGTAACACAGGAACCAGGGATTACCCAATGAACCTAACAGACATTAGGTTTAAAACAGACAAAAGGAAGTCTTTACACAATGCACAGTCAACCTGTGGAACTTGTTGCCAGTGGATGTCATGAAGGCCAAAACTATAACTGGATTAAAATAAGAATTACATAAATTCATGGAGGATAGGTCCATCAATGGCTATTAGCCAAGATGGTTGGGGTGCAATATCCTGCACTGAATGTCCCTAAGCCCTTGATGCTGGGTCTGGATGTTGGGTTGGATCACTTGATGATTGCCCTATTGTGTCAAAGGGTATTAACTGGTCTAGCGTAGGCCACTGTTAGAAGACAGGCTCCTTGGCTAGATGGACCTTTGGTTTGACCCACTATGGCCTTTTTTTATGTTCAACAGAGGTCTTGCGTTTTGATCCACCTTGTTATAAAAAGGGGAGAGGGCTGCTGATAGAGAGTTCTTCATATGGGCTCCTTCCTTCTGAAATACCCCATTGCTCCAAGGTCTGAAATAACCTTCTTGGCATACTGTAAAGCCCATCTGAGCAGAATTGGCAGAGGATGGAAGTTGCTGAAAGTCTAATTCATATGGTAGGAGTTTGAAGTTGTATTATTTATTTGATGTATGTATGATGGAAGGAAGAAGCATTAGTCAACTTGTTTTGCATGTCCATTTATTTTTTTTAAATATGAATAAGGTGACCAGAATTTTGGATGAATGCCTTTTTGGGTGGAGTTCCGACAAGTGAAATTGAAATAAACACAAGACATAAGGCAAATAGCTCACCACATAAATTACCTGAAAATGACTACATAAAGGTTAACATAAATGAATTTTGTAATTATAGTAATATTTGTTATTAACTTGATTAAACTTTTTTTACATTAAAATTGTGTCCACTGAACTTGGTTTAGATCACAGTGAGAATAATAACATGCTTAACTTGCAGTATATGCCAACAAGAGTTCATTTGATAGTGCTTTTGTAGTATCATAGTAAGGACCATGACTGTTTCAGTCACATTTTATCCTGTCCATCAGCATGCAAACCTGACACTATCAACTGGATTATCATAGAATTGTGTACATACTGTAATGGCTCCAAAGGGTGGAAGAACCAAAACTGTTTTAGATTCACTGTACAATATTAACACCTTTCCATAACAGCATATTATCTTATTTTTAAGATGGTAATAGGCATTTCTAATACTTGGTTTTGTGAGCCTCTCACTCCCTATTGCTAAACTCATTAAATCCAACCAGTACCATAACTGCATTGTGTGTATCTTTTTTTTTTTTTTTCCTCCTGGTATGATGATAGTAAATATGGATTTCTTTTTTCTTTTCTCCCTTTCTAGCTCTTTGAGCCGTTTTCTCCCCAGCCTTTCCTCCTGCTGTGACTCTAGGATATCGTTTCTGTTAAATACATCAGGATGATGAATTAATTCTAATACTATTGTTGACTGAATAATTAATAATTCTATGGCTTTTGAGGAAGTAGATCATCAACTTCTGTAAAAAGTTTTTCAAATATCATTTTGTTCAGTTTTTAATTAACATAAAGTCAAAAATTTAACTCAACACTCACTGTTCTGCATAAGAACTTTGACCTCAACATTTCCTGCTTTATTTCTTTGACAGAATTTATTGAAGATTCAAAATATTAAAAGAACAAAACGTTCTCTACCATTTTTGGATAAAAATACAAATATAATTTTAAAATGTTAAAGATACAACCATTAAAATGCTGCTATTTGCAAATGTATCAGGGGAGGGGGCGAGTACTACACTTAGAGCTGCGCAGTGCTGCTGCGGGAGCACTCTCGCAGCAGCGCTTTGAAGTGTGAGTGTGATCGCAGCGCCAGCGCTGGGAGAGAGTTCTCCCAGTGCTGCACGTACTCCACCCCCCTGTGGGAGTTAGCTTACAGCGCTGAGAGCTGCCCTCCTAGCGCTGGGGCAGTGTTTACACTGGCTCTTTGCAGCGCTGTAACTTGCTGCGCTCAGGGAGGTGTTTTTTCACACCCCTGACAGAGAAATTTGCAGCGCTGTAAAGCGCTAGTGTAGCCAAGCCTAAAACGCATATGCATACGCATAGGTAGATCAATGTTATGTAACTTTATCTCTCCTAGGACGTGTGATTGGTAATGCTCTCTACACCTTCTTTTCTGTCCACACTTCTGCTGTTCTGTGAACAATTGGGTAGGATTTTGTCATCCTCATCCTATGGGGATATGACATCAGCTAATTGTCACCCTTTTTTCAGACTTTCCTCTTTTTCCCCTCAGTAACTTGTAAACTGAAGTCTTATTGGTTCAAGTGCTTTACAATTCTAAAGTCTCATTATGAATGTGAACAGTGCTACTATGCCCTTTCCTGTTTCATCCCTATGTCTCCTTTTTCCTGCTTGGTTCATTGTCTCCCTTCAATTACCTGACATCAACCCTAGTGGAATTGTAACAGCAGAGAGAAATTTCTTCAGCAATCAGTTTTCCCACAACTTCTTATTTGTATGCTCATTTTCTTCTTTAATTTGGATAGTATTATCCTGGTGTCGTCTAATTGTTTTAATTTTTTTTATTCAAGCATGTCTACAGAAAAGTGTGTGTGAGGTATTTTTTTTTTTAATGGCATGTTGGTCCCTATTGGAGTAAAACAGTAGCAATAAAGTAGAGTAGTTAACTGTAAATATATAGAAGCTAGGATTGTCAAGCAATTAAAAAAATTAATTGCCATGAATCCTGTAATTAAAAAAACAATTAATGGCACGATTAAACCGTAATAGAATACCATTTAAATATTTTAGGATGTTTTCTACATTTTTCAAATATATTGATTTAAATTACAACACAGAATACAAAGTATACAGTGCTCACTTTATATTTTTGATTGAAAGTATTTGCACGGTAAAAAAACTAAATAAATAGTTATTTTTCAATTCACCTAATACAAGTACTGTAGGGCAATCTCTTTATCATGAAAGTTTAACTTACAAATGTTAAATTATAGAAAAAAAACTGCGTTCAAAAATAAAACAATGTTAAATTTTAGCCTGCAGGTTCACTCAGTCCTACTTCTTGTTCAGCCAATCACTCAAACAAGTTTGCTTACATTTGCAGGAGATAATGCTGCTCGCTTCTTGTTTACAATGTCACCTGAAAGTGAGAACTGGCATTCTTATGGCACAGTTGTAGCTGGTGTCACCAGGTATTTACTTGCCAGATGTGCTAAAGATTCATATGTCCCTTCATGCTTCAACTGCCATTCTAGGGGACATGCGTCCATGCTAATGACAGATTCTTCTCGATAACAATCCAGAGCAGTGCAGTCAGATGGATGTTCATTTTCATTATCTGAGTCAGATGTCACCAGCAGAAGGTTGATTGTCTTTTTTGGTGTTTTGGGTTCTGTAGTTTTGCATCCGGCTGTTGGTCTTTTCAGACTTCTGAAAGCATGCTCCACGCCTCGTCTGTCTCAGATTTTGGAAGGTACTTCAGGTTCTTAAATCTTGGGTTGAGTGCAGTAGCACTCTTTAGAAATCTCACATTGATACCTTCTTTGTGTTTTGTGAAATCTGCAGTGCCGGTGTTCATAAAATGAACAATGTGTGCTGGGTCATCATCCAAGACTGCTATAATGTGAAATATATGGCAAAATGCGAGTAAAACAGAGTGGGGGACAATTCTCCCCCCAGGAGTTCAGTCACAAATTTTAATTAACGCATTATTTTTTTAATGAGCATTATCAGCATGGAAGCATGTCCTCAGGAATGGTGGCTAAAGCATGAAGGGACATATGAATCTTCAACACATCTGGCAAGTAAATACCTGATGATGCTGGCTACAACAGTGTCATGAAACGCCTGTTCTCACTTTCAGAGGATGTAAATAAGAGGCCAGCATTATTTCCTGTAAATGTAAACAAACTTGTTTATCTTAGTGATTGGCTGAACAAAAAGTAGGACTGAGCAGACCTGTAGACTCTGAAGTTTTTGCATTGTTTTGTTTTTGAGTGCAGTGATGTAACAAAAAGTCAATATTTGTAAGTTGCATTTTTCATGACCAAGAGATTGTAATGTACTTGTATGAGGTGAATTGAAAAATACTCTCTCTCATTGATCCTTTGTACAGTGCAAATATTTGTAATAAAAATAATATACACTTTGATTTCAGTTACAATACAGAATACAATATATATGAAAATGTAGAAAAACATCCACATTATTTAAACAGAAAACCAATTGAAATTTATTAACAGTGCAATTAAACTGTGATTAATCGACAGCCCTTATAGAAACTACTAAACAATTAAGTTTTAAAGTTTGGGATATCTTTCATGTTTGTGCCTTTCTAGGAAATATGTTTTGCATTGCTAATAAATTCCAGGGTAAAATTTTCAAAAGCAGCTGAGTGCTTTAGGTATCTAAGTCCTATTGAAAGTCAGTGAGACACAAGTGCTTAAGTCTCTTAAGGATTCTTTAAAAATTTTACCCATATTACTTGACTAAGATCCTTAATTATCTTTGGGCAAGCAATGTTTTTTCACTAATGAAGAATTGCCATAAGATCCAGAATGAAGTTATTGTGGGACCCAAGGCAAAGTAATATGGTTCATTCTGCCTTCCTCTTCAGCTACGAGTAAATCAACCATGTTCATGTACAGTTACACCCTCTGGCTTCCCATGAGTACCCCTCCGTTATGAGGTTCAGTGGTCCTCGATGAACATTCCTTCCCACTTGCAGCACACACAGTGAGAAGCCAGGAGATGTAACCAAAGCATAACCCTCTATCTCTGAGTCACATAAAATTACATATGGGAATTAGGGATGACACTCTGGCTGCTAGGTCATGTGTGTGATGTCAGGCTCTAAGTACAGGATGCTATGTGGTAGACACATTCATTACTCTCTCCATTTTCTAAATAACTTATCTCTCTTGATTAAAGTCATTGTATAAATGTAAGATCATTGTTCTGCAAGGTACATGTGTCTAGACCTCTTGATGTTACAGTAGAGGCAGGTGTAATTTAGAAAATCTAACACCATACATGGAGCATTAAAAGATAAAAAATGTTCTTTCGCTTTACTCACGGTTATACATTGTGATGCACAGTTATTAGTGATATCCATCTAAACAAACTTTCTTTAAAACTTCTTCACAAGCTAAATTTTCTTAGTCGTCTCTTCCATTCTGTGAAATTGTGCATCTTTCTGTATCATTACAGTATGTTAAGTGCTTGTAGGGTTTTTGGTTTATAAAACATGCATCCAGTGTAAACTCTGGCTATATTTGCTACTAATTAAAGTACCACATGCTGGAAATAATAAAATACATCAGTCAGTTCAGCTTCTTCAGTTGTCTGCATGCATGCACTCAAATGAAAGTGAACCTACTCAGGAAACTTGGAAAAAGCTTTAGTAAAGTCCTCTCTCCCCCCCCCCCCCCCCCCCAGCTACCCATGGCACTGAGCGTAACATTTGACTGTCGGAAAGATATTGGCTTTCCATTTCTTATTGCATTATGATATATAGAGAGACTGAGATTGTTTACATTAGAAGTTCTGATTCTGTCAATCTTGGAGAACCTTCTGATGACTGGTATCACTGAATAGATCAAACTAATTATATAATGATATTCCACTGAGGTTTTTTTCCATTGAAGCAATTGTGATACAGTAGATACAAGGTGTTGCTGCAAACAAGCAATAAGCAATGGCTGCTCTGAGCAATATTTCCTCTGGGAACACTTTCCCCTACTGTGGAGTTATTGACGCCCCCCACCCCTAATAACAGCAATAGCTGCTTAGGAGCAACATAACAAAAGGGCACCCATGTGTTGCTGTTGTTGAGCATCTGCTGTAGTGTAAATTGAAGACAGCATTTGGCTTTTAAACATCTGTTTAAAAACAATGAAACATTGCCTCATCCCAGTGACCACCTTTACTGTCGTCACTGTAATGCCTAAGACAGTCATACTGACATTTTTAATGAGTATAAATCCACTGTCCATTGAAGGTTGAAATTTTCATCAGTGCAGTGGGCTTATGCAAGACATTGTCCCCCTTAAGCTCCATGTTATATAGCGCAGAAGAACTAATGTAGTGAGATGAGCTGTACCCTCAAAGAACAGGCCTCTTTCGTACTAGTTCAGTCTGGAATTTAGTACTGCACTGAAATATATAGAGTAACTTTTAAAAAATGAGAACATGAGTTGATGTAATCAGAAATGGACAATACTTTCAGCTGCAAGTAAAAGCATTTTTTTTGTTTAATGGCCCAAGTAGGTACATTTTTTGTTTGAGTAACTTTCTTAAATCAGTTTTTTACTCCACAATTGAAAAAGACCTTCTCATTAGTGAATGACGGAAGATAGCTATCAAATTTCTTCTTGATATAACCTCACATAGGGTGGTGCTGTTTTAAATCTTTTTTAAAAAAAAATTTATATATATAACTGATTCTGTTTGACCTGCTGTTTAACATTTGGATGTGCACATAATTTCATTTGGAAGCTAAACATTAAGTACGTGGTTTTTATATATGTGGTAAACTTATATTAGTTTACATTCGTGAGGTAATACATGTCTTAGCTTGGCCATGTACACCTGACAGATCAGGCAAAATGGAGTGATAAACTTTTATAAATCCAGTAAATTGAGCAATATAAACCAAGAAGCAAAATAAATCTGAGTTCCTCCACTGTTCTGGGTTTCTCACCTTCATGTTCCCCAAACTTTATTGTGAAATGCAAGTGCTCATTGACCGCCAGTTCCTTTTTGAATCGCCGATCTGTTCAATAAAAAGCCAATGTATGCCTTGGGTTATTGTGAAAGATGAGGTCAACTACTTTTTGACGTTTGCATCACACCTAATTTTTGGTATTATCGTAACACCTAGAAGTCCCAGTCATGGACCAGTATCCCTTGTGCTAGATATACAAATGCAGAAGAAAAAGACAGTTCCTTCCCCAAACAGCTTACAATCTAATATGTCACCGTCAGGTATGAATACACCTAAAAGAATAACGCCAGTGAATAATTGTCAAAGGCTTGAATTATTCTTCTTCCAAATTTATTTTGTGGTGATTAAGTATTCTTAATACTGACTGGCAAACCCGTTGGTTAAAAAAGGTAAAGTGTAACGTGACATACCATAGATTTTTCTCAATTATTAGTATCTTTTCAAAGGTAATGGTTCTATACAGGGTGGATTTCATTTAAATAATGATTGAAATCACTAGTCAGGAAGACTGGATTTAATCATGGATTTCTGCATAAAAGTGCGTTCTTGTTGGTTGGTATAACCTTAATACATATTCTTCGCAACTCCGAGGTAGATGTAGGTTTCATTTTTAGAAGGTACACACTATACATTTTTAAAGTGGTTTAGTTTGAAAACTGTTCAGATTAGTTTTACAGCTGTATCAGAAAATGAATGATTGGTTATTTCATTTACCAAAGGAAATTGAGCAGATTTTATGAAATCATTAGGTGGTAAACTAGTTCCAATTCAACAGATTAATCTTTAATATTTGGAGGATTTTCTTGTCATGCTGTATTAGGAGGAGAACATCACCAGACAGACATTCAAATTGTTTTATTTAACTGAAACAACGACGTTATGTATTCTGGATTTTTTTTCTTCAACAGCAAACTTACTATTTTAACAAAACCAAGCATATTAATTTTTTAATTTTATTTAAACATTCAAGTTTAACAAAAACAAACCTGATTTTAAAATTAATTAAGAGTTAAATGAAATATTTAAAAAACAAAAATTAAATTGACTG
Source organism: Gopherus evgoodei (assembly GCF_007399415.2). NCBI lineage: Eukaryota > Metazoa > Chordata > Testudines > Testudinidae > Gopherus > Gopherus evgoodei. Next base: position 81,066,608 of record NC_044322.1, read on the forward strand.
TCAGCCAAGTGAACATGAGAAACTTTTTAAAATATTGGCTTCTGCAGCTAACTCAGTCGTCTTCACCTTCATTTTCCTGTTTGTTCATAATCGGGAAAAGAAAAACAAGCTCTCCTGCTTTTTCAGGTCCCAAACCATTTCTCAATTTGGAATGAATACTCTCTCTACACTGGCAGAAGAAGCTACAGCTGTTAAAAGTGAGATTATCACTTCAACAGTCTCTAAATCCAGGTGCAGAAGTGACTTTCTCTGAAACCTCATCTGCAAACATGTATTTTTTGAATGATTCACCCTTAACTCTGAAGTTTATTATAGTTGGCATTATGGAGGGATGACGTCTGGATAGCCAACTCCTCTTCATCAGTTAAGGTTTGACCCTAATACCGAGTATTGAGAATATTTGCACGAAAATGAGCTGGAGATAGTACTTGTCCCATTCATTTTCCCTCATTGCATATTTCTTCATAGAATCATTAGGGTTGGAAGGGACCTCAAGAGATCATCTAGTCCAACCCCCTGCTCAAGCAGGACCAATCCCCAAATCCCTAAATGGCCCCCTCAAGGTTTGAACAGTGGCTTTAGCAGGCCAATGCTCAAACCACTGAGCTATCTCTCCCCCTTCCTTTTTAAGATCTGTGACATTGCACTCCATATGATTTTATGAAAATATGCTAATGAGTATGAATTTAATGTAACTGGAGTATGCTTCATGAAAAAGGTCTCTTGTAAGGTATCAATACAAAGCTTTATAATTTACTGTGTGTTCATCCTATATGTGCCAATATATATTTATGCCTGTATCTGTAATTATCACTCCATGCATCTGAAGAAGTAGTTTTTTACCCATGAAAGCTTATGCCCAAATAAATCTGTTAGTCTTTAAGTTACCACTGGACTCCTCATTGTTTTTGTGGATACAGACTAACATGGTTACCCCTCTGATACTTCATCCTATTTGTCTGAATGTATCATTGTATCTGAACTTAGAAATATGGAATGTAACTCTGAGGTCCTATTGTAATTATGCAAAGTGTGGGCCATTAATGGTGGTTTGGAATCTTGATGGCGCCGATTAACCAGGACAATTGACTGTAGATGGCTCTGTTTACTGGAAAGCTTTCCTGTGGGTCAGGCCAGGAAGAATGAAGGCTTGGGGTCTCACAGGACATATCACTTGGTCTTAAACCTGATGCTTTTCCATTTAGAAGGCGGAGTGGGGACCCAGAGAGGCAAAAGATTCCCATCTTGTGCTAAAGCTATAAAAGGGGGTGGAACAGAACAAAGGGGATTCCAGTCATGAGAGATCCCCTAGCTACCACCTGAACCGGAACAAGGACTGTACCAGGGGAAAGGATTGGGTCCAGACTAGAAATAAGTCCCAGTCTGTGAAGGAAGCTTATTGGAACATTTTTGCGGATGAAGTTTCATTTGTAATTAGTTTCTTACTGTATCAGGCTTAGACTTGCATGTGTTTTATTTTGCTTGATAATTTACTTTGTTCTGCTTATTATTACTTGGAACCACTTAAATCCTACTTTTTATATTTTATAAAATCACTTTTTGCTTATTAATTAACCCAGAGCAAGTAATTAATACCTAGGGGAGCAAACAGCTGTGCATATCTCCCTAGCAGTGTTATATAGGGCGAACAATTTATGAGTTTACCCTAAATAAGGTTTATACAGAGTAAAATGGATTTATTTGGGGTCTGGATCCCATTGGGAACTGCATGTCTGCGTGCTAGAGACAGGAGCAATTCTTAAGCTGTTTTCAGTTAAGTCTGCAGCTTTTAGGGGACGTGGTTCAGACCTGGGTCTGTGTTTGCAGCAGACTTGCGTGTCTAGCTCAACAAGACAGGGTACTGAAGTCCCAAGCTGGCAGGGAAAACGGACTCAGAGGTAGTCTCAGCACATCAGTTGGCAATCTCAAGGGGGTCTCTGTGACCTAACCTGTCAAAATCTCACTCAGTTCCTTCCAAATTTCAACAGCGTCAGCAATAAAACAGCTATTTCCCTCCATTTTGTTCAAGGCTACAGAACTTTGGCTGTGACAGTTCCATCTACAGTAACTCTCCATTTAACGTCCTCTCACTTAATGTTGTTTCGATCCTATGTCTCTGCTCAGTAATAGAACATGCTCCATTTAAAGTTCTGCAATGCTTCGCTATAGCATAGTTTGGCTGCCTGTTTTGTCCACAGTTGGCAGCCCCCCATCAGCTCACCTACAGCACCTCCCAACTGCTGGTAGACCCCACAGATGGGTACCTTACCCCTTTTCCTCCTGCCCACAGCAGTCAGCTGGCTTGCAGTGTTCAGGAGGCAGAGGGGAAAAGCAGGACTTGGCGTGCAGGCTCCCCCTCCTTCCCCTGCCTCCTGAATACCACAAGCCAGATGATTGCCATGGGGAGGAGTGAGGATGCGGCACACCTCCCCCCTCCCTCCTGCCTGCAGCAATCAATTGGCTTGTGATATTCAGGAGGCAGAGAAGGGAAGGGGAGCCTGTGTGTTGTGCCCTTGCTCTCCCCCCGCCTCCTGAACACGGCAAGCCAGCTGATTGCTGTGGGCAGGAGGGAGGAGTGAGGATGCAGCGTGTGCAGTAAAGGAGGAGGGAGGGGAAGAAGAGGTGGGTTAAGGGTGGGGGCTGGGGGAAGGGATAGCGTGGGTGGGCTGAGGGTTGAGCTCCCCGCTCCTGGTGCTTGCAGAGTAGGGGAAGCTGCTGCTGCGCAATGTGCTCCTAGCCTATAGCACCTTTAGCCTCCTTGCCTGCCTCATTGTCTCCAGTACCAGTGGGCTGTGCCGTGCCTGTGTGAGGTAAGGAGGGGGCACCTCCCAACCAGAGTACTGTATGACCAAAGAAAAAAAAATCCCTGGAACCTAACCCCTCCTCCCATTTACATTCATTCTTATGGGGAAATTGGATTCGTTTAACATAGTTTCACCTAGTCAAATTTTTCAGGAACATACTACAATGTTAAGTGAAGAGTTACTGTATCTATTTTTTCACGATTTTGTTCAAACTGTCATCAGATTAGGCCGAACACTCTGCCTCAGCCCTGATCCCCGTTCTGCCCTCTGAACCTCTGGGTCCCAGCCTGAAGCACTCTCCTGCACCCTCAACTCATCCCCAGCCCCACCCGAGAACCAGCACCCCCAGCCAAAGCTCTCACCCCTTCCTGCACCCTAACCCCCAATTCCATGAGCATCCATGGCTCACCATACAATTTCCAGACCCAGATATGGCCCTCAGGCCAAAAAGTTTGCCCACCTCTGCTCTAGACCTTTTTGCACACTGTTCAATTTCTCGTTCATATACTTTATCCAGCAATTTGCCTGTGACATCTACTCTGTTGGGTGGACTTTATCCTGGTCTTAATGACTGAACCATGTTAATGAAGTGTGGGTTTTCAATCATATGGAAAGGAGTGGGTGTTACATAAACAAACCGGACAATTTTCCCATCAGTTACCTGTGTGTGTGTGTGTGTGTAATTTGCTGATTCTTATCACAAACTTATCTACGGTTGTTTCTGGATGATGGAGTGTTTTTTTTGCTACAGGTGATAATTGTGGCTATGTGACATACATGATGTGACTGAAATGCTATCATTGGCAGATAATTCTGAAACTATCCACTTTCAAGATCACCATCACTTTATATAGTCATCAGAATCCTGTATGTTGAGGATAGATTTTCCTAAACAAAATTAAGTCAATACAGTTATTTAATTATTATTACCGTACTGCTCATTTAATATTATTCATTGCATTCACTAATACCCAGTGCTACTTTAAAGGTGAAATTGTAAAAGGAAGATTTGCCTATTTCAGCTATTTATTTTTTGTCACAACTGCATCTAAAATGATAGTACCATAGAGTAACAACTATATTTTTTACTCAAACATGAGAAATCAAGGGTAGTCCAGAAGAAAGATAGGCAGTCCTTAAGAAGGAAGTATGAAATAAAAAACTTTACCAACCTGAAGGTCCTGCATGTTCAGACATGTTCTTCTCATCATCTTCAACCCAGCTTCCTCCTGAGCATGTTCTCTCTGGAGACACAAATTCACAGTTTGAGAACTGCAAAACTGAGGTATCTCTGATGGCATCTTCTAGACCAGTGGTTCTCAAAGCTGGTCCGCTGCTTGTTCAGGGAAAGCCCCTGGCGGGCTGTGCCGGTTTATTTACCTGCCGCTTCTGCAGGTTCGGCTGATCGCAGCTTCTACTGGCCGTGGTTCGTTGCTCCAGGCCAATGGGGGCTGCGGGAAGTGGCATGGACCAAGGGATGTGCTACTCCCCTTCCTGCAGCCCCCAGTGGCCTGGAGCAGTGAACCATGGCCAGTGAGAACCGCGACTGGCCGAACCTGCGGATACGGCAGGTAGACAAACCAGCCCAGCCCGCCAGGGGCTTTCCCTGAACAAGCGGTGGACCAGCTTTGAGAACCACTGTTCTAGACTGAGCACCGAGGCCCATTGGGTAGTTAGAAGATTTAGGTTAATCTTTCTATAAAGAAGCCCCTGGAAGCCCATATGATTGGGTCCCTAATCCGCAAACTACTGGAACTCCATTTAGAAAACTGTTCTTAGACATCACGTGAGTATATTGTCTCATATTATAGAACTAGAGTTTATAATCCTTATTCCATGATGATATCTTTGAGCTATAATGTATCTGTGGTTTTTTTCCCTCAGAAAAATCCAATTTTTTTTTTAACCATTGATTGCACTTTTTCACTCATTACTTGTTTTCTGGGCAAGTAATACCATTTTTGCTGTGGTAATTGTGATTGTCTCAATGTTTGAGGGGGGAAAAATATCCTCTTACTTAGCCTATACTTGGAAGTTGCTAGTATATTTATATAAACATGTAGAAGTTATTCTCTTGTGGGTTTGCCAAGATGTCGCATCTTCTCAGTTGTAAGAACCATAGAGGACTATCATACATTAGTCATCTTCAGTGCTTGAAACAAATTTGATCTTTTATCATCTTACTAGTAAGGTGGGTTAATTAAGGTAATATAACATTTTTATTATTGGCTTATTTTGTTATACTTTTATTTTTAACTCCTTTAATAGAAATTTACATTAAAAATATCAGTGAATTGTGTGTCAAAGCAAAGAATCTTGTACACAGAGCATGTAATGATACCTACAGTTAAGGTTGCACATGTGTTAACATTTTTAGCTGTTTAAACTTTGTCACTATTCTACCCAGGGGCTAAAATTTAGCAGATAGGTTCTTATCCCTGGGGTGTGTGTTGTTTATGCAAAATCAGATGTTTTTGATGGTGAGAACTTAGTTTCCCACTTTTTTAAAAAGCAACTATTTTTACACCAGCTTTAGGTGATAGATTTGAAATTTTGCTAGGAGACAGTTCTTAGGTTGTGGCAGAACTTTTTGAATAATCTGTTGCACCTCATCACAACCTGCACTTAGTGTGAAGCAGTCTTGTCTCTTCCTGCTGTGGATCAGCTCACTGAAACTACTAGCCTCTGGCAGCACAAAGCGCTACTTTCTGGGCTCACTCTTTCCGTACTAGTAGCGATAGACAACGCACCAACCCCCATGTTGTTGGAGCATTCCATGCAGCATCCAGTGCCTTATCCCCTGAACACTCACAGAATTATCAGGCCTGCTAGTGTCAGAGTAACAATATACACCAGCTTGTAAGATTCACCCCATGACCAGCACTTTGCTACCACTACAGCACTCAAGTATATTTCTTTTGTTAATATCACACAGTCCAATTCCTTGTTTTCAACCATGCCTAATTGAGACCCCATTTTCATGAAGCAAAAGCACTGTCCGCCCCTCACGCCCCCCTGAGTGAAGGGTGCCAGAGTGTTGTCTTGCCTCCAAATAGTCAAGCAAACCTTTGGAGTGCACCCATCAGATAGGATTTTCTCCCTCTGCAGATTTCTTTTTTTACTTCCTGTTTGATTCTTTTTGAAGTCTCCACAATTCTTCATTTGCATTCAGTTAAGGTTTGTGATGTGAAGCCTGTTATGAATCAGTCAATATTCAGTTTGCATGAACATTTTTTGTCTGATATAACCTGTTTGGTACCTTTGCTGGTTACTAATGCCTTAAAACAGCCCAAGGTCATATTGTGTGTGTGTATGTATATGTGTGTGTGTGTATATGTGTGTGTGTGTATATGTATATGTATATGTGTATATATAAAGAACACATTCTATAATATAACATGCACATATAATATAAAAATTCCTTACATAGTATTTGTACATATGTTTCACAATAATATGAATAACCAGAGACACTGGATTTCATTTGAGACTTCACATGGTATTCTTTGAACCTGAATGTACATACCAAAATCAGAAGATTGCTGTAACCCTGTTGGTAGTGAGGTTCTTGGGACATGTGTACATGTGAAGAACCAACCATAAGAAGTTCATGGGCAGAGCTGTGCATTTCTCTGTGCTGAGTGAAAGAAGCACCTTTAGTTTTGAGACTTGCATTCATACCTGAGAGAGAGAGCATTGAGAGAGAAAATCTAGGGAAAATGATTCTGCACAGCTACTTTCCCCACCAAAATGGCGTGGGGGTAAAACTGCAATTGCAGCAGTTTAAAGAAAGGTGTTCTCCTGGCTCAGAGCTAGAACATGAGTTACAAACGTAACTGGGTTTCATAAGGCTGAATGCTCACAGCCCATATTTAGCAAGGCTTCACACCTCTAAGACAAATATAATGTGATCTAGGCTTTGCCGATGACTGACTGAGGATAGCGGTGGCCCATGATTAAAGGAAGTTTTTGGGAGAATTGAGACTAAACCCAGGGTTTCTGATGTGGTAGATCCAAGTTTGCTCCATTATGCCCTAATATATCAAACAAAAAAGTATTGCATCTCTGTGCTTGGCCTTGAGATCTGAAAGATGTGGTGGCTACTTTGTGCTCACTAGTGCAATGCTATTAAATCCTCAATTGAAAAAACACAATGTAAATGCAAACTGTCATGAACTGTGTGTTTTCCAGATTTGGAGGGGGGAAAACCAGGGATTGAGGGCAAGAATTTAAAAAATAGAGATCAAAATTAGGCCCTTTGGCATTTCTAAGAATCTCACTTAAGTCATTTAGGTGTGTAAGTTCCAATGATTTTTTGATGAATAATTAGGAGTTTCACATTCTATCTCTAATCTGTACTGAACTTTTAAATTGTTTTAGAAAAACTTGGCAATAGGTGTGTGTTAGTCAATAAGCCTGGAAGCATAACCACTGGGTGTGAAATTAACAGGCCTTCTAATCAATATTTGAGTGAAAGTATGCTGTGTTGTGCATGTGGGGTGAGCAAACTTAGCTTTGTAGTGAATGTCATTGATTGCACATTTTAAATGTTGCACTTCATCATGTGCATGCAAGCTTGGGCAGGTCACTTCATTTTTCTCTTTTTAAACCTTTTCCTCTCACCTGTAAAATGATGCTATTCATTAGTACACATCTTTATAAAGTGCTTTTTAAACCTACAAATAAGTGCTGCTATTTCCGTTTCATAAATGTGAAAATGGACACACATTTGACTTCTTTGGTTGGATTTGTGGTTAGTGGATTTGTGTGAAAATTGGCAAATAAATTAACTTCTATTTACTTTACTAATCCCATATCTGAAATGGGACTACACCTCTATAAATTGCTTTAAGATTTACAGTGGAAGCAGAAAGTCATTTCATAAGACTTTTTTTTGCTAGTCTTAATTGATCTTGTTTTTTGCAGCTACTCTGCACCAGTTACATGGAATACTAGGCACTGGATGCATCTAAAAGTGGATCCTGTGGCTTGACCCTTGCTCTGTCTTAGCTCACCCCATCACAGAGTCTTTCGTGCAGGTCTTTGTGGGACCGACAAAGATTCTCTGATTTAGAAAAATAAAACACTAACTTTGAATGTTGTGAACCTAACAAGATGTGCAAAAATCTGTCAGTTTGTTTCTGTTTGCAATCCCATTCCTCTCCTTTTGTGTCATTTTAGGTTGCCAGAGACCTGTCTCATCTCCTTTTTTATTTGGTGAATAAATATTTCTAAAAGTATTAAATATAATTATGCAATGCCATTAATATTTGTAATAGTATAATACTTTGACTCGTAATAGAGAAATAGTCTTACTGCGAGCAGTATATCAGTAGAGAAATTGGATCACACTAAAAATTTGTGAATGCATTTTAAGGAAAATAAAAATCAAGCCAGCAGACCACTTTAAAAAACAAACAAAAAACAAACAAACCCCACCACCCTTCCTTCCCCTCCCCATGCTTACCTGTCCAAGGCCTGTTCTACCAACCTTATGAGTATCTTAGCTTTGAGTGGTCCTATTGATTAGTCACAGAAATTGAGTGAAAGTAAATATAGTGAACTTAAAGAACCATTAGTCTTGTTCTGAGTAAGACTGAATAACAGTTTATGTGCAGCGTTCTTGCAAAATATTTTTGTATATTTTCCTACATTTTGAAATATATTAATTTCTATTACAACACAATACAGAGTGTACAGTGCTCACTTTATATTACAAATATTTGCACTGTAAAAATAATAAACTAAAGTAATAGTATTTTTCAGTTCACTTCCTACAAGTACTGTTTTACAATCCCTTTATCATGAAAGTGTAACTCACAAATGTAGAATTTTTTTGTTACATTGTTTTGTTTTTGAGTACAGTTAGGTAAAACTTTAGCACCTACAAGTCCACTCAGTCCTACTTCTTGTTCAGCTATTTGCTAAGGCAAACAAGTTTGTTTACATTTATGGGAGATACTGTTGCCTGCTTCTTGTTTACAATGTCACCTGAAGGTGAGAACAGGGGTTCCCATGGCACTAGTATATTTTTCTCCAAATGTCTTGAATGGTGGGCTCTGTAGTGTTGTTGTGTACCCTAGTCCTGTAGTTCCTAGTATAAAATTAAGAAATTGGTGAGCATTTCAAAGGTCTCTAATATGCTCTTTAGTGTCTCAACACTTTTTTTCTAAATGAGAACGTTGTGGAACATGGAATCAGTTCTTGAATATAATTTTAAACGAAGCCTTTTTTGAACTTATTTGAATGGTCTAATGATATGTGGCTTTTAAAGTTAACGTCAAACATTTATTATTGCATAGGCATTACTAAAGTTATCTCCATTAGTCTGTGTACGCCTAGCATTACTGATTGTCACAGTTTCTAGGCTAACTACACCTCTGAATGCTTTTGGTCTCCTTGAGTGCACTTCCTCAGGCTGCTAGCTGTCACCCTTTCTCAGGATAGAATCATGTGATTTTCCCCACTCTTGTACTGGGTTCTGGGAGTAGCCCTCTGGATATCAATTGTGATTACCTCCGCTGGTCTGACATTTGCCCAGCACCTAAAATCTGTTTCCTCTGGCAGCAATGACAGTGGTAACTAGTGACCAAACAGCCTTCTTAAAGTAAAATATTATTTACTTAGAACAAAAATATCTCAGCAAAAATATTTTAAAACAATAAAAACACTGCCTGTATGCTTGCTTCTTTCGAAGGCTTACTGTTCCCTGAAACTGGAGACGGCTCAGGCTTGTTTACACTTCTGCAGGACATGTGGCTGTCTGAGGTCACTGACAACTTCCAGCCCATGGCAAATGACAGTCATCCCGCCTCTTGTCAGAGGGCTTTTAGCTGTTCAGTATCCTTTTGATCTCCAGGGTCCCAGCCTGGAAATATTAAGACTTGTTTATTTGCTGGAGACAAGACACAGGATTGTGGAAGTCAGTAGTTTCACCTGTTGTCATGATTCTTATCTGAGGAGCAATTGATTGTTGCATTCAAGCATTATAGATGAATAATAAACAAACATATTGGGGCAGTAGAATAAGTTAGTCTATTTCAGTAATTAGGTTACATATCAGATCTTAAACTATTCAAAAGCATTTCCATGTCATCACACTTCATTTCAGATTTATTTTAAGGCGGAGTCTCATTTTTGACTCACTGTTGCTTATAATTATTCTGATCTAGGAAAGGGCTGTACTTTCAGCAGACTCTCAAAGCTACATGCAATGTAACGGTAGTCAGTTACCTCTTACTGAACCAAGAAACATGGGTAATTGAAAAGTCATAAAATTGAATGGTGGAAGCTAATTCAGTTTGCCTTTTTTCCTTTAAGCTATAGATTCATACAATTATTTCTGTGTACATCAGCAAGCATACACAAGGCAGCTTCAGGAAGGTATCTTTTCTATAAGTAGTTTCTATTTCTGAGTTAGCATGTTAAATAGAACTTAATTCACATGCAAATTTATAACATATAAATCTTAAGTGAAAATACACACACACACACACACACACACACACACACACACACACACACACACACACACACACACACACACACACACACACACACACACACTTACACTTTAAAAATCCAAGTACATTTTTATACCTTAGGTAGTTTACATCTAATGTCCACTTTCTTACTGTGTATACCAGGGGTCGGCAACCAAGGTAGGGTGGGGTTCAGTGGGACAGTTACGGGCAGGGGTTACAGGAGGGAACAGTGAGGGGACAAGGGGGGCGGTTCTGACCAGGGCAAACAGACTGGGAAGTGGGAGGGAGTGGATGGGGGCAAGGGCAGGGCTCTCCCCTCTTTTTTGATTGTTGAAAGGTGGTAACCCTAGGCAAGGGGGGAGCCAAGGGGTGAAAGGGGGCTGGCACCCACATACATCCACTGCAGCCTACAGGCTTCCCCGGGGGGGGGGCGCAGCCTGGGCAGGAGGGGCGCAGCTACTCCCTGCTAGCAGTGCCACCACCGCCTTTGCAGGTCTGCTGCCCCCCCCGCACCGTGCTGGCTCCTCCGTGGCTGGGGCTCGCTGCTGCCACAAGTGGGATGGTCTGGCTCTCTGGTGCCTCGGGAAGGTGGCTCCTCCCTGCCGAGCTGCTGCAGTGGCCTAAGCCTGACAAAGCCCATGAGTGGTCTCGGGGCAGGGGCCACCTGGGTGGGGTTGGGAGGGCCCACAGGGGGGCTGTGCACTCTCCAGGGGAGTTCAGGGGGAGGGGGGAACCTGGTCTGGGGAGCAGCCCCTGGGCACGGCTGGCCCCTGGGGTTTATAAAGGCTCGTTGGGGATTTGCCCCTCAATGAACTGATGTGCAAGGTGGAAGTTTCGCTTAGGTGGCAAAATATCCTTGCACTGGCCCTGCCTCGGGGTGTGTGTGCCCCAGGTTAAGAACCACTGCACTAAACTGATAAGATCTGCATTTTAATTAAATTTTTAAATGAAGCTTCTTGAACATTTTTAATAACTTGTTTACTTTACATACAACAATAGTTTAGACTTAGAGAGAGAGAGATCTTCTTAAAATGTATTACCGGCATTCGAAACCTTAAATTAGAGTGAATAAGTGAAGACTTGGCACACCACTTCTGAAAGGTTGCTGACCCCTGGTATATACAGAAACCTCTACAGACCATTTTATAAAAACAGTTCCTCCTCTGCGTTAGTTTGGGTATGCAAAGATTAGCAAAAAGTTGAGCTGTGTGCATGCACGTATGAGGTCCTCTTATATATCACTGGTTCTGGGAGTAGCAGGAAGTTCTGCTCAGGGAACCCAACCTTCAGGCAGCAAAGATGATCCACTGAAGAGCATAAGGCGGAATTGTTTACAAATGTCTAAGGCTGTGTGTCTGTCATGGAAGTCACAGATTCTGTGACTTTCCATGACTTCTGCAGCAGCCGGTGCTACCTCAGGGGGGCTGCCTGAGCTGGACAGGTGCTGGGCAGCAGCAGCAGTTTGGGTGTGTGGGAGGGGGCTCAGGGCTAGTGTTGGCGGTTGGAGTATGGGGAGAGGAGGGCTCTGGCTGGGGGTGCAGGCTTTGGGGTGAGGGTGCAGGCTCTGGGGTAGGGCCAAGGATGAGGAGTTTGGGGTGCAGGCTGCCCCAGGGGCTGCGGTGGGAAGAGAGGACTTCCCCTACCGTCTCTCACACAGCAGCCCGGGGCTGGGGGAGAGGTGCATCTGCACGGCACTTGATGGCTTGCTGCATGGCTGTGCAACTTAGAAGGAACTTCAGAGGGGAGGGGAGTTGGCTTCTTATGTGGGGACTGATGCTGGAGACTAAAGATCCCAATATTTTGTATTTCTCACAGACTAGCAGGTTTAGTCTTCAGGTTGGAGTGTGGTAAAACATTCAATACATATGTTTGAGTAGATGAATGTGAACGCATGTGACGGGACAGGTGGAAGAGAAGGGATAACAAAAATGAGAAATTTAGTAAGTTATACTTTTAAGTTACTAAATAAAAAAATTGACAGTTTGTATTAAATACAGTATGCAGCAGTGGTTATCAATTTTTTTTTACCGGTGACCCCTTTCACATAGCAAACCTCTGAGTGCAAACTCCCTAATAAATTAAAAACACTTCTTAATATATCTAAGACCATTATAAATGCTGGAAGCAAAGTGGGATTTCGGGTGTAGGCTGACAGCTTGCAACCCCCCTATATAATAACCTCACAACCCTCTGAGGGGTCTCAATGCCCAGTTTGAAAACCCCTAAAGAAATTGTGCACAATTTTATTCCTTTAAATTGCAAGGGTCTCGACTGCTTAGATATTTTTCATTCTGGCCAGTAGGCACCGTTTTTGGGCTCACTAGGAGAGTCAGGTAAATTTTCAGATCCTGATAATACATACAAACTATGGGAAATCCTGAATAGGTTCTAAATTGGGCTAACTGGAAACACACACATTCTGTTGTTGTGAAAAACTTTGAAGTTTTTTCATTTGTTTCCATTCTGATGAAATATTTTGAGCATTTGAGCCACTCCAAAGTAGCCCGCTGCTTAAGGCTGTCATTTGGGAAGTGGAGGACTCAATTTCAGGTCCCTGCTCCAAAGGCATGGAAAAGGCTGTAATGCACATGTACAGACTTACACATTTTTAAGTGTGTGTGAAATTTTAAAATAATGAACCAACCTTAATCGAACTTGGATTCTTTCTCCATCCTATGTGAGGAATATGAAATAAATCAAATTTCACATTTGATATCATCCCTCATTGTCTTAAGCAAAAGGTCATGTAGATGATGTGGAAAAAAATCTCCTGTGTATTTTTCCCACCATCTCTGGGAATTTTGCTGAAACTTGATAAATATTTCATTTTTTTGTCTGAGATGAGACACTGAAAACTTCAACGCAAATTAATCTGGATGAGGGAAAAATAAGTCGTTTGAAATAGACTCTGGAACTCAATATTTTAACTATAGAGTTTGCTACCAATGAAGCCCATACAGACAAACTCTGTCTCTTGCGGACTCCAGTTCTTTCTAAATCGTTTTTAGTCCACGGTATGTGTGTGTTCCCCAGTCTTAAGCTACCATATCCCCCGGATTTTACAAAAGTCTTGTGCCCCCCTCCCAAGATACTTGATTTTACAAAAGTTTACTTGTAGTAGCCTAAGAGAAACTTTGAACCCCAGCACCATAGAGATGCTTATTAGCAAACATAATTATTTCTTAATGTGGAACTCCTGCATCTAAAATGAGTTGGTATTTATAATTATTTGTCTTAATTTTATCCAGATTTTCTGCCTGTCAAAGGCATATGCCCTCATTGAGTTCCAAGTAGGTGATGAATTTTGTGTTAACTAGAAAACATAAAATGCCTTTTTATTTTTTTTAAAGCAAGCTTGTTTTAACTTCAGACTTTTTTAATTGCAGCATAACTCCACAAATTTTCCAGAAATATTTCTTCAGACAGATTAAAATATGAGACATTTCAGCACAAACAGCCTTTTTTAATATAAATGATTAAAAATAGTGTCTTACTATTTGACTGACAGATTTATTGATTATATGGTCTCAGGAATGAATTTCAAACCAATAACTATTATTTATTGCGCAATTTTATATAATTCCTTGCTAGATATCCAGCAACATATTGATATGTTTGATACTTGAAAATTGGAATTTTGGTCATTGACTAACTATAATGGCAAGGGAAGAGACATTCTGAGTAAATTGAAGGAGAAGAAAAGGAACAGTTAGAAAAGAGGAAAAAATAATGGTAACTAAAGATATTTGCCCATGTCATTCAGACTAGAAATATTGTTTTCTAAAAATCAATTTTGAATGTTGATATGCAAAGGTATTTGTGAGGAGGGGTCAGTAACCTTAAAGGAATGTATACATGATGTTTACTTGTAAATATTGACTTTCTCTCCCCTCCCCTTTTATGGATGCCAGATATAAAGCCAGATATAAATTTAATTAGACACACAGACGTTGGGGTCTCCTTATTTGAGTATGTCTGAAATTTATTTTCATGGTCTCTCTCCCTAAGTGCTAATACACCGCGTGGATTTTTAGGACAGCGTATCACACCTGTTGGTGTGAAATTTACTTAATGGAAGTCTAATTTCAGCAGAAATCTTTTGTTACAACACACTTTCAACTATATTCAGCCAAATACCCTTTGTAGTCTCTACAGATAAGTTTCCATGGCACCTAATACTTACTTAGCTGACACATTTGGTATTTCTACACAGCTGTAGAATACCAGCCCTGGCTTTCTGTCCTGTTTCCTTGCTTGTGTAGATATTGCACCTATGGTGGTATAATGGTACTGGCTACTACTGATACCCTCTCTCAGAGCAGTATCTAAAAAACAAAAAAACCAAACTGTCAGCACAGGCATACCAAATCCAGATATATGTAATGGCAAATACTTGTAGAATAATGGGGGAGGGGATCAGGGGAAAACTTGCATCAACCATTTGAAGGTAGTAGTTCTGCTCCCAGAACCAAAAGATTATATATCAATTTTACACATCTTAATATGCTTTGAAACTTTTTATTTAGTAATAGTTTTGTTGCATGATACATATACACAAAGCAGTGAATGCGCCAGCTTGGCAGGAGCCGATGTGCTTTGGTTTACTTGTTGAAATGCTTTAGCTATAGAAGATCTTTGATTAGTGTATTAGTAGAGTATTAATGGTTTGGAAAGGTCCAGGACTAACATCCCTGAATACTGGATTGTTCTATATTCTCATAGTTGTTCTGTTACCAAAGAGAATTTGCCATAGTAGAACAGACTGGGGGTCTCTAACAGACAGTGCTAGATGTTTTAGAAGGAAGTGCATTGGACAGTTACGAAATAAACTATCGAGAGTGGAGATTTCTTCCTAACTCCCATCAGTTAGGGATAGTCTACACTGCAGCTGGAAGGGTTTTTCCCATCATGGGTAGACAGATACGCTAGCTGTGCTCCAGCCAGTATGCTGAAAACAGCGTTGTGGCCATAGCAGTACAAGTGGCAGCGCAAGCGAGCCAACAGGGTACAAACTCCCCTAATGTCTTGGGTATGTAGTTAGCTGCTGCTGCTGTGACCACGCTGCTATTTTTAGCACACTGGCTTGAGTGCATCTGTCTGCTCGCCCAGGCTGGGAAGTCCGTCCCAATTTTTGTTTAGATGTTACCCATAGTGTTTGAAACCATGAAGCTGAAGGTTTGTCCTGTACTGGGTGATACCATAG
The DNA here is from genome assembly GCF_007399415.2 of Gopherus evgoodei. NCBI lineage: Eukaryota > Metazoa > Chordata > Testudines > Testudinidae > Gopherus > Gopherus evgoodei. The sequence continues at coordinate 81,082,099 of NC_044322.1, forward strand.
CAAAAGGAGGCAGTGCTTGATGGCAAGTAGGAATCTAGGTCCCAGTCAGGGTCTCGTGGGAGTCCACAAGGAAGAAGGCAGGACAGATGAACCCAATGCTATAGTTGCTGGTCTGGTTGATGTTGGCAGCTGTTGCTGTGGAGCATCATAGATTTCAAGATCAGAAGGGATAATTATGATCATCTGCTCTAACGTCTTGTATAACACAGGCCATAGAACTCCCTGAATTACTTCCTATTTGAACTAAAATGTCTCTTGAAAACAAATCCATTCTTTACTTAAAAGTTCCCGGTGATGGAGAATCAGTAAATGGTTTGTGATTAACTATTCTCACTGTTAAAAATGTACACCTTATTTCTAGTCTCAATTTATGTAGTTTCAACTTCCAGCCATTAGATCTTATTAAACCTTTGTCTGCTAGACAGAAGAGTCCCAAAAGACTCTAGGAAAGACTGTTTTGTGGTGACTGTCATGAAAGAGAATTATTTCTTATAAAGCATTTCCTATGTGAAGGTCGTTGGTACTGTTATATGGCATAGTATCCCTTAAGATAAAATTTATCGAGTGTAACAAGATATTCCCATTATCCGTATCTTATTTTTGATTGTTTGTATTTAGTAGCTCATTGTGGCCCAAATGCACCAAGAGTTGGCCAGTCCAATTTTAAGCCACTACTCCATCAGATGAGCAAAGGTGGTAAAATACAATATTACATTATGACAACAGCAAAATGTTTGAAATCACATAGAAACAGATAGTTTGAGGAAAGGGTTGACAAGTGACAACCACATCCTGTATGGCTGCATGATTAGTTATGAAGATAGCAAAAATATGTTAAGAGACTGGAAACCAATCAATGTCGATAACGAAATTCATCTCTGTACTAACTGTCAGCTCTTGTGAAGTAACAGGGATAAACTGGGCCGAATGTGTTACAGGATATGTCCAATTCTCCTGTATAGTTACTTGGCGTTTTTGGCTGTTATGGGGTAACTGTGCTTAAAGAGATCAGCAAAATGTCATCACTCTCTCAACAAGCTGAGAATTCGACATGTGTGAATGAGATCCTTATTCAACTGCGTTGTTGTTCTTTCAGCAGTCAGTCAGCATTACAACAAAGGAGAGGCAGACTCAACTTATGCAAGTAATGAGATTTATGCAAAACACACACAACCTTCTGAAGGTAAAATGAAAGGTATAGACAGAGTATACGATATAGATTTTTGGTTTGTATTTAGATTTAGAAATATAATGGGGTAGGGGGGAGCAGGCCACCTGCAGCCATTTCTTCTTCTTCCTTCAAACCCCCCCCCCACTCCAAAGACTTTTGCAGGAGTAAGCAGATGCCATATTGTGAGTTTAATGTTCTATTTGAAGTCATACATCATTTGACATCACATCTGGTTGCTATGGAAACGATGTGTCACAAATAGAGTATTTCAGTTAGGGAATAAACTATAGAAGGCAATGCAGTGTTGTCTTTTTTTTAAAGACACATGGTTATGGTAATCTAGGGTGACCGGATGAGAGGAAGAAAATATCCAGGACACATGGAGATGAGACATAGGACAAACGCATAAAGATCGAGAGAGTCCTGAGTTGATGGGGATGTCTGGTCACCCTATGGTAGTCAGAAGTGAAGTGTGAAAATCACAGGTAATAGTCTGATCATGCATTTTATATAGTGCCTTTCATTCTAAAAGGTCGAAAAGAACTGAACGAATTGCAGATTCTGCTACTGAAAACCGCCTGTCCTGGAATTAAGTATGATTGATAATTTAAAGTTGTCTGAGGTACAAATTCTTAGTTATTCAGAAAAAAATATTTGTATGTAAAAATTGTTTGATAGAAATGGATGATTTGGACTGTATACCTAACTCAAGATCCATTTAGAAATCTAAAGAATTAGTTCATGCAATGTGACCTTGATGCCTCCTGAGCCGGCAGCGTGTGGCAGCTTTGAAAGGGGAATGGGAAATCAGGCATCATATAGTCATACATTAAACAATTCAAGGGGAATCTAAACCTGCTGATAGAGGCATACTCTGTTTAACAGTAAAGCTTAGTACAGTCAGCAAGATATCTTGATAAGTATGTGACCTGCCATAGAATGTCCGTTAACTGCTGTCAAGCCAATTGATTTGTGCTAGAGATGGCAAACTGAATTAAGGTTAGGAAAACAAAGATATTCTATTATCTGCTGCCTTTAACTAACAGAAAATTGTAGACATGAAAAGAGGAGAATATATTGCTGTTCAAAACCTGTATTTAAAATGCATGAAAAAAAATCTGGTAACTGAGAGTTTGTTCCTTGGGTTGTTCAATTAGTCATACGAGACTCCTTGACACACAATGGTTAGCACACAGTCTTCATAACTGCTTGGCAGCAATTCACTTGTTACAATGGCAAAAATAAACAATCTGTTTTCTCGTAATGGAATGTTTTAAAGCAGTATCCTGATGTATTTTTTTGAAAACGTTACTATTAAATATCAGCTTATCAATGTAGTGATGTAGCTGAAAGAGAGGAATTGGTATACGATACCTGATCACTTAGTCCAGGAGAATACTGTGTCTGCCAATGATAGCATCAGGTGCTTCAGAGAAGGCCCAAGAAATCCTGTGGTGAAGGATCATGGAAAAACCTGTAGACTTAGACTTCTTCCTAACAGTCATCAGTTAATGATTGGTTCATGTCTTGGAACATAGGGCTGGGGGTGGTTATATTCCTTGTGATTTTTCTGTCTAGATAACTGGCTGATCTTTTTGATCATACTAAGCTCTGGCCTCCATCATATCTCGTGGCAATGAGTTCCATAGTCATTGCTTATTTACGTGGTTTTCAGTTTCATAGAATGACCCCTTGCTTTTGTAATACAAGAGAAGGTAACAGTGTTGCATGATCAAAGAATGATTTTGTATACCTCTGTTATGCCTCCTCGTTACACTAAACAGCTGCAGTCTTTTCAGTCTCTTCATATGGGAGTTTTTCCTTGTCTCTTCCTTTGTCACCTTTCTTTTGGACCCCATCTGTTTTTTTGTTCTTTTTTTGAGATAGGGTAGCCAGAACTGCAGATAATAATCCAAATGAAGGTGTACCATCAGCTTCTATAAAACGTACTGTGTTCCGCATTCCAACACTTTAGCTGTCTCCAATAAAACCCCAAATGTTTCTTCTGAAGAGTTTTATAGTTAATTCAGAACCTAGTAGTTTGCATTAGTGCAATCTGTTTTTTGTTCCACTTTGCCTTGATAGTCATGTTCAAATTGTGTCTTTGTTCGCTACCCATATGCCTAAACTGTTAGGTCATTCTGAAGTTCCGCAGAGTTGTCTCTAGTCTTCAGTAAACAAAAAAGTTTTGTCATCTGTATATTTTTCACATTAATGTTCATTCATCCACTTATCTGGATCAGTAATAGGATACTACAGGTCCTGGAATATATCCTTGTCGTACCCCAGTATTAACCCTTCGTCATAATGAAAGTTCATCATTTATTCCTACAGATTTTCTGTTTTACCCACTTCCTGATGGTATTTTTACCTCTCCTCTGATGCATACTTAGTTCCTTGAATAACAACTTGTGAGGGATTCTTGACCAAGACTTTTTCTGAAAGTCCAAATAATAGATAAAATACAGTGCATTTTGTGAAACATTTAAGATTTCTAATATATTAAAGAGAAACTGTTTCTTTTACAGAAACTATGTTGTCTTATCCTTATTCTCAAAGTGTTTTATAATTACTTGGTAACTGTCTTTTCAAACCATGTATCTGCAATGGAACTTAGTTTATTGGTCTGTAATTCCCACAATATCTCCTAGTACCTTTTTAAAAAAGATAGGCTCTGGGACAATATTTACAACTTTTCAGTCCTCTCTGGCATTTTAGGTGATCTTTAAAGTTCCTCCAAATGTTTGCCATCTGTTTGGGGACATTGTTATCCCTTACCAAATTTATTCAACAACCTCCTCTTTTGACTTAGCAATCTCCAATAGCACTTCATCTTTTTATTCAAAGTAAGACTGAGATCGGTATCTCACCAATATCTCTTACAATGAAGGTTGATGTAAAGAAATAACTTATCTTTTCTATAATGTCTTTATGTTCCTTAATTCTGTTAATCCAAAGAAACCACTAGTCTTCATATGCTTAATTTCATATGTTTTATCTTCTTAGCTTTTTGATCTTCAAATCTTTTAGCCTTCCTAATACCAATACTTTCTACCTGCCATGGCTTGTGCTCCTTTCTGTTGAACTTGTTAGACTGGATTTTCATTTTCCGAAGGATATTTGTTTTGGCTCAAATAACCATAAGGATTTTATGTACTTTAGGATGTCAGTGCAGCATCATAGCCAAATAAGGTTTGGTTTTGTTTTGTTCTTTTAAATCAGTACGCTTGCCTACCCAAATTCTTCTCCTATAGTTCATGTTTACTTTTATACTTGACTGTAAAATATCTCTAAAACACAAAGTTTAAAAAAATAAATCCTGCTATACTGTAACTGATTATTATAAAAGTACACCTCTACCTCGATATAATGCAGTTCTTGGGAGCCAACAAATCTTAATGTATTATAGGTGAAACTGTGTTATATTGAACTTGCTTTGATCCACAGGAGTGCACAGCCCTGCCCCCTCCCCCCACTCCCCCCCCAGAGCACCGCTTTACCGCATTATATCCAAATTCGTGTTCTATCAGGTGGCGTTATATTGAGATAGTGGTGTGTGTGGGAAAGAGATTCTTGGCAGAGGCAATATAGACTGTCTCAGAATTTTGAATTGAGAAGACCATAAAACAGAATATGCATAGGTACAAATCTCCGATAATTCTATAAACAGAATAGGGTGTATTACCTGCCTTTGGATTAATACAGTGAAAGGATAAGAAATGTTCATCTGTTGTGTTTTTAAATTGATTCATTTTGTTCATCTACACATACATACCATGTATTCTTTAATGGTTTAGGATCTTCAATACTTTTTTAAAAAACACTTTGTGTTTCAGTGAAACCCATTTTAACCATTAGAATCAGTTTGATAGCAGAGGAGGTTTTAAAATAGAATGGAATTGTACTGAACACCTGGAGGTACTTCTGAAGTGACTGCTTAAGAAAGGTTGCTGTTAGAAGTACTTTGATAAGTCTCTAGTGTCTATTAAATTTTAACTGTTGGATATGTTAGCTTAGTCCCTGAATTTATTAGCAGAAGTTTTAAATTATTCCAATAACCTAAAAGTAGTGCTAAATTTCTATTCTTTGGTAACATCTGAAGGGGTTAATGTCAACATTTGACTTGTATATAAAGAGTTCCCTGAATGTGTTTTGAAATGTTTGTCTTGGTTTTTTAAGCTTCAGAATGAAGATGATCCTGCAGAGTCAACTGTTGAGGAGCCATCCACTTCTACAGAGACTGCACAAAATTCTCAACCAGCAGCTTTATCTGAAGCAGATGTTTCTCCTCCACCTTATTGTAGTATTGCTGTAGAAGCAGCTGCAACCTCAGGTATCTTTCCTTCATTATATAACAGCTCTGGGTAGTATTACTGCTGGAGAGGTACAGATATCATGAGGCAGCTACTGATTTGGAGGCATATGATGTCATCTTTTTTTTTTTCATGATTACTATTACCTGATTAAAGGTGACCCACAGATATGTTTCTCTTTTTCGGTATTTCAAACCAAAACCCAGGCAATTTTTGGAGTTGTGCTAATTCTCCAAATTACCAGACTCTGCAAGTAACGTATTATTAACTCAAGATATCCCTTAGTTTGTTTTTTTTTGTTAAAGTTCTGTGTACTTTAACTCCACAGTCATTCTTTGGCTCTTATTCAGAATAGTCACCAGGTTTGCAGAATCAGGGCCACAATGCATAGGTTTCCCATGTGAATACCATGAATAAATGTCCACTGTGATAGACCCAGGCCAGTTGGGAACAGCAGAGCAGTAGAAGGAAGATATACTGGCCATTGGATAAGCAGTTTTCTGTTCCCGGAGTGACCAGAGCAGCAGCTGCTCCAGGCTAATGAGAACACCTGACTTCAGTTAACCTAAGTCAGGTGAGGCTGTTAAGCACCTGACTCTAAGACCTCTCTGATGCTATAAAAGGGCTTGCTCCAGTCAGGCCAAAAGGAGCTAGGGAGCCAGAGGAGAGGAAGTGCATGCGAGGAACTGGCAGCAAGAGGCGAGAAAGAAGCTGAGAGTGAGTAGGCCTACTGCTGGAAGACTGAGGCCATGTCTACATCTAAAATTTTGCAGCGCTGGTTGTTACAGCTGTATTAGTACAGCTGTATAGGGCCAGCGCTGCAGAGTGGCCACACTTACAGCAACCAGCGCTGCAAGTGGTGTTAGATGTGGCCACACTGCAGCGCTGTTGGGCGGCTTCAAGGGGGGTTCCGGGAACGCGAGAGCAAACCGGGAAAGGAGACCAGCTTCGCCGCGGTTTGCTCTCGCGTTCCCCGAACCACCCTGCAAACCGCAGGGAAGGAGACCTGCTTGCTCGGGGTTCCGGGAACGCGAGAGCAAACCGGGGAAGGAGACCAGCTTCGCCGCGGTTTGCTCTCGCGTTCCCTGAACCACCCTGCAAACCGCAGGGAAGGAGACCTGCTTGCTCGGGGTTCCGGGAACGCGAGAGCAAACCGGGAAAGGAGACCAGCTTCGCCGCGGTTTGCTCTCGCGTTCCCCGAACCACCCTGCAAACCGCAGGGAAGGAGACCTGCTTGCTCGGGGTTCCGGGAACGCGAGAGCAAACCGGGAAAGGAGACCAGCTTCGCCGCGGTTTGCTCTCGCGTTTCCCGAACCACCCTGCAAACCGCAGGGAAGGAGACCTGCTTGCTCGGGGTTCCGGGAACGCGAGAGCAAACCGGGGAAGGAGACCAGCTTCGCCGCGGTTTGCTCTCGTGTTCCCCGAACCACCCTGCAAACCGCAGGGAAGGAGACCTGCTTGCTCGGGGTTCCGGGAAAGCGAGAGCAAGCCGGGGAAGGAGACCAGCTTGATTACCAGAGGCTTCCTCCTTCCACGGAGGTCAAGAAAAGCGCTGGTAAGTGTCTACATTGGATTACCAGCGCTGGATCACCAGCGCTGGATCCTCTACACCCGAGACAAAACGGGAGTACGGCCAGCGCTGCAAACAGGGAGTTGCAGCGCTGGTGATGCCCTGCAGATGTGTACACCTTCAAAGTTGCAGCGCTGTAACTCCCTCACCAGCGCTGCAACTTTCTGATGTAGACAAGCCCTGAGAAGTACATGCGTAATCAGACATCAGGAGGAAGGTCTGGTGGTGAAGACAGAGAAGGTGTTGGGAGGATGCCACAGGAAAGTAGCCCAGGGAGTTGTAGTTGTCACGCAGCTGTACCAGGAGGCACTCTAGACAGCTGCAGTCCACAGGGCCCTGGCTGGAACCCAGAGTAGAGGGCGGGCCTGAGTTCCTCCCAACTCCTGATCAAACACAGGAGGAATTGACCTGGACTGTGGCCTCTGCCAGAGGGAAAGGTTTCTGGGCTGTTACCCAACCCTCGGGGTGAATCTATGAGGCGAGCAGATCTGCCAATAAGCACAGGACCCACCAAGGTAAGAGGAGGAACTTTGTCACACCACACATGAAGTATTTGCAAGAGAAGCACCTCTGCTGGCATCATTTAATCAGCTGCAGAATCCTGTTATATGCTGATGCCGGGGTATAAAGGGAAGCCAACTGCTAGACACTTATTAATATTGCTTAATTTTGTAATGTATTAATATTTTGTACACTTTGGTATATAAGTAAAATGTCATAAAACAAAATGTGTTCATATTACTTTTTTAAAAGCAATACTTTACATACTAACTTAGCAAAATTGAGCCATTCCAAGAATAAGCAATTGTTCTGCCTTGGTAGACCAGCTGCAGTTTGTAGCAGGACTCCGCAGTTGATAAGATGTGACGTGACCAGGATAGGCCTCAGTTCCCTTTTTTTTTTTTTTTTTTTCATTTTCTTTTTCTTTTTCAACACTAAGAAGCTGAAACTCTTCTTTCAGGATGTTTCTTTGCACCCTTCTTCCACCATCAGATTCAATAATTTGCATATGACTGGAACACTTGCATTTGCTTTTCAGTAGAATGTAATCTTAGTTCCAAAACTCTTCGTCGTTTTGCAGTATCGAGGTCAAACTTTAAATTAATTACTTTTGAGCTGCAGCACTAGGCATCTTTAAATTTGTGATTCACTCTTTCCTGTTCATTAAATAAATAAATAAATTAAATAAATAAATAAAAACTCAAAAAACTTCTCACAATGTCTGTAAACACTTACAGGTCAAGTTGCTGTAGAACAAAGAGACTGAAATTAATGACTCTGCAGTTTAAATGTCACCAGCCTTGCTGTTACTTTAGTGTGCATTCTTTTAAGATTGCTGTAGTCTATGGTTCTTGTTGATATTTTTCTGGGATACAAAGCATTAATCTCATTTTGTTTTTAACAGAAACACATAATGAATTTTATCCTGTACCACCTCCATATAGCGTAGCTACCTCTCTTCCTACTTATGATGAAGCAGAGAAAGCCAAAGCTGCAGCAATGGCAGCTGCTGCAGCAGAAACTGCCCAAAGAGTAAGTGAAATATCTCTAAAAATCTTTTGGGGGAATCTGTGAACGAAGTTGATTTTAATAATGTACAGTACTCTAAAGTAGTGTTTTAAAAAGCATTTAGGCCCACACTTAAAACTTTTTTTATACTCATTGTTATCAAATGATGTTTTTTGGATGCTAAATATAGCTGTTTGCTAAACACTTTAAAAAGCCACATTCTCTGTTAGATTTTGACTCTATAGCTAGTACATATCTGGAGGGAGGGTGGGAAGCAGATTCATTGAGTTAACAATTACAATTCCTGAGATAGTGCTGTGATATTATGAATGTCTTCTGATGGTAACAAAGAGGTAACTTAAATCAGAGAGGTATGTTGCTTTTTTTTTGTTGACAAAGACAAAATGGACAAATTGAAACAACTATTTTTGATCTTTTAGCGCAAGAGTCGGCAACCTCTGACATGTGGCTCACCTGAGTAAGCACCTTGGCTGGCCGGGCCAGTTCGTTTAGCTGCCGCGTCCGCAGGTTTGGCCAGTCGCAGCTCCCACTGGCCTGGAGTGGCGAACTGCCGCCAGTGGGAGCCGCGATCAGCTGAACCTGCAGACGCAGCAGGTAAACAAACCAGCTTGGCGCCCCAGTGTGCTTACCCTGGCGAGCCGTGTGCCAGAGGCTGCCGACCCCTGTTTTAGCATGTTAAGGATGATGATGATGCACTGGCAACCTTAATTATGGTATTTCTTAACTTTTGAGTGCTTGACTTTTCAACCTTACTGTTTTTTCATGTAGCGTTTCTGTGTGTTATCTGTTTTATATAATATCAGTATATGTGCTATTCCACCCTCTCTAGCCCTAAGTTTCCCCTTGTTAATTCCTTTTGAAAGATTCTAATCGCACTTCCATAATTTTCATTATACATTTAAATTCTAAACTAAGTGACATTTAAAAAGTAATTTAAGTGAAAACAGAATATTTAAAATAATTAAATGATTTGTTTGTCTGTAATAAATGACTTTCTTAATACTGTTCTTTAGTTCTTTTGTCTTATGTTTGTTTTACATGCTTAGCACGGCCAGTTTAGGGAGTCTAGGAGTCTGTTTGATGAAATATTCCTCAGTCCACCAGAGGTATGGTTCAGTTCTATCTAGTTTAGAAATTGCTGTGAATTTTCCTGCTGATAAACAATGATGGGTTCTTTTACCCGCTTCAGAATTATCTTATCTCATTGAAATCTCAGAATTGTTGCATATGCTAAATATGTGCCATTTTAGAATCTGTATTTGAATTATGCTAATATTTACATCAGCCCTTTTTTTCAGGAGATTATAAATACAATTAAAAAAAAATCTTCTGAAAACCATTTGCGTTATATAGAACTGCACCAGCAAACTGTCAAACGGGTTCCTTAAGACTCTACTTTCTTAACTGACCAGCCAATTTTTCTTAGGGTAGACCCTACATGCCAAGTTTCAGTTACAAGAAAGTTATAAACCCCTGAAAAACGTTCATAATGGAGCTGATGATAGAACCTTACTCATAGTGGCAGTAACAGGTGCCACTAAAATCTGAAGATGCTGGGAAGTTAGTGCCTTTCTTTTTACAGAATATGCTGTTGTATTTGTGATATTTATCCAGATTGTTAATGGATTTTATCTCCTTAAATGTTGCAATCTTTTAGTTCTGGTCTTAAGAACCGAATCAGTTGTCTAGTCACAAGTATATCATAAGATCTGTAACAATTATAAAAAAATATATGAATCTTTTGAGCTTAGGGTAACCAGATGTCCCAGTTTTATAGGGACAGTCCCAGGTTTTGGATCTTTTTCTTATACAGGCTCTTATTACCTCCCACCCTTGTCCTGATTTTTCATACTTGCTGTCTGTTCATCCTATTTGGGCTGCATAATCCACTATATGAACTATACAATGAAAGGGGTTAAGTGAATTAAAGCTTTTGTTTATAGCTCTAAAGGCATCAAGGGTTTACAGTTGGGAAGCAGAGACATGTCTTCAATTTTTATAGAAAGCTATTGAATCAACATGTGTTTTGTAGCAGTTTCCACCTATTTAAAAAAAAAAACTTTATTAAAAGATACTAAGCAATAATGGGGATTCAGTTCAGGTCACCACGTGACCAAAAAATTAAGAGACCCCATTAAAAACACCAGTGGGAGGGGGTATTTACTTTTCAAGAAAGACTGAAACAAGGTTTTCTGTACAGTAACTCCTCACTTAAAGTTGACTGGGTTAATGTTGTTACCTTGCTGATCAGTTATGGAGCATGCTTGTTTAAAGTTGCACAATGCTCCCTTATAACGTAGTTTGGCAACTGCCTGCTTTGTCCACTGCTTGCAGAAAGAGCAGCCTGTTGGAGCTAGCTGCTGGGGAATCCGGGTGGGCCATGCTTGGAATCCGGGTGGACCATCAGCTCCCCTCTCCCCTAAGTTCCCTGTGCAGCAGCAGCCACCCAGCAGGCTATCAATTGCTGGCAGTTGAGTTGTCTGTCTCCCCCAACCCCCATTGCCATGTGTTGCTCCTGCCCTATGCCTTGGAGCTGTTCCCGGGAGCCTCTTGCTTGCTGGGGGGGGGGGGGGGGAGGGAAGAGGGGGAAGGAGTGGGGTTAATGTCAGGGTGTCGTCCTCCCCCTTAGAGTGACGTTGGCGTACTTAAAGGGGCAATGCGCATCACACACACACACACACACACACACACACACACACACACACACACACACACACACACACACACACACACACACACACACACGGTGTGTGTGTCTGTCTGCCATACTGTCTCCTTTCCCTCCATTTGCTCTGCCTTGTAGAGTGTGAGGCTACATTAATAACAATGTGTTAACCCTTGAGGGCTCAGCTGTTCTAGTTCGTCATTTAGCATTAAGGCATTGCCTGGGAAATATCCCACCCTCTTACTTCACCACCTCAACCAAGCTTCACAATCATCAAGCTGTGTACAATATTAAATTGTTTGTTTAAAAACTTATTCTTATCTATCTATCATCTATCTTTTTTGTCTGAGAGAAATTTCCCTGGAACCTATTTACATTAATTTTTATGGGGAAATTAGATTCCCTTAACATCGCTTTGCTTAAAGTCGCATTTTTCAGGAACATAGCTACAGCATTAAGCAAGGAGTTACTGTACAGGGCAAACCTGTATTAGTGGAGGCATGACTACTGGCCTGAAAGGTGTCTTCAGTCTGTCATTTCGAGGATTATAAAACCTTATGCTGCCAGAGGGCTCGTATAATCTGGGATTATTTGAATTTTACATGCAGCTATAACCTTGATTTAAGATTAGTATCAAAGTGCTCAATTGCATTATTTTTAAGGTTATCAATTTATTATGTAAATGTTATGACACAGTTTAATACAGCTTGGTTTGGAATTGCACTATTCATACAATAAGAGACCTCAATTTTACAAAATAGGTTAAAATTATTAGAACAGTGTGTGTGCATTTCTGCACCCGGATTCCCCAGGAAAGATCTTGATTTCAGTATGTAGCTTTCCATTCATATGTGGGAGCTAGACATGTAAAGATAGCAGAAATAAAGTTTATAATGTTCATGGATCTAGACAGAACTTTATCATTTAATTTTAATAGGTTAAGAAGGAAGGTCTCATGGATTGATAACTGGTTAAAACATAGGAAACAAAGGGTAGGAATAAATAGTCAGATTTTAGAATGGAGAGAGCTAAATAGTGGTGTCCCTAAGAGGTCTGTACTGGGACCAGTGCTATTCAACAGAATCATAAATGATCTAGAAAAGGAAGTAAACAATGAGGGGGCAAAATATGCAGATGATACAAAACTACTCAAGATAATTAATTCCCAGGCAAACTGCGAAGAGCTACAAAAGAATCTCTCAAAACTAGGTGACTGGGCAACAAAATAACAGATGAAATTCATTGTTGATAAATGAAAAGTAATGCACATTGGAAAACATTATGGGTCTAAGTTAAATTAAAATTATGGGTCTAAATTAGCTGCTACCACTCAAGAAAGAGATCTTGGAGTCATTGTGGATAGTTCTCTGAAATGTCTACTCAATGTGCAACAGCAGTCAAGAAAGGGGTAGATAATGAGACAGAAAATATCATATTGCCTCTTTGTAAATCCATCGTACATCCACATCTTCAATACTGCATGCAGGTGTAGTTCCCCCATCTCAAGAAAGATATATTGTAATTGGAAAAAGATTCAGAAAAGGGAAAGCAAAATGATTAGGGGTATGGAATGGTTTGCGTATGGGAGAGTTATGAAACTGGGACTTTCAACTTGGGAAAAGAGATGGCTAAGGGGGGATATGATAGAGGTTCTTAAAATCATGACTGATGTGGAGAAAGTAAATAAGGAAGTGTTTTTTACTCCTTCTCATAATACAAGAACTAGGGGTCATGAAATGGAATTAATAAGCAGCAGGTTTAAAACAAACAAAAGGAAGTACTTCACACAACACAGTCAACCTGTAGAACTCTTTGTAGAGGATCTTGTGATGGCCAACACTATAACAGGGTTCAAAAAAGAACTAGATAAATTCATGGAGGATAGGTCCATCAATGGCTATTGGCCAGGATGAGCAGGTATGCTGTCCCTAGCCTCTGTTTGCCAGAAGCTGGGAATGAGCGACAGGGAATGGATCACTTGATTTACCTGTTCTGTTCATACCCCGTGGGGTACCTGATCTTGGCCATTGTCGGAAGACAGGATACTGGGCTAGATAAAGCTTTGGTCTGACCCAGTATGGCTGTTCTTTATGTTTGTAAATAAAAATATTAGCAAATCCTTTTTGCTGTTCAAAATGTTTTAATCCATCTATGTAGATACACTATGGTGCACTATGGTTAAATAATGTAGAATGTGATTCTCTTTCCATCTTTTCAAAAAATAAATTACTAAAGCAACGTTAACATTTTTGATTTAAATCAAGAATTATATTTTGTGCCATCAAAGACTGAGAAAGTAAACTTTGGCACATGAATTTGAGAAATGTGCACATTAAATGTAAACTTTTATGTAATGTAACTTCCAAAACATGCATGTTTTTAAAGCCATAACAGCAGTTGGGCTAAATGTTCAAAGCTATTTAGGTGCCTAAAGATGCACACAGCCCCCTAGGGCTTACTCTCCCCATTTAGGCATATTTGGCATATACAGAGATGCTATGTTCTGCCTAAGTTCTCTAAGTGCCTAATTTTCTGAGCTAAAACTGCAGCTGCTTGTTTGCCTAGTAACATTTTCAAAGCAGAGTGATTTTTGTGCATCCCGGGGTATTTTACCATTAATTTTTAAAAATGGCTATGGGCACTTATCGTTTGCAGGGTGAGGCTGATCACCTTTTGCAAATTTGTCCCAGTTGTCTGTCCTTTCTTTTGTAATAAAAACTTACCTGGTAACAGGAGGGAAGGGGGCATTCATTTTTAACGGCAGATGAATTAATCAGCTGTCTTATCTACAGATCATGTAGTGTTAGTTTAACACACTTTAAAAAGAGTTAGATGTCATGGAAGATACAAAGCAAAGGTTAGAACGGCATCTGGGAGGTATTTTTGTTCATACCCTGTGAAATATTACTTCATTTGTAAAATTATAAGTTTTATATTTTGTTGTGAATAAAAACAGCAAATAAGCAAATAAATGATCTTGCAAGTTTGGTATTCTATGTCTGGTTTTCCCTTAATGTAGATGAACTAAAATAATAATATAAAATTTGGGCGGGAGGGGGGAATTTTTAAGAAGCTACAGGAATTTATATTTTCTCTCCTGACCATTATGCTATTTGCAGCAAGAGGTAGACTGTCTTGCCACTTTTAAACAATGGCATCATTATTTTTAGCTTTCACCTTTTATGCACTTAGCCTTAAGTACAAATCTTAATTACACATTTTCCAACCTTCTGTTAAAATTCCTCTAAACAAATAATACAGATTTCACATGTATGGATAAGAATTTTAGTGTGTGAAAATTGCTGTTTCTAGTTTAGTACTTGAGATTGAACCTGGAATAAGATCAAGTAACAGTGAAAGGGTCAGTGTTTGGGTGCCCAAAGTTGCATGAAGTGGCTTTAAAATATGTATATTTTCTGTACTTTAAAGAGGACTGTTGTAACTGACCAAAAAATAGTATACAACTTTGCTTTTTTGCCATGTAAATTCATAATTCTCAAATTAAATTGATATATTATTTCTCTAACTGTTTCATGACACCTACAATTTTATGTGTAGGCAAGACAAATGCTAAACTACATATACATCTTATCTCTTATCAAAATCGAAGATGGAGATGAGACATTTAAATCATTAAAGCAAAACAAGGATTAGGGATTTCAGTGTTTTAACATGATTGAGGAATTTTATGAATCATTATCTTGTAGGTGTCTCCTTGTCTGTGACTTGATTTCTTTAAGAAGTCAGAAAATAAACTGTAATGCTTATCCTGAGAACTGGTTTACAGTTGTGCTAGAGGTCTGCTAGGGCCATATTTTGAAGCCCAACCTGGATTTCCCACCCACCCAGAATCTGTCAGCACTACCATCTCTTTTGGGCTCTGCCAGATGGGGACTTTCTGTGCCTTTGATCTGTCTCTAGCTGCCTCTTGCCCATGGGGTGGGTGCAGCAGCAGCTGAATGCCCCATTCCTGCCCATCTATACCTCACTGCACTGTATGGCATGCCGAGTGATTGGCAGTCAGATTCATCAGCACACTCCTCAGCGTGCGCATCCAAACCTAATACTTGTAATTGGCTCTTGTTGGGTGCAGGCACCTGTTGAGTTGCAAAGTTCTAAACTGTGCCCTCTGGTGGCACCATGTTAGTGAAGCTTTTGATTTGCTTTGATACTTTATTTTGAAGTGTGCTACCACATGTGAGATTGTCTAGGATTGTTGCAGGCACAGAGGGTGCCGGAGGCAAGCAACAGTGGTTCGTGCCCAGAGTGCTTAGCGCCAATAAACACACCAGGGTGGAGAAGCAAGCAAAGTTTTTATTTGAGATCTCAAAGCGGTGCTGCGAGACTTAGCATGCCTCAGATCCAGCACCCCTACACAAGCGGCTTTTCCCTTTTTTTATAAGTTTGTTTTTTTTCTCTTTCTTCTGCCCCCCCCACTCCCCCTGTAGCAATTACGTAAGCGCAGGTGCATTAAATAATCTTGGCCGCGGCAGCTCGTTAGTAAGTTTTCCTTCTGCACGTTATCTTGTCCTTCTGCTAAAGGTGCACAGGCCTCATTATTTCTGCTTTAGACCAGTTAGAACTGTTGCAACTGATAACGGCTGTTACACCTGGCCTTTTAGGTCGATTAAAGTTCAAACATGGAGGGACTCTTGTCTGCTGAGGCCTAAAGCCAGGAAGGCTCCATACCCTTGTGGCGTTCCACCCTCCCGAGTTACTTAGGGTTATGCTTAGTGACACCAACAGGATGACAGTCATCACTGTAACAGGAGCTTATTTTGTGCTCATGACAGTAGTTCATGCTAGAATTTCCAAAATGTACATCAGGAAGCCCTAATGCAGTGTAGTTAGGGCCTGAAAAGAAAAAGATTTTGTCAGAAAAAATCACAGCTCTAATATAAAATGTGTACTACATAGGTTTGATTGGATATGTGTAGTGGTATAGTGCATTTATATTTAAATCATTTTATTTAAACTTAGATTATTTTAAAAAGTGTGTGTATATAAATGTCTGAATTTGGAACTATGTAAGCCTGCAAGTTTAGCACCTTAAGAAACTAAGTACTTCACTGTATGCTATATTGACCTGACTTTTCTTATTCTAAATACTTATATTTGGAAGCTTAAAAGCTGGAACTTATCTTTGCTTAGTCTACTTTGGAAGTGTAAAATGTTCTTATGTAAGTTGTCCCCTCTTCTAACCCAACAACTGAAAACTGTATTAAGATCTCACTTTAAAAAGATGAATTAAAATACTTTCTAGCTCTTGCATATAAATAAAATATCTTAATGTCTTAGATTTTTGTAGGTCGCACAACCTGTACAAATACAAACTTACTGCTAGTGCTAGGATGTGAGGCTTCCAGTATACCCTTAAAATCCAGTCTTCACCAAAAGTATTTAAATGTGATTGAACTGTAGTTACATAAAAACTGTTTACAAATAAGGAGCTAAAATGGTGGTCATAGCTATGGGAATTATTTTAAAATATCTCTACAACATCCTTGTGTGTAGTTGTGATGAAAGATGACATTTTTACTTAAAAACAAAAACCAGAAACCTCTGTGAATTTTGTGGGTTCTGAAAATGTGATGATCCTTTGAATTTTAGTAAAAATGTCAAATATTTCTAATATGCTGAATATTAGTCAACATACAACATGTGAATTCCTTGACAACTTAGTGGTACCCTCTCAAGTTGGAAGAAAATAATTACCTGTTACATGAGGATAAATAGCACAAACAGTGACAGTGAACGTTAGCTATTATGTCTGTAGTGTACTTGCCAACCAAATATTTAATTATTTTTTTCTGTTTACACTGAGTACATGAACAGGGTATGTTAAAATAAAATTGGGCTAAATTCATCCATGGTATAACTCAACTACTGAAGACAGTGGAATTACATTGAGGATGGATTTTTTTCCTGCAAGGTGTTGAACATAATTTTTTCTCTCAAATGGTCTGCAACTCAATTTAAATTGAATATATCAATTCCAATGTACGTGTTCCAGTTTCTTTCCTGGAAGTTGATTTGAGTTTCATTGATAACTGGGCTTTATCATAGTAAAGCAATAAACTTCATTTGTCTATAGGTTAATAGATTTAATAGTATTTTGTTCTTTTGAGGTTCATTTATGTAGATTTGTCAATAAATGAGTTTTGAAAAACACATGTAATAGTTTAAATCTACAAGATGGTGCTCTAGCCTAAAGTTAACTTTCCTTCACTGAAATATCTCCAACCTATAAATTCAGGAAGAAGAATATCCACCTCGAGATGACTTCAGTGATGCAGATCAACTTAGAGTTGGCAATGATGGCATCTTCATGTTGGCATTTTTCAGTAAGTTATTTTTGCATCCCAGATCTTTAAGGTGTATAGTTTAGATTTCCACTTGAACAGCGGAATGTGAAAGATAGCCACAGTAAATAGCATGAACACACTGTAACAAGTGGCATCTTTTTACTTGTATACAGATGTAAAACTGTACCTGTTACTCAGAGAAAGCAAGTATGTTGTGTTTTTATTTTTTCAGTCACTTCTGAGAATGGTGTTAAAACTAACTTACACCTACCACAGATAAGTCTGAACAAATCCTCAGTTGATAGCCTCAGGAATATCAAGATTATACGGTGGACCACATCATAAAGTTCTAACAGCTGCAGAACTGCTAACTTGAATTCAAAAATCTTGATGGCAGAAATGTGATTAATTACTCTTCTACCTGAAAATCTACTTGTATTACACTTAGATGGGTGGCCTACAGACTAAACAGCTACGGAGGGAGTTGTTCAGACCACATAGTATTAATTTTTTTCAGGTTGAACTAACTTAGGTATGTAAAATATAACTTCTTAAATTATAATCAGTTTAATAATGTAAAACACTGTCTCCAGATAATCTTTGGATTGCCACCAACACTGAAACTGTGTGCTGTGCGCCATTTATTTTCTATCAGATATACGGTAAAAGCTTGGTTATCTGGCATGTTAGGAGAATGGGAGGTGCTAGTAAGTGGAAAAATTCCGGTTAACTAAGAGGGAAGGAGTTTGGATGTGGGGAGGGGGTGCCGGATCCGGGCAGTGCTCACCTTGGGCGGCGTCGGGTAAGTGGCAACCTGTCCCTGCTGCTCCTAGGTGGAGGCATGGCTAGGCAACTGCCTCTGCCCGCTGGTGCCACCTCCCAGCCAATGGGAGTTGCGGAGCCAACGCTTGGATTTAAACACCAACAGGGAAGAAGGAAATGATTTGAAGTTTGGCAAGTGGCTATGTTAAAGAGAAATGGAGTGAAATAATGAAAGAGGTACTTCAGCATGGAAATAAAAATCTCTCACTTTCCAGAGAGTGAGATCTGTAAGAGCTTGGAGAATTGTTCCCATTCCTCTGGGTATGTAAAACTAGATAATTCTGACATATTCCCTACAGTACATTTTCTTGTGGTTTACCTAAGATGGACATAACTCATTTTCTGTTGCTATGTCTACACTGCACATCACTGGCAGTGGTGTGTAGGGTATGTTTTGGTACACACCACAGTGAAAAGTAGGTAGTGTTTATGCTGCACTGTGTAGCTACATGCTTCTGTGAAAGGCCCTGGCGACGAGAGGCAGCAAGGAAAGGCTTGGCAGTGGGGAGCTGTTTGAGCAGTGAGGAAACTACACTGCTAAAAATGGAGTTGATGTGGAGACACTACTTGAGTGAGTAGCGTTCAGATGTGTCCTTACTCCATTCGCCTAAGTATTGCCTTACCATCTGTACTGCTGTTGGTAGGGTTCGTGTAGTGCGTGTGCTGTACACACTGCTGAAAGGAGTGTGTGGTGTAGACAGACCCTATGACTGACTGACTAGTTTCCAGCATTACATTGTGATTTTTTTAAACCAAAGGTCCCCTAAAACCAAATTTGGCGCTTTTAGTTTTAATTGTGTAAAGCAGCAAACAGGTCATTCATTATCTAAACTTGTTTTAGCCCAATTGAGAGAGAATCAGACAAACTTTTACTGTCAAGCTGGTGTTAAGAATCAGGTTTCAGAGTAGCAGCCATGTTAGTCTGTATCCGCAAAAAGAACAGGAGTACCTGTGGCACCTTAAAATAAATTTGTTAGTCTCTAAGGTGCCACAAGTACTCCTGTTCTTGTTAAGAATCAGTTTATGATCTGTAGCTACCATCTAGTGGTAAAACGCTAAATTGCATTGCAAGTCATATTTTCAAGCCATCTAGTGGCCATGACTGTATTTTACGATTGGGGGCGGGAGGGGGAAACCTGAGGGCTGGTACTTTATTTCCAAAAAAAAAACCAAAACAAAAAAACCAACTATATAATCTAGAGTTCTATATAAACAAATAGGTTACCTCATAGAAATATAAATACAGCATGTGCTGGAAGTGGTACATTGTAGGAGTAAAATAGTGATTCATATAGATAAAAATGACAGCAGAATGAATAGTAAATACATCTTTAGTAAAAGCTATTGCTGACATCTGCCTATGCTTCATGTAAAAAATGATACGTGGGAGTTCAGTAGCATCTTTTTATGCTGTAAAATTTTGTTTCAGAAGCATTATAGCTGAATAGAAAGTCTGGACATAAATTAAATGATTAAAAGTAAAAATATTGAACAAAATGTATTTTTTTCATCGAAGATATATAGCAAAATGATATGTCTTTAGCTGAGCCTTCTTTAGGATCACATCTTAATATAGACTTGTTATGCGTTGAATTCCACATTCAAATAGATTATCCAAAAATCAGATAGTATAAGGATAGAAATGAATAAATATGAGAGAGAGCCAGGATTAGTAATGTTGAAGAACATGGCAGTAGTTTGGAACAAAAAATTAATCCAGCAGACCAGATTATGCCACTTTTCTACCAATATTTGGACATAGTTGTAAAGGGAAATGCTGAGATTAAGGAGTATAAATGAATAACAAGAAAGTGCCATGCAATGAGGCTTTATGGCAGATGGTAGAAATTGTGGGGATGCCAAGGGAGAGATTCTTAATTGTTCTTAGATGTGTGTTTCTGGTATCTTAGAGCTTAAGAAGAGTGGCTAGTTCTTGTTCGAGGAGTGTCTCTGTGGGTGCTCCACTTGAGGTGCACGTGCACCCCGTGTGCCTTAGATCCTAATTTTTTGGCAGCAGTACTTATTTGGTCCTCCCATGCACCCCAGGCATCCTGTTGGCCTGTACTGAGGGTATTTAGTACTGCGACAGCTTAACTGCCCTGAGTTCATTCTCAACCATGCTTTGCCAAAGATGGAACGTGCATAATACTTAGTACTTGTTCTTAATATTTTCTTTCTATAAAAGCTTTTCTCTTAGTTAGTGTGTTCTTGGTTCTTTTTTTGGGGGGTGTCTTTTTTCCATTGGTTGAGGCTTTTGCCTCCCACCACCACACCCCGTAGTATAGGGTAATCCCCTGTTTTGAAGAAACCTGCCTAAGTCCCCAGGCTTCTAACTTTGCCTCACTTGCTGAGAGTCCTTCCTGGTTAGCGATGGCACCTTGCACTGTCTCCTGTCTTCAGGGATTCACACATGCTTTCATAGTGCAAAATCTGCTTTTAGTTTTAAGAGTTGCTCCAGAAGGGGCAGGGAGATTAACTTCACCTCCTTATGATGAGACGCTCCCTTTGTCCAGTGTCCGATCCAGCCCTGGAGACCACATCCCCCACCCCACCCAGTACAGTGGCTTGCAAGCGACCATTGTTCCCCATCAGCCTCTGGGAGACCTACAGATGACATGGGAAAGACTTCTCCCTAGAGCAGTGGTTCCCAAACTTTAACAATCCGTGAACCCCTTTCACTAAAATGTCAAGTCTCGCAAACCCCCTTCTAAAAATAAATATTTTCAGGGATTATCTCCTTTACTTGAGTATAAATTAGAAAAGCAGTGATCCTGGAAATATAAAATTGGTTTTTAGGACATGCTGATTACGCACAATGTATTATTCATTATTATTTATCATGACAGTATTTTTATTACATTATGAAAATGACAACACTCTTTCAAAATCTCACTTTCGTCGCTTGTATCACTTTGAATAAGCCTATTATAATACAAGGGTCATAGGTTTCATCAATGAGTATGAGGTGAAATAGCATGAAGGGATTTAAGAAGCCAACTCACAGTTCCTCCTACACAAGCATTCAGGTCTTGAACAGTCCAGGCAAACAGTTGTTACAACAAAGCTTAAACTTGTTCTTCATAATCATTTTAGAACAACACTAGCTGCCTATTTAATTTAAAAAAAAGCAAAAAATATAAGAAATGCAAAGAGGTGGATAAGAAGACTTTGAAGTTGAAATCTCAGTGTGATCGATATGCTTGCTTTGATCTGCTTAGCTCTTGGAAGTCCAGGGGCTCCGGGCTGCTAGCCCTGGGGTCCCTTGGGACAACTCTGTCCACCATTAGGGTTTTTTCCCCGAGAATCCCCTGTAACATTTCATGAACCCCCAGGGGTTCACCAACCCCAGTTTAGGAACGACTGATCTAGAGGAGTACTGAATCTTCTCAAAGAGCATAACTCTGAGATACATTGTAACAAAGACCCCATGGCCCTCAAAGGCTTCCACAGAAGCTTCAAGTAGTCTTGGTACCAAGAGCTCCAAATCAAAGTCCTCAAGCACCTCTAAATTCCACAGTACCATTGAAGACTTCGGCACCAAAGAAACATGACTCTGCTGATAGAGATTCCAGGGCCTTCACATAGAAGTTGGCACCTCCCTGCAGCTCTGACTGCGTCTTTAGTACCGCAGCAGGCATTCAAGCAGGCATTGGTGCCTCCAATACCTTCCTCAGTGCTGGAGGCCTCCACATCTGTAGCTCAACAGGTTCCCATACAACTGCACCCACTGCTGCGGGAGTTGAGGTTTTCCAGGGATTTGCTTATCTCCAGTGAACTTGTCTCCTTTATTGATCTCAGTCAGACCCGCAGGACTGCAACCTCTACTATCTCCAGTACCTCACATGTGACAGGTATATCTCCATATTTTTACCAATCTCATAGAGCTAGAAGGGACCCTGAAAGGTCATTGTGTCCAACCTGCTGCCTTCACTAGCAGGACCAAGTACTGATTTTGCCCCAGATCCCTAAGTGGCCCCCTCAAGGATTGAACTCTCAACCCTGGTTTTAGCAGGCCAATGCTCAAACCACTGAGCTATCCCTCCCCCCCCCCCCCCCCCGAGGAATACCACCTGATTCCTCAATACTCATGCGTACGAATAAACAAACCATCATTCCTCCTTTGTGCCTCCATGAAACTGTGTGGATGAGAACTCTTCAGACTCTGATTTTGTTCAGGGCTCTTAAGATTCCTACCTAGACCACCCTCTCCTGAATTTGCTTCGTTGAGGGGTACTTGTAGGCTTGGGAGACCTCTGTGCTCAGCACCCTCTTCAGTACAGTCAGTCCTGGATGTCTCTCCTGTTCCATAGTTGCTCCTCTATGGCCCTATTAGGGCCCTTGGGCTGTTTATCACCAACAGTTCTCCAGGGTCGCAGGGAGTGCCAGTGTCAGCACTCAATCGATTCCCTCTGTTCCCCAACAACAATCTGCACCATTAGAGGAGACAGCTGAGGATCAAGAAAGGAGAGCTGATAAAGAGGGAGCCCCAGAGACTATTATTTCATCATCCTCCCGAGATGAAATTGTTATGCCTTCTCTGTTCCATAGATGACTGGAAAGAATTTCAGGAGTTGATACAAAGAGGAGCAGATGCTCTTCATATCCCATTAGAAGGATTACCGGAGACTCAACACAAATTGCTGGATGTTCTTCACACACCATCTTCAACACAAGTAGCCCTTCCAGTAAACCAAGTTTTGTTAGATCCTGACAAGACAATGTGGCAGATCCCCCCCCACTACTGTCTGCTCTCCCAGCTGTTCAGGGAGCCAAGTACTACTTTTTGGCTAGTGGTTCAGACTACCTTCCCATTCTGCCTAAAGCTCCTTAGTTGTGAATTCAGTAATGAATCCACAGTCCAAAATGATAAAGACCAAAAGTGCAAAGACTTTGGTTGCAAAAGTTAGTTGTTTGCCACCCTGCAATGCAAATTTTCTAATTGCCAGGCGATTTTGACAAACCATAACCACATTAACTATTCAGAATTTAATTCCTTTATTGAACATCTCCTTCAAGAGCAGAGGGAACATCTTCAGGCTCTTATCACAGAGGGAAAATTTCTTGCAAGGACATCTGTGGGAGCTTCTCTTGATTCTGTGACACAGCAGCCCACTCTGTCTTCACAGCTGTAGTTCTGTGTCCAGTGTTGTGGCTGCAGTCTTCAGGATTTCCACATGAAGTCCAGAACACTGTAGAGAACCTCCCCTGTGATGGTCTTAACTTATTTGAATCCACAATGATTTCCTGCATTTGTTGAAGGAGTATAGGGCCACCTTTTGGTTGTTGGGCATATATAGGCCTGTAAACAAGGAGATTTAGTTTGGTTTCAGACAGCTTACTTTCGCATCTCTATTATAGGGTGCTGGAGCCACCTAAAACAAAAAAAATCCAGAATGCAGACGTGAAAGTTCTTGCTCATTGCACCTGAATTGATGCAACAGCCTTCATCTACAAAGTTTTCATTCTGACCACAAACATTTCCATTATCCATATCTGATGCTGTACATCCCTGCCCCCTCAATCCTCTGTCTTGGGAATCATCAAATTAGATCCAGCAAATGGATTTTGGAGGTTATAACATGGGCTGTTCCATCCATTTTTTAGGACCCTATCGGTATAGGTTCCTCCCTTGTATTCTCTAACATCCTCACAGCTTCGCCAGTGGCGAATAATAATCTTCTTCGAGTGCTTGCATGTGTCCATTCCAGTGTAGGCGTGTGTGCGCATCCCTAGCATAGTTAACATATCCTTTCAGTCTGCTCTAGCGCCCCCTGGTGTTACACACTAACAGCATCTGTATAAAGGGCCCTGCTGAGCCCACTCCCCTTCAGTTCCTCCTTACTGCCCATGACAGTTGCTGGCGCCCTCATTGCCTAGGCAATCCTTCTCTTAGTGGACTTTCTGTCAATTTTAGTGTAAATAGTTATTATAGTTCTAGTAGTTTGGGCTCCTCAGCTCTTAAATAGTGGAGCTGTCCACTGTCCTGGTGCTGAGGCTTGCCTCGGTCACTGGGATTCAAGCCTTGCGCTTCATACAATAAGTCTATACCTTTGGGCTACCTGCACTTGATCTGCCTCAAATGCTTAGGGAAAGCTCATAAGAAAGTCCACTGCCAAACTTGCAAAGAGTTCAAGCCCTGGACCCAGAAGGAGTGAGTTGCTCTTTTTTGGAAGATCCTCCTTGTGGAGGCATCCCTAAGACTGGCCTCAGAGCTGTGCTTGGAGTCAGCACCAAGTGCCTTGACCTTGGTGCAGAGCACTCCACCATCATCCTATGTCTCCTGGCATGGATCATCTTTCCCAGTGCCCAAGAAAAAACATGTCCAGCAGTCCTCCCGGATTCCTGTTCAAAGGATAGAGTTCATGGGGGCAGTACTTAACCGATGCAAGCAAGGGCTCTGCTTCTGGACAAATGGTTCCTCTTGATAGTGTCCCTGCTAAGATCTCTCCAAAGTTATCGGATGATTGTGCAAAAGTGCCTGAGCCTTGTAGGTTACGTGGAGTCATGCACATACATAGTGCAACATGCAAGACTAAGACTCTGACCTCTACAAGCTTGGCTAGCCACAGTCTACTTCCTCTCTTGCCATCACCTGGCTTCTGTGCTCATGGTTCTGGTACAGGTCCTACAGTTAACAACATGGTGGCTGCACAGCAACATGGTATGGGCAGGTGTAGGCTTCCGAAAACCCTAGCTATCCTTGTCTCTGGTAAGCAACACATCAGCCCTTGGCTGAGGAGACCACTTGGTGTCCCTCAGATCTCTAGGTCTTTGGACTCCAAGAAGAGCTCTTCCTGCACATCAATGTCGGGGGAGCTCAGGGCCTGCCAGGCATTTCTACCCCATCTGGTGCGCACATCTGTTTCGATCCTCATGGACAATATGACTGCTATGTTCTACGTAAACAGGCAGGGCGTTGTGTGCGTTCTTTGTCCCCTCCCCGCCACCAGGAAGCAATCAGCCTGTGGGAGCTCTGTATCAATCACTCTGTCAATCTAGGCGCATCTTACCTTCCCAGGACTCAGAACCAGCTAGCAAATTGCCTCAGCAGACCTTTCTTCTTTCACTTAGAGTGGTCTGTCTAGACATTGAGGGACATCTTTCAAGTGGGGGGGTGGGGGTGGGGAATCTGTTGCACTTTATTGCATGAGTCCAAATGAGCCCATGGGTCACTGCCAATTCATACCTGCAGCTCCTCAGGCACATGGCAGCATGAGCTTTTGTAACAGTATGTGCCTGTTTACATTTACTCTGCTTTCAGGATAGTTTATACCCTTAACAGAGACACTCTGAACAAGTTGCTCTCTGTTCTCTGCCATGTGCTAATTTCTCTCAACTAAGAAGAATCTAAACAAGGTATGCTCAGGAGTTCCTCACCCCCCCTCCCATTTTCACAGTAGTTTTGGATGCATCACACAGGACCACACTGTCAGGGCACATGGTCCACCAAGGAGTTTGCCCTACGTATCAACTTTCTGGAGCTCAGACCTGTAAGATGCTTCCCACCATTTCTTCCCATGATAGAAGGTCAATCTTCAGTACAGATAATGGAATTTATTGGCACAGTCCTGGACTCAACGGCCAAAGCTTTCCTACCTCAGGTGAGGTTTCGTACAACGCAAAGCTTTATTGTAGACTTAAAGGTTCATCCGCTCACTACAATAAGAAACTGTTCAAGGCTACTCAGTAACATGTCAGAGTGCACTTAAATAGTCCAGTACGCCAGACTGCATTTCAGACTTCTGCAAGGCTGGTTGGCTGAGGTGCACTCATCAGTGAGGCACCACGTAGACATGCCAAATTGGATCCAATCTGTCTTAGATTGGAGGATGGATCTGGCCCATGTCTGAGGAATTTCCCTCTGTCCTGTCTCAACTATCTTTTACCTTAGTCACAGATGTCTCAGGCGTGGGATGGGAAGCTCAGTTGAGATCCTTGCAGATGCAAGGTTTCTGGTCTCTTCCAAATTTTCTGTCTCAACTCCCTAATATTTGTGTAGCTATCTGATTTAGTTTGCATGGCGTTCCTTCTGTGCATCAGCGAAAAGGACATGTTGGTGCTGACTGGCAATACCATGGTCATATTTTATGTAAACCGATGGATGGTGCGACGTCCAGTCCTCGTTACTTTGCCCCAAAGTTATTCTGTTTTGTCTGCATTGCCAGCTCTATACTTCTGAAAGCAGCCTACCTTCCAGGGGCTCAGAATAGGCTTGCAGATTGCCTTAGCATGTTGCTTATCATGACGAATGATCCCTTCACCCAGATGTAGTAAGGTCCATTTTCCAGCTCTGGAACACCCCAAGTGGATCTGTTTACAAGAAGACAACAGAAAAGATAATCAGTTTTTTCTTCTGGGCAGGTTAATTAATGGATTTTTTCCACTACAGTGGTCAGAGGGTCTACCGTATGCTTCTCTTCCCCCTGCACCCCCTTCTGCACAGAGCTGTGTGCCAGGTCAAGCAGGACAAGGCCCATGTTATACTGATCATTTTGGCATGGTCCATCAGCATTGTTTTCAGAGCTCTTGGACTTTCCCATCAGTCCACCATTGTCACTCCTGCTTGACACAGACTTGATTTCACAGATTTGTGGTCATTACCTCCACCCCAGTTGTCAGGCCCTCCATCTGACGACCTGGAATCTTTGTGTTTTAACATTTAGCAGAGAAGTCCTGCACTAGAGAAGTTTAAGATGTCCTGCTGAATAATGGAAAATCATCAACTAGAATCTGGCTAAATGGAACAGATTTTCAGTCTGGTCCAGACTGGAAAGGGTTTGCCTGGTTCTTGCTTCTATTCAGCATGTGCTGGACTATCTTCTGTCTCTGAAACATCAAGGATTGGCAGTTAGCTTGGTGAACATCTAGAGGTTATATCAGCATTTCATCCACCTGTTGATAACAATTCTTTTCCAGTCCACTGGCTGTAAGAGTTGGGACTGACTATTTCCACAGGCATAGAACCCCGTTCCTTTATGGAGTCTGAATCTAGTCTTAACAAAGCTGATGGGTGTCTCTTCCTCTGTCTCCTTCCCCTCCCCCCCCCCCCCCCCCCCCCGTGACCTATCTGTTACACCTTTTGATGAAGCTGACATTTTCAATAACCATTATGTCTGTTAGGGGGTTTATTCCTTCACCCTCTCACTTCCCTGGTCCTTCTCGCATGAACAGAGAGCAACAATACCCGAAGTCCAAAGGTGCAAACAATTTTGATGTTCATTGGGGTGAACTTCCAGCAAGCATGATTCCAGTTTCCTTCCTTAGTGTCCCCCTTCCCAGCTCTGACACCACAGAGCCTTGCCCATATCCTTATTCTTGTTCCCATTCCCCCCTTTAGCAAAATATCCCAATTCCCCCAACCCCATCCCCAGTCCTTCTTCCCATTTCCCCCTTACTTCCTGATTGACTGCAGACTATGTAGTGAAACTTGAGCTCTGCTTAGCTATACCATAACCAATCATTTTACTGAAATTTAATTAAGCAATCCTAACATATTGTACCATGGTTATTTAACCAATTATATCCCACTACCTTAATTGGTTTACACCCAACAAAATTAATTATACAGCAGACAGAAACAATCACAGAACCAGAGATTATACAGATAAACAATAGGGAAGTGGAGACTACAGTGATAGAACAATACACAAATGAGGATTTCACATTCCAGCTGTTGATAGGTGAGTTCTTGCCAGACGGGATGCTATCAAACTAAGTTTCCTTTTACATGTTCTAGGCTCTTCCCTTTCTCTGGAGGCGATAGGAATATCAGGACAGGATTGTATTCCTAAAAGCCCAATAGCACCTTATTTCAATGTGACTAGTTTGGAATGTGAGGATGTGAGCATACACTTCCCAGTTTATGGCTGGCCTTTGCTGCTTAGCTGAAGGCCTTAGCCTAAGAACCAGGCCTTATCCTGTCACAGTAAGAGGAGACCATTACACAGACTCATAGACTCTAGGACTGGAAGAGACCTCGAGAGGTCATCGAGTCCAGTCCCCTGCCCTCATAACAGGACCAAATACTGTCTAGACCATCCCTAATAGACATTTATCTTACCTATTCTTAAATATATCCAGAGATGGAGATTCCACAACTTCCCTAGGCAATTTATTCCAGTGTTTAACTACCTTGACAGTTAGGAACTTTTTCCTAATGTCCAACCTAAATCTCCCTTGCTGCAGTT
Source organism: Gopherus evgoodei (assembly GCF_007399415.2). Lineage (NCBI taxonomy): Eukaryota > Metazoa > Chordata > Testudines > Testudinidae > Gopherus > Gopherus evgoodei. Next base: position 81,110,662 of record NC_044322.1, read on the forward strand.
TAAGCCCATTGCTGCTTGTTCTATCATTGGAGGCTAAGGTGAACAAGTTTTCTCCCTCCTCCTGATGACACCCTTTTAGATACCTGAAAACTGCTATCATGTCCCCTCTCAGTCTTCTCTTTTCCAAACTAAACAAACCCAATTCCTTCAGCCTTCCTTCATAGGTCATGTTCTCAAGACCTTTAATCATTCTTGTTGCTCTTCTCTGGACCCTCTCCAATTTCTCCACATCTTTCTTGAAATGCAGTGCCCAGAACTGGACACAATACTCCAGTTGAGGCCTAACCAGCGCAGAGTAGAGCAGAAGAATGACTTCTCGTGTCTTGTTTACAACACACCTGTTAATGCATCCCAGAAACACGTTTGCTTTTTTTGCAACAGTATCACACTGTTGACTCATATTAAGCTTGTGGTCCACTATGACCCCTAGATCTTTCTGCCATACTCCTTCCTAGACGGTCTCTTCCCATTCTGTATATGTGAAACTGATTGTTCCTTCCTAAGTGGAGCACTTTGCATTTATCTATATTGAACTTCATCCGGTTTAGCTCAGACCATTTCTCCAATTTGTCCAGATCATTTTGAATTTTGACCCTGTCCTCTAAAGCAGTTGCAATCCCTCCCAGTTTGGTATCGTCTGCAAACTTAATAAGCATACTTTCTATGCCAACATCTAAATTGTTGATGAAGATATTGAACAGAGCCGGTCCCAAAACAGACCCCTGCGGAACCCCACTTGTTATACCTTTCCAGCAGGATTGGGAGCCATTAATAACTACTTTCTGACTACGGTTATCCAGCCAGTTATGCACCCACCTTATAGTAGCCCCATCTAAATTGTACTTTCATAGTTTATCTAGAAGAATAGCATGCGAGACTGTATCAAATGCCTTACTACAGTCTAGGTATATCACATCCACTGCTTCTCTCTTATTCACAAGGCTCGTTATCCTATCAAAGAATGCTATCAGATTAGTTTGACACGATTTGTTCTTTACAAATCCATGCTGGCTATTCCCTATCACCTTACCACCTTCCAAGTGTTTGCAGATGATTTCTTTAATTACTTGCTCCATTATCTTCCCTGGCACAGAAGTTAAACTAACTGGTCTGTAGTTTCCTGGGTTGTTTTTATTTCCCTTTTTATAGATGGGCACTATATTTACTCTTTTCCAGTCTTCTGGAATCTCCCCCGTCTCCCATGATTTCCCAAAGATAATAGCTAGAGGCTCAGATACCTCTTCTATTAACTCCTTGAGTATTCTAGGATGCATTACATCAGGCCCTGGTGACTTGCAGGCATCTAACTTTTCTAAGTGATTTTTTTACTTGCTCTTTTTTTATTTTATCTTCTAAAATTACCCTCTTCCCGTAAGCATTCACTATATTAGACATTCCTTCAGACTTCTCAGTGAAGACCGAAACAAAGAAGTCATTAAGCATCTCTGCCATTTCCAAGTCTCCCGTTACTATTTCCCCCTCCTCACTGAGCAGTGGGCCTACTCTGTCCTTGGTCTTCCTCTTGCTTCTAATGTATTGATAAAAAGTCTTCTTGTTTCCCTTTATTCCCATAGCTAGTTTGAGCTCATTTTGTGCCTTTACCTTTCTAATCTTGCCTCTGCATTCCTGTGTTATTTGCCTATATTCGTCCTTTGTAATCTGACCTAGTTTCCATTTTTTATATGCCGCCTTTTTATTTTGTAGGTCACGCAAGATCTCGTGGTTAAGCCAAGGTGGTCTTTTGCCACATTTTCTATCTTTCCTAACCATTGGAATAGCTTGCTTTTGGGCCCTTAATAGCGTCCCTTTGAAAAACTGCCAACTCTCCTCAGTTGTTTTTCCCCTCAGTCTTGATTCCCTTGGGACCTTACCTATCAGCTCTCTGAGCTTACCAAAATCTGTCTTCCTGAAATCCATTTTCTCTATTTTGCTGTACTCCCTTCTGCCCTTCCTTAGAATTGCAAAATCTGATTTCATGATCACTTTCACCCAAGCTTTCTTCTACTTTCAAATTCTCAACGAGTTCCTCCCTGTTTGTTAAAATCAAGTCTAGAACAGCTTCCCCCCTAGTAGCTTTTTCAACTTTCTGAAATAAAAAGTTGTCTGCAATGCAGTCCAGGAACGTATTGGATAGTCTGTGCCCTGCGGTATTATTTTCCCAACATATATCTGGATAGTTGAAGTCCCCCATCACCACCAAATCTTGGGCTTTGGATGATTTTGTTAGTTTTTGATAAAAGCCTCATCCACCTCTTCCACCTGATTAGGTGGCCTGTAGTAGACTCCCAGCACGACATCACCCATGTTTTTTACCCCTTTTAGCCTAACTCAGAGACTCTCAACACTTCCATCTCCTATGTCCATCTCCACCTCAGTCCAAGTGTGTACATTTTTAATATATAAGGCAACACCTCCTCCCTTTTCCCCCTGTCTATCCTTCCTGAGCAAACTATACCCATCCACACCAACATTCCAGTCGTGTGTATTATCCCACCAAGTTTCAGTAATGCCAACAATGTCATAGTTGTATTTATTTATTAGCACTTCCAGTTCTTCCTGCTTATTACCCATACTTCTTGCATTTGTATGTAGGCATCTAAGATACTGATTTGATCTTGCCTCCCAGCTTTGCCCTGACCCTCCTTTCTCTCTGCCGTTATAGCCCATGCTCCTTCCTGTTTCCAACCCATCTCCCAGGTCTTGTTCCTCACTTACCTGTGGGCTTTGCGCACCTGTCCCCGTCGAACCTAGTTTAAAGCCCTCCTTACTAGGTTAGCCAGTCTGTGCGCAAATAAGGCCTTTCCCCTCCTCGAAAGGTGAACGCCATCTCTGCCTAGCAGTCCTTCCTCGAATAGCATCCCGTGGTCGAGGAAGCCAAAGCCCTCCTGGCGACACCATCTTCGCAGCCATGCATTCACCTCCATGATGCATCGGTCTCTGCCCGGGCCCCTACCTTTGACAGGATGATTTTGATTCTTTCTTTTATACCTATAACTAGCTAAGTGATAAGAATACACCTAAATTCTTAAAGTATAGGCCTTTGCAGACAGGCTCGAATATCTATATCCTAACAATGGGTATGTCTACACTACGGGATTATTCCAATTTTACGTAAACCGGTTTTGTAAAACAGATTAAGTCGAGTGCACGCGGCCACACTAAGCACATTAATTCAGAGGTGTGCGTCCATGTACCGAGGCTAGCATCGATTTCTGGAGCATTGCACTGTGGGTAGCTATCCCATAGTTCCCACAGTCTGCCCCGCCCATTGAGATCCCAATGCAAAAACAGTGTCGCAGATGATTCTGGGTAAATGTTGTCACTCAATCCTTCTTCCATGAAAGCAACGGCAGACAATCATTTTGTGCCCTCTTCCCCTGGATTGCCCTGGCAGACGCCATAGCATGGCAACCATGGAGCCCGTTTTGCCTTGTCACTGTCACCGTATGTGTACTGGATGCTGCTGATGGACGTGGTACTGCAGTACTACACAGCAGCGTTCATTTGCTTTTGCAGGGTAGCAGACACGGTTACCATCCCTATTGCACCGTCTGCCATTGTAAATTGGCGATGAGATGATGGTTATCAGTCCTTTTGTACCGTTTGGTACTGTCAAGGGTGCTCCTGGCTGGCCTCACTGAGGTTGGCCGGGGGCGCATGGACAAAAATGGGAATGACTCCCCGGGTCATTCCCTTCTTTATGTTTTGTCTAAAAATAGTCAGTCCTGCCTAGAATATGGGGCAAGTGTACTAGAGAACCAGAGAGCACAGCTGCCCCAGGTCAGAGCCCCAGAGATCCCACAGAAATGATGAGCTACATGCCATTCTAGGGGGTGCCCCTGCAACAGCCCCACCTGTTGCTTCCCTCATCCCCTAACCCTCCTGGGCTACCATGGCAGTGTCCCTCCATTTGTTTGGTGAAGTAATAAAGAATGCAGGAATAAGAAACACTCTCTTTTTAGTGAGATAAAATGAGGGGGAGGAAGCCTCCAGCTGCTATGATAGTCCAGGCAGTACAGAATCTTTTATTTAGACATGAAAGGGTGGGGGCTGATAGAGCTCAACCTCGAGTTCCTATGATAAGGATGGTTACCAGCCATTTTGTACTATCTGCCGGGAATGACCAGGAGTCATTCCCATTTTTACCCAGGCGCCCCCGTCCAACCTCACCGAGGCCAGCCAGGAACACTCACTGGCTGATGATGGAGATGGATATCAGTCATACTGCACCATCTGCCACTGGGAACGGGATGTTGGTGTTCAGCGCTGCAGCACCCCATCTACCAGCAGCATGCAGTAGACAGGGTGACATTGAAAAAAGGCGAGAAACGATTTTTCCCCTTTTCTTTCGAGGGACGGGGGGGGGATTGGTGTAAATGGAGGACATATACCCTGAAACACCCGGGAAAATTTTTTGACCCTTCAGGCGTTGGGAGCTCAGCCAAGAATTCAGATGCTTTTCAGAGACTGCAGGTACTGTGGGATAGCTCGAGTCTTCAGTTACCCCCTCCCTCTCTCCATGAGCGTCCATTTAATTCTTTGGCTTTCCCTTACGCTTGTCACACAGCAGTGTGCTATGGACTCTGTATCATAGCTTGGAGACTTTCTCAAATGCTTTGGCATTTCGTCTTCTGTAACGGAGCTCTGATAGAACAGATTTGTCTCCCCATACAGAGGTCAGATCCAGTATCTCCCATACAGTCCATGCTGGAGCTCTTTTTGGATTTGGGACTGCATCACCACTCGTGCTGATCAGAGCTCCACGCTGGGCAAACGGGAAATGAAATTCAAAAGTTCGCGGGGCTTTTCCTGTCTACCTGGCAAGTGCATGAGAGTTGAGATCGCATTCCAGAGCGGTCACAATGGTACACTGTGGGATACGGCCCAGAGGCCAATACCGTGGTTTTGCGGCCACACTTACCCTGATCCAACATGGCAATACCGATTTCAGCGCTACTCCCCTCGTTGGGGAGGAGTACAGAAATCGGTTTAAAGAGCCCTTTATATCAATATAAAGGGCTTCATTGTGTGGACGGGTGCAGGGTTAAATCAGTTTAACGCTGCTAAATTCGGTTTAAACGCATAGTGTAGACCAGGCCAGTGTCATCCAGGAGAGTGGTGGAGTTGAGGACTCTAATATCAGATCCAGCGTATATGATTTTCTATGCAGAGAAGTATCTTTTGTCATCAACCAAGATTTCTTATGAAAGTGGTCTCCACTTTTCCCATTAACTAAGCAATCTTCTTAATGGCCTTTCCAAAGAATCGTGATAATAATACGGCGGGGCAGGGGGGAGGAGAGAAACTGCATACTCTGGATGTTCAAAGAGCTTTAGTGTTCTGTCTGGAATGGACTAAACCTTTTATGTCTTCAACTCAATTGTTCATTACATTTGTGGACAGAATGCAGGCCCGTCCTGTTTCCACTCACTGGATTTCTTCTTGGATATCCAGTTGAACTTGTCAGTTACAAGCTGGCTAACATGAATCTGCCAGCTACCGTTGGGCCAATCAGCTAGGTCCCAAGCAACCTCCATGGCTTTTTTGGCCAGCATTCTGGACTTTGACAAAGCGGTAACCTGGTCATCATGTCATGTTTTGGCTTTCACTACACTGACTCTCAGTGACCTAGAAATGATGCTAAATTTGGACAAATGGTTCTCCAGTCCCTCTTTAAAATAGACTCTGAACCCACTTCCAGTTGGAACTGCTTGTGAGCAGCTCCTTATATTGGAATGGACATGTTCAGTCACTCAAAGAAACTGTTACGAAACCTTTTTTGTAACTGTTTGTGGAGATGTTGTATATGTCCATTCTACAACCTGCCCTCCTTCCCCTTTCTATTGGAGTCTTCCATTAGGAAGGAACTGAGGGGCAGGGGGTTGTAGATGGCTCCACTCATTATGCCTGAGTGCTGTGCACAAGGCACCAGAGAGTGCTTGAGCCATCCCAACTGGTACCACTAAAGGGAGAATTTTCTGAGAACTGTGAATTGGAGTATGCACACACTTGCAGTGGAATGGACATGTGTAACACCTCTCGAACAACTGTCATGGGAGGGTAAGTAACTTTCTTTCTTTTTTTCAAGGGAAACCTATCTGATATGTTTCTTCATTTCTCCCACTCTACTGAAGTTGCCTGGAAGACTTTTTGGTCCTAATTTGGGCCCCCCTACATTATTCAGTACAGTAATAATGAGAAGGAGTAGTTGGGAATCTGAGTAATGGTGTATTTTCATGTGCTCATTTCTCCCTGAGTAATTTTATAGTCTCTTTATACAGCAAGGATTTTTGTATAGGATACTGAAGTATACACAGAAGAGTAAAATGAAAATGAAACAACGTCATGAAAAATTACTGATATCCCTTTTCTCTTTTGACTGCCAGATGTGATCCCTTGATATTTTTAGCCTGGACCTTGGCTCATAGGTTAATGCATCACTATTTAACTTAAACATATGGCCCTCCTCTAATGTAAATGTTTAATGTACTATTTCAAAGAAAGATACAGATACAAATGGCAATCTTAACCCATTGCCCTGTGTTAGTATATTTTGTACATATAATCTTTTATATTTTTTTTTGTGAAAATACTCTTAGGATGGTTCAGTATTATACTACTACAATTTCATAAGCCTGAGCTTGGAATTGAGCACTAATATATCAGGTGTCCAATAGGCAGTAGAGTGGAATATATTTTTAGTCTTAATTTTGAAATCCAAAGCCTTGGGTAGGTGTTAATTTTGTAGGAGCTTTAAGTGAAAGTTCTAGCTGTTTATCTTTAGAATAAATAAGTATCTATCATTCAGAAATTTAAACCATATAAACAATTAATAGATACACCTGCCAAGTATCAACTCTTGGATGTAAATACTGGAATAACACATTTGTATGTATTAACAATGGACATATCGGCATGTGAATTTGTCTAAAGAAAACCTTAAATGTCAGATATGCAGGAAGGCATCTTTAGTTTTGCTTCAGCTCTTCAATGTTGAATGAAGCACATGTGCATTGTAGTGATGCATCATGCTCCTTGAAGGATGCTGCTGATGATTTTTAAAAAACAAACCGGATTCCAATGTTGTTGTTGCAGGTAAATAAAAAATGTTTAATTCTGAGAGTGTAACTTTAATGAAAGCCAAGAAATTCAAATAAGACAGGCAGTCTGTTCTTAACTTTAATGTCACAGAGGCTGTGTCTGCAGGAGTGTGAGGGATAGAGATCTGCAAGTTCAGAGGACATTAACATGCAGCTATGTCTTGAAGTCAGCTGTGGGCTGCCTTGCCACTTGCTTTATGGGTAATTTCAGCATATTACTTTGAAGTCTAATGGTGTTCTTACCCTACTTACAGACTAGTTTTAAACATTAATACAAAAAGTTTTCTTTTAACCTTTTTTAATAGTGCAAGTTTAGTAGACAATTAGACATTAATATCTTTTTTTTTTTCATGTTTTATAAATAGCCAAAAACTATTTTGGGGGAAAATGGCTTTAAAACTGCTGCAGAGACCTTAGCTAAAGTAATAGTTTAAGGCCAGGAGAGAAGACCCCTTAATCATCTAGTCTGACCTCCTGTATATCACAGGCGACCAAAACCACCCTAAACCCTCTCACTAAACCCAACGAACAAAACTAGACCCAAGTGTTACAGCCCAAAGGAGACTAAAATATTGTATGCTAGTCAGTTAAGCCCCAGAGATGGTGGGATGGGGGAAACTGATGCCATTTCAGAGCACTCATCCAGTATCCTTCAGAGCAAGGAGACCAAAGCAAACAACAAAAAAAGCAGAATATACTGGCAGTGGGGATTGGAACCCCCTTCCTTACCCTGTAGCTGACTGGCTGAAGCCCTTAAGCACAAGATTTTAGTGCTGCTGAACCAGATGTCACGTCATTGCAAGCAACCCAGTGATATGACCCTGTTAATAAATTTGTTCATCTCTCTTAAAAGTATTTACGTTGTTTGTCTGCTTCTAGTGGAAGGCTGTTCCAGATCACATTTGCCTCTTCTGCAGCTGCATCCCATTGGTGACTCATTGACATCCTATGATTGACCAGTACCCCCAAATCTCCTCTCCTGTTACTTCCAACTGATGAGCCCTCAGCTAGTAGCAGAAATTCTTATTAGGCACTAAGTGCATGATCTTGCACTTTATGCTATTGAATTTCAGTCCATTTCTGTTACTCCAGGTTTCATGGTCATCCACCTTCTGTATAATAACCAGTACTGTTCTGTATTGACAATGCTTCCCGACTTTGTACCATCAGCAACTTTCATTAGGACGTTCCCACTTTTTGTGACAATAATAAAAATATTAAATCACGTTGGTCCTTGGGGAACTCCATTAGTAACTTCCCTCCAGTCTGATGATTTACATTTTAGCACAACCTTTGCCTTCTCTTTAAGCAATAATTTGCCCATTTTACTGTTCCTGTCCTAAACCCCACTTTCCTAATTTAATTAATTTCTTACTTCATTCATACTACTTCAGAGTATGAGGGACGAGGAAACAAACAAGTCCTGCCTCTGGGCTTTCCTGTTTTCTACTAAGTTCTTACTTACTACTTTTTTTTTTTCTTTCATTTTCAGTGGCTGATCTGTCTCCTTGTTTTAACTGTCATAGTATCCCTGTCACTTCTATATTACTGTAAAATTTGTCTGTCCAATCTTTATCAAGTCAGTATGCATTTCTTTATAAGTCATGACTTTTGGATTATGTATACTCATGTGAATATGAATCCAAATCATTTTCCAAGTAGACTTTGGGTTCAGGATACAAGCTCCTGAATATGCTCTAAAGGTATAAATATTTATAAATGTTCTGCAGTTGTGTATCACTTAATCTCACTTCTTGTGTTCTACTCTAGAAATGTTATTGCCATTTAGATTGTGCTTGTGTATATTCTTTTAAAGCTTAACATTTCAATGGTTTGATATTACTGTTGGTTCTTTAAGTAGTTAATGTTTTTGCAGTTCAAATCATTGTATTGTTTTTTAATGTTTAGTTTTCTTTGTATTAGATATTTTTCTTCAAAATGTATCCCTCAACATAGATCAAAGTTAAGTTGTCATCAAAGCTGTTTTAAAGATGTGAGGGATAATCATACCACTAATGCTTGCAAATATTACTCTTGTTTGATTCTCTCAGAAAATCTATATTAGAGAGAGCAACTGCATTGCCTTTGTTATGAATTTAGGAGCTTCTGAGCTTCAGTTTCTCAGATCAACAGCCAAACTTTCTAAAGAGCAAAAGAGGAGTTTTATTGTTAGTATAGATAAATACAAGTTCCAGCTTCTTGTGGGCCATTGAGTCTAATGACCGTTTCGCTGCCAGAATCCATCACACTTCTCTCTCATTTCAATTTTGATGATACTGAGATTTGAGCCTGTGCAATTTAAAAAACAAACCGTACCAAACCAAAACATTAAACCCACAATTTTCCCCCAAAAGAGGGTCAGAGAGAGAATAAACATGTATCAGATGTTAGTCTGGTGATTTAGTGTACTACTGAAAGAGAATCAGATAGTGGTGGGGGCAGTATAACAATCAGTGTAGAACAGAATGGAAAGAGTAGAGTAGAGCTCCTTCGGCACTGAAAATATTAGTGGTATTTTAACTGCTGACACTTTGAGGCTTATGACCTTTTTTTTTTTTTTTTTAAAACCTTCTGCATTCTCTGTTGCATGCAGTTCTTCCAAGTGAAGTTGTCCTGTTCCCAAGCCCTTAAGGCTTAAGGACACAGAAGGCCATGTTTGACCCAAATAGGATCATAATAGGAAGTGGCAAAAACGTTTCTTCATAATTTTTCTTGAGTGCCAGAAGGCTTGTAAAGGCTTTTTTAAATGTGGCAGCATATGTTGCTGACTCAGAGTTCTTAAGGTATATTCAGCTGTTTCAATACTGAGTGAAGTGGTAGTGTTTGGCAGATCCTGGATGGATAGTCCTGGAGTCTGAAATCTTTCCATGGTACAGTGCAGTATGAGCAGCAGTGGTGACAGCTGCTCTGCTAATAGGCTTCAATCATATTTTGGAACAATCCTTCTAATGAGAGCGAAGAACCTAGAACTCCTTTTTGTCGCTTACACAGTGGTGCCTCCTAGCCTGCAAGATAGTGTATTCTATACAGAAGACCAGAGAGGGGCTGCATTACAGCCTGTCCCCAGGTTGGCAGAGGGAAGAGTAATTCCATCTTTCCTATCAACTTAATTCTGTGCACAATCTTCTTTGTGCAAGACATGGCAGTTGGGAGGTACAACTCTAGAGGGTAACTAAACCATAAGTGAGAAACAGCATGGGCTTTATATAGCACTAGTAATGCCAGAAAAACATACTTTTTTTAAAAAAAATCAAACTACAGAATTAGTGAAAGAAAGGCAACAGATGTTGCTGAACTTCAGAAATGCATCTTATGATACCTTACTTGAAAATTTCATATTAGCTGGAGTCTAGGAGGAATGTCATTTAGAAATAAAAACAGTCAAGAAGTGAAGACTACAAAGGTTTTAAAAAAAAAAATTTCACTTAGTCAGGAAATATATGCTGAACACTGCCTCTAATCAGTACAGGGCTTTGTGTGCAAAAATAAGTTTGGTGGTGGTAGGTTTTTTTTGTTTGTTTGTTTTTGAACTTGCAAGTTTTTAAATGGTAATCAGGTACATTGAAAACTGTCCACAGCCTTGTTATAAGCTTGGTAAAGACTTGAGGGCTTTCAGGACAAATTTCTGGGTTGAATTCAATTTCACTTCGTGTGCACTTTACATATAAAGTAAACAAAATGTAATGATAAATAGGTTCCACTACAGTAGATAGCAAGAGTGCTTTATATAATAAAACTAAGGATGTGTGTCCGTTCCCCTCCCTACCTCCTTTATTGGTATGCTTGGGAGATTCTTTAACCTTGATTCATGTTTGATAAAATAACTTTGGACTTCTGTCATCTTCCCTACAAAATGTTTAGGAAGTTCTATATCGAGAAGAGAAATTTTTGTCATATTTAAGTTTCACTTGAGTTTTCCCAAGTAAGTGCACAGAAGTTTGTAATAGCTTGAAGTAAGCTCTATATTTTTGAAGTAGAACATCCACAACTTTGATATTTCTTTTTTGTCAGTTAAACTGTTTTCCTTGTAGAGATTTTTATACAATTCTTTAGACCAGTTTTTTAAAAAATGCTTAAGAATGCCAAGATATACTGATATCTAGCTATATTGTACTATACTATAGAAGTGCTATTTATTTATTATTGTTGACTATTGAGTGCAAGAGTCTGCACTTAATACCAAATAGTTTGCTGTCTCAATAATTCCTCCCATTGAAAAACCTATTCTTTTCAAGAATGAGTAATAAAGCAAAAGGGCTTTGATCAATGTAGTTGTAAGAGTGTGTGTCACAAGTATTTAGTTTATTTTGTAAAGCACCTTTTATGTTTCACAATTGTGTTCAGAGTACAAATTGCAGCAAACTAGTGAGATTGACTGCACAAGTGATATAGTGCCAAAATGAATGGCACCAGTCTATAAAGAAAGCATCCTTGATTTTTCAGTGAGAGCACCCAATGCAGGAACACCTGGAACCCAAGGCCTTGTGAGAAGGAGCACGTCAGAAGAGCAGTAGCTGTTCTATCAACTTTTGCTTGTCTGTCTAGCTACTGTCATGGGCCCACTACTGTACTGTGATGCTCCAAAGAGGGCAGTGCGACTGGCAGGCAAGGAGGTGCTAATGGAGCCTGTTGTGCTGGTGTGGAGAGCTGGTCCCTTGACAGTGGGGCCTGGCACGTGTCTGGTCAGTACCCATAACAGACACTCCCATTGCACAGCATAATGGGCGGCTGTTTCCCACTGTCCAGCACATGGCCCAGTCCTGCTCTTCTAGCTGCACCCCTTTATTGCCCTGGGAGATTTTGTGGGGGAAGAGTCACCCTGATGTGCTTTTACTCTGTCCTGCCAATGAAGTTACTGCAATTATAACTTTGCAGTTGTAACGTATGTCACAGCAAATGCTTGAAAAGATTGTCTTTAACAAAGATAGCACCTGCGACTCATCAACTCAGCTTTGCCTTGTGACAATGCCTTGTTCAGGGCAGAGAGTACTCTTTGCCTGTTGTCCCTATGCAGGAGGTTGCTTTAACTCTTACAGGACAGGAGTCAGTTTTACCCCTGAATCTGTTTGTGGGGAGGCGGTGCAAATATTAAGGAGGGACTGGAGAAGGAAAGAGCCTCATGAGGGATCTCAGTATTGGGGAAGGCAGGGACCCCTGAGCACGGAGACCTTAATCTAACCCTGGACTGGGGGTGCAAAGACCTGCCTTATGGAAAGGGTGGGCAGAGATCACAGACCCTTCCTGGTTCTTGAGCTACTGTGTATCTCGAACATTGGTGTTGGGGGGACTAAAAGTAGGGGGAAAAAGTGTGCAATTATCTCCAGTGTATTCTAATATCCATAAACCAAGCATTTGAAATGTTGCTTTTCTGACAAACATTAACTGTAGCTCCAGTCAGGTAAGTTACAGTACAAAGTATATTGTTTTACACTGGATTTCATTTATGGCTAGCAATTCTGACCACTGAAAGACAGCTGCCTTTGGAAAATAAATGTACTAGACAGTCATCAGGAGGGGACAAACATAGCTCACATCAACCCTGTATGGATAAGTCATTGAAGCTTACAGCTAGATATTTGTAAGGAGATTTTACTGATCTCGTTTACTTTAAACTAAGCAAGCATTCTGGCAGACCAACTTAGCCTCTGTAGTGTCTCCCAGATGGCTGATGAATCAGGAAGTAAGACGCAGTATATCTGCAGTGCAGATAGGTTCATGCCTTCCACCCAGGTAGACAGACATTTGCTACCTTTGTTTGCGCTAACATGCTAAAATAGTTACAAGGATGCTGCAGTGCAGGCAGTGTCACAGGCTACCCACCCATGTACGTACCCATGGACCTAGGCAGGTTTGTACTCAGGCAAATGGCTTATGCAGCAGCATCCGCACTGTTCTTTTTCACACACAAGCTTGAGCCGAGGTTGCATGTATCTTTATACCAGGCTGGGAAATTATGCTTTCAACTGCAGTGTAGCCAATACCCTTTGATCGCTTCAGTTTCCCACTGTCTCATCCACTCCAGAACTCTTTAATCTTTCTTGTCCTACTTCTCTCTTCTAAGTGTTCTGGTCCCTTTTAAGAAAAGAAAAAGGCAAAAAGCTTCCAGTTACTCCCATGGCTTGGAGACCATTTTACTGAGAATTCGTGCACTTTGTACATCACATACAAGCTGATGTCTGCACAGACATTATCATTCTCACTTGCTGACTGCTGCTAAACATGTAAAAGGCCAATCATTGAGAACTTGTATGAAGAATGAGATTGGTCTGTTAGTGAGAGCAGTGTGAAAATTTTAAGCATAGTGGTGTTTCTGTTTGTCTTCCCATGAAAATAAGAGATGTTATCAAAATGTGTTCCATTTACCTGAATAATATATTGCAGATTGTATTATACCACCACGTCCTGATATCAGATTTCATTGATACCAAATCATGGTGATCAGAGTCCTGTTTTTGTAATATGTCAGCCTCCCAATAGATTTTTTTCACCTTATCAATTTATAGTGCAAAATAAATATAATTATTTTATCCAGACGAGGCAAATCTCTGCATAGAATCAGTCAAGTGTTTGTAATTGCATTTTCCTTATTGTTAAACTTGCTACGCTTTTCATAGCTCTAATACAAATGTATCACTTCATGTATTTATCTAATTCATAGTGCTTATTTGATCATTCCTGTGGTTCTGTAGCTTCCAGTCAAAGTTCTGTGGAGGATGTAACACTTTTTTAAAGAGGGAATCTACTTTTATTTGGTTTTCTTCTCTGTTTAAAATAGCTGGCTGAATATTAACTAGTGTATTTTTTAAGGTGTATATACACTTAAATTTCTGAAGGATACTATTTTTTATCAGAAATAGTAATAGGGATCAATAATCTTATAAATATACTTGCTTATTAGTACATTAAAGTAAATTAGTTTTATTTATGGCTAAATAAGAGTGCACTGTCACTAACACAACTACTATTTCTCTTGGTCTTAGTGGCATTTATTTTCAACTGGATTGGATTTTGTTTATCCTTCTGTATAACTAACACCATAGCAGGAAGGTATGGTGCAATCTGTGGATTTGGCCTATCGCTGATCAAATGGATTCTCATTGTACGGGTAAGGTTCTTGATGGATATTTTGTGCCTGTGTCTTTATGGAATGAAACTAAAAGATTCTTGGTGTCTAGTTTCTTTAAATACAGTTTAAACTGGTGTATTGACTTTTATTAGATTTTCTAATATTTTAAGTTAATGCAATAAATATTTACTAATGTGGACATTGCAACATTTTGTCAGTGAACTTGATTGTTTTAATTCCCTTAACAGCTTTTACTGTCTTCTAATATGTAGATTCTTGAATGTTGTTACCTTTTATCTGCTGTAATAGTTTTACCTTGTTACGTGCCTATTTCTACCAGAAAAGGATTCAACTGTGAAAGGTTACTGGATTTTTGCGTAAAGGTGCCTAATAAGTTTGGGTTCTTATCTGCCATCAATCCATCGGTACAAGAGTCTATGTAGAATATAATAGGGGACTTCTAAAAATGGTCAGGGCCTCCTTTGATCTTTTGGGAGGTGAAGACATCTTAAGGCTCTGTCCCCTTTCTGAATAGCTTGTTGCTGTTTTCTGTGACATTCCCCAAATCTGTCAACACAGTGACTCCACCGGCAGACCTTTGTTTTCCCACTAGGATGCTTGCTTATGTCTGTCTTTAGATTTCCCCAATGGATTATTTATGTTAGAAGAAAATAAACCAAGAGGAGACAATTATAGTAAGATGTATATAAAATAATGAATAAAGAGGAGATAATACAAGAACAAGGAGGCATTAAATGAAACTGGAAAATTTAAAATTAAAGAGAAACACTTGAAAAAAAAAACACTATGGAACTCATTATCATAGTCTGCTGTTGAAGCCAAGAATTTGTCAAGATTCAAAAAAGATTTGAATATTTTCTATGGATAACAAGAATAACTAGAATGATACTAGAATATTGTATCCAGTTCTGTTAACATTTTAAAAAAGGATTTTGAAAAATTCACGTGTGCAAAAAAGACCTGCAAAAAAATCATTTATGGATTGGAGAAAATGCCTTACCGTGAGAGACTTAAAGAGCTCAGTCTCTTCAGTTTATCAAAATGAAGATTGAGAGGTGCCTTGATTAGTGTATAAGTATCTTCATGGGGAGAAAATGATACCGATGAAAGGTCTTTTTAATGTTATGCCTTTTCCTACTACAAGAAGCTAGAAACTGAAGCCATACAAATTTAAAATAGAAAAAAGGCATGTTTTTAACAGTGAGGATTATTCACCACTGGAGCAAACTACCAAAGGAAATGGGAGATTCTCCTTCTCTTGATGTCTGCTCTGGATGCTGTTCTATGATATCAGATATCTGCTGAGATATGCTTTAGCACAGCACAAATTACCAGGCTTGATGCAGGGTTAACTGGGAGCAATTTAATATTTTGTGATAGGCAGGGCAGACTAGATGACCTAATAGTCAATTCTGGGCTTAAACTCTATGAATCTGTGAAACTGCAGCACCTCTTTAGAGGCACAGCACAGAACTTTCAGCCCAATGCAAGGAAGGTGGAGACTAAGGCATTAAGCCATCTTTTGTGCCCTGCCAGTTCTGGGCTGTTCTAGGGGCTGCAGCAGCTATTGATGTAATTCAGCCCTGGAGGATTGTCTAATTTATGACAACCTTATTTGGCTGCCTTGAATGCTGCATCGTTGCCAAGAATCTCTGTAGCACTATATGTTGTGGCCTCTCCCTAATATGTCCCACCCATCCTAGCCATGTCTTCTCTCCAGTACTTGTGAGCAGCGTCTGAGAAAGACAGCCTATAGCTGTTCCCTCACTTTCTGTGCCAGGGAAATTTTCTCTTGGCTGATTCAGGACTTTGAGTCCTTTTATGCCCTTTTGGCTCTTTTTACCTAGTGTAGAAAGGCCAGGATGGGAGTGTGTGTGTGTCAGAATCTCATCCTTGTTAGAAATTAGGAGGATCTTCTGAGATTATTCAAAATAAGCCTACTATGGGTTTTCTTGCATATGGATGGTCTGTTTACTTGGTCCTGCTTCAGTGCAGAGGGTTGGATTTGTGACCTCCTAAGGTCCCTTCCAGTCTGCATTTGTATGATTCTGTGTGTCTGATGCAACTGATGCTAACCACCTAGGAATCCATGAGATATGGATTTGAGACACTTCTATAACGGTTTCAGCTATCAACTCCCAATTCCAACTCTGACTCTTCCCTTGATTTTTTTTGTTTATCTCTTGGAGTGAAGAATGCTGTTAGAAACAGAAATCTTTTGTAATTAACTTTAATGAATGAAAATTATTTTCACTCTGAAAAAAAATTAATGAAAATCATAAACGAAATCCTCACTGGTCTAAATCTATAGAACTCCATTGATTTAATTCAAGTGAAGATCTGAGCACTTATCTTCATTTTAGTAAAGTGATGTCTGGACTTAAACATTAATTAGCTATTTTACAAAGTGTGCTGGAAATGACTATATAGGCAAACTCTTGGTGCATATTGTCACAGCATACTGAGTAGTGGTAGGACAGGAAATGTACAGAAAATTATTGAACTACAACTAAACAAATTATTTTTGTTCGTTTTAATAATTTTTAGAGAAGAGTTACAGTTGGAAGTAGGAGTAGCGAGAGAGATCTAAAGTAAGCTCTGGAGGCATTTGATTAGCCTTTTTTATCAGTGAAGCATGCCGTCTGGTAAAGGAAATGATACTGGTCTCCAATACCATCACACCCTGCCCTCCAGCTGCCTGTTCGTATTCCCACATGACAGAGAAGACAAGACTGTCTACCATAGTCACTAACAAGAACAGTTGAAATGCCACTTCAAGGTTCATTTAGCTGTGTTCAGTTCACTGCTGGGAACTGAATGCTGGAGCATCTAGTTTGAAAATGAAAAGACTTTTTAATGAGTTGGGGGTCTTTATGGGACTGGTATTTTTGGCAGCGATTAACAGGAGGTGTACAGAAGGTCAAAAGCTCTTCTTTTGAAGGGTCAGCAGAACATCCCCGTCTGATAAGATTAAACTAATGTGACTTTTAGTGTTAATATCTAAAGCAGCAGGCTGCTGTAGTGTGTTTGGGATGGCAGACATTGAAAAAGCTGACAGTAATTCATTATAATAGAAAATGTCAGATGATTCAAATGAGTAATATTTTTTTCACAAGAGAGCTTGAAAATCCTTTGATTGAAAAAGACAACACTGAAGCTATTTGTATATTTTACAGCTTCTCGAAATACTTGTTTGCTTTTCTACTCCAATGCCTTTTTTTATATTTAAATGTGCTTGTTCGCTGTTTTTCCTTTTGTCCTAGATGCATTTAAAATATTAAATGTAATTTGTATTGTGTATTACTGTGGTTAATCTTTGTCTGTTTTAGTTCTCAGACTACTTTACTGGATATTTCAATGGACAGTACTGGCTTTGGTGGATATTTCTTGTACTTGGTAAGTTTTATAATTCAAAACAAATCTTATTTTGGTGGAGAATTTCTTAAAGATGAGTTGGGTATATGTTCAAAAAATCAAAACATTACAGTAAATACTAGAAAGCTATGTGTTTTTTATCTCCATCTATTAAAAATCTTGTTTTGTACTTTTTTCCCCATTTCTTTCACCAAAGTCTTGATTGTCATCCTATTCCTGTGTGAATTTCTGATTCCTCTATTGATCTTCAGTTCAGAGTTCTATGCTGGAAATATTGTAATTATGCAGATTACATAGCTTGTGTTTTAAAACAAAAATAACATGGCTGATAAGAGTATAGAGTTACACAGTTAAAACTATAAACTTAAATTAAACATGTTAGCTATAGGTGTTAATTTTCAGTATCTACATGTGTAACTTGTACATATTCAGTCATTAAAGTTCTCAGAAAATTTTAAGGGATATGACAGATGCTACCATCCAAAATCAGTCTTTGAGTCATGAAAGTATCCTCTTTTTTTTTTTGCCTTTGAAATGCATATTACATTAATCATTAGTCAGTCAGGCAAGGGGGAAGGCGTCATGCTTTTTGATCACAGTACTTTCGTTCAGTCTGTGTTTTCTTGAGCATGAAGCTAAACAGACTTTTGAGAAGTTTTCATAGATTTCTAATTTTTGCTCCTTTGTCTCTGCTTTAGTTAAATAATTATGATGTATAAACGTAATACCATTGTAGCTTTTTCCTTATGTGTGAGTTCAGTCTATAACATTAATTTATTTTAATTCCTGCCATTTTCTAACTGGAGAAATGCATTAAAATTTGATGTTGCTGAATCAGTAGGTGGCACTCTTTCCTCTGAGATGTAAGGGACCCAGTAACAGTATGTTAGGGGCCTTATGCTGTTGGGCGAGATGTAGAACCCAGATATTGACTCTTTATGATCATTGAAGTTCCTTGGAACACTCTAGCAACTTAACATTTCCCCTTTCACTTTCAGTTGGCTATGAGGGGTATTCTTCACTTTTTATCCTCAACTTGCTTTTGTTCTGTTGTGGTGTGCTGTTGGGGCCAGAAATCAATGGGAATTGCAATTGCTGAAAATCTCTTAGCAACAGGTCTTTAAATAGCTTTAATGTTTTATGCCAGAGGCGACTGCATTTCAGCAGTGGATGAAATGATTCCTTGCATACATATAAAATAATTTTAAGTCAAAATTTTTAAACGTGGGTTCCTAAAGTAAGGACTCTTAACTCATCTTTGCCCACCTATATAAAAGGAGCGTGCTTTTCAGAGGTTTTGTGCACCTGCAACTCCCATTAATTTCAGTAACATCTTGTGGGTACCCACGACCTCCACCCAAAAAATCAGGGCACATTTGTTTAGATGCCAGATACAAATTAAGAAGCTTAATAAACTACTCTCTCAAGTTTGAAAATGTTGACCTTAATTTGTAATGCTTATAATATTTTTTTAATCCTTTTGGGATGAAAGGCACTCCCTGGCTTTTAGATGTATTGAATAATCAGAATTCACACTTTCTAAGGATAGCTATGTCAGTCCAAACATAAATTAATGTGAATATTTTAAAATTACAGTCTTTTTTAATATCTTGGGCTATGTGTTACATTGACTACATTCTGATCCTGTAATTTTTGTCAAGTAGAGACTCTTAACAGAACATGGGAAAGAATACTGTGAGCTTGAAGGGACATAAACATTTTTTTTATTTTTATTTTATTCATTTATTACTACTTTAAAAAAAAAACATCTTTCTGGTTGGAACACCATTTAAAGGGCATGATCTGTCCTTTTCTTCTAAAATCCTTTTTAAAAAGGAAAAACAACTGAAAGTTTTTCTGCTATCCTGCTTATATTCAGAAGAATCTTTTGGACAATACTTTGAGTAGCACCATCAAACATGCTCAGGCTCACTCATCTGCCTTTTCTTTTTTTCATGGTTAGACGCCTGTACCATGCATACTTCTCTTTTTTTTAGAGTCTGGAGAGAGTGGTGTACTACCCACAAGAGTCAGACTGGCTGCTCACAAAGTACTGTCAAATGCACAAAGTCAACACACTGGGAAAAAAAGAATACTGATTTTTTTAAAGAGTTGCTTTGTTTTCTTCCCGCCCTCCCCCCCAAAAAAAACAAAACAAAACCAACAATTAAAGAAAATACACTGCTGGCTAAGTTTCCCAACTGGGAGAAATTCAGAAAGTTGATTGAACTTGGATCTGCTGCTCAATATACATGCTGTGCAAAAAAGAGCTTTCACTTGTGGCTCCTTGAAAGCCACCTACCTGCCCTCCCTTCCTGTTCTTGTACAGCCCCCACAGCTGAACATGGAATCAGTTTGCGTTCATGGTTGCAGGTTCATGCAGTAGAATGCCAGTCTAAACTTCACTTCTATGTTCCTACAGCATTCAACATAGTCACAAAAACATATGACCTGATCTTAGGTAGAGCTGAGTGTAATGTTTTGGCTAAAACTAATACAGAATCAGGTCAACCGAAATATTTCAAGAATTCATGTTGATTTTGGTGAATTGTTTAGTTGAAAAAAATTAAATGTTCATTGGACCAGAAAGAATACATAAGAATGAATGAATGATTGATTGTTTTTAGTCCCGTTAACAAGGTACGCACTTTAGGGATTGGTGGGGAGACACCTAGGTTCCAGTCCCTGCTCGAATGAATACTTCGTTTATACAAAGCAGAACTGCTGTAATGGGAGCGATAGAAACCCCCACAGAATAGCCTGGTGGTTAGGACACTCACCTGGGAGGTGGGAGATTTTGGTTCAAATCCTTGCTCTAGCATGGGAATTTGAATCTGGATCTTCCACATCCCGGGTGGATGCCCTGATCACTGGGTTATTAGGCATGTGGAATGCATCTCTACTTACTCAGTCTTGTAAATGTTCCCTTGTGAATTTAGCCCTTTGTTTCCAAATTTCCTTTTTTGTTTTTGTTTTAAAGGGTTAAAAATGCCCAGAAATGAAACATTTAATTTCAAGTCAAACAAATGTTTAATTTGACCTTCAACTTTTTTTCTATTTGCTGAAAACTCAGGAAATCTTTGGATTTGGGTTGTTCTGAAATTAATTTTTTCCAGAGGTTTTTGGAACTGCCAATGAACCAAAAAACAAGTTATTCACATAACTCCACTCTCAAAGTCAACAGTCTGCAAAACTTTCCCTAGCCCCTAGCACCATTTGGTGGTGGCTGGGTGAATGAGTTCAATTTTTTTAGTAGCGTGATTTCTACATAACAAAAAGCAAGAGTTCGGGGCAGGGGGACACAGGAAAGAAATCACAGTGAGAAGGAAACAGAAGTTCTAGGCTTGGATAGTAGGGGAGGGGAGAATGAACAAAAGCAGGGCAATTACAGTAACTGTATTGGGACTTAACCTGTTGGTATACAGGGGAGGGGAGAGTGTGCCAATCCCAGAGCTAGTAGTGGTTTTGACTAACACAAAAGTTTGGATCCATTGGTATATAAACTTCAAGACAACTGTGAAATATTCAGTCCTCAGATGAGCATACATCTCTAATTATGGTCTGGTCTACACTACAGAGTTAAGGTTGACCTAAGGGCAGCTTACGTTGACCTAACTCTGTAAGCATCTACTACACTAAATGTAGCTCCGACCGATGTAACTCTCCCACAACACCAACGTACTAACTCCACCTCTGCAAGAGACATAGCGCTTAAGTTGATGTAGTTTGTGTCGACACAATGTCAGTGTAGACACTGTGTTGCTTACATCGACTGATACCTTTCAGAAACACTCCCACAATGCTCCACGCTAGCAGTTAAATTGGTATAAACATTCCTGGTGAGGATGTGCACCACGAACACAAAGCATAATATGGATGTGTAAAATAGATTGGATTACCTTGCTGGCTGTATGTTGATGTAACTTCGGTTGACTTAATTTTATAGTGTAGACTTGCTCTATATAAGCTTAGCTATACTAGTGAGAAACATATGCATGGGCTGGTAAAATTAGTTTTTCAGTATTCTAAAAGAAGCTTGCTAGCTTTAAAGGGAGCACCGTCAACTTGAACATAGGAGTTGCTCTGCTAGATCAGACCCAGAATCCATCTAGTCCATTATATTGTCTCTGACAATGGCCAGCAGCATGGAAGAAAGTGCAAAAAAACAAACAAAAAAAAAAAACTTCACAATAGGCAGATGTAGTATTAGTGTCTTCTTAATGCCTAAAAGTTAGAGATTGCTTTAAAACCAGAATCATGAAGTGTGATGTACCTTCCACAACTACTTTTTTCAATATTTACTGTAATAATAATAATAATACCACCTAGCTCTTAAATAGCCACTTTCATCAGTAGATTTCAAAATGTTTACTTACCTCTTTTATGTCACAGGGCGGTCAAGTGAGTTGCCCAAGGTCACCCAGCAGGGGAGTAGCAGAGCTGGGAATAGAACCAGGGTTTCCTGAATCCCAATATAGTTTATCCCCTAGGCCATACTACCTGTCTTATACTCCTTGATAATCTTTTTAGTCAAAAAATGTCCAGTCTGTCATTGAATTGCTAAATTGTCATCAACATCATATGAAAGTGAGTTCATCTAATTATGCATTGAAACTTGAAAAATAACTTCCACCTGACCAGATTGTACCTACTGTTATAAGTAACTCCCTCATCTTTCAGCTCTAATAATTTAGAGAAAGCGTGTGTTAATTTCTAAATGACTTGCACCAAAAAAGAATGTTTGCAACTAATGCTCAACAAATCCTGTATTAATCAGTCAACACTCTGCCTCTTCTTTTAGCCAGCCAAAAAACTTCACCTGTCCAAACATCAGCTACTGCAATTTATTATCTTCCTGCTAGAGCATTTTATTTATTTATTTGGCTGGAAGTACATTTACTTTCCTACATCTATATATTTCTGGTTATGTTTTAGATTTCAGATGGTCTTCTGACACAGCAGCAGTTTTATTGTTCTGAGTTAAAAGCTATATTTAAAAAAAAAGCAGAGAGCAATGCTATAAAACTATTGCAAACCTTCTTTGTGTACTTGAAAAAAATTGTTTTATATGTTGATACTTTGCATGGTTAGTAACCTAAAACCCTGAAATTCATTTTAAATTCTTTCCTGATGTTAGACTATCATATTTATATAATCTGTATATCTAGATATAATGGGCCGAGACACTAAATTTGAGACTCACAACTCATGAGTTGATTAGTGGAAGATCAGGGTTATACAAATAATACTGACTTCTTAGATTATTAGCTGCATTAAAATAATGTAAGTACCTTAGCACTTCTCATGATGTGTATTTTAAATATTTTCAGGTCTCCTCCTGTTCTTCCGAGGGTTTGTCAATTACCTTAAAGTCAGAAACATGTCTGAAAGCATGGCAGCTGCTCATAGAACACGATTTTTCTTCTTGTATTAGAGGTAAGCATTTTTGTAAATATTTAATATTAAAACTTTCGTCTCTAGAGCAGTGGTTCTCAACCTGCGGCCCAATCAGCACACAGCTGCAGCCCACATGACATCCCTGGGGCCATACAGGTAGTATTGCATGCAGCCCACAATGGTAAGTAGGATGAGAACCACTGCTCTAGAGGTAGATGCTGAGCACAAAAAAGCTGAAATCAAGATTTATTTCAAGGAACATTAAATCTTGGTCAGCAAAAAAATAATTGTGTTGTGCCATGCCTTCTGAAAGTACTTCAGAAATATGATGCTTTTTATAACTCTACATTTTGAAAGTCAAACTATTGTTTTCTTTTGAAACTAGGATTCTAAAACTAAAACAAACTTAGAAATTTAAAGTGAAAATTGTTCATCTTGCATAATCAATCTACAGCCAATCAGGATAGAGTCATTAGCAAATGTGAACTGATTTGACTCATCAGTCAGATCAATGCTTCCTTACTGGCAATCTCAATATTAAATTTGATTGACATATTGACTCTGTACATGACTGTTTTAAGCCAGTTGTGAGCCATGATTTTTATTATGTATCTCACACTGTGCTCTGTATAACCTTAAGTTAGCTGACTAATCAGTTTGGCGCACAACCACTTTTATGATCTTGTAGACTTTTTATCCATTAGGTAGATCTTTTACAGGAAGACTCCTTTGCCTTTAGCATTACTAAACACTATCTTCATGTCCATAAGTAACTATTGTAGCATTTTCCTTATTTCATGAACAACTTGAAATGTTTGATATTGGTTTTTAATTTGATTTCATTTAGAAACTATATTTAACGTAATAAAGATGATTTTTCTTAACTTTTGTTTTTCAAGATTGGCTGCAGGATCAGTATGAAGTAACCAGCAACACAGTATTGGAAGTCTGGGGGAATAAAAACTGAGACACTTAGTCTAGAAATGATGGGTCTTTTATTTAAGATGGTGACATCCACTTAGACACCTACAGATAAAATATGGAAAATAATTACATGTTCTGTGTTTTACAGATCTTGATCAAGAAATAAATCTAAGTGCATGAAATTGCAATGTACTGTGTTTTTACTTTGTGCCATTTTGTCAAAACTATGCAGTAAGGTAAACTCTTAATAATAATACAGGAAATATATGGCATTTAAAGATCAGCCTAAGTTAGTGGTGTCCACACTGCAGTATTTTATTCTTTTCATAGCAATAACATCTCTTTCATTTTCTGAGCAGTACAGTGGCCTCTACATAGTAAGGAAAAGTTCAGTAAACGCTGCATGAAAACCTCTAGCATCTATTTGCTAAATAAATAAGTTATGGTGTTGAATAAAATATGTGCAGGCATAAAACTTTTAAAACTCAGGGGTACTAAAAAATATATTCATACGTTGTATCTGAACACAGTGGCTTTAAGGAAGAACTAGGAGAAACTGTGATGGTTTGGTCTGTCATCTGAGGTTGAAATCTGGTATGGGATGGAAGACGGGATTTATGCAGCACCCACTGATGTCAACTCATTGACTTCAATGGGTGCTCGGTTGGTCCCCAGACTTCTGACCTCGTCGCAGTGAGGGCTGTGGGGAAAAAAAGCTCTTCAAGAGCTGGAGAGAGTTTATATTTGTTCAAATGTTTTAAATATTAAATTGAAATAATACACTCAAAACAAATGCCAACAAGCGTAAATGAATGAATTTTATTGATTTAATACAAGGAATAATTGCACTGGACAGAAAGTTACTTACCTGTCAGTGTTAACAACTCTAAAATGTCATGATACACACAAATCTTTCAAGAGAAAAACTATAGAATATTTTTGAAAGGTAAGGGTTGTTTTTTTAATCCTGCGCTTTCTTCTGTTATCCTGATTTGGAGAGTAACTGCTCCCCCCACCCCCTGCTGTAAATCTTAACTCAATTATCAGTGTTGCTTACAGGTAATCAGTCTGATGAACTGAAGTATGATTCTTTCTTTATCTTCAGACTGCATCAACCAGACATTCCTTTCCTTTACCAATGTGAAATTTCCAGATGATCGGTTACCCTCCAAGTTAATAAGATAGAAGACTACTAAAAACAGAAGACAAAGTTTTGAAGAAAAGATACAGCTTCTAAAATGAATGACAGGGTGGTTTTTGCTTAAGTGCCAGTTCTGTTCATTCTAGTAAATATTTATATTAAGTGTTTCCTTTGTTTTTGCACATTTGCATATGTGCTAACTAAAGGATAGGATTGAAATGAAAACAAACCATACATACAGTCTAATTATAGAGTTTAAGTACTGTCAGACTTGGTTAATCTGTGTTGTTTGTGAAAGCTTTAAGTGGCAGTTTGTCTCATAGCATGTATGTGCCATTGTCTTGTTGATATGAAGTTAAATTGAAAGTAAAAATGGAATACAGTAAATGATTCAGATTAACCAGGTCAGACTTATAGTTAGTTTTTTTTATATAATTTAGGTTCATCTAATGATTGTGCAACATGCAACCTTTTTGTTATAAAGTTTACTAAAACTTGCAGCTTCTGATCATAATAAACCTGTATTGATCGGCTTTTATGAAACTCTCTGACCAAAATATCAATTGATTTAAAAATGAAATACCCCTTCTAGCTCCTATGTAAATAACTATGCATAGATTACTGTTTAGATTGCTTCTTAGGAATTATGTCAAAATTTTATTTGTAACTACAGTATTTTCTCATTCACTGTAAATTGTTTAATCTTAATATGGACAATATATATACACACACTATTTTTTTGCTAATTTGGATGTTAAAGTGTTATTTTATTTTGGGTAATTCTAAAAGAGGGTAAAAACTTTAAATGTCCATCTGAACAATTTACTTTTTTCACAGTATGATTTGAATAACTAATTTGGGCCTGATCCTGAAAACCCTTGCTCATATGGAAAGTCCCATTAAAAGGGACAGACAGCGCTACTTTCACAAGCAAGTATTGGGACATCAGGCCTGATTCTGTAATTGGATCCATGTAGTTGGGCCTCTACTTCTGCATAAGTGCAATTGCAATCAGTTCCTTGGTTTGTAACATTGATAATCTTACTTAAGAAGGTCTGTGTTATATAAACACAATCTGTTTTATTTAAATTTCTCAAAAGGGCTTTTATAGCTGTCTTACCATGCTCGTTTAGAATAAATACTCCAATGTTACATAAGAATGAAGCTGATGAGTACATTTTTATTGTCACTTTGGAAATAACTTTTTTTTCTTTATGGTGTTTTTATTTGTTAAGGCTGTACTAGCAAAAATAGGAACAATGGGCTCTTGATAGTATTTACTTTAAAGTAGTGGTATTATTCTAAAATATATCATCTCTGGAAGGGTGCATTCTCCTGTTCATACACATACATAACTACCACTAATGTCTGTGAGACTTATGATTCTGACACAATGGGAGAATAGACCTCTTAATTCTTTACTACAACTGGAATCTCAGTTAAAACCAGTAATCAATATATTTTTGCATCTTCGAAAAACATTATTTTCTTTTTTTGTATTGGAGTTTTGCTTTAATGCTAACATTAAAAGAATGAGATTTATGTTGTCTTAAGTTAGTGCTATATTCAATTTTGTATCTATACTGAATGTTTTAAAAAATGCATATGTAAACTGGTCACATTGTTCATTATTCTTAATCTTTCAAAACTACATAAAAGGTAAATGATCATGGACTAACACTTCAGGGGTAAACTCTTCTTCTTTCCAGCCTTTCCTGAAAAAAATAAAATAAAATTCATTATGTTTAATAGCTGATTTGCATTTCCCTTTGAATTTCATCTGTCTTTTTTTTGCATTCATTGTCCTTGTGAGAGAGCGAGCGAGCAAATAAAACATTGTTTTGTTTTGCTAATTATGATGTTTACTTTTGGATTTTGCACCTTACATTAGAGAATTACACATTTATAGTATTCACCCATGTCATTTAGCATGTACTTACAAGTAAATTTCTGGCTAAATGAGTACAAATCCCAGCCTTCTATACTTATTCACCCCTTCATTCCATGCTGTTTTACTTAAAACTACTATAGCAGACCTTAAAGTGGCCATCCTGCAGCAAAAAAACTTCAGGACCAGACTTCAAAGAGAAACTGCTGAGCTTCAGTTCAGCTGCAAATTTGACACCATCAGCTCAGGATTAAACAAAGACTCTGAATGGCTTGCCAGTTACAGAACCAGTTTCTCCTCCATTGGTTTTCACACCTCAACTGCTAGAACAGGGCCTCATCCTCCCTGATTGAACTACCTCATCTCTAGCTTGCCTGCATATATACACCTGCCCCTGGAAATTTCCACTGCATGCATCTGATTAAGTGGGTATTCACCCACAAAAGCTCATGCTCCGAAACGTCTGTTAGTCTATAAGGTACCACAGGACTCTTTGCTGCTTTTACAGATCCAGACTAACACGGCTACCCCTCTGATACTATATTGACGTTTCTTTTCACTACTTAGTACAAACATGAAAAGCACGTAATGCTGATTTCCGTTTTAAATTTACCTTGGTCACCTAGTACAGTAAATACCAATTTTCCCAAGTTAAATATCAACCTTCCAGTTCATTTCTCTGTTTACACCAGTACATTTTACAGTGTTCTTTCTTCTGAATCAAAATGCTTATTTTCGGGCTAGCTTG
The DNA here is from genome assembly GCF_007399415.2 of Gopherus evgoodei. Taxonomy (NCBI): domain Eukaryota; kingdom Metazoa; phylum Chordata; order Testudines; family Testudinidae; genus Gopherus; species Gopherus evgoodei. The sequence goes on from NC_044322.1 coordinate 81,138,322, forward strand.
AAAAATTTCTCCTTTTGTTCTGACAAAAAGAATGGGTAGAGTTAAAGCCTACATGTTATCTAATCCTCTGTAGATGATGTAGCACGTTAGTATCCTGAAATCTCATCAGCAGGGGGAAAGGAATTAGGACAATATTTTCAAAGACTATGCAATCTCTTCCAGATGTGTCAAATGCTGTGTACTTTTCTTGCTATTTCCTGTGAACTTGGGTAGGAGCAGCTGCCTCTGTGGTTTGGAGAAATTTGGCCAGATTTGCTTTGTGCTTTAAAGTTGGAAAACAAACTAATAGAGTGAGGTTGACTGTAAACAATTTTTGTATGAATGCAGAATAGAGCTTTGACATTTGAGGGTAAAACATTAAATTTTTGAGTAACTTGCACAAACCCTATTTATATAGCTTTCTTCCTGCCTGTTCCCTTTGTCCAGGACACCAGGAATGTGGTTCAGCTAGGCCACAGTTTATTAATGCATCTGGCAATAACTTGTCTGATGCAGATCATTCTTTTGTAATCCGAACCACCTGGTGGGCTCCCTTCACCCATCCTCCCCAACCCAATTAAGGTAGTCCCACTGTTGTTGCTGGGACCCTGTACTGCCCTTCCCATGTACACAGGTTAGTGAGGTGGGGGAAGAGGGGTTGACCCCTTGTACCAGTCATTGGGAACCCCAACCCCATTTTCCACGTTCTTTTAGAGATGCTTTCTCCTAATCCAGTTCTGGTTTATCGAGGAAGCAGACTTGTTCTGGACATCTACCAGATTGCCAGAACATGAACTTTACAACTGACCCTAGTCACTGGGTCTTGGGTTGCTGCAGGCCAATCAGGCAATGAGGGAAGTGTTCTTTCCAGGCCAAAAGCAACTACTATGGTGCCCACTGTAAGGACCAGAAACAACTAATCCCAAAGGGTGGAAGGATGGTAGCTATTGAACCCCACTGCAGAATGGTCCCCAAGCAGGGGAAAGGGCTTACAGAAACAAAACCATCCTGAATGCATGGGAACCAGTGGGCTTCTGATGTGCCCTTCCATCCAGCCAGTTCATTAAGAACCCTCAGTGCCCCAGATGCCCATAACAAAGCTGAGCTCCCACAAGGAGTGGAAGGGGAGGGGAGCAATCCTTACAGGTGCACCAGTGTTTTCTTTCCCCTGCTGACCCAGTTTCCCCCACCCCTGAAGTTTGGAGTGGAGAGAATTTTAGCCATTTGACATGTATGTCTTGGATAACACTTAGTGTGTTCTGATAACGTAACTACAGAAGGAGCCTACTCACTGTCGGCCACTGTGATGCATTGCTTTGATATTTATAAATGGCTGGATTGGTGTGTGTTTTTTACCAATTTCTAGCTGATTTGGTTTTAATACATATTTAAGCCAATACTAAACATGGGCAGCTCAAGTTAGTCTCCTAGGTCCATCAGCACACTTGAAAAGCAGACTACTTACTTAGGGGGCTACACATGTATTTGGGAGCTTAATTTTAACTTGCATCTACTACTGAAAATCTTACCTAAACTTTTAAGAGGGGAACCCTTCTCACAAATGAACTCTGGTCCACAATCTGATTTTTATTTTTTATTTTTATTATTGTATGTTTCTTTTGACCTAAAGTGTAACAGACTTTATTACTCCACAAAGTAATCTAGGAAGCTCTTGTCACATGTTTATGTATTTTTCACTATAGAAAGTTAAACCATTTTAAATATTAGTCAAGCACTAATATATCTATTCCTGGCTTGACAGCTCGTCTAATGGATCTCTGTTCTATAATACCAACAGAAAGCAGTTGTCAGCTAGCAATGTCAGGCTTGTATCCATGCAGATATTTTCAAACATCATTTGTGTGATGGTACGTGGGTAGATGTAGTACAGTGGTTGCAGTTAAACATTTTTCCACCAGTTTAATTTATTTTTACTAACATTGGTATTTCTTTATGCATCAATTCTTATTTATAAAGCGAACTCTCTCAAACCAGTGACTTTTGAACAAGTGGAAATTTTACACATAGCCACTGTGCGGTTGCCATTCTGCACCTCTTAGAATTGTTACATCTGTAAGTGACCACACAATACTGCAAGTCAGAACTGACTTGAGAATTATGGTTTGGGTGGATTTTCCTTTGCTTCCACTGCCTGATCAATCTCATGCCTTCTGATATCACACAAGAAAGAATAATTAAAAAATGACAATCTCATACTCCTTTTCTGTATCTTGTGCTCCTTGTGTGTAACCTCTTTCTAGACTAGCAAGCTACTTACCGGTGAGATTTTAAACTATTACAAATAGCAAAGGCTGTGCAGCAGTGGTTAATATTAGGGCTGTCAATCACAGGTAACTCACACTATTAACTCAAAAAAAATCGGGTTTAAAAAAATCTGTTTTAATCACACTGTTAAACAATAGAATGCCAATTGAAATTTATTGAATATTTTGGATGGTCTTCTACATTTTCATATATTGTGTTGTAATTGAAATCTAAGTGTATATTTTCATTACAAATATTTGCACTGTAGAAATGATAAAAATAGTATTTTTCAGTTCACTTCATACAAGTTCTGCAGTGCAATCTCTTTTGCTGCAAAAGTGCAACTTAAAAATGTAGATTTTTTTTTGGTTGCACAACTGCACTCAGAAACAACAATGTAAAACTTCAGAGCCTACAAGTCCACTCAATTCTACTTCCTTGTTCAGCCAAACACTAAGCCAAACAAGTTTGTTTACATTTACAGGAGATAATGCTGGCCTCTTCTTATTTACAGCACCAGAAAGTGAGAAGAGGCATTTGCATAACACTGTTGTAGCCGGTGTTGCAAGATATTTACGTGCTAGATGCACTAAAGATTCATATGCTCCTTCATGCTTCAGTCACCATTCCAGAGGCCATGTTATTATGCTAATGATGCTCTATATATTCTACCACATATTTCATGTTATAGAAGTCTCGGACAATGACTGTTCATTTTAAGAAGACTTTCACTGCAGATTTTACAAAACGCAAGGAAGGTACCAATGGAGATTTCTAAAGATAACTACAGCACTTGACCCAAGGGTTAAGAATCTGAAGTGCCTTCCAAAATCTGAGAGAAACGAGATGTGGAGCATACTTTCGGAAGTCTTAAAAGAACAACTCTCCAATACGGAAACTACAGAACTGGAACCACTAAAAAAGAAAACCTTCTGCTGGTGGCATCTGACTCCAGATAATGAAAATGAACATGCATCAGTCCATACTGGATTGTTATTGAGCAGAACCAGTAATCAGCATGGACGAATGTCCTCTGAAATGGTGGCTGAAGCATCAAGGGATATGAATCTTTAACGCATCTGGCTCATGAATATCTGTGACACTGGCTACAACAGTGTCATGAGAGTGCCTCTTCTCACTATCAGGTTAAATTGTAAACAAGAAGCGGGCCGCATTATCTCCTGCAAACGTAAGCAAACCTGTATGAATGATTCCCTGAACAAGAAATAGGACTGAGTGGGCTTGAAGGCTCTAAATTTGTATATAGTTTTATTTTTGAATGCCATTTTCTGTATATAATTCTACGTTAGTAAGTTCAACCTTCATGATAGAGATTGCACTACAGTACTTGTATTAGGTGATTTGAAAAATGCTGCTATTTTTACAGTGTAAATACTAGTAATCAAATATAAAGTGAGCACTGTACATCTTGTAATTGAAATCAATGTTTGAAAATGTAGAAAGCATCCAAAAATATTTAAATGTATTCTTTTATTGTTTAATAGTGTGATTAATTGTGATTAATTTTTAATGGCTTGACAGTCCTAGTTAATAGCCATTTCTTCATTAAAATGAAAATGGATACTTGATTAAAGACTACATTTTAAAATATTTTTGGTTGGATGTAGCAATCTTGTACCTCTTTTTCTGTCTGCCTGTTTTTGTTGTTCATTTTTCTTTTCCTGTGGCCTAAAGACCTGTCTGTCCTGGGTGGGACCCTTAAACAAATGAGCAGTTACTCGTTATACATGACTACTCAGATGGATGTCCCTCTTGCTTATAGTTTTGTAGATTGGTATCATACTGTGATTTGCAAATGTCCAGATGTGGTCTCATAAATACAGACTGCTACTGACATAATTTGTTCTGTTTTACAAATAACACAGCTATAAAGCAAATTGGCACACATACACATTCATCTGCAATACTCATTTGGCATCTTCCCGTTGCTCGTTTTGTTAAATGTGCTCTCCTTGTTCCTTCTGTCTGCTGCAGTATCAGTCAGCCGCTGCTGCGGCCGCTATAGTGTTCTTGGCAGCTTCACAATCCACATTCTGATGTGCGTATTATATTTTTCTATCAGTAGTGTCTAGGTGTTGCAGAGTTAGGTTGGCAGGCCTTTCTGGGGCATCTATTGGAGGAAGTCACTGCTTAACTATTGTAAAACTACTCATGGGAATGTCTGTGGGATCAGTCTGCAGCTCATTTTTGTCTTCCAAGGTTTTTTCATTAACTTACCCCTGTGTTTGAGAATGTCTCCTGCAATTTCCTTAAACGTGCAGATTTATTTTATAATTACATCAAGGGTGGGCAATAATTTTCACAGGGGTACCACTCCATGAATTTTGGTAGGTCATCATGGGCTGCACATTTCTACTATATTCATGGAGGGGATGCAGGGTCTGGGAGGGAGTTTGGGTGCAGGAGGGGGGGTGCCAGGTCTGGGAGGGAGTTTGGGTGCAGGAGGGGCTTCTGACCTGGGGTAGGGGATTGGGGTGCACAAGGGGTGCGAGGTGCAGACTCTGGCTGGGAGGTGCTTACCACAGGGGACTTCCAGCTGGCGGCAGCAGGACTTAGGCAGGCTGCCTGTATGCCATGGCCACACTGCTCCTAGAAGCTGCTGTGCTGCTGCTGGCATGTCTCTGCATGCCCCTTAGGGGCAGGGGGACAGCGGGTCTCTGTGCACTGCTCTTGCCCACAAGCACCACCCCCGCAGCTCCCATTGGCCATTTTCTGGCCAATGGGAGCTGTGAAGGTGCCAGGGGTGGGGGAAGTGCATGGAGCTGCCTTACCTTCCTCCCTCCACCCCTTAAGGGAGCGCAGAGACATGCTAGCAGTAGTCGACCACTGCCGGAAGCAGCGTGGGGCCATGGGGGACTTTTAGCAGCCCAGAGATCACGAGAGGGCAGCCAAAGAGCCTGGTAGGCTGGATAGAAATGTTAGGCTGGATCCAAGCTGTATTGTGCCCACCCCGATCTATATGAAGAGAGGTGGAGCTAATTATTTTGCCTGGGTCAAATTCATCCCTTATGTAACTCCAGTTAAATCAGTGGTAATACACTACTGCTGAATTTGGACCAATGTGTTAATTTTCTGTATACTTCTTGCTTTTCAAAGTCATTGTGCATCTGATTGGCAACCCAAAGACATTTATTTGTTGTAAATTTAGAATAAAGTCTATTCTAAGTCATTAAATATTTCAGAACATGGTCTGGGTCTGTGATTAAAGGCGATCTAGAATTTGCATTTATTAATAATTATCTTGTTACTAGCTAGTTAACATTCTATTTCCCTATATTTTTTGAAGTGATGTCACTTTTGCCATTAGCATGCTAGAGAGTCAAGTGTTCAAATTTGCTGGTTAGAGCATCCATTCAAAATATCTGTCTAGGTTTCTTAGGTTGGCGCTCAGCACTGTAACACTGTTTAATGAAGTCCATAACATTTGGACTGACTTTTTCATTTAATACATACTTTTGTAATGCTAATGTAATGCTGTGATTGAGGAATCCAAGTATAGGTATTCAGGAAACTCAATTAAGGGATCAAATTCAGACCTGGTGGAATTACACCATGTCCCTATTTTGCACATTGTTTCTCATGTAGTGTTAAGTTTGTCACATTACACATCCTGGATATGTTAGCAATATCTAAGGTTTGCAATACCCTATCAGTTTTATTTTCCACTATTTTGTATCAGAGAAGTGTGTAAAATAAATAACTAGCAGTAATTTTGACTTGCTGGAGACCAGCTATGAAACAACCTTGCCCTGCATTCTGGACACTGAAGGAGGCCTCCCGTTTGTTGCCCAGTACTCTGGGACTTTGTCTACACTAGAAAGCATTTGCTAGTATACAGAGATGACCCAGGCCTGCAGATAGTGAGGCATCAGAGTGAAAGCATCTGGCTTCAGCAGTGTTACTCAGCATGCTTCATACCAGCCAAGCAGCAAATCTGGATGGCACATGATCCCGCATGTTCCCCAACACATTGGCTCTGCTGGTATAGATAGCCAAGTATAACTATATTAGCAAAGTGACAGGTTTCAGAGGGGTAGCAGTGTTAGTCTGTGTCAGCAGAAATGAGGATCCTTGTGCACCTTAGAGACCAACAACTTTATTTGGGCATAAGCTTTTGTGGGCTAAAACCCACTTCATCAGATGCATGGAGTGGAAAATACGGTAGGCAGACTATATGTACACAGTACATGAAAAGATGGAAGTCGCCTTACCAAGTGGGGGGATCAGTTCTAATGAGACAATTCAATTAAAATGGAAGTGAGCCATTATCAATAGGAGGAAAAATCACTTTTGTAGTGGTAATCAGGATGGCCCATTTCAAACAGTTGACAAGAAGGTGTGAGTAACGGTAGGGGGAGATTAGTATGGGGAAATTAGTTTTTAGTTTTTGTAGTGACCCATTCACTCCCAGTCTTTATTCAGGCCTAATTTGATGGTGTCCAGTTTGTAAATTAATTCCAGTTCTGCAGTTTCTTGTTGGAGTCTGGTTCTGAAGCTTCTTTGTTGAAGAATTGCCACTTTTAAGTCTGTTGTTGAGTGTCCAGGGTGATTAAACTGTTCTTCTCTGTCCGCTACTGGCTCAGGTACAGGGTTGGGTAGGCTGGGCTACCGCCCAGGGTGCCTCAGTACCAGGGCTGCCCTTCCTCCCCCCCGCTGCTCTGCTGCCCTCTTCAGCCACTGCTGCTCTTACCCCTCCCCTCTCCTTGGAGCTGTTCCTGGTCAAGCTGCTTGGGACCAGGAGTCTCCTGTCTGCTGGAGGGAGGTGGGGGCTGATGTCAGGGTGTCTCCATCCCCTGCCTATGTGACCGGTCTCCATTGAGCTGGGGTGGAGGGACAGGGAGCCTGTCTCTGCTGCTGACTGTAGGTCAGGAATGGGAGCTGCTGGTGGCTGCTGCTGTCTGAACAAGCCTTCAGGCTAGTAAGTGCTGTGTTTAAAGAGGCAGCATGCTGACACGCTGACTTCCCCCAGCACGCACTGTCTCTCCTACATGCTGTACGCGCACACACACATACACACACACACAGAGTCTCTAACCCACTTTCCCAAAACAGCCTCTCTCCTACACACATGCTTCCCCTCAACATCAAACATATTTAAATAAATGGTATTTTTTATTCTTTAACAGCGCAATTAAAACTGACTAAGCATGGTTACTTTTTTTAATCTTGTGATTAATCACAATTAATTTTTTAATTATTTCTATTTAGTTTAAAGTTTCCTGGGAATTTCAGTGCTTATTACAAAAATTTAAAAACAGATTAAAGTCAGTGCAAAAAATTAACTTCACAGTTAATCTTGGGGTCCATATTTGGGGATGGAAGGATGGAGATAAAAACAGTTAAGTAAGAATGAAAGTAGTTTAATACGATGGTTTATTTCATGGATTGTACATAATAGTACGTGTGTGTGTGTGTGTGTCTTACACTACGTTGCCTTACCTTAGCATACAGCCTCACATTTGCACTTGGACTGATTTATTATTGACATACACACGTGTATGTAATGTAAAGTATTGGATTTTCGTAACATAATCAGCATTTTCGTGTATGTAAGTGGTCCAGAAATCAGGTGAAAATCAGTAAAAGCCAAATAGCTTTAGTAAAATCTGGGAATTTTTAAGTCATAATCAGTTAAAACTGAAAACAAAAAAGGCATAAACTAGCTTCTGAGAGAGAAGCCTTTGTCTGACCTCAGACGGCGGCTTAGGAAATCTGGGTTCATTTCCAGACTTCCTGTGTGAACTTCAACAGGTCATGTGATCTCTCTCTGCCTCTCTTAACCATCTCTAAGATGGGAATAATAATAGTCCCTTTCTTCCACCATTTTTAGGTCTTCATTATTTAGGCTAAAAGCTCTTTGCAGCAAAGAGTATGTGTCTTGTACAATATTTAGCATAATCGGTCCCTGATCTTACTTTGGGGCTTCTAGATACTAGTTCTCGTCTTTCTTGTGTTAATCCCATCCAAGTAGGGTGACCAGAGAACAAGTGTGAAAAATCGGGATGGAGGTGTGGGGTAATAGGCACCCTCAAAAGACAAAGCCTCAAATATCGGGACTGTCCCTATAAAATTGGGACATCTGGTCACCCTACATCCAATAGGGTCCACTCTGAGTCCTCTCCCTCCAAGGTGCTCCGTTCAACGTCGTACCCTCTATCACACCAAATGCTAACATGTCTTTAGGTGCCTACAGAGTTAGACAGCAGCTGAGCCAGTGGTTTTGTGAGTACCAGAAGTACCTAAATGTTGGACTTCAATGCTTAAATCTCCCCTGTGAACCTCGCCCTGAATCACAGGATTTGAAGGGACCTCGAGAGGTCTTCTAGTCCAGTCCCCTTCATTCAAGGCAGAAGTAAGTATTATCTAGACCATCCCTGATAGGTTTTTGTTTAACCTGCTCTTAAAATCTCCAATGATGGAAATTCCACAACCTCCCTAGGCAATTTATTCCAGGGTTTAACTATCCTGACAGCTAGGAAGTTTTTCCTAATGTCCAACCTAAACCTTTGCTGCAATTTAAGCCCATTTCTTCTTGTCCTGTCCTCAGAGGTTAAGAACAATTCTTCTCCCTCCTCCTTGTAACAACCTTTTTATGTACTTGAAAATTATGTCCTTTCTCAGTCTTCTCTCAGTCTTTGTTTTAGACTAAACCAATTTTTTCAATCTTCGCTCATAGATCGTTTTCTAGACTTTTAATCATTTTTGTAGCTCTTCTCTAGACTTTCTCCAACTTGTCCACATCTTTCTTGAAATGTGGTACTCAGAGCTTGACACAAGACTCCAATTGAGGCCCAATCAGCACAGAATAGATGGAAGACTTACTTCTTGTATCTTGCTTACAACACTCCTGCTAATACATCCCAGAATCAGTGGCGGCTCCAGGCACCAGCAATCCGAGCACGTACCTGTGGTAGCAAGCCATGGGGGGTGCCCTGCCAGATCCTGTGAGGTCCCCACATCTGTACCCTAAAGTTCAGAGTGGGGGTGAGACCTATGACAACTCATATTTAGCTTGTAGTCCATTATGACCCCCAGATCCCTTTCCCACAATACTCCTTTCTAGGCAGTCATTTCCCATTTTATATATGTGCAACTGATTGTTCCTTCCTAAATCAAGTACTTTGCATTTGTCCTTATTGAATTTCATTCTGTTTACTTCAGATCATTTCTCCAGTTTGTCCAGATCATTTGGAATTTTAATCCTATCTTCCAAAGCACTTTGCAACCCCTCCAAGCTTGGTATTATTTGTAAACTTTATAAGTGTACTCTGTATGTCCTTATGTAAATAACTGAAGATATTGAACAGGAGTGGACCCAGAACTGATCCTTGCAGGACTCCACTCGTTATGCCTTCCAGCATTACTGTGAACACCTGTTAACTACTCTCTGGGAACGATTTTCCAACCGGTTATGCACCCACCTTATAGTAGCTCATCTAGGTTGTATTTTCCTAGTTTGTTTATGAGAAAGTCTTACGAGACAGTATCAAAAGCCTTACTAAAGTCAAGATATACCACATCTCCTGCTTCCCCCCCCCATCCACAAGGCTTGTTAGCTTTCTTTGACAGGGTATCAGGTTGGCTTGATATGATTTGTTCTTGATAAATTCATGCTGGCTGTTACTTATCTTATCTTCTAGGTGTTTGAAAATTGATTTCTTAATTATTTGCTCCATTATCTTTCCAGGTACAGAAGTTAAGCTGACTGATCTGTAATTCCCCGGGTTGTCCTTATTTCCCTTTTTATAGATGGGCACAATATTTGCCCTTTTCCAGTCTTCTGGAATGTCTCCCATCTTCCATGACTTTTTCAAAGATAATTGCTAATGGCTCAGATCTCTCCTCAGTCAGCTCCTTGAGTGTTCTAGGATGCATTTCATCAGTCCTGGTGATTTGAATACATCTAACTTGTCTAAGGCCTGGTCTACACCTAGGGGATGGGGAGAATTGATTTAAGTTAAGCAACTTCAGCTATGTGAATAATGTGGCTGAGGTCAATGTACTTAGACCCACTCACTGCAGTGTGAGTCGACTGCTGCCACTTCCCCATTGACTCTGCCTGCGCCTCTCGCGGTGGTGGAGTACAGGAGTCAATGGGAGAGTGCTCGGGCTCAATTTATGGTGTCTAATCTAGGCGCGATAAATCAACCTCTGCTGGATCGATCGCTGCCTGCCGATCCGGCGGGTAGTGTAGACATACCTTAAGTAATTTTTGACTTGTTCTTTCCCTATTTTAGGATCTGTTCCTATCTCATTTTCACTGGCATTCACTGTTAGATATCCAGTCACCACCAACCTTCTTAGTGAAAGCTGAAACAAAAGTCCTTAAGCACCTCTGCCATTTCCACATTTTCTGTTGTTGTCTTTCCCCCCTCATTGAGTAACGGGCCTACTATATCCTTAGTCTTTCTCTTGCTTCTTATGTATTTGTAGAATGTTTTCATGTTACCCTTTATGTCCCTAGCTAATTTGATCTCGTTTTGTGCCTTGGCCTTTCTAATTTTGTCCCTGTGTACTTGTGTTATTTGTTTATATTCATCTTTTGTAATTTGACTGATTTTCCACTTTTTGTAGGACTCTTTTTTGAGTTTTAGATCATTGAAGATCTCCTGGATAAGCCAGCGTGGTCTCTTGCCATACTTCCAATCTTTCCTATGCAGTGGGATAGTTTACTCTTGTGCCCTTAATAATGTCTCTTTGAAAAACTGCCAACTGTCTTCCCCTTTGACTTGCTTCCCATGGGATTTTACTTACCAACTCCCCGAGTTTGCCAAAGTCTGCCTTCTTGAAATCCATTGTCTTTATTGTGCTGTTCTCCCTCCTATCATTCCTTAGAAATATGAACTCTACCATTTCATGATCATTTTCACCCAAGTTGCTTTCCACATTCAAATTCTCAACCAGTTCTTCCCTATTTGTCAAAATCAAATCTAGAACAGCCTCCCCCTCCAGTAGCTTTCTGAAATAAAAAATTGTCTCCAATACATTCCAAGCACTTGTTCGATAATCTGTGCCCTTCTGTGTTTATTTTCCAAATAGATATCTGGGTAGTTGAAGTCCCCCATCACCACCATGTCCTGTGCTTTGTTAGTTATTTTAAAAAAAGCCTCATCCACCTCTTCTTCCTGGGTTGGTGGTCTATAGTGGACCCCTACCATGACATCACTCTTGGTTTTTTTACCCCTTTTTTCCTTACCAAGAGACTTTCAACAAGTCTGTCTCTGATTTTTATCTCAACCTCAGTTCAAATGTATACATTTTTAATATATAAGGCAATACCTCCTCCCTTTTTTCCCTGCCTGTCCTTCCTGAGCAAGCTGTACCCTTCTATACCAATATTTATCGTGCGTACTATCCCACCAAATTTCCGTGATGCCAACTATGTCATAATTGTGTTTATTTACTGTCATTTACTAGCTTGACTGTGAACCACTGATAACTACTCTGATGCTCAGATTCTGCTAAGAATTTACACTCTCATAAGACTCCTGCTCAATTTTTGGATGGTATTTGTAATTAGGGCTGTCAAGTGATTAAAAAAATTAACTGTGATTAATCACACTGATAAACAGTAATAGAATACTATTTATTTAAATATTTGTGAATGTTTTCTACATTTTCAAATATACTGATTTCATTTATAACAATACAAAGTGTACAGTGCTCACTTTATATTTTTATTACAAATATTTGCACTGTAAAAAACAAAAGAAATAGTATATTTCAATTCACCTAATGTGAATACTGTAGTACAATCTCTTTATCGTGAAAATTGAATTTACAAATGTAGAATTATATTTAAAAAATAACTAACTGCATTCAAAATTAAAACCATGTAAAACTTTAGAGCCTACCAGTCCACTCAGTCCTCCTTCAGCTAATTGCTCAGACAAACAAGTTTGGTTACAATTTTCAGGAGATAATGCTGCTCGCTTCTTGTTTACAATGTCACCTGAACAGGGGCAGCTCTAGGCATTTTGCCACCCCAAGCATGGCAGGCAGGCTGCCTTCGGCGGCTTGCCTGTGGGAGGTCCCTGGTCCCGCGAATTTGGTGACAGCCTGTGGGAGGTCAGACATGCTGCCGAAGGCACCCTGCCTGCCGCCCTCTCGGCGACCAGCAGAGTGCCCCCTGTGGCTTGCCGCTCCAGGCACGCGCTTGGCATGCTGGTGCCTGGAGCCGCCCCTGTACCTGAACATGAAAACAGGTGTTAACATGGCACTGTTGTAGATGGCAATGCAAGATAGTTGCATGCCAGATGTGTTAAAGATTCATATGTCGCTTCATGCTTCAACCACCATTCCGGGGGACATGTGTCCATGCTGATGACTGGTTCTGCTCGATAATGATCCAAAGGACTGCGGACCGATGCATGTTCATTTGTATCACTTGAGTCAGATGCCACCAACAGAAGGTTGATCTTTTTTCTTTTTTGTTTTGTTCAGGTTTTGTAGTTTCCACGTCTGAGTGTTGCTCTTTGAAGCCTTCTGAAGCATGCTCCACATCTTGTCCCTCTCATATTTTGGACGGCACTTCAGATTCTTAAACATTGGGTCGAGTGCTATGACTATTTTTAGAAATCTCACATTGGTACCTTCTTTGCGTTTTGCGAAATCTGCAGTGAAAATGTTCTTGAATGAACAACATATGCTGAGTCATCATCCGAGGCTGCTATTGCCTGAAATATATGGCAGAATGTGGGTAAAACAGAATAGAAGACATACAGTTCTCCCCCAAGTAGTTCAGTCACAAATTTAATTAACATGTATCATCAGCATGGAACCATGTCCTCAGGAATGGTGGTCAAAGCATTAAGGGGTAAACAAGTGTTTAGCATATCTGGCATGTAAATACCTTGCAGCGCTGGCTACAAAAGTGCCATGTGAACACCTGTTCTCACTCTCAGGTACATTGTAAATAAGAAGCAGGCAGCAGTATCTTCTGTAAATGTAAACAAGCTTGAACAAGATGTAGGACTGAGTGGACTTGTAGGCTCTAATGTTTTACATTATTTTGTTTTTGAGTGCAGTTATGTAACACAAAAATCTGCATTTGTAAGTTACACTTTCATGACAAAGAGATTGCACTACAGTACGTGTATGAGGTGAATTGAATAATACTATTTTATCATTTTTACAGTGCAAATATTTGTAATAAAAAAATGTGAGCATTGTACACTTTATATGATGTGTTGTAATAGAAATCATTATATTTGAAAATGTAGAAAAAATCCAAAAATATTTAATACATTTCAATTGGTGTTCTATTGTTTAATAGTGTGTTTAATTGTGATAATTTTTTTATTCACAATTCTTTTTTTAGTTAATCGCTTGAGTTAACTGTTATTGCTCACTTGCTGGATAAATTTAAGATCTAAAATGATCCAATTCTTTGTGATGCTGCAGGTCCCTCAGATTCCTGAATTAATCTCACTGCAAAAAAAGGCAAGGGCTCTGCCAGTGATGAGTCCTAACATGCAGCTTGTCATATAGGGATTGCTGAATCCCACTGAAAAAGGATTGCTCTGAAAATATTAGCTAACAGTGTATGGACAAGGTTTAGGAAGGTATGAGATATTCTGTTTTGTTACTAGTAAAACTAGTTTTCGCATGTGTTTTGGGGTCTTTTTTCAGACCCATGTCTACTTACTGTAAACTTATTCTGTGAATTTATTCAGATGCAAGTTCAGGCAGGTAATCCTGGAGCAAGGCCATACACGCATTAAATAGGTAACAATAAAACCTTTTAAACCCGTCTCTCTGAGCTACTGGGAGCCAATTCAATATCAAGTGGAATACAACCAGCACTAATAAGAGAGATTTCTTGAAGGTATTTCTTCAGATGCTTTTGTGTATTGTAATGACTAAATCTGAACATTTTAATCTTGTGTGTGAAATGAGACCAAGGTCAAGGAGCATGAAGACAGAAATGACTAGTACTGTCATAAAGTAGGGAGAAATGTCAGGCCGTACTCCCCAAAGGTCAGTATGGTATGGGAGCCAGGATTTAAAGAATATTTCAAAACCTACAAAACCATTAAGTTTCCGAAACGCAAGTCAGGTAGCAGGAGATGCACATTGTGCAGCCTAGATTGATAGGCATTCACATGTTATCTACTATCAGGCCCCAAATCTTTTTCTGTGGCATCAATTCCTAAGCAGTATTCTCGGAGTAGAATGTTAGGTGGTGTAAATTTGTCATAGCCCCATTTAAGTCAGTGGGGCAGCACTAATACTGAGGCCATTGTTCTGGGGAGTATGTAGAGTAACTTGTATGTTGATTGTTTTCAAATAGGGAAAGTTTCAAATTCCAATGTGAGACTGTGTATCTAGTTTCACAAAGTCTAAGGCCCCCATCCTGCAAACACTTACACGCATGCTTAGCTTTATACGTGCGAGTAGTTTTATTGATGTCAGTGAAACTACTTGTGTGCGTAGAGTTAAGCACATGGGTAAGTGTGTGTAGGATTGGGGCCTAATTTGTTAGGGTCTTTCTTTGGTTTTTCAGGTTGCTTTATAACATTCACTTATTGGTAAGAAGCAGGATGAAGGTGACTTGTTTAATATTGTAGCCAAGTTTTACTACTTAAGGTTTCTGTAAAGGAGAACAAAAATGATTACTGAGTTGTTTGCATAAGGGTAAATAATAACTGAATGCTTACTGAATGGCTAGATAAGTATCTGAAAGGTAATGTTTTATGTAAGCTTTGGATTCTGCCTGATGGTTGTGCCCACCCAGAAGGCTCAATAAAACCTTTTTTCTTTACGGTTGTTCAACTTAGAGGTGGCCTTTCTGAATTCAGCTATATAAACTTTTAATGAGTGACCTATTTGTGAAACTCTTTTCCGGATTGGCAAATAAGAGTTGATACGGAACTTCTAATGCCTTTTGTTTTGTAACCTCCCTTTCCTCTCTTTCCCCTCTGGCTGGAACATGACCAAGGCAGGAATAGCATAAAGTAAACTTAACAGCAATGAAATATAGTGCTGACAACAGCTGTCCACAGCATTTCTGCACTTTGCTCTCACTGTGCAGCAAATTAGGCACATTGTATTGATCCTGATGTTGTGCGAGCAGTCTGCTTCAGTCTATGTGGAAGTTTTTAGGCTGAAAGTAAATAGCTCTTGCTAAATGCTGGACCCTGTGCAACTGTTTATAACGATAAAGCAGCATTCATAGAGTACAGTGTTTTCTTTTAGTGCTCGATTCCCTTTTTTTTGGGGGGCGGGGGACTCCTGAAACTAAAAGAGCAATGGATTTGGAGATGGAATGTGTTCTTTAAAAGGAAAGCACTAGTGTTCATCTTGATAGGGATAACAATGTTTAAAAACAGCATCTTTTTTTTTTTCTTGCTGCAAACATAGGACACTTTTTGAGTTTGTCCATACAAAGAAAAGGCTCTTCACCTGTGGTACTGTTTACTGTACACTTACATTCTTCAGAGGTAGTATATTAATTGCTTAAATGGGTATTGTGGACCATAAACGTAAAAAAAAATAAAAGGCTAGAATAATAGATAAAAAGTGACTTTTTAAAAAAATAGTTGAGTTGCCTTGGTTTCAGGCTATGCAGGAAAACATGGTAGAAGTAGGTTTCAGAGTGGTAGCCATGTTAGCAAAAAGAACGAGTACTTGTGGCATCTTAGAGACTAACAAATTTATAGGCTTTCATGGGCTTATGCCCAGATAAATTTGTTAGTCTCTATGGTAGAAGTAGTTTCTAATGGAACAGCCAACATATCTTATGGCACTCCATCAAATATTGCAAGAAGAGCAACACTGCACAAGTGCTTACAATTAAGTGCTTTGATATCATGGACAGGAAATAGAGAAGAAGACATCCAGACTTGCCTACTTCTACTTACACAATGAGAGTCATGTGCCTGTTTTAAATATCCAGTGAGACACAGTCTTAGTATCTAGTTCCCTCCAGTCAGCAGCCCTGTGTGTACACCAGCAGTTCAGGAAGTACGATATAAAAATATTTACTCTGGGTGTATTAAATGATGATTTGCATGCACAGTTGATTGTGTCTGAATATTCCTTCAGCAGTTGACTTCAGGCACAAAATTAGATTCAGTTTGTGAAAGTTTGGCCCTAAAATGCCAACTTTTTGGTCGCTATGTAATGCCGGGCTTTGTGTAGCTGTCTGTCACCTTGAAACTTGAGTTCAAATACTAGTTTGGTCACAGGTCAGTAAGAGTGTGCTGGTTTAGTTGTGTGCCTCTCAAAACCACTGCATAATTTGGCACAGGTCATGAATAGCTGAGATTTTGCAGGTCAAGAATTGAGGTCAATTGGCAGAGCTATGAGGAAGCTTGCACAATACCTCCCCACAGCATTCCTGGCTCTAGCCAGTACCAACAGTCCCTTACTGTCATGAACAAGAAAGTCTGCACCCACAAATAAAAAAAAAAAGATAAAAAAAAATAAAGGAAACCCCAACAACTTTGTCAATGTTTATATAAAACTACAAAGAAAGATGCGATTTATCCATAATCTGGGGATTAGAGGGGGAAAGACTCAGCCTTTTCAGACCCTTTCTGTCCTGCTGTGTGCATGTATTTGGATTCAGGTAAGATCTTCTAGAACTTTACTGTCAAAAGCCTTCGTGAAGTTCTCTGCAGGAACACGAGGTAATAGAGTGAAGGCTCAGTGAGAAAACTAAGGGGACAAAGCTAGATTTATAGAGCTGGCCCGGCAGACCCTTCTTCCATATGTTGTCAGCATTAGCTGGCTGGAGAAATTAACTGTTGCTTCCTGTACACATTCTGAGCCGACACAACTTGAAAACAGCTTATAATAAATGAAGAAGTTAAAATGAGTTTTTGTCAAATGAGAACTGATGGCAACTTTCCAAGCTCCCAAAGTCAGAGCAAAATTTACATGAGCAGAGGCCTGTACACTCCATGACATGAAGAGACCACATTCTGCTGCATGAGCTAAATTATACAACACCATTATTTCATCACCTTGACCTACTTTTTGTAACCATCTTCCCTCCCACAGAAGCAGTCACAGCTATGGCTTACAGCTAAAAACACTCATGGGACATAAAATTCCTTGTTGTCTTATTTGCAACAATGCTTTCTACTGTTTTTTTTTTTTCTCCTCACTGTTCTCCAATGGTTCAGGCTCCCCAGGAGGGAGCAGTGATGTTGTCCAAACAGAACAGCTCAAATGCTCTTCCCCTTCATGTGGGGAAGCTTGTTGTTGGCTTCAGCAGCTCATCTCCCCAGCTCCCTGGGCCTCAGCTGGCCAGCCTATACTTCTGGCTTCTTCCACTCACTGGCTACAAGCTGGAGACTAGCTTTGGTTCCTCAGGCCCCTATTGCCTGGCTCCATGAAACAATGCAGGGAGCACACAGTGTAATCACTTGTGGGAAAAGCTAGAGAGTGAGAGGCAGCTGCAGGCCTTTCCAAGTGAGAAAGGGAGATTGAAAATTAAATATTGTGAACTGCCTGCAGCAAATTGGTGAATTCCTTGTGATCTTGGAAAAATACCAAATGTCATGGTTGTAGAATCACATACCCGATGTGACCCTGAAGGAGCTGAGTGGAGTAGTTCATATGTCTGAGCTATTGTTCATATGTCTGCAGGCACAGGCAGACATCACTGCAGTAATTTTACACCAACTTCATGTTTTCAAGCTTCTCTTTGCCACCAGAAAGGCTAGAAAAACAGCGTTGTTTTCAATGTAATCTGAGGTTCTGGAGCATAGTTCTACAGCAAGGGGTGAATTTTGGGGACTCATGGAATACACAAAGTCTTGAGTATAACTCCTGTTTGCCAACAACTGGGCTCTCATTTGGCCTACATCTAGCACAAGTTTAGTAAGCATACACCACTTTGAAGCCTCAACAAAATGATTCAGACTTGGAGGGGAAGACTGAAATGTTGCATCAACCAGCACCAGTGGACTTAATATTACTATAAACAAACTTACTCATGATTCCAATGTGTATCTGTCTAATTTACAATTTTATTTGGCTCTCCACATTCCCCTCAACGGAGCCATTTGCCATGGAAACGGGACAAGTGCTGCAGGAAGTGCGGCTACGTGAATGAGACTCTGCTGCATGTCGTGTGTGGATGCAAGCAGCACTCCGGAGCCTGGTGGCACCGCCACAACGCCATCCAGAACCGGCTAGTGAAAGCCATCCGACCATCCCTGGGGAAGATCACCATCTACTCCACCATCCCTGGGACAGACAGCTGACTGCCACCCAACATTGTCATGACGGACGCAGAAAAGAAGGTAGTCCTCCTGGTAGACGTCACGGTGCCTTTCGAAAGCCAGTCACCAGCCTTCCACGAGGCCCGAGCATGGAAGGAGTCGAAGTACACCCCACTGGCCGAGACCCTGAGAGCCCAGGACTACCAAGTCCAGGTACACGCCCTGATCGTGGGAGCCTTGGGCTTGTGGGACTCTCGCAACGAGCCGGTTCTGAGAGCGTGTGGGGTTGGTCGACACTACGCCCGGCTCAGGAGACAGCTCATGGTATCCCACACCATTAGGTGGTTCAGAGACATTTATACTGAACACATCACCGGACACCGCCAATACCACATTGAGTAACCGAGACAGCCGACCAGGGAAATAACCCACTTCCTTCCCTGATGGACCAAGGGACGAACCCCACCCATGTACTTACCTGCTCCACCGATATTGACTTGGACTCCTTATTCATTCCATGGGTGGCGTATCTGAGCCCACTTATTCACTGACACTTTTAAAAAACCCTTGCACCCCACTCTGGGTCTATGCCGTTTGTGATATGTATGTATCTTTTCATCCTTGCAAATGATATCTGTAACTCCCCATAACCTAAGCCTGACCCCAGATGTACAGTACCTTCCCTCTCAACCTGTGTATATTTCATTTCAAACATTTACTTAAATAAAATTTTTAAAACTGAACTTCTCAGGAACAAGTTATCCAGTCATGTAACAACTGGCCAGGAAGTTGGTTGTTTATGCTAAAAAGTCTTTCTTTCATCAGACAAAATAAATGAGCATGGATGAAGCATATTATTTGTCTAAAGATGGAGATCAAAATTTACCATGCAGACATGATGATCTTCCATGATCTGAGGAAAGTGATCCATCCTCTATTGTCCATTCCCAGTGTCTGGCAAACAGAGGCTAGGGACACTTCAAAGAGTGGTTTTGCATCCCTGTCCATCCTGGCTAATAGCCATTGATGGACTTATCCTCCATGACCTTATGTAGTTCTTTTTTTAACCCTGTTATAGTCTTTGCCTGCACAACATCCTCTTGCAAAGAGTTCCACAGATTAACTGTGTGTTGTGTGAAGAAATGCTTCCTTTTGTTTGTTTTAAATCTGCTGCCTATTAATTTCATTTGGTGACCCCTAGTTCTTGTGTTAAGAGAAGAGGTAAATAACACTTCCTTATTTAATTTCTCCACATCAGTCATGATTTTATAGGCCTCTATCATATCCCCCCTTAGTTGTCTCTTTTACATCCTGAAAAGTGCCAGACTTATTAATCTTTCCTCATATGGAAGCTGTTCCAGACCCCAATTTTTTTATTTGTTGTTGTTGTTGCCGCCCTTCTCTGTACCTTTTTCCAGTTCCAATATATCTTTTTTGAGGTTGGATGATCAGATCTGCATGCATGGGCATGCAGTGGATTTATATAGAGGCAATAAGATATTTTCTGTCTTCTTATCTATCCCTTTCCTAATGATTCCCAATGTTCTGTTAGCTTTTTTGACTGCTGCTGCACATCGAATGGATGTTTTCAGAGAACTATCCGCAGTGACTCCAAGATCTGTCCTGAGTGGTAACGGCTAATTTAGACCCCATTATTTTATATATATAGTTGAGACTGTGTTTTCCAATGTGCGTTACTTTGCATTTATCAACATTGAATTTAATCTGCCATTTTGTTGCCCACTCACCCTGTTGTGTGAGATCCATTTGTAACTCTTCACAGTCTGCTTTGAACTTAACTATTGAGTAGTTTTGTATCATCTGCAAATGTTACTATTTCACTGTTTACCCCTTTTTCCAGATCATTTTTGAATATGCTGAACAGTACTGGTCCCAGGACAGATCCCTAGGGGACATCACTATTTACCTCTTTCTGTTTTGAAAACTAGCCATTTATTCCTACCCTTTGTTTCCTATCTTTTAACCAGTTACTGATCCATGAGAGGACCTTCCCTCTTATCTCATGACAGCTTACCTTGCTTAAGAGCCTTTGGTGAGGGACCTTGTCAAAAGCTATCTGAAAATCCAAGTATACTATATCCATTGGATTACCCTTGTCCACATGCTTGTTGACCTCCTCAAAGAATTCTAGTAGTTTGGTGAGGTATGATTTTCCTTTACGAAAACCATATTGATTCTTCCCCAACAAATCATGTTCATCTATGTGTCTGAAAATTCTGTTCTTTATTATAGTTTCAACCAATTTGACTGGTACTTAAGTTAGGCTTACCAGCCTGTAATTGCTGGGATCACTTCTAGAGGCTTTTTTAAAAAAAAATTGGCATCACATAAGTTATCCTCCAGTTATCTGGTACAGAAGCTGATTTAAATAATACCACAATTCTTAGTTCTGCAAATTCACATTTGAGTTCCTTCAGAATTCTACAGTAAATACCATCTGATCTGGTGACTTATTACTCTTTAATTTATCTATTTGTTCCAAAACTTCCTCTAATCACACCTCAATCTGGAACAGTTCCTCAGATTTGTCACCTAAAAAGAATGGCTCAGGTTTGGAAATCTCCCTCTCATGCTCGGGTATGAAGACTGATACAAAGAATTAATTTATTTTCTCTGCAATGGCCTTATTGTCTTTGAGGGCTCCTTTAGTATCTCAATCATCCGTTGCACTGGTGGTGTAGCAGGCTTCCTGGTTCTGATGTAATTTAAAAAAAAAAGTTACTTTTTGTGTCTTTGGGTAGCTGTTCTTCAAATTCTTTTTTGACCTTCATAATTACATTTTAGCACTTCACTTGCTAGAGTTTATGCTCCTTTCTATTTTCCTCACTAGGATTTAACTTCCATTTTTAAAGGATGCCTTTTTGCCTGTAACTGCTTCTTCTACTTTGTTTAGCCATGATGGCTCTTTTTTGGTTTTCTTACTATGTTTTTTTAATTTGGTGTATGCATTTAAATTGAGTCTCTATTGTGGTGCCTTTAAAAAGTTTCCATGTAGCTTTCAGAGATTTCACTTTTGGCACTGCACCTTTTAATTTCTGTTTATCTAACTTCCTCATTTTTGTGTAGTTCCCCTTTCTGAAAATAAATGTTACTCTGGTGGGCTGCTTTAGTGTCTTCCCTCCCTTCCCCCCCACCCCACACCTCCTCAGGATGTTAAATTTTATTATGTTATGATCACTATTACCAAGTGGTTCAGCTATATTCACCTCTTGGACCAGATCCTGTGCTCTACTTCTAAATCAAGAATTGCCTCTCCTCTTGAGGGTTCCAGGACTAACTGCTCCAAGAAGCAGTCATTTAAGGTGTCAAGAAACTTTGTCTCTGAATCCTGTTCTGAGGTGACATATCCAGTCAGTATGGGAATAGTTGAAATCTCCCATTATTATTTGTTTATTTTTATAGCCTCTCTAATCTCCCTGAGCATTTCACAGTTACTATCATCAACCTGGTCAGGTGATCGGTAGTATCTCTGCTGCTATATTCTTATTCAAACATGGTATTACTATGCATAGATATTCTATAGTACAGCATGGTTTATTTAAGATTTTTACTTCAGTTGACTCTATGCTTTCTTTCACATATAGTGCCACTCCCCCCCCTTGCCCAACCCCCTGCCGCCAATATGTCTCATTCTGTCCTTCGGATATATGTTGTACCCTGGTATTACTGTGTCCCCTTGATTATCCTCATTCCATTGAGTTTCTGTGATGCCTCTTATATGAATATCCTCATTTAATACAAGGCACTTTAGTTCAGTGGTTCTCAAACTAGGGCTGCCACTTGTTCAGGGAAAGCCCCATGTGGATTGGGACAATTTGTTTACCTGCCGCATCCGCAGGTTCGGCCAATAGCGGCTCCCACTGGCTGTAGTTCACCACTCCAGGCCAATGGGGGCTGTAGGAAGGGCAGCCAGCACATCACTTGGCCTGTTCCGCTTCCCGCAGCCCCCATTGGCCTGGAGTGGCAAACTGCAGCCAGTGGGAGCCGCTATCGGCCAAACCTGCGGACATGGCAGGTAAACAAACTGTCTCGGTCCGTCAGGGGCTTTCCCTCAACAAGCGATGGCCCTAGTTTGAGAATCACTGCTCTAGTTCACCTATCTTAGTATTTAGAGTTAAACATTTGTATATAAACACTTTAAATGTCATTTTTTAGTTGTCTGCCATTATGTGATGTAATTGAATGGAACACTTTCATTTGACTTTCTCATCAGATCCTACTTGTATTTTATCATCTTCCATCCTCTCCTCCTTATTACAATATAGAGAAACTTCATTAATAGATCCTCCCCTAAGGGATGTCTCTGTCAGAAGCATGTGTTCTTCTGCACCTGTCAGCTTTTCCCCAACCCTTCATTTAAAAACTGCTCTATGACCATTTTAATTTTACGTGCTAGCAATACTGTTCCATTTTGGTGTAAGTAGAGCCCATCCTTCCTATGTTGGCTCCCCCTTTCCCAAAAGGTTTCCCAGTTCCTAATAACCCTACATGTACTATGACCATTGGCTCCTCCCCAGCACGACACAAGTCTGTCTAGATGGCTCAAGATATATGCAACCTTCGCACCTGGCAGGTAAGTCACCATGTGGTTCTCCTGGTCATTGCAGCCCCAGCTATCTATGTTTCTAATGATCAAATCCACCATTACTATTACCTGTCTCTTCCCAATAACTGGAGTTCCCTCCCCCAGAGACGTATCTTCCGTGCGAGAGGATACCATGACATCATCTGGAAGGAGGGTCCCAATTATGAGATCGTTTCCATCTGCTCCAGTTTGATGTTCTCCTTCCCTGAGAATTTCATCCTCTTCAACAGCACAGAAGCTGTCAGGTGGGGGTGAGGATGGGTGGGACCATTCTACTGTGTCCTGGAAAGTCTTATCTGTTTATCTCTCTGTCACTGTTAGATCTTCCAGTTCTTCTTCGAGTGATTGCTCACATCCATTCCAGGTAGGTGTGCGCGCTGCGCATGCACGTTCGTCGGAAACTTTTTTACCCTAGCAACTCCAGTGGGCCGGCAGGTCGCCCCCTAGAGTGGCGCCGCCATGGCGCTCTATATATACCCCTGCCGGCCCGCCCGCTCCTCAGTTCCTTCTTACCGCCGTGTCGGTCGTTGGAACTGTGGAGCGCGGCTTAGCTGTCCTCCACGTCCCTAGCTCTCCTAGTTCTCTATCGTTTATCTATCGTTCATCTCTAGTTCCATTATAGTTGTTAATTAGTTTGTTAAGTAGATAGTTTAGTTAAATAGTTGTTAAGTAGTTCTTCGCCGGGGGCTTAGCCCTTCCCGGCACCCGGCGCCAGGCTCATGCCTGTTTCGCCGGGCTTCAAGCAGTGTGCGGCCTGCAAGAAGCCCATGCCTACCAGCGATCCCCACGAAGCGTGCCTGAAGTGCCTCGGGGAATCGCACAGATCCGACAAGTGCCGCATCTGTAAGGCTTTTAAGCCGAGGACAAAGAAGGAGAGGGATCAGAGGCTCCGAACTCTCCTAATGGAGGCGGCACTTGACCCGTCGGCTTCGCAGGCCGTGGTATCGGCACCGGCACCGGATCGCTCCGGCACCGAGAAGACTCCTCGGCACCGACCCTCTCCGGCACTGGAATCAGAGCCAAGGCCGTCGAAGTCTGATACTCCGGCCAGGCAGACCCGGCTTGCGCACCCGGCCTCGACATCGGCCGCGGCGCCGCCGGCACCGTCAGCACCGTTGACTCCGGGCCCGGCGGGTCCGTTGAGTCCGGTGCCGCCGAGCTCCCCCATGAGATCTGGGGTTGAGGTAGTGGTCCCATCCACACCGGAGACCTTCGCCTCGGCTCGGGACCTTATTGCCCTGACTGAGCCCACTCGGCTGCCACCCCCGGTACCTCCGGTGCGGGTTGTGTCCAGAGGCAAGCCCATGATGTCGGCGCCGCCCAGAGACAGTCGTTCGCCATCCAGGTCCCGACGTCTTGGGCGCTCCAGATCCCAACGCCGCTCGCAGTCCCGGCACCGCTCCCCTCAGCGGTACCGGTCGCACTCGCGGCAACGGTCGGCATCGAGGCGGTCGCGGTCAGGCTCCAGTCGTCGACACCGGCACCGCGACTCCAGGAGCAGGTCCCGACGCTACTCGCCGCACCGGTCGACCTCCCGGCACCGAGCTGGTGGCAGGTCCCGGTCTCGGTCGACCTCCCGGCGCCGAGCTGGTGGTAGGTCCCGGTCGACCTCCCGGCACCGAGCTGGTGGCAGGTCCCGGTACCGAAGCGGCACCCGGTACCGATCAGGATCCCGGCACCGTGACAGATCCCGGTCCCGATCCCGGTCCCGGCACCGATATGACTCCCGGCACCGGTCCCCGGCACCGAGACGATCCTCCGTGCCGGCCCGCGCAGACCCTTACCATCCGGGGTCGGCCCCACCGTGGCCCTCGAGACAGCCGTCCGTATCCTCCCAGACGGACAGCGGGTATGCGCTGGGCACCGACCGGCAGGCGGCGCTGTTCGGTGACCCGCCGCTGCAAGACCAAGGCCCACAACAGTGGGGATTCTGGACACCCTGGGCATACCATCAGGCCCAGGGCCCCCAGCAGCTCCCTGCTAGACCGGCGACTGCGGAACGTAGGGCCCCTGAAGCCTCCTTGTCTCGCCCCCCTCCCTCCCCGGAAGGGGAGGAAGGGTCCAAACAGCAGGACTCCGCTGTGGCTCTGGAGGCAGAGGCGAGGGCTGAGGAAGACCCTCAGTTGGACACTCTCGTGCCTGGGGTATCGTCATCCTCCTCCCCGGATGAGGCGGTGGCGGGTACCTCCTCCAACAGTCCCCCCCCGCTGGATCTCAGGGCGCACCAGGACCTCCTCAGGCGATTGGCTCAAAATCTGAGTCTGCAGGCAGAGGAGGTCTCGGAGATAGAGGATCCAATTGTCACCATCCTCTCTTCTGATGCTCCCACCAGGGTCGCCCTGCCCTTCATACGGACCATCCAGGCCAACGCCAATACTATCTGGCAGTCCCCGGCCTCCATCCCTCCGACAGCGAAAGGAGTCGAGAGAAAGTACATGGCCCCTTCTAGGGGATACGAATATCTACATGTTCACCCGACTCCCGGTTCACTAGTGGTGCAATCGGTGAACGATAGGGAGCGTCACGGCCAGGAGGCTCCGGCCCCCAAATCCAGAGAGGCCAGGCGGATGGACCTCCTTGGCCGTAAGGTGTATTCGGCTGGGGCGCTGCAGCTCAGGGTCTCTAACCAGCAGGCCCTGCTGAGCAGATACGCCTTTAACTCCTGGGTGGCAGTGGACAAATTTAAGGAGCTGCTGCCACAGGATGCTCGCCAAGAGTTTACGGCCATCTTGGACGAAGGCAAGAAGGTCGCACGCACGGCCTTACAAGCCTCCTTGGACGCTGCGGACTCGGCTGCCTGTACCCTCGCGTCAGGAGTTACGATGCGTCGCATCTCCTGGCTGCAGGTTTCCGGCCTTCCGCCGGAGCTCCAGCACACTATACAGGACCTTCCTTTCGAAGGCCAGGGCCTGTTTTCCGATAAGACAGACCCCAGACTCAAGAGTCTAAAAGACAACCGGGTCATCATGCGGTCCCTCGGGATGCACACCCCCGTGACGCAGCGTAGACCCTTTAGGTCGCAACAACAGCAACAACGTAGGCCGTTTTCCCAGTTCCGCCAGCGGCAGGACCTTTACAGGCGCCGCGGCAGGAACGGCAGGTGCAGGCAGTCTGGGAACCAAGGGGGGCAGAACCAAGGCTCCTCAAAACCCCCGCCTGGTCCTAAGCCTTCATTTTGAAGGTGCGCCTGAGGGCGCGGTAACAGTTTCCCCTATGGATCCTTCCCCCCCATTTTCCAACCGCCTTTCGTTTTTCCTCCCGGCGTGGTCCCAAATAACATCGGACCGCTGGGTCTTAAGCATGGTGCAGACGGGATACCACCTGCAGTTTGTTTCGTTTCCTCCTTCCCGCCCTCCTTCCTCGTCCCTCTTCAGGGACCCCTCTCACGAGCAATTCCTTCGGCAGGAGGTGCAGACGCTCCTCAGCAAAGGAGCTATAGAGGCGGTTCCGGAAAACGAGAAAGGCAAGGGGTTTTATTCCCGCTACTTTCTGATCCCCAAGGCCAAGGGGGGCCTCAGGCCTATCCTCGACCTGCGAGAACTCAACAAATACCTCGTGAAGTTGAAGTTCCGCATGGTATCCCTGGGGACCATTATTCCATCCCTGGATCCGGGAGACTGGTACGCCGCCCTCGACATGCAGGATGCGTATTTCCACATTGCCATTTGGCCGCGCCACAGACGCTTTCTCCGCTTCGTTGTGGGGGCTCTTCATTATCAATTTGCAGTCCTCCCATTCGGCCTGTCCACGGCCCCGAGGGTGTTTACAAAATGCATGGCAGTTGTCGTGGCGCATCTTCGGCGCAACCGTGTCCACGTGTTCCCTTATCTGGACGACTGGTTGATTCGGGGCACGTCGGAACAGCAGGTCAACAGCCATGTCCGCATAATCACCGCCATATTTGCAAGTCTGGGCCTCTTGATAAACACAGACAAGTCCACTCTGAGGCCCACGCAGAAGGTGGAATTTATCGGGGCCGTCCTGGATGCCGCTGTGGGCAGGGCCTCGCTGCCTCTGCAACGGTTCCAGACCATGGCGGCGATCGTTCAACGTTTGCGGTCAGCCCCATTGACGTCAGTGAGGACATGTCTAGCCCTGTTAGGCCACATGGCGGCGTGCACTTTTGTGACCGACTACGCTCGGCTCCACATGAGGCCTCTCCAGCTGTGGCTTATCAGTCATTACAGGCCGGCAAGGCAACCTTTAGACATGTTAGTCACAATCCCCCAGAAGGTCTTAGATTCTCTCGGCTGGTGGTTAGACCAGTCCGTATTATGTGCGGGTCTTCCCTTTCACCCCTCTCAGCCCTCGGTATCCCTGACAACGGATGCCTCAGATCAAGGCTGGGGGGCCCACCTAGGGACCCTGCGGACACAGGGCCTGTGGTCCCAGGAGGAGGTGGGGCTCCACATCAACATGCGGGAGTTGAGAGCGGTCCGCCTTGCTTGTCAAGCGTTTTGTCATCAGCTTCAGGGTCGTTGTGTCGCCGTGTTCAC